>NC_062545.1:129151689-129776689 GCF_016906955.1 Phacochoerus africanus | reverse complement strand
TGGGATGGGCAGGTGGAAAGAAGAATCAGGGGAGACTGGGCCAGATGAGGTAGATCGGCTTTGAGGAGCCCAGTGGCTACTATGAGGGCTTTTTTTTTTTTCTTTTTATGGCTGCACCTGTGGCATATGGACATTCCCAGGCTAAGGCTGAATCGGAGCTGCAGCTGGGGCCTATGCCATGACCACAGCAACACCTGACCAAGCCATACCACACCAGATCCTTAACCTGATGAGCCACAACAGGAACTCCAACTATGAGGATTCTTAACCCAAGTCTCTTTCCTCTTCTTAGGACCACTTCCTGTTTGATAAGCCTGTGTCCCCATTGTTGACTGCAGCAGGAATGGCTCGAGACTGGCCAGATGCTCGTGGAATCTGGTATAAGGCTTACCTTACCTCTTTTGTCCCTTTGCCCTTAGAAGTGCCCTTTTTTTCCCCTCTATTTCCCCCCCCCCCATTCTTGCCCTGCCTCTTGATTGCTGTCCCTCCCTCTCTCCTGCCTTCAGGCACAACAATGAGAAGAGCTTCTTGATCTGGGTGAATGAGGAGGATCATACACGGGTCATCTCTATGGAGAAGGGTGGCAACATGAAGAAAGTGTTTGAAAGATTCTGCCGAGGCCTCAAAGAGGTTGGAGAAGGATGTATAAGGGAATTAGGTGGGAGGACTTGAAGAAAAAAAGAAGACTAGAATAGGCAGACTGACCAGATAACTTGTCAACCAACTCAGGGCACTTTTGATAGTGAAAGGGATCCCCACCAATCACCCTAGGGCAACAGGTATAAATCAGAACTGTCTAGGGAAAACCAGCATATATATGGTCACTCTAAGAGTAGGAAGAGAGAATGTCAGGAATCTAAAGTCCAAGGAAGTTAATAAAGTTGTTGCCAGATAATGTAAAGAAGGAATAAATAAAATGGAAGGCAATGGTTGGAGAGAGTGTGCACAAATAAGGAAAAGATTTAAGCCAGGATAAAGAGTGAGAGATTGGTATGTTCGTGGTTCTAATGTAACCGTCCAGTTCTGAGCCAAGGTATGCCTTAATTCCTGGATTCTATAATTCCTGCTAAAGTATCATGTCTAGATATTAAGCTGAGAGTGAGAGGGAAACCAAGGAAGGTGGAAGATGGAATGGCCTAAGTTCCAGAATTTGGCTCTACATGAGGGGTTGAACTGACTCCTCAATTATACATGAATTTGGTCTACATATTCAACTCTAGATTAGAAATCCCCATAAACCAAATCCTTACTTCATGTTCTCACATATACAGTTCTATTTTTTGTTTGTTTGTTTTTGGCTGCACCCACAGCATGTGGAAGTTCCCAGGCCAGGGATGGAACCCATGCCACAGCAGCGTCCCAGGCCGCTGCAGTGATAACACCAGATCCTTAACCTGCTACATCACCAGGGAACTCCTATACAGTTCTATTTTGAACTTGTAAAGAGAGCTCCTCTTTTAGATCTAGCTGGGAAGTTTCTATTATTATTAGCATGTAATAGATAACATTCTGACTGTAAGTGGGTAAAGGAATACTTTTTAAATGATATGCTTCAGTATTCTCATCTGTAAAATTGGGATAGGAGTTCCCGTCATCAGCACAGTGGTTAATGAATCCAACTAGGAACCATGAGGTTGCGGGTTCAATCTCTGGCCTTGCTCAGTGGGTTAAAGATCTGGCATTGCCTGAGCTGTGGTGTAGGTCGCGGACGAGGCTCAGATCCTGCTCTGCTGTGGCTCTGGTGTAGGCCAGCGGCTACAGCTCCGATTAGACCCCTAGCCTGGGAACCTCCATATGCTGCGGAAAGCTGCCCTAGAAAAGGCAAAAAAAAAAGACAAAAAAATAAAAATTGGGATAATAAGACTTCCTACAGCTTAGGTTGTGGGGACCGAGATAATGCATGCAAAGTGTGTGGCCCATAGTAAGCATTCACTAAGTGTTAGCTTCCATTATTATTCTAGATGGAAAGTTCCCCTTGTTTGGCATGTACCATATCCCCCTATGCCGTGGTACCCCCTTGCTCTGGTTAGGTAGTGGTCTTCATGTCCCTCACTCTGGCAGATCTCCAGTCTCTTCAACCTTAATATTCATCTTCATAATTAGAGTGCTTAAGTGAAACCAAAACAGGGAAGAGACTTCCCACACTCCTCTCCCATGGGCTCCTCTCCATTTTCACCTTTCTCTCTCTCTCTCTCATGTGTTCTTTCCACAGCTGAGGCTCTCTTGCTTCTTCCTGTTGCAAAGCCTACTCCCTCATTACTCTTATTTTCTGGCTGAAAGAACCCTTCCAAGCTCTAGACTCACTAGCAAAGATGTCAGTGCATGCAGAACTTATTGAATAATCGATCCTTTCTCAGTTCACCACCTCCGTTCATTTCTCTAAATCATCCTTAATGCATCATTCCCTCAAGTCTCTTTTCTTCCACAATCTTATCTTTAGGGATTTCCGACATCAAAATTACCTTGTATGCATAATACCAAGCCATTTCCTACAAAAAATAAAAACAAAACATAAAAGCAATATCATTCTTTCAACATCCCGTTTCTGGTTCTAGACATATTTCTAGAATTCCTGTGGGTCTATCTAAGGAAGGGTTCACATAATCCCTAACTTCACTGATGGAGCTTTTGTGAACTCAGGTGGAACGGCTGATCCAAGAGCGTGGCTGGGAGTTCATGTGGAATGAGCGTTTGGGATACATCCTGACCTGTCCATCTAACCTGGGCACTGGACTTCGGGCAGGAGTGCACATCAAGCTACCCCTGCTAAGCAAAGTAAAGGGGATGTGGGGGTAGAGAGGGGTGGGAGGAAGTGGGCACTTTGGAAAGGAGCAGACATTGGGGCTAAAGAGTCAGGGGAATGAGCTCTGAGCAGGCTCCAGCCTCTCAGGTAGGACCAGTGTCTGCCCCTCTTGATCCTGCCCCCCCAATCTCTATCTCTCCTCTAGGATAGCCGCTTCCCAAAGATCCTAGAGAACCTGAGACTCCAAAAGCGTGGTACTGGAGGAGTGGACACAGCTGCCACAGGCAGCATCTTTGACATCTCTAATTTGGACCGACTGGGCAAGTCTGAGGTGAGATCTTTAGGGATTAGGGATGGGTCTGTGGTGGGGTTGAAATGACAGTGAGTGAGTCTCAGGAATGTAATATAATCTGAAATGAAATTCAGGTTAAGTGGGGAGGAAGTTGGAAATGAGTTCCAAGGGCAGGCAAATCAGTGCTAAAGAAACTCAGGCTGTGGGAGGCAGAAATCAAGGATGAGGGTCCTTCAGGTGGAGCTGGTGCAGCTGGTCATCGATGGAGTAAACTACTTGATTGACTGCGAACGGCGTCTGGAGCGAGGCCAGGATATCCGCATCCCTCCACCTCTCCCCAACAAGCATTAAATTCCATCCCCAGCAGATGACTCCCAGGACCTCTGCCATTCTAGTCATGGCCCATTCTCCTTGCCCTGGGTGTCCCTTTCCCCCTCACTCCCTCTGTCCTAGTAAAGACTCCTTGCCATGCTCTAGCTGTCTGTGTTATTTCTAATGGAGGGGTGAAGAAGACATAGTCTCCAGGGGAAAAAAGCCAGTGGGGTTATTTACGATAGAGAGATACCAGCTATGGTGTGCCAGGAACACTGATTCTCAGGTGGGTGGAAAGCATTAGCATTTTACCCACTTTCCTCCTCAGCTTCCTGAGGATAATTAGAATGCACTTCCATTTGTACTTTATTCATTACTTAAAATGTCTTTCCCAAGAATCTCTCTTTAACTGTAGAGACAGGCTCATAACAGGTTGCCAAGAAAGCAGATGGTCAGTGCCAGGGCCCAGGAGGGTTGTGACCAGTCCTGGAGACCCCAGGATGTGCTTCGACCTGTAATGAGACAGAGAATGGAAGGAATATCACAACTCTGTTCCCCAGGAGCCTTGGAAACTGTATGCCTCTAGACCCCTTCACTCCAGGATTTCCCTGAAAGGTTCTGTGAGCCAACCAGTATCACATTAGGGTTCAGATTCTGGGTCAGGAGTTGGGGGCTAAGCTGTGCCACTGGGAACTCACCCTGCTGTTCTGGGCTCTCCTTCCCCTCATATTGAGCCCATGCAACTGCTCGTCGCTGCTCAGGACTCAGAAAGGCCATTTGCTCAGGAGTGACAGCCACAGCCTGAACGCTGGTTAGACTAGATAGCTGGGTGGGGCTGAACACCACCTGGGAGTGAAAGCAGGAATTGGTCTAGCCATTGCACACTTTGTTGGGTCCAGCTCTCTTGTGGTCACCCAGACCCCACTCATCAGTACTTACAGCAAATTTAGGAGCAGGGATGACAGAAATGGCAAGAGGAGTAAGGCCCTGGATTTGTCCTCGCAGCAATGCTGAAAGAGCCAGGTCTGGAATTCCAGCTGTTGAAGCAAGTGGGGTGAGCATCCAAACAATATCTTAAACTGGCCTTTTCCCTTCTCTTCAAACCTACAGATCTCCAACTATTCCCAAATTATCCTAGCATAGATCTTCCCCAATACATCTCCAACCTCTTCCCTAAATGCTTTCTCAGATTCCCACCTTAAGAATTCCAGAACAGTCCTCCACCCAGTCCATCCAGGGTATGGAAATCAACCGCTGGCACCTAGCACCAGCAATGGCCCAGTCTTCCTACCTGCTATTGTGCCAATTTCAGTGAAGATCTCAGGCCCCCAGTTACTGATTGGGCCAAAACCACCGGGCAGCACAAGAAGTTGGGCCAGAACCTCCAGTTGCTCCTCAGAACACGGGAGACGCAGGTTGCCCAGGAAGAGAGCCGCTTGGCTGTGGAAGAGTGGGAAGAAAGGGAGAAAGATTCAGCCACAGCAACAGGGTCTGAGGTCATAAGATGGCTTTGAGTGAGGTCCCTTACACCATGGGACCATTCCTGCATGATCCTTCCCTCCCCAAACAGCCCACCTTTCCCTCAGCCCCACCACCCACACACACCCCCCCACAGGTGACCTAAACTCCCAACTGCTGATATGCTGCAGCTCCTCTGGCCGAAGTCCACAGAGTGTGTAGCCCAGTGCAGTCAGGTGGAGGAAGTCCAGGTGACTCACATGCCGGCCACTCTGCCGCAGGAAACTGGAGACCACAACTCGAAGCTGGGGGTTGGGGGAGGAGGCCACAGGATAAGGAGAGAAGTCATAGGGAATTCATGGATAGGGACCTGATTAGGGGAGAGATAAGTGCTACTGGACTATATTCTTTTATTATTAAGACCTGAGGAGCCAATAGCCATGGGGAAGGTAGAGAATCAAAAAAAAAAAAAAAAAAAAAGATGGAAAAAGAGGAGGCCAAAGGGGAAAGAGGCAGGAGGAAGTATTGTATTATGTGTTCAGGGCCCCAGAGGAAGTAAATCACAGAGTTCATAAGGCTACTAGTATGGGGTAATAGGAAAAGAGAAAGAATGACCACACAGGGTCACAGAAAAAACCTCCTTGGGCTTTAGATGTCCCAGAGGTCTGAATCTGTGGGATGAGTGGGATGGAAGATGTTACCTGGACAGAGCTCCAGCCATCTATCTGCCCCAGGGTGCTCAGCACTCCCCAGTCCACCAGGACAAGCTCCTGTAGTTCCCGCTCTCCTAGACCTATTAAGAGCCGACCCAGTTGCAGGATCTGCTCAGGATGGAATCCCCTGGGGGGACCCCACAGCTAGAGAAAGAGAGGAACAGTGTGAATGGCAGGCAAAGCATTGAACTAGGAGTCAGAGTGCCAAGTCTTAGTCTTGCCTCTGACCTTAGCTGTGTAACTCTATGCAAATCATTTGCCTTCTCTGGGTCTTTAGTTTCTTCAACTGCAAAATGAGAGGTTTGGATTAAGATGCCTCTGACTAAGGTGTTAGTAAAAGGCTCAAGTCTCAGTAGAGAAGAATAGCAAACTCTAGTCTATGAGTTCTAAATTTTCATGTGCACCAGACTTATCAAGGTGGAGGATGACTATGAAGATGCAGATACCCAGACCCCATCCTCAGAGACACTTCTTCAGTGAGTCTAGCAGAGGATCCTCAAATAAACATTTTATTTATTTATTTATGCCCATGCCAGGGCATGTGGAAATTCCAAGGCCAGGGATCAAGCCACGCCACAGCTATAACCAGAGCCACAGCAGTGACAACACCAGATCCTTTACCCACTAAGCCACCAGGAACTCCTCGAATAAGCATTTTAAAAACTTTCTCCCTTGCTGTGACTGTGGCGAAGGCTGGCAGCTGTAGCTCTGGTTGGATGCCTAGCTGGGAACTTCCATATGCTGAGGGTGCAGCCCTAAAAACCAAAAAAACAAAACAAAACAAAACAAAAAAACCAAACAAACAAAAAACCCCTGCTCCCCAGAGGATTGTGATACACACTAAAATTTTTGAAGTCACTTCTCTAGTCCCTCTACCCATGCACCAGCTTCCTTTCTTCAGTATTCATCCCCTCTGACTTCCTTTTCAGGATCCAAATGCTGTAACCCTTTCTTTTATCTTCTGTTACCTCCACTTCTCACCCAGCTATCTATTCCCTTGCATCTGACACCAACCAACTTCCTTATGGCATTCCACCTCCAACCACAGTTAGCCTCTCCATCACTAACCTGTTTTGCTTTGCGCATCGCAGCCCGTAGTTCCTCAGGCCCAAGTCCTGGGTCTCCTGCAAATAGTGCTAGGCAGTCCTCAAAGTCTGAGAGCTCCATCTCTGCAATCTGGGTGGAAGACCAGGCTGAAGGGAATGTTCCCCGTATATCTGCACAATTTGGCACAGGTTCTGAAGAGGGAAGGCAGGGCCAGAGGTCAGTATAGTATTAACGCATGCCCAGAGAGATATCTATAGATGGAATGACCCCTCTAACCCTTGAAGGACAGGGCAATGTGGGCAGTATGGGTCAAGGGATTACTACAGTGTGAGATTTATAGGACTCAATGATATCAGTACAAGTGACCCTCATTTGTGGATGGAAGACCGAGGAGGTTGCCCAGGGATTAAATGACAGATCTAGATTAGAACACAGGTCCAGAGTTCCACAGTGTCTCCTTCCTACAACCTAAGCATCTTCCCAGCAGAGAGCTCCACTCTTGGCCAAGCTTAGAGCTGCGTCACCTGTTACAGGGATAAAAGAGGAGGGAAAGGGGAGTCCTGGAAGAAAAATGTATGGAGTTTTCATTGTGGCTCAGTGGTTAAGGAGCCCGACTAGTATCCATGAGAACACGGGTTTGATCCTTGGCCTTGCTCTGTGGGTTAAAGATCCGGTGTTGCCGTGAGCTGTGGAGTAAGTCACAGGCACAGCTCAGATCTGGCATTGCTGTGGCTGTGGCCAGCAGCTATAGCTCTGCTTGGACCCCTAGCCTGGGAACCTCCATATGCTGCTGGTGCAGCCCAAGAAGGACAAAAAAAAAAGTAAAGACATAAATTCCCAGAGCTATAGAACCCTAGAACTAGGATGCCTTGAAGATCATCCTACACACCCCTGTGCTCTACAGATTAGAAAACCCCAGCCCAGAAGTTCTCTGGTGGCTCAGCTGATTAAAGATCTGGCATTGTCACTGCTGAGGCTCAGGTAGCTGCTGTGGCACAGGTTCAATCCCTGGTCCAGGAACTTCTGCATGCTGCAAGCATGGCCAAGAGAGAGTAAAAAGAAAAGAGAGAAGTTGTACAAATCTGCTGGAAGGGGGTCACATCTACCTGCGTCACTGGATGTTCCTTCCTATATACCCTGATGTGTGAGCATTTGGGTGTTTCACCTGGGAGATTCACTGCAGTGGGCCGCACAACACCAGCTACCAGGGCTGCTTTCTTGGGAGCAAGCCTTGGCCCTGCACACAGTTGCCCAGCTCTGCTCCGCTCCCAGCTCTGCTGCTTCTCTAGGAGCCGCTCCAGGGTCTCTGGGCTCAAGGCCTCCTAGGTGGAAGGGTAGAGGGAGAGTGGGGAGAGCCGGGCAGGTCAGGCCAGTGACCACAGCCATAATTCCAAAGTCCTCTCTCTTTTTAGCAGTCTCTCCCAGATTCAGGCTTCACACCTTTTGCCCTCAACCTCCTTGGCCTTGGCTCCCCAGTACCAGTTCACCAGTCCCTTCTCTGCTCTTATTCCCTCCCTTGTTCCTTCACCTCACCCTGGGAACCAAGGAAATAGCCTCAGTGGACAAGGTGAATACTAGGCGTCCTGCTTGCTCTATTTCATCCTGGCTCCATAGCTCTGGTTTCCTGAGGGACAGAAAGAAAGTCAGGGGCTGGGATGCTGAGGGAACTGTGAGGAAAGGGAAGTGGGAAGAGGGCAGGCTGGGGCTGGGGACTCAGGGCTCCAAGGACCTCAAGTATATTGAATGGGCTGTCACTGACAGGCTGGTTGAGAGGGTGGGTGTAGGATGAGTTAGAATCCCAAGTTCCCAAAGGTCCATACCCAAGAAGAGGCTCCTGCAACAGCAGCTCTCCCAGCTCTGTGGCAAATAGCTCCCCTAAGCAGAAGCCCTGGAGCTGACTGAGATGGGCCAGCAGGATCTGCAGGGGGATCCGTCGTGTGCTCTCTGTCCCCAGGAATCCAACCAAGGGGCCCAATGTCTCCAGCACTTCCCTTGAGACTATTGTCTCCTTTGGAGCCTGGAGATGGGACAATGCACCACTAACCCAGAGGACCAGAATCCGATCAAGATACCAAGACCTTTAACCTTGCCTCCCTCCAGCTCCTAACTCAAGACCCTATGGAATTCATTGCTTACCATTGCTTACCACTTTTCTTTCCTTTTGTTTTGCTTTTTAGGGCTGCACCTGCAGCATATGGAAGTTCTCAGGCTAGGGGCTGAATCAGAGCTGCAGCTGCCAGCCTATGCCACACCCACCACAACACCAGATCCTTCACCCCAGAATGAGGCCCCGTATCCTTTTTTTTTTTTTTTTTTTTGCTTTTTAGGGCCACACCCAAGGCCTGTGGAGGTTCCCAGGCTAGGGGTCGAATCGGAGCTACAGCTGCTGGCCTACACCACAGCCACAGCAATGCAGGATCTGAACCACGTCTGTGACCTACACCACAGCTCACACCAATGCCGGATCCTTAACCCACTGATTGAGGCCATGGATCGAACCTGCAACCTCATGGTTCCTAGTCGGATTTGTTTCCGCTGCCCTACGATGGGAACTCCCGAACCCACATCCTCACAGACATTAGTCGGGTTTGTTACCACTGAGAAACCATGGGAACTCCCACTTTTCTAAACAAGGAACCCAAACTGGAGCAGGAAGAAAGACTGAGAAGTAGAATCCAAGGAATTTCTTATACTCCAAGGGCTATGGACAAGAAACCTGAAGCAGACTGTCAAAGAATAGAACCCAGAGGTGGATCTTGTGGGTAGAGCCTTGTAAACAAAAACCTGTTTGGCAACAAAAGTCCAGATCTGGGCCTAGAGGACAGAGAGCATTGTCTGAGGGATGAGAATTGATTGCCCAGGCCACAGTTCTGAGTTGGCGGCGGGGGGGAGACTCTTACCAAGTTTTGTAGTGCCCTCTCTGCCAGGGCTGCCCGGTGGAGTGGGGTCAGTGCCAACAGCTGCTCTGGAGTGCCTCGTACCAGCTCTACCACCAGCATGATGGACTCATTGGAGAGTCTGTCAATCAACCGGATCCTATAACAATATGACAACAGGGGGACCACAGGATGCCACGTTTCCCAGACAAGAGGTAACACCAGACCAAGCCCTGGGGCCCTGGATAGGAACTGATACTAAACAGCCCCAGGAGTTTCCTGGTGGCTCATCCAGTTAAAGATCTGGCATTGTCCTGTGTGCCTACACCACAGCCACAGCAATGCCAGATCCAAGCCACATTTGTGACCTACACTGCACTTGCAGCATGCCAGATCCTTAGCCCACGGAGCGAGGCCAGTGATCGAACCTGCATCCTCATGGATACTAGTTGGGTTCTTAACCAGCTGAATCACCAGGGGGAACACCAAAACCTGAGAGGTTTTTAAGAGAGATATTTTCTTATCCCTTGTCCACAAATGAGGAAGTTGAGTCTGCTAACTCATAGTCTGGAATCTCCCACCTCCCCCAGGACTTTGGGATTCTAAATTATTTCCAAGAACCAATATATTTAAACAGATTTGAATGGCTTTTTTTTTTTTTTAAGCGCTTTTTCTGAAAAAATCAGAAGTAACAGACCTAGGGTTGCCAGGTCTGGAACTGAGCCAAGTAGCAAAGAGCCAAACCTGTGGAAAGACCTATAGAATATAAGGATGGCATAGGTTATACAAAGATTGCTTGGCAACATTACAGTGTTGCCACCGTCAGTGGTCCCATGCTGGGGCCATGTTCAGGAAGCCAGCCCATACAGAGAGCAACTTTGAATAAAACCCTTTCTTTAGGCTCTAACTGATGTCAGGGAAACCACCAGGCACAAAAACACCACCTCTGGAGCATTTCCTAAGGGCAGATCTTCTACCCAAGGTTGAGCCTTCTGAGAAGCCAGTATCTCCAGGTGTAGCCTTACGGTAAGTCCAGGAGTAGCTTGGTGTCCAGACCACTCAGTTCTGGCCCCAGAGCTGCCAGCTCTGGCTCCGGCATTGCCATCCTCCGCTGGAGCTCTGCCCAGATACAGGTCCTCTGTGGCAAAGTGTAGGGAAGCGGGTTCAGAACAGCTGAGCATGGAAGCTGGGTTCAGGACCCAGGGTCCCTGCCTCCCTGTTCCCAGTAATACCCAAGCACCCCTCTCACCAGGCTCCCTCGAACCCCAGTGGGCAGCTGGTAGACCATGTGCACCACTTCAAGGAAGTCTGCCATCGAGCTGATCTGCTGCAGAAATTCACAGGACATGCCCCCTGCCAGAGTACCCAGAGCCCTGCAGGTGTGTGAGTGGGAAGATGCTCACGCACCACATGCCACACCTGTCTGCTCCGTGATATCAACATTCCCAACACAAGTACAGACATTCCTTTATGGTCATTTATAGCTTGAGAAATGTTCTCCCAAAGATATTCCCCTTGGCTCCCCACAAATCATCACTGTTTATCAGAGAAGAAAATAAACATTTACAGAAGTCGTGACATTCCCAATGTCATTCTACTAGAAATGTGGTAAAGTCTGACTAGAGCGTGGACCTCAGATTCTGAAGTCCATGGCTCTTTGCTTTTTTTGTTTTGTTTTGTTGTCTTTTTAGGGCCACATCTGAGCATACGGAGGTTCCCAGGCTAGAGGTCAAATCGGAGCTGTAGTGGCCAGCCTACGCCGCAGCAACACCAGATGCAAGCCACATCTGCAACCTACATCACAGCTCTTGGCAACGCCAGATCCTTAACCCACTGAGCAGAGCCAGGGGTGGAACCCGCATCCTCATGGATACTAGTTGGGTTCATTTCCACTGAGCCACAACGGGAATGCCAAGGTAGGTACCATTTTAATTCTTATTCTACAGAAGGAAAAATTGAAGCTTAGAGAGGTTAAATGACTTGCCCAAAATCTTGAATAGGGTAGGACCTGAACACAGGTCTTCTGAATCCCTTAGATCCAGTCAGGTGTTGTGCTACAGAAGGGCAGGAAGGCCAGGGGAAGAGGAGCTAGGAGAAGACCCACAAGCTGAGGGTCATCATTCCTTCTCATACCCCTTCCCCTGCCTATCACAGGGTGCCTGGCACATGGTAAACACTCAAAAAATGTTAGCTGAATTAAACTCACAGCTCAATGCAAGTTACTCACTGTAGATTCCTGAGGGTCATGTTAGTGGGTACCTGCATCTTCTTCCAGAGAAACTGTGCCTACAAGAGAAAGAAAAAAGAGCCGATTCCCAGCAGAAAGATTGCCCAAAGACCTGAGATGCCTTGGACCCAATACTGCTTCTCCACCCTCTGGATCCCACCAGCCTCTTGATCTCCCAATTGCCCACTCCTCTCTGAGGTGGGGAGAGGGGAAGAAATGGAGGAATAGGGAGGAGAGAGAAAGAAAGAGCAAAGCAAGTCATATCATAAGGGATGCTAGGGATAAGGTGCCTAATCAGAGCCAAAGACTGGGTAAGGGAGGTGGAAAATTTCAAGAGAAGGGAGTCCTGGGGTGATGGGGAGAATTACCTGCTGCTCAGACCAGGGCAGCTCCCGGTAGCGCCGTCGGTCAGCCAGGAGAGCAGCAGAGTCCAGGTGCAGCAGCTTTATTGGGAGCAGGGGGAGCAGGCAGTCTGGCCAGGTGGTGGGGATAGGCTGCTAGGGAGTGGGCAGCAGTGGAGTGATTGGTGAAAGGATGTCTGGGCTCAGGCCTCAGAGAAGAAGTGGAACCATGGGAGCAGGAAGGGACCAAAACTAGGAGAAGGGTGGAATGGCATGTGCCACTCTAGCAGGGAACACTTAAGAGCCCTCACAGTAAAGGTGGCTGTGGTTTTGTTGTGGCTATTTAGGCACCTGATGAACCAACCAAACCCCCTTTGTCTCTCTGAGCCTTCATTTCTATCTGAAAGCTGAGCCATGCTGTCCTGCAGCCACATGTGGGGAGAGCTGCTAATGTTCTGGAGGGCACAGAGTTAACTTGGACTCTCAGGGCCAGGGCAGCGAGAGAATGGGGGGCAGCAGCAGCCCAGTGAGACCGTCCTGAGACATGAAAAGGAGCTTAGTTGGGAGAAACCACACGTACCTGACCAGGGATACACACAGCTGCACCCGCACCTGTTGCACCCATGTTTTTAACTCCATCTTTCACCTGTATAAGAATTGGCTGTGTGTGTGTGTGTGTGTGTGTGTAAAAGTGAGGAAGTTTTGGGGGGCATTCCCTGGCCGTAGGGGAGAGGGCTTCCCCCTCAGCCAGAGCCCCCATCCCCATTGTCCATCATCCCTGCTGCTCTCCTACCCGAAAGGTCTGCAGCAGCGCCACGGTCTGGCAGGCTGAGAGGCGTGAGAGTTCAGGGGCCAGGCAGGAACAGGCCCCAACCAGAACTTGCCTAGGGATGGCCTGGAGTGTCTGGGAGCTGAGGCCTGGAAGCAGAGGGTGCAAGGAGCAGAATTCCTCCAGGGACAGCTGGGGAGCAAGAGAGACAAGAGGCCTGGAGAAGATGGGCCAGGTGGTAGGGAAGAGGACTGTCTAGTACAGCAAGGCAGTAGGTGTAAGGGGAGCTGTGAGGGGAGAAGGGTCAGATGTAGGAGCCAGGAAAGAGAGGGGCGGAGAGCTTGGGGGAATGCTGAGAAGTGGCTGCTACTCACATCATGCCTAGGGAGGAGCCGTCCCAGCAGTAGGACAGCCTAAGATAGGATGGAACAGGAAACAACAGCTCTCAGGTCTTGGCAGCCAGGTCCCAAGGAGGTCCTGCCTGCCCTCCCAAACTTCCAAGCTCCCTCTCTACCACCCCAGTGACCAGCCTGGCCCTAGGCTCTTCATCTGAGGAAAGGGGAAGAAGGCATCCTCCTTGGGACAGAGTAAAGGGAGGTTTTGGGATGGGGGGCGCTGATGGTGTCCCTGAATGTAATTCTCCCGAGGTGCCAGGGGTGGGGGGTGGAAGCCAGAGTGTGAGACAGGCCCACCTGGGCGGGTGTGACACTGGTTCCTTGAAGGGCAGGAAGCATGGCTCTGAGCTGGGGCTCTGACAGCTCCTGTAGGAAGCGGAGGCCCAGCTGAGGGAAGAGAGGGGCCCAAACTCGAAGCTCCCTGGGGCTCAGCACAGCTCCTCCAGATGAGCGCAACACCCCCAGAAGTTCATATGCTACCTGAAACCAAAGAAGGTTTGGGGCTGGAAAGAAGAGAGGTGAACCTTAAGCATCCTCTCTAATCCCACATCTGGATTTCCCAGGATCTGGGTGCTGGCTTGGAACCAAGGATGGGACGGGAGCAGACTGGGCTCAAGACATCAATCAAGGGTATGTTTGAGACGTCATAGACCAGATGGAGCAGAGTCAGGAGGAGGTGGAAATGGATAAGATGGGAAGTAAGGAATGAAGGTGGCTGAGGCAGAATGAGGACTGACACCACTGTGCTCAAGCTGGACGGAGATGACTGGGCTAGTCCTCCACACAGACCACCCCACCCCCCACCCCAGGGAAAGCCTGGAGCCTTGTAGGCCTTTGCCAAGGGGCTCACCCGTCCTTGTGGGCTGAGGGTCCCATTGGCCGCACATTCCAACAGCCCCCGTTCTATAGGTCCCATTGGATCATTCAAGGGTGCCAGGCTCTGAAGCTCCTCAGGGCTCAGGAAACAGGCGAGGGGACCCAGCCTGAGGAGGGTAGGAAGCTGGCCTTCATGTGGTCACTGAGGCTGGGACTGAAGCAGGGACTATGGGGGTACGTAGAGCAAACACTCTGATCACTGGACTAGGAAACGTGGATGCCACAGATGGGCCTCGCTGCTGGAGCTCCACACTGCCATGCACCACTGCCTACTCTCTTGCCCCTTCCTTCCCAGGACTCCAATCCATGTTGGCAGCTATACCTGCCTCTCTCTCTCTGGCCTTTACCAATGATCCCACAACCACTCACCTGCGCACCTGTTCCTCTCCATCGTGGACACTCTGGTTCACCAGGCTACGCAGCACATGTCGGGCATGTCCTGGCCCGAGACCTGCTGCTGGCCAGCTATCTCCCAGGGCCTGGATCTGAGATGGGGAGGGTCAGCTCATGTTGGGGATCAGTGTGGGGCATTTACGGGGAGGGGCTCACTAGGAGACATGCTGCAGACTCCCACCTTATCCAGCAGAAAACAGGCTAGTCCAATAAATGATCATTCTCCTACCTGATGAGGGCTGAGCTGCAGAAAATTCTCCAGAGGGAGATGGGGAAGCAAGGGCAACACTGCCCAAAGC
This sequence comes from Phacochoerus africanus, assembly GCF_016906955.1. NCBI lineage: Eukaryota > Metazoa > Chordata > Mammalia > Artiodactyla > Suidae > Phacochoerus > Phacochoerus africanus. Next base: position 129,761,948 of record NC_062545.1, on the reverse strand, counting down.
AGCTCTTGGGGCCAGGCAGGCACCTCCCCGAAGAGCTCAGGGGCCAGTAGCCGCTTTGCCAGAGCCTCCTTCTGTTCAGGCCTCATTCCAGGACTGTAATCCCGGATGGCAGCCAGGCTGGGGAGAATAACAGGTCTTACCCCTAGACCCTGTTCCGAACTGTTGTGCCCTAGCTCTGTGCAGCCCTGCTGTCCTGGGCAGGAAGGAGACTCCCCAGTTTTAATAGAAGGGGCTGCTCCAGGTGGGTGGGGTTGATCTGATCCTGACAGGATTAGGGGGAGAGTATGGGGCCCTTACACACTGTCATTGGCCAAAAGGGATGGTGGGAAGCGCATCAGGTCGGAGACAGCCAAGAAGGGGATGAGCGGTGACAGGTCAATGAAGAGCTGGGAGGTGAGGCGCGGGTACCGCTGGAGCAGCAAAGCTGTCAGGCGACCCAAGGCCTGCTCCTCAGATGGTGGCACCTGTGACGACACAGGAATGGATGCCAGCTCTGGAGAGGCCCACTATCCTATCCTCTGAGTTCCTCCTTCTGCTGGATGAGCCCTCTGCCCACTGGGTTCCAAGTGTTCTTGATTTTTAGCTCTCCCCTGCCACCCTTGTTCCCGTCTCCTTCCATGCCCACCTGCAGCTGGGCCCAGGAACGGTGCATGAGCGTCAGGAAGCCCTGAGCAGCCTCCCTCTCTGCTGAAAGCACTACCTGCTGGAGGTTTTCTGGTGGCATGTGTAGATATGCCTGGGAGTAGAAGGTCATGGTAGTTACAGCTTTCCTGGGCAACGACTTCAGGCCACAGCTGTCAGCCAGTCCACCCACATACCCATCCCACCCCCATCTGTTACCTGCACTAGAATTTGCAGGGCCCAAACACTCTTCTCCCTCTGGAGCAGATCCCACAGCACAGGCTGGTGGAGAAACAGAAAAGATGTTAGGAGAGCTGCCACCTCTGCCCCCCCTGCAGCTTCCCCAGTTTCCAGCTCCACTTGCTAGGATGTTTATCCTTCATCCAAAGCTAGCTAGTGTCTCCTCAGATCTTAAACATCTTTAGGTCAGGGGCCTTGTCTCTAAATTCTCTTATAGCCCTTCCCATGCCAGGCCCATAGCTGGCTCAATAATACTTGTAGATAGGAACCAAATTATTACATTTCACTGGACCCAGGACTCGAGAAAGGTGGACCTTAACACAGAGTAAAGAAACTTTATATGCCCTAGGGAACCTAGTAAAGTGTCTTACATATAACAGGAACTCAAAGAATGAACTATGGTGTTCACATATTCTAGCCCCTTCACTCTAGAGAGAAGAAACGGAAGCCCAGGAAAACCAAATTAAATTATTTGCCTAACACCACACTTGCGGCAGAGTTGAACCTAGAACCCAACTCTTCTGATTTGCAGTCACCCTGAATTTTTCTCCTTTCTGTCTTATCTCTCTACATTTTGCCAGCTTCTAATTTTCACTATCTAGGGATAGAATTAGAGCTCTCTAAGTTGATCCCCTCACTTTCTGGACACAGAAAGGGGGAGAATCAAAGCGTCAGAAAGAATAATGAGGTAACTGGAGTTCCCGTCATGGCGCAGTGGTTAACGAATCCAACTAGGAACCATGAGGTTGCAGGTTCGATCCCTGGCCTTGCTCAGTGGGTTGAGGATCTGGCATTGCTGTGAGCTGTGGTGTACATTGCAGGTGCAATCGGACCTGGCGTTGCTGTGGCTCTGGTGTAGGCTGGTGGCTACAGCTCTGATTAGACCCCTAGCCTGGGAACCTCCATATGTCGCAGGAGCGGCCCTAGAAAAGGCGAAAAGACAAAAAAAAATTAAAAAAGAAAAAAAGAAAAGAAAAGAATAATGAGGTAATATGTATTGCATGTTTATATATCACATACTAATGCTAAGCCTACAGCATGTATTATCGATGTAATCCTTACAGCCACCCTAAAAGAGTGGCACTATTATCCTCCACCATTTGTTTAAAGATGACAAAAACATTGCTCAGAGAGGTTAAAAACTTGTCCAGGGTTGATCATAGAACTAAGATATGATCCCAAGCCTGTGTAAGTCCAGAGCTGCAGGCTTAAGCCACTGCACTGTACTACTGCTTCTCAAGAATAAATTAGAGAATTCCCATGGAGGCCCTTCTCTCTGTTCCAGGAGCTTTCACCTTAGCAGACCACTTACACTGAAGCAGGCCAGCAGCTCCATCTTGCTTAAATCAGAGCTGGAGCTGGCAGTGGGGTCGAAGTCCAGTGGGGTCGGCTGCTCCTCCTGTTCCAGGTACTCCCCGACTGTCCGTAGCACACTGTGCCGGCCTTCTGGGCGGAAGGCATCCCAGAAGGAGCAGTTGTCTGGGAGACTGGAGAGCATCAGGGCCTGACCCAGCATCCCCTGGGCCTCATTCCCTCCGGTGCCTGGACCCAGGAGGAAGGCCAGCAGGCGCAGGAAATAGTGTAGGCGTGTGGAGTGGGCAAGGGCCGGCATGGAGGACTGACAGCGTGGTAGTTGTGACAGCATGCCGAGCAGGAAGGGGCCCGGGGCCAGGCAGAGTGGAGATGGTCCCAGTGGTGGTAGAGAGGGCAGAAGAGGACCCAGTAACCCCTCCAGGAAGCAAGTATCATTGCCCCCACGACTTATCCTGCACTGGCCTGCTAGCCAAGGCCAGAAGGGTACCAGGGCCTCGTACATGGTGTCATTGGCACAGACCATCATCAGGAAGCTGCCTCCATCTGGGCAGCGCTCCCCACAAGGTCCAGTGTGGCAGGGTGGGGAGGCAGTGACATCTGGGGTGGGCCCCTGGCACACATGCTGAACCCAAGCCTGATTGCTGGGGGGCACAGCCTGCAGACTGGCCTCCCCACACAGCCGCTCGGCCCATAGAGTCTCGTTCTCCAAGAAGCAGCCCCAGAAGATCTCTGGGGTGACAGGGACAGGGGGAAGGCCTTCAGGGCAGCTGGTGGGGGGTGGAAGCAGGCCAGCACAGAGCCGCTTTATCAGGCGGCGGTTGGGGCCCAACAGGGTAGAGAAGGAGAGGTTGCCACAGATGGCCTCTAGGAACTGATCGGGAAACTGGTCGTGGCAGGCCTGGAGCCAGCCTTGGGCACCTGGTACCCATGAGACTGCATACCACACAGCTGTCTGGCAGATGGCAGCAGTGCTAGGAGGGGGTTGCGGGGTGGTAGGCTTGGCATGCTGGCAGAGCAAGTGGATGGAGAAGTTGGAGATGCTGTAGGGTGGTGCTGGGGCTGAGTGGTTCTCACAGAGGGCCTCCACAGAGATGGCCCGCCGTTGGCGAGGGCTGATGTGGGCTGAGGGCTGGGAAGTCCTGGGCAGAGGCACACCTGTGCTCAAGCAGTGGAGGAGGGCTGGGGGTGGGGGTGGTGATCCAGACAGAAAGCCCAGCGCCTGGACATCCCAGGAAAGGTTGTGCCGGATGCCCCTGGGTGCAGAGGGAGGAGCAGGCAGTGTCTTGTCAGTTTACATTTTCTCAAGTTAAAAATTCTTGTCTTGGCCCAGAGCCCACGGTATATTGGGTGGGGCCTCGGGGAGGCCGGTGGCAAACACAGGCTTTTCCAAAAGTGAGGTCCTTATAAGTATTGGTATTGTTTAAATGCTGGGTTGCAGGTGAAAGGGAAAGAGATCTGTCCCACAAAGGTACAAAATCACCTATGAGCAGCCCAGCTGGTGTTCCTTCTGTCCACCTGGTTCCCTTCTTTCTCCTTTCTGCATACACTTTAGGTAACTTAAACACAACTCTTGGTTGGCCTCATATCAGCAAATCTGCCCAGCAACTGAATCTGTCCACCTGTGCTCTGGCACAGTTGTACTGAAATAGTAAGTGGTGGAGAAATCCAATCTTGCCCTTTCTTTCCATACCCCAACTTTATTAGTTAACATTTATCAAGCACTAAGTACCAAGCATAATTCCGAGTGGTTTACACATACAGTATCAACTCCCTTAATCCCCTACAAAACCTCTGCAGTAACTAATATTATATTTATTTTATAAGTGGGGAAATTGAGGCATAGAATGAGACTGTAACCTGCCCAAGGTCACACAGCTAGGAAGAGGTAGAGCTGGGACACCAACCCGGATAATCACAGTCTAAAACCACTAAACGACACCCCTCCCTCCAGCTTCGTCTTCTCTTTTGGAGGCTGATGACTTCCCAGGCCCAACCCCTCAGAACTCCTCTCCTGTTACTTACCACAAGAGCAGCTGCTGAAGGTTGCCTAGGAAGGAAAGAGTAAGGAAGAGGACTACCCTAGTCTCATTCATTCTTGCCCTGCCACAGCCCAGCCCCGGACCCAGCAGCACTCACCTCCCTGGCACTGCCCATTGGCATCAGGCTCTGGTTGCCCCAGAACGGAAAAGACCTCATCCTGCAGTGAGTGAGTGACACGGAGCAGCCCTTCCTGGAAGGTAGCATAGAGTGGGGCCCCCACTGTGCGCAGCAGACCTCCCCAAAGAGCCTCCTCAGAGCCCAGTTCCCCTACTGGGGTGAGCAAACTCAACAGACCCTGCAAAAGATGGGGGGCTGGCTCCCTCCCATCAAGGCCTGTGGCATTGGTGAGGTCTATATCGGGCTGCACCTGCACCAGGGTCTGCCAGCGTGTGCCTTCTAACAACAGCAGCAGAGAAGGCAACCAGTCAGCTGTCAGAACACAGTCAGAGGGCCCATCACGGGTACATGGGGGCCGGGTAGGGGTAGGGGGCCCCCCAGGAACTAAGGCTCCCAGTAGCACCTCTGCAAGTCCACCCAGCACACCCGCCTGGTGCCCTAGGAAGTCCCGGGGTGTCTGTTCCTGTCCCAGCAGTGCCAGCACATCCCCCAGCAACCCTAGCATTGGCTCCCAGTCTGGGCTGCCTCTCAGTGTCACTAAGAAATCATGGAGCCGGAGGGCAGGGGGCTGGAGAGGTGGGGGCTCTCCCACTGGTCCCTCCCCCATTCTCCCAGGCTCAAAGGAAGAAGAAATGTTGGCCAGGAATGCAGAGAACCGTGAGCGCCTGAGGGACCTCTGGGGAGCCTGGTCCAGAGCGGAGAAAAATGACTTCAGGAGGAAGAGACCAGAGTCCAGGGACTGAGGCCCAGTGGGAACCAGAGTCACTGTAAGGAGAGAAAGGGGAGACCACTGAAGAGGAAAAGCCTAGAACCAAAAGTTAGCCCTGCCCTGGAGCTCAGTCTCTAGCTGGATGTAAAGATGAGGTGAAGGAGTTGGTGAGCTGAATCCCTTTCAGCAAAGGTGCAAGTCTGGCCTGCTTTCTTAACACTTGTTTTCTCCTTAGTGCCAGTCTCTGCCCCTCTTCCTCACCCCTTTGTCTTTTCTCTAACCAGTTAATCTCTGCATTCTGAAGTCTCTTTGCTGCAGCCATCCCCTTCCTCCCCAGCCCTGCTCGATGTTCCTCTCACCTGCCCAGGATAACAGCAGCAGCAGCAGCAGGGGCCAGAGGCTCAGAGCCATGTTTCCAGGTGAGCGCTGGTACTAGAGGCGAGTACTGCTTATTCTCACCTTGTGTGGGATAGCTAGGTGAGAGCAGGTGCTGCAGGAAGCCTGAGTCTCCACTGACACTGTAGTGTGGTCTTTCAGGAAACAATATCTGTAACCTGACAGCAGGTTTGTCACCCGAGCCACAGAATACCTGATCCTTTGGCTTTGGAGAAGGGTGTGCCTCTGTCAGAGGAACCAATGATAGGGGATCCCAGGGGGCCCTCTGAGGAACCCAAGGGTATAGCTTCATCCTTTGGGAGCCAGGATGCAGATAGGAGGAGGCAGATATAGACATGGAACAGTACTGGAGATCAGGGGTGTAATCTGGAGGGTCTGCAGAAATATAAGAAATATATAAAGATAATATTAAATAAATAGTAATATAAGAAATATAAGAAAACAGGAGTTCCCGTCATGGCTCAGTGGTTAAAGAGCCCAACTAGTATTCATGAGGACTTGGGTTCAATCCCTGGCCTTGCTCAGTGGGTTAAGGATCCAGCATTGCCATGAGCTGTGGTGTAGATCACAGACGTAGCTGTGGTGTAGGCTGGTGGCTACAGCTCTGATTCGACCCCTAGCCTGGGAGCCTCCATATGCCATGGGTGTGGCCCTAAAAAGACAAAAGACAAAAAAAAAAAAAAGGAATATAAACAGAAACAACATAGACTAAATAGACAGACGCAGGATCTTTCCAGGGAAAGCCTATGTTAAATCTTACCTCACTTTAGTAATTACTCCCTAGAATCCTGAAGTGTGTAGATGTCATAATTAATAAAACACTCCTCTTCTTGATAAAAAACATAAGAAAACAAGGAGGGTCCAAAGGAACTAAAAAGCAAAGCAGAATTTGAAGGAATCAAGGAAAAAAGGGGGCCAGGAAAAAGGAACTGGGCAGCCAGATGTAAACAGAGAAGAGGAATGAAGACAAAGATCTGGTCCAAGGATGGAACGTTCATGAAGAGAAAGGCTTTTGACTCAATACCCAAAGCCACAACATGTTAAGGAGTTGGGCAGGACTTCAGAGATCACATAGACTAAATCTTTCATCTTATGGATAAGAAAATAGACAGAGAGGTGGGACTTGCTCATTAGGCCATTCAAGTGTTTGGGTTTGCTCTCTGGCTCTCTTTCAGTGGCCTAGGGGAAAAGCCTTAGAAAATTCTGCAGTGAGAAAAGAAAGAAATAAATCAGATTAAATTACTGTGCAAGGGGGGCTACGCCCCTCACACACGATGTATGCACACATGTGTGCGCACGTACACGCGCGGACACACACACACACACACAGATGGAGAGAGAGGAGAGAGAACTGCTCACAGATCAGAGATCCCATCTCTCTGATATGGTAAGAGCGAGAAGTCTTTTCTGTCTTCCATTTACACATCCCCAAGGCCTTCATCTGACACCAGCTCTAAACAGTAATTCAAAACTGAGGCTCCACTCAAACCAAATTTTGTTCCTCTTTCCTTAGAACCCTACTCTATTCCATTGCCCAAACCCACACATCCAAATCCATTATTAATCTGCCTCTGTCCCAGAAGGTTCACTTAGGATCACAGAATTTTACAACTGGAAGGGACCTGAGGAATACTCTGGTAAAAAAACGTCTCTCTTTCTCTTTTTTTTTTTTTTTTTTTTTTTTTTTTGCCTTTTTAGGGCTGCACCCATGGCATATGGAGGTTCTCAGGCTAGGGGTTGAGTTGGAGCTGTAGCTGCCGCCCCACACCACAGCCACAGCCACAGCAACTTGGGATCTGAGCCATGTCTGCAACCTACACCACGGCTCATGGCAACACCGGATCCTTAACCCACTAAACAAGGCCAGGGATCAAACCCACGTCCTCATAGATATTAGTCAGGTTCGTTACCACTAAGCCACGACGGGAACTTCAACTTCTTATTTTATAGGTGAGGAAATGGAGGCCCAAGGAAATGGAATGACTTGGCCCAGGCCACCAGAGTTGAGGGCAGTGCTGGGGTTTTCCAAGGTGAGTCAAAAATGAACCAATGAAATGAGCTATTGCATCACTTTGCCAGTGTTTTCTCTTTGCTCATTAAAAATACCATGTCTAGTCTGAAAAGCAGAGAAGAGAATCAGAGGAAGAATATGTCTTGGATTGCCAACAGGTTTCTAGCTCCTGGTTCTAGCCCATTCTTTAATCCACTTGAATTTCTGCCCTTGGTTCTATAACAAACCTGTTATAATAAATTCTCCTTTTTTGCTAATAGTGTAGCAAAAAGTGATATGGCTGTGTTCAAATTCTGGCTCCAACATATACTAGCAGTGTGTCCTGAGTAGTTTCTAAACCCCTCTGTGTCACAGGGTTCTTTTCTGTAAAAAGGAGAAATACTAGGAGTTCCCATTGTGGCTCAGTGGTTAACAAATCCAACTAGGAACCATGAGGTTGTGGGTTCGATCCCTGGCCTTGCTCAGTGGGTTAAGGATCCGGCATTGCTGTGAGCTGTGGTGTAGGTTGCAGACGCAGCTCGGATCCCACGTTGCTGTGGCTGTGGTATAGGCCAGTGGCTACAGCTCCAGTTAGACCCCTAGCCTGGGAACCTCCATATGCCGTGGGAGCGGCCCAAGAAATGGCAAAAAAAGGAGAAATACTAGTATAGAGTTGTTGTAATGATTAAATTTGATAAGGCATTTAAAGGACTTAACACAGTGTCTGGCATTCTTTCAAAAAGAGTAAGCACCCCTTATGTGCCAGGCACTGGTACAGAATAAACATTCACTAAATGTGACTACTATTACACCCCTTATGTGCCAGGCACTGGTACAGAATAAACATTCACTAAATGTGACTACTATTACTATTAGGCTTGCTCAATATGAATTCTTCTATTTGAAACAGTCCTAATTAATACAGAAATTGTTAATAAGAAATAGTGTCTTCAGTGAAAGATCTTTAGAACAAGTGTGGAACTAGATAAGTCAAGCAAATAGGGGAACCTCAACCCAGGATGGGAGGTTCTTTTTTTTTTCCTTTTGACCACACATACAGCATATGGAAGTTCCCGGGCTAGGGATCGAACCCACACCACAGCAGTGACAATGCCATGTTCCTAATCCACTGTGCCACAAGGGAACTCCCAGAATGGGAAATTCTTGGCAGGCTACATGGGGATGTAGCAAGCAGGTTAAGCAATCCTGTTGCTGCCAAGGATTCAGACTTTGTAACAACTGAGGGTAACGTGTTTAGGGTTTACAGCAAATGTATCAGCCTTATTCAATATAAGCATGTTACTGTTTACAATCTGCTAAGGTTCAACAAAAGTAAGACAAGCTCGAATCTGTGTATGAACAATGGAAAGAGAGAAAAACAGAAGCAACTAAATGAACTTACAGGGAGTCTGGAGCAGGAAATTAATCATGTGTTTTGGATTAAAGTGAAATGGATTAGATTGATGGGGTGATTGGAATGCTCTGTGATCTGGCAACTGGAGATGGCTGGGAGGAGCCAAAGGAGTTGAGAAATGTGAAACATCCTCTATATATATATATCACTAGAGATTCAAAGAGTCCCCACATTTCCCAGGTCTCTTGCAGTTAAGTGGGGTCAGGTGATTAGTTTTGGCCAATGGATAGTGAATGACCAAAGAATGTAAGAGCTAGTGAATGATGCTCCAGCCATCTCTTCCCTGATGAGGTAACCTAGAAACCGCACGTTGAGATGGCAGCGTCATAAGCCCAAGAAGCCTCAAGCTGCAGAGTAACACACAGAATTTAGATTCGATTCTCTTTTGTGAGTTCTGTCTTTGTGAATTCCTCTGCTGGCTAAATTTTATTTGTGACCCAAAAAATCAATACCTGTGGCAGTTTCACAATCATTCACAGATATGCGCAGAGTGGTGAAAATTTTGAATTGCCCAATGTGCACATTCCCAGTGAGATCAAACAAGGCAATACTCCACCTTCTGTTCATGTTGTAAGTAAGCGTCCTTTTCATGATCTACTTAGTACCACAGTTTTAGCATTTCTGTGCTTTTTCTTTGTGATTTCACTGTTTAAAATGGCCCCCAAACTTAGTGCTGAAGTGCTTTCAAGCAATTCTAAATTCAGGAAAGCTATGATGTACCTTAGAGAGAAAACATGTGTTCAATAAACTTTATTCTTAGAGTTCCCATCATGGCTCAGTGGTTAACGAATCTGACTAGCATCCATGAGGACGCAGGTTAAATCCCTGGCCTCACTCAGTAGGTTAAGAATCTGGCATTGTTGTGGCTGTGGCATAGGCCAGCAGCAACAGCTCCAATTCGACTCCTAGCCTGGGAACTTCCATATGCCAAGGGTGCAGCCCTAAAAAGACTAAGTAAATAAGTAAATAAATAAACTTTATACAGGCATGAGTTATGGTTCTGTTGACAATGCTAATGAATCAACAACATATATTAAACAAGGTGTATTTAAACAGAAACACCTACCATAAAACACAATACATAAAACAAAGTTATGTATCCATCCATTGATATTTGAAGATGTGAATAACAACTGGAGAACAAAAGGTTAAACTATGTTCTAGAATTAAAGCTTAATATAAACCATATGTGAAAACATTTATACATTTAGTTCTATCACAACAATATCTAAATCCTAATTTCACTTCCAAAAGGCTCCTTGGGAACCCTCATAGTTACCTGGCACAGAACTTGAATCTCTTCCTTAAGAAGAGTGGTGAGGGAGTTCCCTGGTGGTCTAGTGATTAGGCTTCATCAGTTTCTTCTGCAGCGCAGTTTCAATACCTGGTCTGGAAACTGAGATCCCATGTCAAACCACTGTATGCTGTGGTTAAAAAATAGTGGTGAGGTTATAGCAGGGATACTAAGTCAAAGCAAGGGTGAAAAGGAAGCTGGAAGATTAATGGATGTATTGTCATTGGAGCTTGATCCTTAGACCTTAAAATGTTTCTACTTAGAAAAAAAATGTTTTTGAACAGATATTATTGCATTGCTCTGGGCTGCTGGAAAGATAATTTTGGGGAAAAACAGAAAGAGGCAAATTCACTGCCTTATTGGAAATTATCATTTATTATTTGGTGATCTTACTTTGGCCTTGTTAGGACCAGAAGGGATTTCTTGTTCATTCCACTGATGTATTCAAATGCCTGTAACATCGTCTGGAACATAGGAACAGAGGAAAGATTCAAATTTGTTGAATCTAGTAGAAATGAACCTAGATCATTTTCATTAAGGAAGGAGTTAAAAAATGAGGCAGTGTGCATCGACCATCCATTTGAGAAGGTGAGCTGTAGAAAGCCAGGAGGGCATCAGTCTCCACATAGCTGTAAAACAGTGCTTTTGAAACTTTCATATTCATATGTAACACCTGATTCAATAGGCCCTGAGGCTGGGACCCGAGAGTCCGCGCTTCTAATGAGTCATCAGGTGAAGCCAATTCTGCTGGTCCTCAGACCACACTTGGAGCACAGCTACTCAAATATACTATTCAATGAGCATCTACTGTGTTGATAGCACCTGTAAGATGTATTAAATAATACTTTCTTACTCTCTTTTGGTATGTTTATTGTATTCTGATCCGGATCCAGATCTCTCATTCAAGAACCAGCCAGACCCAACCCTGCTTAGCTTCTGAGATCAGCAAGATCGTGGATGTTCAGGGTGGTATGGTCATAGACCAATCCAGATCTCACTGGACCATTCCTTTCTTGAAATTCTGTCTTGGCTCTAGGAACATTACTCTAGAATGATTATTCTGTCTCTTCAGCTCTTCACTCTCAGGCTTCTTTATGGCTCCTCTTCCTCCTGTCCCTTAAATGTTCCTGTTTCCCAGGTATCTCTCTCCAGTCTTCTTTCCTTCTATTTGTACTTGGTGAAAATCCTTTGTTTTCTCTAATTCTAGTTGATTGCTTTGGAGTTTTTTGGTAGACAATTTGTCTAAAATAGTATTTTTAGGAGTTCCCCTCGTGGCGCAGTGGTTAACAAATCCGACTAGGAACCATGAGGTTATGGGTTCGATCCCTGCCCTTGCTCAGTGGGTTAACGATCCGGCGTTGCCGTGAGCTGTAGTGTAGGTTGCAGATGTGGCTCGGATCCTGCGTTGCTGTGGCTCTGGCATAGGCTGGCAGCTATAGCTCCGATTAGAATCCTAGCCTGGGAACCTCCATATGCCGTGGGAGCGGCCCAAGAAATGGCAAAAAGACCAAAAAAAAAAATAGTATTTTTAGTTATTCTTTCCAAGTGTTTATGCCATATTTCTAATTTTAGGATTTTAAATACAATATTATATATTGACACATTTATAAAACATTTTTGTTTTGTTCCACATTTTACAGAGCATGAATAAAATGCTTTTCCTTTAATCATAAAGGTGGTTCTTGGTTTTAGATAATCTTACCTCATTCTAAAAATTGAGATCTAACTCACATAACATAAAATTTACCATTTTAAAATGTACAATTCAGGAATTCCTGTTGTGGCTCAGAGGGTTAAGGACACAGCACAGTGTCAGTAAGAATGCATATTCAATCTCTGGCCTTGCTCAGTGGGTTAAGGATTCACCATTGTGGCAAGCTGCAGCATAGGGAGCAGACATGGCTTGGATCCAGCATTGTTATGGCTGTGGTATAGGCTGACAGCTACAGCTCCAAAGCAGCCCCTAGCCAGGGAACGTCCATGTGCTGCAGGTGTGGCCCTAAAAAGAAAAAAAAAAGTGTACAATTCAGTGTTTCATATATTATACATGCATATGTTCATACATGTTAAGCACTGAATAAATGATAGAACTTTTAATAATAAAGATTTCTAAAGATTTGAGTCATCCAACAATGGAATGTGATCCCCTCTGGATAGTCACCAATAGGAGTTTATGTGTGGCTTAGAAAGTTAAGGATCTGGCATTGTCACTGCTGCAGTTTAGGTTGCTGCTCTGGTGTGGGTTTAATCCCTGGCCCTGGAACTTCCACATGCAACTGGCACTGAAAAAAAAGTCACCAGTCAGCTGGCTAATCCCCCTTTCAGTGATGTTCTCAAAGGTGTTCCTACCTTGATGGGAGATAGATTAACTCTGAAGTCCCTTCTAACACTAAAGATCTATGAGACATACTGCTTTGTCATCCTCCCCCAGTGGGAAATCACTGCCCTCAGCAATGGTAAGGACATGGAATAAAAGGAGGCTCGTTTGGACCAGAAACAGGTGAAGATGATGTTGATTAGTTAATGGTGCACAGGCGAAGCAATGTTCTTAGAGTGGCAATGGAAACAATAGTTCCCAATTAGTTAAACTCACAGCTCCTGGGGTCTCCTAACCCCCAACCCCTAGAGGCCCCAACCCCTTCTGCCCTCCAGTGAGTGACAAAGGTGAAATTACAACTCTATCAGGAATTAAGAGGCTGCAGGAAGGGTGGGGGCTATAGTGACAAAGACAAGGAAAGAGTGAGACTTGGGAGCTGTGGGAAGGGTAAAAAACCAAGAACCATGGGCCCCACTGGGGCCCTGTTCTTAAACCTTTCAGTATACCCCATGTCTCAGAGACAGACCAATGCACAATTATCAGCAGTATTTATTAGGCATTTATACTTTGAATTCTCCATTTCCAACTATACCCTTCATTAATTTTTGCCAAAGATATCGAAGCCATCCATTGTCAGCTTTACTTGTCTTCAAAGTTCATCATTGCCTGCACTGTGAAGAAACAGACTGTGAGGCTTGAGAGTTAAAAATGTTCAGAACATACACGTTTGGTGAAGATTCTGCTTTTCTGGGTTCTGGGTTTCCACTCAAATTTTTAAAGTAAGCTATATGAGCCTGTCCTCTTTGCCATAAATGAATTAACCAGGATTAAAGAAGCCACTTGTTACCTTCTTCACCCTTTCACCCTGTTCTCCCCAGAATAAATGGGGAGGCAGAGCTGAGGACAATTGGAAAGAGTGGGGTAACAATGAACCTTTTTGAAGGAGGCAATACCTGTTTCACATCTTGCTCATGGATTTGCTTTTTTTAGGTGTGGAGGTGGAAATTTAGAGGCTGAGATGCCAAAATAAAGAATACCCTCCTACTACCCAGTTATATATGCTCCTCCAGTGGTCTTAACTCCTAGTCCCCTGACTGCCCTAAATTCATACCTGCAAACTCTTGCAACCGCTTACGCTCCTCTAGGTTATACTGAAGCTTTTCTAGCAACTCAAAATATCGGAAGAGTGAATCTCTAGGCCAAACAACACGTTCATCCTGATCCATATCCATTAGCCCAGGCAGATTCTGGTGCACATGAGTCTCCCAGTCCAACTGACCTGGAAGGGGTAATGTTTCTTAAAAGTACCTATATTCGTGGAAGTTGGATAAGAACTGCTAAATCCTATGGAGTGGGGCGGGGGTGAGTGGGGAGCAGGAATGAAAGAGGATACAAGAAGGGGTTCTCTTGTGGTGCAGTGGGTCAAGGATCTGGTGTCTCTGCAGCAACTCAGGTTGCTGCTGTGGCACAGGTTTGATCAATGGCCCGGGAACTTCTTCATGCTGAGGGCATGGCCAAATAATAAAAATATTAAAAAATAAAAAGAAAGAAGATACAAGAAGCATGTAGGGAAAAGGGTGCATCACCAAGAAACCATGTTTACAAGAAGCAAAGAGAGCCACAGCCACACTTATCCAAAGTGAGGCAGAAGTACAGGGGAAATGAAGAAGCATGAAGAAAGTACTCAAGACCAGAAAATCAGACTGGTGGAGAAAACTTCGAAACAGACATATTGGGAGAACTGCTATTAAGATTGGGATATCTCAGAGTTCCCATTGTGGCTCAGCAGAAATGAATCTGACTAGCATCCATGAGGATGCAGATTTGATCCCTGGCCTCACTCAGTGGGTTAAGGACCCGGCATTGCCGTGAGCTGTGGTGTAGGTCGCAGACTCGGCTCGGATCCTGTATTGCTATGCTGTGGTGGAGGCCAGCACCTGCAGCTCCGATTCGACCCCTGGCCTGGGCACCTCCATATGCCACTGGTGCAGCCCTAAAAAGACAAAAAAAAAAAAAAAAGATTAGGATGTCTCATAGAGGAGTCTGAATTCAAATGGGAGAAACTGTCTGCTTACCAATAGGATCAACATATCTGGAGTCAGAAGAGGAACAGTAGGAAGATGAAGATGAGGAAGAGGAGGAAAAGAAAGTGGAAGATGTGGACGTTTTTGGTTTTGACAAGGTCTTCTTTATTTTTGACCTAGATGCTCTTGAACCTTCTTTTGTGGCACTGTGTTTAGACTCTTCTTCAGAAGCTTCTGTTAAGTCCATATATTCCTCTTGTTGACTGGCATCTCTGTAAGTGAAAGGGGAAATTTTATTGCTTCAAATACATTTACATGATATGGCAAGTTCTTTCATTATCCTGGTCCTGGCCCTGCCCTAAACTAAGACTCCAGGCAATGAGAACCAAACTGACTCCCAAATCTAAGTTTAAGCATATCCAACCTCAATTATCCCACGTGATGTACCCCTATTAGTGTCCCTCACCACATGACCTCAATGTGCTCTAACTTACTCAGGCTTCCACATTCTACACCCCATTTTATTTTACAAAGTTTTATCTCCCTGTCCCTTGGCCTAAGGTAATAACACCACAACTACAGCCTTTGCCCCCTTGATTCTCTTTTAATAGAAGAGAGACCTCGGGCTCAGTTCTTTTTACCTGATCCATCTACAATTGCTCCTTTTGGTGATCTCATCTCCTGAGTTTAAATGCCTCCTAGATGCAAATTTAAGCCTCTTGTCCAGACCTCACTCCTTAATCCAGACTTGTATATACAAGTTTTACTCACAAATAACCACTTGAATGTCTAATGGACATCTCAAATTCAATCAAAACTGAACTCTTTGCCACCAAACCTCTTCCACCCACAGCCTTCCCCTTCTCAGCTAGCCCATCCTTCTAGTTGCTCAGGTCAGAACTTTCTTTTTCCTCCCCTCTCAGCCACACCCGCAGTATATGGAAGTTCCTGGGCCAGAGACTTAAAACAAGCCTCAGCTGCAATCTGCACCACAGCTGAGGCAACACCATATCCTCAAATGTATTGAGCCAGGCCGGAATGGAACCCACAACATCACAGAGACAAGCTGGATCGTTAACCCACGGTGCCATCGCAGGAACGCCTAGAACCTCCATTCTTAATTCTTCTCTCATAACTCACATATACTCAGTCAAGAAATCCTGTTGGGGAGCTCCCTGGTGGTGTACTGGTTAGGACACGGTGCTTTCACTGCTGTGGCCCAGATTCAGTCCCTAGTCTGGAAACTAAGATCCTGCATCAAGCCATTGCACCTCATGGCCAAGAAAAAGAAAGGAAGGAAGGAGAGAAAATCCTGTTGACGCTACCTTCAAAATAACTTTTCTCACTAGTACCACTGTACAACCCTAGTCTGAGCCATCAACACCTCCTGCTTGCATAGCAGCACGGCCTCCTAACTTATCTCTTTGCTTCTTCCCACAGTCTATTATCAACACAGCGACCAGACTAATCCTTATTAATTGCATGTCACTTCTCTGCTCTATTTCACCCAAAGTCAAAGCCTAAGTCCTTCCAATGGCCCCCACAGTCCTACAGGATCAGGGCCCCATTATTTCTCTCACTTCATCTCCTATCACTCTCTCCCACACACTCACTCTTCTTTACTCACAACGACTTCCTTGCTATTTCTCAACATATCTGGCATGCTTCTGGTTTAGGACTTTTGTACTAGCTATTCCCTGTGCCCATAATACTCTTCCCATAGATATCCACATAATAATCCCCTCATCTCCTCCAAGTCTTTGCTCAAATGTTACCATTTCAATGAGGCCACCCTGACTACAATGACTATAAACTCTATGTAACCTCCACCCTATACTCCAATTCCCCTTAACAAGTTTTTATTTATTCACAATGCTTATCATATTTTAATGTATTAATTTGCATATATATATATATATATATATATATATATATATATTTGTCTTTTGTCTTTTTAGGTCCACACCCATGGCATATGGAGGTTCCCAGGCCAGGGGTCCAATCGGAGCTACAGCTACCGGCCTACACCACAGCCACAGCAATGCGGGATCCAAGCCATGTTTGCGACCTACACCACAGCTCATGGTGTAGGTGTGGATGCTGGATCCTTAACTCACTGCGAGGCCAGGGATAGAACCCGCAACCTCACGGTTCCTAATCGGATTCATCTCCACTACACCATGACGGGAACTCCTATTTATTAATATATTCACTGTTTATTGTCTCTTTCTTTCTACTGGTATACAAGGTCCATGAGAACAGACATTATTATGTATTTTGTTCACTGATAAACTCCAAGCACCTGATAAGTATTCAGTAATTATTTGTTGAATGGATTTTTTTTGGTCTTTTTTTTCTAGGGCCACTCTTGTGGCATATGGAGGTTCCCAGGCTAGGGGTCTAATTGGAGCTGTAGACGCTGGCCTACACCACAGCCACAGCAACACAGGATCCAAGCCACGTCTGCGACCTATATATACCACAGCTCACAGCAACACCAGATCCTTAACCCACTGAGCAAGGCCAAGGATCAAACCCGCAACCTCATGGTTCCTAGTCAGATTGGTTAACCACTGAGCCACAACGGGAACTCCTTGAATGGATTTCTTATTTCTCCTTCTGCTCTCTTGTCCACTCACTCAGTGAGTCGGGGATCTGGCATCGCAGCTACAGCTCTGATTTGACCCCTAGCCCTGGAACTCTCTCTCTCTCTTTTTTCTTTTTAGGGCCAAACCTGTGGCATATGGAAGTTCCTAGGCTAGGGGCTGAATCGGAGCTGTAGCTGCCAGCCTACACCACAGCCAGAACAATGCCAGATCTGAGCCACGTCAGCAAAATACACCACAGCTCAACACAACCCAGGATCCCCGAACCACTGAGCAAGGTAAGGGATCAAACCCACATGGATACTAGTCAGATTCATTTACACTGCACCACAGCAGGAGCTTCCTAGCCCTGGCACTTTTATCTGCTGCAGGTGTGGCCAGAAAAAGAAAAAGTTTCCTGTGGCCGCTGTAACAAATTACCACAAACTTGATAGCTTAAAACAATAGAAATGTATTCTCTCACAATGCTAGAAACCAGAAGTCTGAATCAATATATCATGAGGGCCATACTCCCTCTGGAATTTCTAGAGGAAAAGGTGCCTTGCTTCTTCCAGCTTCCGGCAGTTACCTAGCATCCACTGGCTTCCTTCGGCTTGTGGTGGCACCACTCCGATCTGTCTCTATCTTGACATCTTCTATCCTCTCTCACTCTCTCTTTTTTTTTTTTTTTTGCCACACCCATGGCATGCGGAAATTCCCAGGTCAGGATCAAACCCGTGCCACAGCAGTGACTATGCTGGATCCTTAACTGTTAGGCCACCAGGGAATTCCTATTCTGTATCTTCTCTTCTGTCTCTTCCAAGGACCCTTGTCACTGGATCTACGGCCCGCCTGGATAATCCAGGATGATCACATCTCAAGAGCCTTGATTTAATTGCATCTGCAAGGACCCTTTTTTCCAAATAAGGTCAGCTTCACAGATTCCAGGGATTAGGACATGGACTTTTTTTTTTTTTTCTTTTTAGGGCCACACCTGCTGCATATGCAAGTTCCCAGGCTAGGGGTCGAATCAGAGCTATAGCTGCAGGCCTATACCACAGCCACAGCAACGCAGGATCGGAGCTGCGTCTGCCAACTACACCACAGCTCACAACAATGCCAGATCCTTAACCCACTGAGTGAGGCTAGGGATCAAACCCGCATCCTCATGGATACTAGTCGGATTGTTTCTGCTGCGTCACGACAGGAACTCCTGGACATATCTTTTTTTTTTTTTTTTTTGTCTTTCTGTCTTTTCTAGTACCACACCCATGGCATGTGGAGGTTTCCAGGCTAGGGGTCTAATCAGGGCTGTAGCCGCCAGCTTACACCAGAGCCACAGCAATGCGGGATCCGAGCCACATCTGCGACCTACACCACAGCTCATGGCAATGCTGGATCCTTAACCCATTGAGCAAGGCCAGGGATTGAACCCACAACCTCATGGTTCCTAGTCGGATTCGTTAACCACTGAGCCATGACGGGAACTCCTGGCATATCTTTTTCGGAGGCTACACTTCAACCCACTACAATAAGTAGTTATTGAATGAATGAATCCATCTCAAAGCCAATTTCCACCTTTGGTTTTCTACCCTCTCTTTCACGTGTCCATCCCACTTGACTTATACACTTCTAACCTGGCATCCATTTTGCTAAGACTTGATCTCTGTACCTCAGGAGATAGGTTTTGTCTCCTGCAAAGCAACGAAACACAAAATGGTGAAGAGTTATACTGAAGCAGGAGTGTAGTAAGGGAAAAAAGATAAGAATTCTGATCATAAAGTGAAGAAAACTGAGAAAGGAGAACAAACTGCAGTAAAGGAGTAAAAAAGACTAGGGAAGCCACAATGGTGGGTAAAGAATCAGGGAGTATTTTAGAGCTGGGGAATTCTGACTCTGAGTCAAATCTGTCACAAAGGGGAAAATGGGGTCAAGGCCAGGGAACAGAAACGGGATGAGATCAGGAAACCTTTGAGAACGAAAGCTGGGTTTGAAAATGGGAGACCAGACCTCTGGATGATCTGCCGCTTGAAAATGTCAGCTTTGTGCTGAACCTCCAGGTGTGTCATCTCCTCGTTCAGCTCATTCCTGATATTCTGGAAGTTAGTAACTGCCCCAAAGGGCCATTAGGAGTTGGGAGATGGTGGTGACTAGCCCTGGGGAGAGGGCCTGAGCGGGGCGAAACCAAATAAAATATCCACTACAGGCCCCATGCTTTCCCGTTAACATCAGGTTCTCTCTGTAATCCACCAATCCTAGCATTTCCTCCCACCCAGTTTCACCTCTTCTGTGCTTACCCATCATGGCTACTATGATATTTCGAAAGATAATGGAACCAAGTAACAACCAGAGAATGACGTAGATGCTGCTGAAGGTGCGGCTAACTTCAGGCACCTTCCAGGTATCTTGAAGCAGGGCATACCAATGATCCATGGTGAAAAGCATGAACACCGTCACTAGGGAGTTCAGCAGGTCCCTAAAGAAAAAGAGGTGTGTGTACAGATAGAAGGGGCCAAACCAAACCTCTCAAGAAACACCATCATTCTTACTCTCAAAGCAAAAGAAGATCTTATCTTTGTGGTTTGCTCTGATTTTGGCTCCTTTTTTACCATACTGAATTTTTCAGCTAATCTTTCTTCAGTCTGAAGTTGTTTTATCAGGTTTTCCTTTACCATGAATAACCTATGAATATCTCTCATTATTCCATCAGTGCCTGGGGCACAGTAGGTACTCAATAGACAGTGACTGAATTTTTAAAAATTGAATGAATCATCAACTACACATCATTTTTGTAAGTTCATTCCCCACTGTTCTATGGCCTTCACCTAAGAGGAAGTCATTTATAAATTTAGCAAACATCATGGATATTTAGTTTGCTGGCATGAACTGACAGTCAATTAAATGAATGGGTATGTGACATAAACATGTGATTCAAAATAATGAATAGATGAATATATCACAAAAGGTCTTAGGAAGATATCTCAGTTTTCCTTCTTATTCCTCCATATACAAACTATTTAAAACATCAGGGCCTGAACAGGATGAATTCTAGGACTTCCTAAGTCAGTACTCTTACAAAATCACCCACTAGTCTAAGATAGACACCTGAGAGGTGCTGACAAGATTGGATTCCAATTCATAAATAACCTTATCTCCTCTAAATCCAAATTTACTTTCTACTGGTAATCAGTGTTTTCTGGACAAAAATCTTACCAAGCTTGTACTTTTGAGAGACTATAAGTATGTGCACATATAATCACAACAGTTAGATTCTGGGATAAATCAGTGTTTACAAGTCATAGTAACATTTATTGATCACTTATAATGTGTGAAATGCTGTGCTAAATGCTTAAGTGAATTACCTCATTTATCTCTATACTCTTATGAAGTAGTGCTACTTTTAATCCTATTTTTTTTTTTTTCTGGCTGCACATGTGGCATGTGTAAGCTCCTGGGCCAGGAATCGAACTCGTGCCATAGTAGTGACTTGAGCCGCTGCAGTTACAACACTGGATCCTCAACCTGCTGCACTGCAAGGGAACTCCTAATCCAATTCTTCAAAGAAAAACCGAACATAGAAACTGAGGCATAGAAATCAGGGCTTACCCACTGGAGTATACTGCTTTTTAAAATTTTTTATTTTATTTATTTACCTATTTTGCTTTTTTTAGGAGCATAAAAAACTTCCTGTAGCATATGGAAGTTCCCAGGCTAGAGGTCCAATTGGAGCTGCAGCTGCCAGTCTACACCACATCCACAGCAACACAGGCCCTGAGCTGTTTTTGCAACCTACTTCACAGCTCATGGAAATGCCAGATCCTTAACCCACTGAGCAAGGCCAGGGATCAAACCTGCATCCTCATGGATACTAGTTGGGTTCGTAACCTGCTGAGCCACAACAGGAACTCCTTTTAAAAAATTTTTTTGCCATGCTCATGGCATGTGGAAGTTCCCAGGCCAAGGACTGAACCTGCACCATAGCAGTGATTTGAATCACAGCAGTAACAATGCTGGATCCTTAACCAGAAGGCTACCAGGGAACTCTAGTATACTGCTATTTAAAGATGGCCGATGAGAGTAAGTTTGAATTTGCAAAACCCAGAGCAAACCAGGAATTAGCTGCCCTATCCTCAAAATTGGAGCTAATACCACTCACTGTTCCTTTGCTTTCTCTTTCTTTCTCCTTACTGTGTTCTATTCCACTATCTTACAATAGACTATGCTTTTAGTATTACTATACTTTGGACTAGCTTCCCAGTCTCCTGCCCCAATTCTCTCCCCCCAACAAGGGTTCCCCCAGTCCTGCCTACGAGAAGAACATGTGATACTCCAGGTCCTGGCGAGTTGAACGGGTGTAATTCTCGAAGAAGTAGACACCAGTCACAGCAAAAATGTAGAAGAAGATGAGCAGCAACATCAACAGGAAGGTCATGCTCTAGAGGTCATGACTTTGAGTCAGAGCTGGGCCAGACTAGGCTGATCTTCACATACAGCCCAGTTAGGCCCACCTGTGGAAATCCCCCACAAAACCCTCACTTCTAGCCTGAGCCCAGTCACCTCTAGAACACAGTAGGTTGTCCCCAGCCCTTTCTTATCAACAACATTGCATAAGGTCTTTCATTGCCTTCTTTTGCCACCCAGACCTCTTTCATGTTAAACACCCATGTTTATCTACCTTGCCCACTTGATTTAGCTGCAACAGTCAAATCACCTTGAGGGCCCTGACCAGGGCCAAAATAATGACTCGAATTTGAGGGAATCGTGCAAAAAGTTTCAGAGACCTTAGCACCCGGCAGATCCTCAGCAACTGGAGCCAGACAGAATGGCTTGTTACCCCTACCAGAACCACAGTTTCAGGAATCAGGGACTGTGGGAAACAAACAGATTATGAGTAAAATATACCCCCCAAAGCACCCATGTACGTTTGCCCTTTCTTTGTCTCTTCTTTTCCATAGCTTCTTGGGCATTATTCTTTGAAGAGCATTCTCTGGGTACTGTTTCCTATTTAGTCTTTCTTTACAAAATTAAACTCTGCACTTGAACTTGCTCAGGCTTATCTCGTTGGGCTGTAGTGGAACTCAAATTTTAAAAACGCAGAAAAAATGCATGTAAAACAGGACAGTGCATGACATGCAGCAAGAGCTTAGTAAATGGGAGATGTTGCTGTGGTCAATGCTGCAGTTAGATTCTGTCTTACTCTTAATACCAACAACTCCTGCAATACCTGACTTTTAGCTTTTAGAAAAAAAAATCAAAATAAGGAAATTAGGTACATTTCTATTTATTTCTTCTTGTGCTCTAATGATCTTAACTTTTCTTGTCTTTGATTCACCTAGGCACATTTCTCGGCCTTAATAAGTTACTTTTTAGGATATCCAGCCTTACCAATATGGTCACAACAAAGTCAAAGACATTCCAGGCATTCTTCCAGAAGAGGAAAAAGCTGGATATCCACATAAGAAGGATCTCCAAGATGAAAACAAGCAAGATGAACCAAGCTGCCACCTCCAGAGTCAGCTTCAGTGGCCACAGTTGGGCATTTGAGGATTCAAGCAATTCTGGGAGAATAAAGGATGAGCAAAGGTTAAGGAAGTGAGAAGCTGAATGACAGAGAATGATCAGCAACTATTAAAAACCACAGCTTCGCCCACTGCTATGCATGCCATTTTTCAGTTTCTCTTTTTAACACTGTTGTTGCTTCAACCTGTGAAATATAGGAGAGGACAGAATTGACCATGAAAAAGAGCTACAACTCATCTCCTGCTGGTACTGGTATGTGTAACAGCTTCAAGTTACTGCCTTTCCCCTCTGGGATCACAGAGCCACCCAGGAATTGCTCTCTTAACGATCTCTAATCCTGTCTGCTGCACTGTTACCCTGGTACCAAACTTCACAGAGCAGCGGTGGGCCTTGAGAAAAGAATGCAAATGTAGGGCCATGATATGGCAAGCGTTTTAGGATTTTTTTTGTGTGTTGGGGGGTTGTTCTGTTTGTTTTTTTTGCTGAGTCGTGCAGTGGCTTGATATAAGATCTGAGTTCCCAGACCAGGAATTGAACCTAGCTGCAGCAGTGAAAGCTCCAAGTCCTAGCCAGTAGAACACCAGAGAACTCCCTATGGAAATTGTTTTATAATGAATGCAAGAACAAGAAGCCAGATTCATGGATCAGATTAGGATATAAGAAATTACTTGGGGAATTCTCTTGGGGCAGAGTAGGTTAAAAATTGGGTATTGTCATTGCAGCGGCTTGGGCTGATGCTGTGGCCCAGGTTCGATCCCTGCCCTGGGAACTTCCATGTGCTATGGACATCACTTAAAAAAAAAAAAGAAATTACTTGGCTCTTTAAGTTTTAAAACTTCCCCTTTTTTTCTGCCTAAAATTGATTTTATTCTGCAGCACAAACTGGATCCTATATTTCCTGTCTAGAACCTTATTAGTTGCTAATTTCAATTCCTTAGTTGCCTTCATCTTTCAACCCTCACCCTTAGGGGAAGGTGATATAATGGATGTATATCATGCTGTAGGAAAAAACATTGAGATCAAAATAGGTTTAAAAGCTAAATAATAATTTAGTATGTTTATCTTTGATAACAGAACAATCTGAGAGCCTTCAAGTACCACTGACTGATATGCTTGGCACTTAATGGAGACCAGAAGAGCATACTCACCCTGAATAACACAAACTGCTGCACAGATTTTGACACTTAATGTTTTAAATTGTTATTGTGTTTAGTAATGTTTTGGCTAATCACATCTACAATGAAGTAAGAAACATAGACGTTGAAATACAACTCCATGAAGAGCAAAAGAATTAACTCTGCAAGTTTAACTCAAGACAATCTTCATCAGATTCTATAATTGCATGCATCTGATAAAAAAATTTTATATAGTACATCAAGATATCTCTAGAATCTCAAAAATCAATCTTAAAATTTAATAATTTTATACCTAGGTTTTTGTTGGGAATAAGGCTTATTCACACTTACAATGTGTTATTTTCAGGGAAAGGGTTGCAAATAAGCCACATCTTTCTTATTCTCTCACCATTTAGAAACAAAATATGAAAATTATAAAAATAGACCAAAGTGATGTTTAAAGTGCAAAGTAGAATTATCAATATCATTGAGGAAGTAGACGTTTTCTAATGCCCTACTACATAATTAGATTTCCACCTACACTTTAACATATAATATTGTAAACCTAATATAATGTTTACATGTATTAATGTATGTCATTAAAATGTTATAATGTTATATCAAAATATAAAAGAAGGAGTTCCCGTCGTGGCGCAGTGGTTAAGGAATCTGACTAGGAACCATGAGGTTGCGGGTTCGATCCCTGCCCTTGCTCAGTGGGTTAACGATCCGGCATTGCCATGAGCTGTAGGTTGCAGACGCGGCTCGGATCCTGCGTTGCTGTGGTTCTGGTGTAGGCCGACAGCTACAGCTCCAATTAGACCCCTAGCCTGGGAACCTCCATATGCCGCAGGAGTGGCCCAAGAAATGGCAAAAAAAAAAAAAATATATATATATATATATATAAAAGAAAAAAATTTTAAATACATAAAGTATGTTTGAAAGACTAATTTTAAAGTGGGAAACTTACCAAAAACAGGACGAAACAAGGACATGAGTACTGCTACTCTCTTTTCTCAGTGGTTTGAGATGATAATCAAATGAACTCACAGATCCTCAAGACATTATTTTGCTTTTAATACATTTCATAAAATTTATGATTGGTTTTAGAGTCATTTACTTTTTAAGTCATTTCTTGGCTCAATCTAATATTTTAGTTGTACCTCATTTTTACACACATTGTGAGCTTTCTTATTTGTACTTAAATAATCTTTCTAAATATAAATGTCGGGTCACTTGGTGATAGGAACCAATATCTCTTAATAGAAAAGATTAACTGAAATATTAGACTAACCTGATACAAGAAATATAAGTGGTTTTCCAATCTTCAATACCTTGTGAGTCTATTACAACCTACCTCTAAGTGTCTAGACTTCCTTATATCCACTACTCTCGAGCACCCTCCAAATGTTTCTAGGTCTTAGCAGTTGCACAAATCCTGCTCCAAGAGACAATGTAATTGTCCCTATCACATCTCAAGTAACATTCAAATATGCAAAATGATCATTTTAAAGGAGAAATGACTCCCACCCCTTCATCCAATGTCAGTTCTCACCTATTTCAACCATCAGTACAATCGTGTTCAAAAAGATGAGGAAGATGATGAAGTTTGTGAAGAGAGGACCTGTTTTCTCTTAAGAAAACATACGGAATAGAGTTCTTTTTGATATACACAGGCCACATGATTAGGGCAAGAATGGAATCAGTGAGAATGAGAAGAAAATGGAGTTTGAGAAGGGAAAAATAAGTCAAATTAGGCAGATGATGAGGCAAGAGAGACAGTAAAGGCATGGATTAAAAATGAGAGGCATGAAAGGATACACTCAAGAACCCATCCAGCCCACAAGGAAAGAGGGGGCCTCTGGCTACAGCGCACTCGAAGGGTACTCATCAGCCTCTGGCCATGTGTGATCCGTCCTACGTGACAAGGCTTTATGGAGAAGCGCACAAGCTGGTGTTGATCTCCCAACATGAGTTTCTTCTGACGGGAAGGATCTACACCAAAAATTTAAAAAAAGGGGGGGGGGAAGACATTGGATAAATATAATAAAGAGTAGTCTTTGGGAGTATGAAGAGCTGCTGGTAGGATTGAGGGCAGGAATACTGGTTACATAATGGGCCCCCAGTGCAGGGGCTTACCTTGCTGCTCCCTCATACAGCAACTGATATTAGTTTGGAGTAAGAACTAACCTATCTCTTAGGACTAACACTCTCCCTGACCAAGAACAAAGGCCATAGGTTCAACCTAAGTGTCTTTGGTAAAAATCTCCTAGTTAGCCAGGATTGGTTATTCTAAGCCTAAAAGTGAATGACATGGGTTCTATCTCCTGTATTCAGAGTTTTATTTATAAACACTTTGATTTATCAAGCTTGGTATATGAGTTCCCTGTGGCTCAGTGGGTTAAGGATCCAGCATTGTTACTGCAATGGCTCGGGTGGTTGCTGTGACGAGGGTTGGATCCCTGGCCCAGGAACTTCCAGATGCCAAGAGTTCAGCCAAAAAAAAGAGTTTGGTGTAACTTCCAAACTAGCAGCCAAACCAATCTCCCCTGAATTTTCCACCTTTAAAATTCTCCCTCTGCTTCCTACTCATTGGCAGTGTGAACAGGAGACTTAAATTCATCCTAGGGGAGAAAGAGGCTGCTGACCAAGTATCTCTCGGATGGTGTGCCGTGGCACAGCTTGGCTCAAGCCTTGCAGGTGCTCAATGAGAGAGAAAGTATCAATCAGACGGGAACGAATGGCATCAGCTCGGGGCAGTTGCATGTGTCCTGTTGGGCCGTAAGTGGCCATGTCTGTTAAGAACATGAAAGAATCGAGTGTTATTTCATTTCTGGAGTTGCACCACAGCTTAGAGGTTCTCTTTCCCTCCTCCCAACCTCTTTGCCCTTAAGAAGACAAATATTATACCTAGATGCAAGGCTTTCTGAAACAAAAGGAGTCATAACAGAATCTGCGCAGTTGACTACATGGACAGGTACCTTTATTTACTTGTGTGACAGCATATCTAGTTAAAAGCAGCAGCCAACAAAGAGCAGGAGTCCTGAGCTGCACAAAGAGGAATTCCGGCACCACCTGGACTTGAGGGAATCGGGTCATGAATGCAATGATGGGGGGAGTGGGAGGGCTTAGGACTGCCCGCTATGAAAAACCAAGTTAAGAGGAATTGGACAAAATGCAACAGCCTGACATTTTGAAAAGGTATCCCGTCCCGAGTATCCACTCCAACTTGCTGCCTCAGGCGCCAGCTCCTTCTCTCAATTCCCGATTCTGGGCCTCACCTCGGGCCGGGCTCTCTTCCGGTCACTCAGCCCTGAGTTCGCTATCCCAGTCTCCGGCTCTGGCACCCCCCTGAGCTCTGCTCTCCCCACGCGGGACGAGCTCAAGGCCGGTTCCTAGCCTCGCTGCGCCCCACGCCCAGCTCCGCCCGGTCCCGCCCTTTCCCGGGGTTCCGGCTCGCCCCCGGCCCACCCGGAACACCAGCCCCCAGCCCGGGCCCCCTCCCAGCCCAGCTCGCCCGGCGCTTGCCACCTCAGCCCCGCCCCGCGCTTCGACCACTCGGCGGTTACCAGCTGGTCCCGCCCGACCGACGCAGGCGCCGCGCAGCCAATCAGCGGCTGCCACACTGCGGCCCAGCCGGGCTGGGGGGTTGGGACCTCCGGCTGCAGGTCCGCCTGGGTCAGACGCGCGAGCTCAGGCAGAGGGTGAGTGGTCGCCGGCACGGCCTCCGCAGTCCCCGCCGAACCCTGACCCTCCTGGCCGCCCCCGCCTCACCTGGTCGCCATGCGCCTCTGCCGCCCAGCGCTGTTCCCGGGCGTGGCGCTTCTTCTCGCCGCCGTCCGCCTCGCCGCTGCCTCCGACGTGCTGGAACTCACCGACGACAACTTCGAGAGTCGCATCTCCGACACGGGCTCTGCGGGGCTCATGCTCGTGGAGTTCTTTGCCCCCTGGTGAGGCCACTTAACAGGGGCGGGAGAGGGAGGGCCGGGCTGAGCCGGAGCCAGGGCGCGGGAACGGTTAGGCCTACGCAGCGCCGGCTCCCTCCATCATCGCCGCGATCCCGGCAGCAGCCCGCAGATTTTCCACCTACGGGGAACCGAGCTGCCTCACCGAGAGCGGAGGAGTCGGTGCTGATGGCCTGGGAGCGAGACCCGGAGAGGGAAAACGCGAGGCCCCTCTCCCGCAGGGCCACATCCTTACCTCGGTGCTCTTGTGGCACTTCCTATTGCAGAGGGTTTAACCACCACACCACACCACCCCCGCCCGCCGCCTTTCCCCGCTTCGTTTCGTATCTTTACAGTTTTCTGGTTGAGTCAGTGTTGCTGTTTGCCATTCATTAGACGAGCATCGCAAGGCCTTATATTGGAAGTCAACGTTTCACCAAGTGCAGAAGCCCTGGGCCCCCACGGTACTTCCTTTCTTCTTGCCCCACGCAGCCATTGGTTTCTAGCCAAGGTCACTCAGTGGCTGCAGAATGGTCATAAGTGCTTTCTTGAGGCAGGCAGTTATTTTGTTCATCACATGGTGCGCTTTCACCATTAAGGCCATCACTTCTCAACATTAGCAGAATTTTGTTAAAAAAAGAGTAGATAAACAGAGTAATTCTGTTAGAATCTGTCTAAATGGTCACTTTTAGTTAGGATTTCTAAAAAATGCCAAAGACCCCAGTGAGAAGGTAGTGTTGGTGAAATACTCCACTTGAGTGATTTAACTGAACAAGAATGTAAATTCCTTTGGATAAAACTAAATGGAAATAAAAAGCTGGTGGGTGGGGGTGGGGAGAGACCAAATAGGATTTCTGGCCCTGTAAACCAGCACTCTGGTGGTGGTGTGGTGTTTTTTTTTTTTTTCCCCAAGAAATCTTTACCAGATTATCTTTACAATGATTATCTTAACACTGGGGACAACTCAGTATAAGCACACTAATTGTAGTACTTAATTTTTCTTCTGCGACAATGACCCTAAGTTAAAAATTATGTGTATTCAAAAGTTACAGTAAAAGAATATTAGGTAACTTTCACTTGCTTCTGATTCTCATCTTCATTCTGCAAGGGTTCAGCTGACTTGAGGGTTACACTAGAAGTCCTGTAATGAAGACCACCTGAACCAGAAGGCTATGTTTAGAGGCAACACATTTTGTTTCCAGCTGGTGGCAGTTTATTCATCCGGGGCTGTTCTGTGGCTGACTGGCGGTACTGATTACACATCATAGGTGGTTTTTGTTTGTTTGTTTGTTTTTTGGGGGTTTTTTTGGTCTTTTTTTTTTTTTTTTGCTATTTCTTGGGCCGCTCCAGCGGCATATGGAGGTTCCCAGGCTGGGGGTCCAATCGGAGCTGTAGCCACTAGCCTATGCCAGAGCCACAGCAACGCGGGATCCGATCCGCGTCTGCAACCTACACCACAGCTCACGGCAATGCCGGATCGTTAACCCACTGAGCAAGGACAGGGACGGAACCTGCAACCTCATGGTTCCTAGTCGGATTTGTTAACCACTGCGCCACGACAGGAACTCCCATAGGTGGTTTTTATACATCTATAGAATTCACATTCTTTTGGAAACAACTTTTCCCAATCATATTACCACACTATTAACTCTGAGGGGGTGTCACTGTGATTAAAATGGCTCTATGTAGTTGTATCAAGACTATTTGGTGCCTCTGACTACAGGGGTCAACATGAAATGAATTGCAGGAGAATTGTGGGCTATTAGACTTAGTTTAAAGCAGGTTTTTTTTTCCCCCCCCCATTGAAGGTGTTCTCTGCTACTTTAAATTGTTGCATGTGCTTCCTTAAAAACTACATATCCCATCATGCACTAAACTATCCCTAAAACTGGGTGGATCTCTGCAGTGGTGTCTCCTTTTAATTGGTATGGAAGTTAAGGTCATCCTCCACAATACCTACAAGAAGAATCAGTTTTCTGAATGAGAAATTTGAATCAAAGAAGTCTCCTGTTGATGATGTCCTTATTTCTTCCCATTCAACCATTCTTTTTTTTTTTTTCCCAATATGGCTGCTCTCAAGGCATGTGGAAGGTCCCAGGGCCAGCAGTTGAACTTGCACCACATCAGTGACTCGAGCTGCTGCAGTGACAATGCCAGATCCTTAACCTGCTGCTCCATAAGGAACTCTATGATCGACTATTCTTATTAATAGTTCGGCTGCAAATGTTTTCTGACTGCTATATTTCTTTGTATAGATCAGGATTACTAGCTTACAAGATGGATAGAAACAGTTATTAAGAGTGAAATGGGAGTTCCCGTCGTGGCGCAGTGGTTAGCGAATCCGACTAGGAACCATGAGGTTGCAGGTTCGGTCCCTGCCCTTGCTCAGTGGGTTAACGATCCGGCATTGCCGTGAGCTGTGGTGTAGGTCGCAGACGAGGCTCGGATCCCGCGTTGCTGTGGCTCTGGCGTAGGCCGGTGGCTACAGCTCCGATTGGACCCCTAGCCTGGGAACCTCCATATGCCGTGGGAGCTGCCCAAAGAGATAGCAAGAAGACAAAAAAAAAAGAATGAAATGGAGCTGTGTTGAGCAAGTTATTTTTCTCATTTGTTATAGGGTATTTTTTTCACTTTCATTTTATAAGTGAAAGTGAAAGATTTCTTTGCAGCTGACTCTGTAGACTAATATTTCCATGGTGGAATCAGTCATCTTAGAATGGGAGTATCTGAATTTCTCTGGAAGTAAATAGAACTATTTAAATGTTTGTGATAATTTCTGAAAATTTATCAATCAGTGTTAAGTAAGTTTTAAGTCTCCAGCATCTACTTCTGTTGTAAATTTGTGTCCTTCCCTGTAGGACAGTAGTATTAATGAATGATATTTGATATAAGTGTTCATAGAGTATAGAAAAAGACTGTAGTATAAAATGTAATATTTAATATTTCTTCTTATATGTACTGATTCCTTTACTTGAAATTCCCTTTCCCACCTCCTGTTGATTTTTTTCAACAAGATTTAGCACAGAAGTTACTTTTCCTGGAGTTCCCACTGTGGCCCAGTAGGTTAGGAATCCAGCTATAGTGGCTCTGGTTGCTGCAAAGGCATGGGTTCCATCCCCTGCCCAAATGCAGTGTGGTTAAAAGATCCAGCATTGCTGCATCTGTGGCTCAGATTCAACCCTTAACCAGGGTACTTCCATATGCTATGGGTGTGGCCGTAGGAAAAAAGTTACTTCTTCCTGGAGTTCCCTGGTGGCACAGGGGGTAAAGGATCTGGCATTGTCACTGCAACAGCTTAGGTAGCTGCTGTGGTGTGGGTTTGATATCTGGCCCGGGAACTTCCACATGCCACAGTTGTGGCCAGAATTGGGGGGGTTACTTCTTCCTTCCCTGGACAACTAACTGGTTGCTTTCTCCTCTCTTTTGGGACCTAATAATACTGTCTATCACCCCTGCCAGTTTGATAGTCCTGTAGGGAAAGGACTATATTGGTTTTTCTTCCATCAGAAGCACAGGCACATGACAAGCATATTTTTCCCCCCTCCTTTTTTGGCTGCACCTGAGGCATCTGGAAATTCCCAGGCCAGGGACCGAAGCTGAGCCGCAGCTGTGGTGTCGCCAAGTCCTTAACCCACTGTGCCGCCAGGGGAACTCCTCTTTGTGTTTTAATAATATGTAGGGGTTTGCGAAAGAAGTAGTCGTTAGTCTTTTTTTTTTAATTTATTTTTTTAGTGATTAGTCTTGATGATCACCTTCAAAATCCACCTGAATTCCTTTCCAGGTAAATTTAGAAAGGACGGTCTCCTCCAGCCTCATTGGAACATGTTAAACAGGTTCTCCCTTTGGGCATTTGATCGTATTAGGGATATTAGCAATGCTTAAGGCAGTGGTTTTCAGTCCTGGCCTTGCCACTTACGCACAGTACCCTCCTATACACCTCTGGTTATCTCTTGGATTCCTGGAGGAATCATTTGCTAAGTTTAAACATGTTAAGGTGAAACTTTTTTTTTTTTTTTTTTGGTCTTTTTAGGGCCGCACCCAAGGCATGTGGAGGTTCCTTGGCTAGGGGTCGAATTGGAACTACAGCTGCCAGCCTATACCACAGCCACAGCAATGCTGGATCCAAGCCATGTCTGCGACCTACAACACAGCTCACGGCAACGCCAGATCCTTAACCCACTGAGCAAAGCCAGGGATCAAACCCACAACCTCATGGTTCCTAGTCGGATTTGTTTCT
Organism: Phacochoerus africanus; assembly: GCF_016906955.1. Classification (NCBI taxonomy): domain Eukaryota; kingdom Metazoa; phylum Chordata; class Mammalia; order Artiodactyla; family Suidae; genus Phacochoerus; species Phacochoerus africanus. The sequence goes on along the minus strand of NC_062545.1, from coordinate 129,730,071 downwards.
GCTGTGCCATGGTAGGAACTCCGAGGTGAAACTATTCTTAAAACTGTTGACTCAGCCTTTCTGACAATGACTACATATGTATTCAACAGAAATCTCTTAATACAAATAATACATGTATTATCTCTTAACCAAAAATAGCCCTTCAGCACATTCTACTGATTGTGAGAGGGACCACTACTTGATGTCTCAAAAAAGAAAAATGCGGAGTTCCTGCCGTGGCACAGTGGTTAACGAATCCGACTAGGAACCATGAGGTTGTGGGTTCGATCCCTGGCCTTGCTCAGTGGGTTAAAGATCTGGCGTTGCCGTGAGCTGTGGTGTAGGTCGAAGACATGGCTCAGATCCCAAATTGCTGTGGCTCTGGCGTAGGCCGGTGGCTATAGCTCTGGTTAGACCCCTAGCCTGGGAACCTCCATATGCCATGGGAGCAGCTCAAGAAAAGACAAAAAAAGAAAAGAAAAATTCTGCCATTGACACTGTGACACAATTACAACGTATATCCCTATTTTAGATATGGTAAAATGTGCATCCGTGAAGTGCAGAATAAGAAATACCATTTATTCACCACCCGGTCTAAAAAAGCCAGTACAGTTGAGGTCCCCTGTGTACTCCATTCCCCATCTTATGCACCCCCCTATTTTCGATATGGTTTTTATCGTTTAGTTCTTTTATGCTTTTAGTAAGTATGTATGTTACCCAAGCAACATATGTTTTTATATTACTATCAGTTAAGCTTTCTAATTATTTTTGAATAGTATTTCTAAAAACCTTGGGAAATATAAACTCCAGAATCCTTTGATTTCAACAAATTTTAGGAGTTCCCTGGTGGCCTAGTGGTAAAGGATCCAGCATCGTCAGTGCTGGGGCTCAGGTCACTAATGTGGCATGGGTTCAGTCCTTGGACTAGGAACTTGTCTATGCTTCAGGTATGGCCAAAATAAACAAATTTTAGGGGCAGAATGTTTCCAAGTTACTTATCCATTCATTAATGGATAAAATAAAAATTTTTTGGCTACCCCTGTGGCCTGTGAAAGTTCCTGGGCTAGCAGTGACAACACCAGATCCTTAAGCCACTGCACCACTAGAGAACGCCCTTAATAAATTTTGAGCAGTTCCCATCGTGGATCAGTAGTGAAGAATCCAACTAGTATGCATGAAGATGTGAGTTTCATCCCTGGCCCTACTCAGTGGGTTAAGGATCCGGTGTTGCCTTGAGCTATGGTGTAGGTCACAGACGCGGCTCAGATCCTACATTGCAGTGGCTGTGGTGTACGCCTGCAGCTACAGCTCCAGTTAGACCCCTAGCCTGGGAACTTCCATGTGCTGCAGGTACGGCCCTAAAAAGACAAAAAAAAATTTTTTTGAGACTTTTGGCTATGAAATACATCAGCTCAGTTTTCTTATTTCCTTCCTTCTGTCTTCTATTTTTGCTGTCTATGGGGAGATCACAGAACTACTCAACCTTCTCAAAGTAATCCCTCTGCAACCCATTGGCTTTTGAAGAGATGATATATAGCTGGTGCTTCTTGTGCACTGATATGCTTCTCCCCCCCATTGCATGTACAGTGTGCCTGTGGGACTGTTTGGACTTTCTGGGCAGAGGAGCAGGTGTTCTGATGGCCCTCTGGGAAAATATTCCAATTGACATAATGCTCTATCCTCATCAGTTTTTATAGTCAGGTGAACTCTGTAGCTTGCTGTCTTAAATATGTTACTCTAATGCTGTGTTGAAACTCCGTTCAGAAGAAAAAAGCCTCCAAGCTGCTAGCGTCTTTATATTAAATGCGCACCTTCTGGGCCTTATTCCACTACCCCTCAAACTGTGTTTCTGGTCACAGAGAGTCCTATTGAAGGAATGGGGAAAAAGTACTTGATGGTGATTCTTAAAGACTTAGTGCCATGCTTGGGACCTTACAAGTTTTCAGTCACAATTTTTTTTTCCTTTTTTTTTTTCTTTTTAATGGCCACACCCAAGGCATGTGGAAGTTCTTGGGCCAGGGATTGACTCTGAACCACAACTGTGACAACACCTGATCCTTTAGCCCACTGTGGCAGATTGGGGATCAAACCCACACCTTTGCCATGACCAGAGCCACTTTAGTGATTCTTAACCTACCGTGTCACAATGGGAACTCCTGTATTTTTTCTTTTTGACCATGCCCTGGGCATGTAAAAGTTCCCAGGCCAGGACTCAAACCCATGCCACTGCAGTGATAACACCAATCCATAACCTGCTTTGCCATTAGGAAACTCCACAGTCACTATATTTTTAAGAACCACAGGAGTGCCCATCATGGCTCAGTGGTTAGCAAATCCAACTGGGAACCATGAGGTTGCAGGTTCTATCCCTGGCCTCGCTCAGTGGGTTAAGGATCCGGCATTGCCATGAGCTGTGGTGTAGGTTCCAGACGTGGCTGGGATCCTGCGTTGCTGTGGCTCTGGCTTAGGCCGGTGACTACAGCTCCGATTCGACCCCTGGCCTAAAAACCTCCATATCCCGGGGGTGCGGCCCTAGAAAAGACAAAAAAAAAAAACCACAGACCTACTTGTCTAAGGAGAAATAAGTACCCTCCTTTGGGAAATAATACCAAGAATGGGATTATTGCTGTCTTGCCCTTTATTTTATCCTCATTAATTGGTCAAGAGGGCTTGAGCCCTTTCCTTCTTTGAACTACAGTTTTTAGGGACCAGTTGCACTTTACAAAAAAAAAAAAAGAACACTTTTAATAATTGAAGTATGTTGATTTACAATGTTGTATTAGTTTCATGTATACAGCAAAAGAATATATAGTATTCTTTTATCTATTTTATATATGATAGTGTGTCTGTGTTAATTCCAAACTTGTGATTTATCCCCACCACTACCCCCATGGCACTTTTTTTTTTTTTTGTCTTTTTGTTATTTCTTTGGGCCGCTCCCGCGGCATATGGAGGTTCCCAGGCTAGGGGTCCAGTCGGAGCTGTAGCCGCCAGCCTACGCCAGAGCCACAGCAATGCCAGATCCAAGTTAGGCCTGCAGCCTACACCACAGCTCACAGCAACGCCGGATCGTTAACCCACTGAGCAAGGACAGGGACCGAACCCGCAACTTCATGGTTCCTAGTCGGATTTGTTAACCACTGTGCCACGACAGGAACTCCCCCCATGGTACTTTTAATTGAGAAAATAGATGCTGCCCTGGACTGAGCTAGTCCTATAGAGTTGATCTTAGGCTAGGGAGTAGTACCTTTACCTTTGAGAGCTCTGATTTACTTTATCAGTAAGAGATATTGTTCAGGTGATATTTTTGCTTTTGGAAGCAGCTATTAGTCAAAAGCAAGTACAATAATTTGAGATTCTGCCCAGAGAAACAAAGTTAACAAACTTCCTGGATATAAACTGAGCATTTGCCTTTTTTTTAATGTATTTATATAGGTGTGGACACTGCAAGAGGCTTGCACCTGAATATGAAGCGGCAGCTACCAGATTAAAAGGAATAGTTCCATTAGCAAAGGTAATTATAGGTAGATTCTTCATTAAAGGAAATGAGGTATTTTAAATAGTAGTTGGTAAAAATTAACATTGATTTTCTTTTACAGTGCTGAGAGAACACTAGTTTCTGGGCAAATACACAACTGACTGTTGTATTAATTATGGTCTCAAAAGATTACATGCAGTGAAACTAAGGGAAATACTGGCCTAAGAAAGAAATAAAATATATGATAAATAAGAATTAGCAGGTACACACATGGGAATTCCCTGATCTACAACAGCTTGGGTCACTGCTATGGCACAGGTTTGATCCCTTGGGAATTTCCACACACCTCCCCCACCCAGAGAAAAAATTTAAGGTGTAAGGGACAGATATGGAAAGTAAAATTACAGTAGTCAAGATCAGAGGATAATTATCATTGAGTAAATCAATTCCCTGAACTACTGTGTTGCTTTTCACTTTGATGAGCATAGGAAAATGACAGGCAGATGATGATGAGTATGTAACTAACTGGTCAACTATAAACTCGTATTTGCTTTTATAGTGAAAGTATTGGTTCCAGAATTTTGCCATTGTTGTGTAGTAAACCCCTAGTCGCTCAATTCTAAAATCTCATGTCTCAGCCAGCCTCAAATAAATAGTTCATACATATATAGAACTATTTCTGAAAACTGCTTTCAATCCTGATGTTCTTTGGCAGGTTGCCATAGGAAAAAAGAGTTGTTATAATTTAGTTCCTGCCTCATGTGGCAGTAGCTATGTTACTATTAACATATTCCTTCTCTGAGCTTTAGTTTTGGTTAAGGCATTGGGATCATACCTCAGAATCCTCTGAAGACTAAATAAGATAATATGTGAAGTGCTGGCAGCATTGCCTAGTTTGGAATAAGTGGCTAGATAGAAATTTTATTCTTCCTGATAGTTCTTGATAGATCTGTTATGTTATAGTTTGGCCCAGATTCAGACTAGCTCAGGGCATATTGGTACCTTTGTTAATAACTCTAGGTGCCTTTCCAAATCAAATTATACCTCACTTCACCTAAAAGGCATGTATCATAGTAAGATAATAATCATTATCTAAGTAAGCCACTGTTTCTAATTTAATTGATTTATCCTTCACATATTCTGAGGGGCAGTGAAAAAGTGAAGAATACTGTTTTAAACAGTAGAGACTCAAGGGGCCAAATTCAAATAGTCACTTGTGTGTTTCGTATGAGGCCTAGGAATCTAAACTGGGGGGGAGAGAGGTGGTCTTTTTATGGCCCCACCCACGGCATATGGAGGTTCTCAGGGTAGGGGTCAAATCAAAGCTACAGCTGCCAGCCTACACCAGAGCCACAGCAACACAGGATCCGAGCTGCATCTCTGACCTACACTACAGCTCACAGCAACGCTGGATCCTTAAGCCACTGAGCAAGGCCAGGGATTGAACGTTTGTCCTGATGGATGCTAGTTAGATTGGTTTACACTGAGCCACAACAGGAATTCCAGGAATCTAAATTTTAAAGAGTTCCTTAGGTGCTTCTGATGCAGCTAGTCAAACACCAGTCTGCTTTTTTTTTTTTTTTTTTAAATTTTTTAGGGCCACACCCATGCCATATGGAGGTTCCAGACTAGGAGTCACATTGGAGCTGCAGCTGTCAGCCTACGCCACAGTGACGGCAACACCAGATCTGAGCTGTGTCTGCGACCTACACCACAGCCGACTGTGATGCCAGATCCTTAACCCACTGATAGAGGGTAGGGATCAAACCTGCCTCCTCATGGATACTAGTCAGGTTTGTTAACACTGAGCCACAATGAGAACTCCCAGTTTGCCTTTAAAATCTAATGTTTTGAAGTTGTGGCTCAGGGGGTTAAGAACCCGACTAGTATCCATGAGGATGCGAGTTCTATCCCTGGCCTCACTGAGTGGGTTAAGGATATGGCACTGCTGTGAGCTGTTCAGCTCTGCCATTGGTGTGGCTCTGGCATAGGCCAGCGGCTATGGCTCCGATTAGATCCCTGGCCTGGGATCTTCCATATACTGCGGGTATGGCCATAAAAAGGCAAAAAATATATATATGTTTAATGTTCTGTGGGATGTGCCAAGAATTGCTTGATCTTTTAATTTGACCACGCTCTTTTTTTTTTCCCCCCACATGCCATGTTGCCCGGGCCACTATACTGACAATACTGGATCCTTAACCTGAGGCTGCACCATAGGAGAACTCCTGATTTGATCACTCTTAATATTTAGGGAATAAAGGAGCAGCCTGCAACAGGTGCTTGGATAACCATTGTTTGTGTATTTTAATCTTTAGGTTGATTGTACTGCCAATACAAATACTTGTAATAAGTATGGAGTGAGTGGATATCCAACCCTGAAGATATTTAGAGATGGTGAAGAAGCAGGTGCTTATGATGGGCCCAGGACTGCTGGTAAGGATCCTAGATTACATTCTGAAAATGATCTGTTTAACTTCCCTGTAGTGGTAACATGACATTGTCTATAAGACATACTTTAAGTCTTAAAAACTCCTCATCTTAGATGGCATTTTTGGTAGCTAACAAAAGACTTCTCTCAATGAACAAGTTATTTAAGTAATATAGAAAATACTTGAGTTATAAGGTCTACCAAGGTTATTATTATTTTTTTCCTTTTTAAGGCCATACTTGTGACATACGGAAGTTCCCAGGCTAGGGGTTGAATCGGAGCTGCAGTTGTGGTCTATATCACAGCCATAGCAATGCCAGATCTGAGCTGCATCTGTGACCTATGCAGCTTGCAGCAATACAAGATCCTTAACCCACTGAGTGAGGCCAGGGATTGAATCCAAATCATCACAGACACTATGTTTTTTTGTTTGTTTGTTTTTAACGGAAGTTCCCAGGCGAGGGGTCAAATCGGAATTGCAGCTGCTGACCTATACCACAGCCACAGCAACACTAGATCCAAGCCTCATCTGCGACCTATGCCATAGCTTGCAGCAGTGCCAAATCCCCAACCCGCTGAGTGAGGCCAGGGATTAAACCCGCATCCTCATGGATACTGGTCAGGTTCTTAACTTGCTAGGCCACAACGGCAACTCCATGCCAGGCAGGGTTTTTTTTGTCTTTTTTGCCTTTTCTAGGGCCGCTTCCCACAGCATATGGAAGTTCCCAGGCTAGGGGTCGAATCGGAGCTATAGTCACCGGCCTACGCCAGAGCCACAGCAATGCAGGATCCGAGCCGCGTCTGCAACCTACACCACAGCTCACGGCAGTGCCGGATCCTTAACCCACTGAGCAAGGGCAGGGATCGAACCCGCAACTTCATGGTTCCTAGTCGGATTCGTTAACCACTGCACCACAACGGGAACTTCCGGACAGGTCTTATAGTTACTTGTTTGTGAACCCATCCAGACTGTTACTAGGCAGATAATTTCACTTGGGCTGTACATAGATATCTTAAACTTGAGAATTTCTCAGCATCTGTATGGGAGATGAGATATTTGGCTACTTCGGATGGATTATTTTGTTCACGTATTCCATTAACTGTGCTGTTTACCTTCCTGCTTAAACTGGTTACTCAGCACTCCTATTTTACCTTCCAGAGAATTTAAAATACTCGGGGGGAAAAGTAACACTTTTCGTTACAGCCCTGAGGTAAAATTCTTTATAATAATTTATATTGTAATATAGTAATCACAGCCCCCTTGCAGACTAAACAAATCATATCTGATTTCGACTTAGCTGTTGATAACAGCCCCTCCTCTGTGAGGAATTGAAGGAGACATTTAAGAGAAAAGAAAATCATAAATGGAGAGAGAAGGAAAAAAAATATCTTTGTGAGCAAAACAGGCTCAGTCATGTTGAAAGAGTTAAACAGTACTGTTTCAGTCAGTTAGCCCATTGTGGGGGTACTCCATAGAGAACAGGGGAAGTGGGTGTGGAGTATTATGGAGGCATAGCACTGCCTCTGTTTGACCTGTTACCAATTTGAGCCCATGAATGGTTCCATTAGACTCTAGAAGAAAGTGGAATGATAGTGTTTCAACTAGACTTAGGATTTTTTGTGTTTTTGTGTGTGATTATTATTTCTAAACTCTTACTTATTTAGCCCATTTCACCTCAGTAGGAAAGTGTGATTTGGTGGATCCCACACATGACTTAGTTTGCCCTGTATTTAGTTAAATCCTGATAGGAGCTAGCCAGGTCACTGCATTTTCTGCTTTTAAAATGTAAGACTAGGAGTTCCTGTCATGGCACAGCGGAAACAATCCAACTAGGAACCATGAGGTTGTGGGTTCGGTCCCTGGCCTTGATCAGTGGGTTAAGGATCCGGCGTTGCCGTGAGCTGTGGTGTAGGTCGCAGACACGGCTCCAATCCTGCGTTTCTCTGGCTGTGGTATAGGCCAGTGGCTGTAGCTCTGATTAGACTCCTAGCCTGGGAACATCCATATGCCGTGGGTGCAGTGCTAAAAAAAGACAAAAAGTAAGACTACATGTGCCTCTGTGCCACTTAAGAATAAGGGATTTGTTTTATTTATTTGCAAAATGGATGTTTCTTGAGCTTGTTATGTGCTAGGTATTATTCTTAGAGCTAGGTGTATATCAGCAAAACAGACAATAATAATGATAGGGAGTTCCTGTCATGGAGTAGCGGAAACGAATCCAGCTAGTATCCAAGAGGATGCAGATTCAATCCCTGGCTTGGCTCAGTGGGTCAGGGATCTGGTGTTGCCATGAGATGTGGTGTAGGTTGCAGACATGGCTTGGATCCCACGTGGCTGTGGCTGTGGTGTAGGCTGGCAGCTATATTCCGATTTGACCCCTAGCCTGGGAACTTCATATCCTGTGGGTGTGGCCCTAAAAAGCAATAAAAATAATAATAATAATGATAGTGTATTAATTAGATGAGTGAAATGTGCCACAAGAAAGATAAAGCAGGGGAAGGAGGTAAGGGAATGTTGGGAGTTGAACAGGTTTTAGTTTACAAGGAATGGTCAGAGAAGGCTTCCCAAAGTAGATGACATTTTGAGTGAAGACCTAAAGGAAGAGATGAGGAAGGGAACCAGGTGGGTATCTGGGGAAAGATTATTCTAGGCAGAGAACAGCATGCACAAAGATGTAATAGCACTTGTAGGGATGTAAATAAGTACAGTCTCTTTGAGGGGAGGAGTTAAAAACAGAAATGCATATGTACTCTTTGACCCAGTAAATCCAATTCTAGAAATTTAGCCTACAGATAATAGTCATGTGTAAAATGACATTAGTACAAGGTTGTTTATTCCAGAATCATCAGCAAGAAATTGGAAACAAGAAGAAAATCATGGACTTGGAAAATAGACTTGTGGCTGCCTGATGGGAAAGGGAGGGAGTGGGAGGGATCGGGAGCTTGGGCTTATCAGACACAACTTAGAATAGATTTACAAGGAGATCCTGCTGAGTAGCATTGAGAACCATGTTTAGATACTCATATTGTAACAGAACAAAGGGTGGGGGGAAATAAAATGTATACATGTAAGGATAACTTGATCCCCTTGCTGTACAGTGGGAAAAAAAAATAAATTTAAAAAAATTAAATAAAAATAAAAAATAAAAAAAATTAAATAAAACTTTCCAAAGACAAAAAAGAAAAATTGGAAACAAATGTTCATCAGTTGTGGCTGATTAAATAAAATTGTGGTACATCCATACAGTGAAACACTATGTGGCTATAAAAATAATTGAGGTAGGTCTTTATGTGTATTGACATAAATTATCTCTAAACTGTGTTAAATGACAGAAACAATTGCAGAACAGCATGTGTGTATGCTGCCAATTGAGAAAAACATGTAATTGCTTGTTTATGAATAATATGTCTGGAAGAATACATGTAAAACTGAAAATGTTACAGAAAAGAAATTGGGTTACCTGGGGACAAGGATAGGAATAATGTATATGCTTTGGAACCTTTTAAGCTTTGAATCATGTGAATGACTTTTCAAAAATTATAAATTTGTGTTGCTATAATCTTTCATCTTCTATTTTAAGATGGAATTGTCAGCCACCTGAAGAAGCAGGCTGGTCCAGCTTCAGTTCCTCTCAGAACTGAGGAAGAGTTTGAAAAGTTCATTAGTGATAAAGATGCTTCTGTGGTGGGTAAGTAGCAAATGTGTTTTGAGTAGCTTGGTGTTGTTAACATATGTAAAGATTTATTGTCAATTAAAGAAGCAAAATACTTTTTCCTATCACTTCTTAAATTCCTGAGATTTAACTATATAATAAAGTACTTAAGACTGAAAATAGGGCTTTAAGGTGGGAGGATATAAGTAAATGATAAACCTCTGTGTCTGCCGTTTCCACAGTAGAAGGGAAGTTTACAATTTAAGATTAAACTGCTAGGATTCGTATATATATTTTTACAGTAATCTTTGCTTTCTCAGGGGTTGGAATATCTTATTTTTAAAATAACTTGAGCCATTTATACACATTTTATGTCTTGGGTGTTCATCGTTTCATTTTGTTTAATGTACATACCTGCTGTGGCACCACATTTGCTAAAATTGGAACAATATAGAGATTGGCATGGCCCCTGCACAAGAATAACAGGAAAATTCGTGAGGTGGTCCATATTTTTTCTTGTCATGTATAGAAATTTTGATATAATATACAGTGTTTCTTGGACCCAGCAGAATAAAACACCAAGGTTTTTGTTGTTGCTGTTTATTAGGGCCTCATCTGAGGCATTTGGAGGTTCACAGGCTAGGGATCAAATCAGAGCTACAGCTGCCAGCCTACACCACAGCCACAACATCAGATCTGAACCAAGTCTTCGACCTACACCACAGCTCATGGCAATACCGGATCCTTAACCCACTGAGCGAGGCCAGGGATCAAACCTGCAACCTCATGGTTTCTAGTCGGATTCATTTCTGCTGCACCACGATGGGAATTCCCCCAATTTTTTTTTAATGTAGTGTGTAGGAATTCCCTGGTGGCACAGTGGGTTAGGGATGCGGCATTGTTACTGCTGTGGGGTAGGTTTGATCCCTGGCCCAGGAACTTCCATATGCTGAAGGTATGGCCGAAAAATAATAATAAATAAAAATGTGTAATACATTTGACTGAAAAATAAATTTAAACATATAAGCTTGTGCTTCTCTTAATCTCCTAATTAGTATAATAAAACTGATTTTCAGAGTGCCTGTTGTGGCTCAGCAGGTTAAGAATCCCACATAGTCTCCCTGGGGATATAGGTTCAATCCTGGGCCCCGCTCAGTGCGTTGCTTCAAGCTGTGGCATAGGTCGCAGATGCATCTTGCATCCAGTATTGCTGTGGCTTCGGTGTAGGAGGGCATCTACAGCTCTGATTTGATCCCTAGTCGGGGAACTTCCATATGCTGTGGGTACAGCCATAAAAAGAAAAGAAAACTGACCCCCTGGCAGTAGCAAATGGTTTATTATTTATATTTGACTAAAAGTCACTTCTTATCATCTGGATTTTACTAATTCTATATATTTTACAAGGAGTTAACCATTAGCAGACATTTAATAAACACTTAAGTTTTGATCACTTTTCTAGATTTGAAGTTCTAGAGACAAATAAGACAGAAAAAATATGGTGAATTAATTTACAATTATTTTGACATGTTGCCTTATTTAATCCTCTGATGCCTAAGATAGCCCCTGAAACTCTAAGTAGTAAAACAATTTGCCCAAAATTTTCAGCTCTGAAAAACTAGAATTAAGACTTGAACCCTAAGAAATCATCTCACTTGGTTTTATTTTAAAAAAAGTTTTTTAAGGGTAGAGGAAGAATTTTTATTTTTTCTTTTTTTTTTAAATGGCCATACTGCAACATATGAAGTTCCCAGGCCAGGGATTGAATCCAGGCTGCAGATGTGACTTAGGCCACAGCTGCAACAACACTGGATCCTTTAACCCACTGTACCACAGTGGGAACTCCACAAGAAAGATTTTTTTTTAAGGGCTATACCTGAGACATACGGAAGTTATCTGATTTATTAGGCTAGAGGTCAAATTGGAGCTGTAGCTGCTGGCCTGTGCCATAGCCACACAAAATAGAAGCCACGTCTGTGACCTACACCACAGCTCATGGCAACGCCAGATCCTTAACCCACTGAACGAGGCCAGGGATCGAACCCTCATCCTCATGGATGCTAGTCAGGTTCGCTACCCACTGAGCCAGGATAGGAACTTCTTTTTTTTTTTTTGGTCTTGTCTTTTTGCCTTTTTTAGGACCGCTCCCGCGGCATATGGAGGTTCCCAGGCTAGGGGTCGAATCAGAGCTGTAGCCGCTGACCTACGCCAGAGCCACAGCAATGCTGGATCCAGGCCATGTCTGCGAACTAGACCACAGCTCACAGCAGCGCCGGATCCTTAACCCACTGAGCAAGGCCAGGGATTGAACCCACAACCTCATTCATGGTTCCTAGTCAGATTCGTTAACCACTGCGCCACCAAGGGAACTCCCAAGAATTCTTAAACTAGATATTTCGTCAAACATCCTCAGTAGTCATGGCAAAGCAGACGCAGTCTTCCTACTTTGCCTTGCGTATCCATAATAGAATGAAGGCTTTGAAAAATAGAAGAATTTTAAAGTTCTGAATATATCGTAGCACTGACTGTTTCTTCCTTGTGTTTGATATTTTCTGTATAGGTTTTTTCAAGGATTTATTCAGTGAAGCTCACTCTGAGTTTCTAAAAGCTGCCAGCAACTTGAGGGATAACTACCGATTTGCACACACCAATGTTGAATCTCTGGTGGACAAGTATGATGATGATGGAGAGTAAGTAACTGAGTTGAATGTCCTTATAAATAAGCACCTGACCCAGTGCTGTTGTGTGAACTGATGATTTTTATGCCTGTTTTTTCCAAAAGCTTTATTGAGCACTTACTCAGCAGAAGCTAAGTTGGGAAAAATGTTGCTGCCTTTGAGGAGCATCTAGTAGCAGGAGATAGTGAGTATAGGAGTGTTTAGTGAGCATGATAAATGCCATGATAGAAATTAATGCAGTGTACTGGATGTACAGAGGAGGAAGTTGTTTTTGTCTTTTTGGGTGGGGAGTAGTATCCGAAAAAGTCTCTTAGACGAGGTGACTCTTGAGGTGTATCTTGAAAGGTAAGTTTTTCCAGGCAGGTTATGGCAGGGAGACAAAATTTGTTCCAGATAGGGCAGGAGGAGAGAAGGCATAATGGGACCCATAGTACTGCTGGAGTATTGTTCATAAGTGAGGTCCCTGGTGCAAGGTAAGGTTGGAGAGGTAAGCACAGACCAAGTTATAGAAGACCTGAAGTTCCAAACAAAATAATTTAGATTTTATCTTTTGGACAGTTGAGAGCCATTGAAAGACTGAGCTAAAGAGTAATGTGACAGTTTTGTGTTTCGGAAGAAGAGTCACTGACACCTGTATAGTAGTGGTTTGAAAGGGGCAGTCAGGAGAGTCTCAATAAAAGTAGTATTGGGAGTTCCCACTGTGGTCCAGCAGAAACAAATCTGGCTAGTATCCGTGAAGATGCAGATTCAATCCCGGGCCTCACTCCATGGTTTAAGGATCTGGTGTTGCTGTGGCGTATAGGCCAGCATCTGCAGGTCTGATTTATCATGCTCACTTGGACCCCTAGCCTAGGAACTTCCACATGCCATGAGTGCAGCCCTAAAAAGAAAAAAAAAAGTGAAATTTGTAAACCTGGTCTATTGGGATAGAGAAATCTAGAGCAAAAAAAATTTTCTAATTAACTCAAGCCAAACATTATCTAAAATTGTGTACCTACCTATAGAATTTTATATAGCTGGAAGGAATCTTAAATATATTTTCTCTAATGAGGTAATTTTCACTATATGAGAGAGTTGAATTTTCAAGAAGAGTGGAAGGGCAAGATGTCTTCTTTTTTTTGTCTTATTTTGTTTAGGGCTGAACCCACAGCATATGGGAGTTCCCAGGCTAGGAGTCTAATTGAAGCTGCAGCTGCCGACCTACACCACAGCTCATGGCAACATCAGATCCCTAACCCACTAAGCAAGGCCAGGGATCGAACCTACATCCTCATGGATACTAGTGAGGTTCATTACCACTGAGCACAACAGAAACTCCCAAGATGCCTTCTAATAAGAGCAAGCTCTGCTTTATTTTATTATGCATATTGGGGCTTTGGGGGTACAATTGGGTTCTGTTTTTTATTGTTTTTAAAGGTTTGGAAATTATCTACTCTGACCCTCTTTTGTACTGATATAAAAGCTGAAACCCAGGAGTTCCCATTGTGGCGCAGCGGAAACGAATCTGACTAGTAACCATGAGATTGCAGGTTCGATCCCTGGCCTCACTCAGTGGGTTAAGGATCCAGAGTTGCTGTAAGCTTTGGTGTAGGTCAGAGGCGCAGCTTGGATCCTTCACTACAGCTGTGGTGTAGGCTGGCAGCTATAGCTCCGATTGGATCCCTAGCCTGGGAACCTCCATATGCTGCGGGTGTAGCCCTTTAAAAAAAAAAAAAAAAGGCTGAAGCCCAGAATAATCTTTGAAATTAGTGGTGGAGCTAGAATTAGAACCAAGGTTTCCTAGCTTTCAAACCTAGCTTTATTAAACCCTTATATCCAGTTATTGTGCTTGAGATTAAGGTAATTATTAGCACTTGTGTTGTAGATAAGGTCGTATTGCCAAGGCTATGGTTCCAGAAAAGAGTTTTTATGTTCTTAAATGGTAATAGTAGAAGTGGCAGAAGAATAGATAGTCTGAGCTTTAAATAAAAGATACAAGACAGTTCTTATGCTATCTACCTACTAAGAATTTTTTTTTAAGGGGTATCACCTTGTTTCGGCCTTTACATCTGGTGAACAAGTTTGAGGACAAGACTGTGGCATATACAGAACCGAAAATGACCAGTGGAAAGATTAAAAAATTTATTCAGGAAAACATGTAAGTCCCTCTTTATGCTTTTGTGGGGATTTCTTGGCTTTATTTTAGTTTGTTTACCTCAGATATTAAGTAGAGACATGTTTTGGATTTAAATAGCCTCATTCATGGGGTTGTAATGATAATAGTTGAGTTGATGAGTTTATATTAAAGCAGTAATATTTGGGCCCTAGAACTCGTATTGTGGTCCTATAAGGTAATTAATTATTTAGTACTTATCCTATATGTTGAAAATTTTATTTCCTTTTTAAGTACAATTGGTGACTGATAATTCCATAATGTAGCTATAAACCTGCCAAATTTGATAATGGATTATTTCATTTCAGTTTTGGTATCTGCCCTCACATGACAGAAGACAATAAAGATTTGATACAGGGCAAGGACTTACTGCTGGCTTACTATGATGTGGACTATGAAAAGAATGCTAAAGGTTCCAACTACTGGAGAAACAGGTAATAATCATTTTTCCCCTTTGTAAACAAATTTACCCAGTGCATAAACAGTTCCTTCTAAGTATCCTGTTACCCAAGGTGATGTGAGAACAGATAAGAAGAATGGGAACAGGTGACTCTCAAGAACTACATTAGGACAAATAACAAACTGTTTCCAGAGTCTGCTGGGCATATGTTCCGTTATCTTCTTTGCCTTGTGACATAGCTGATTACTAACCTCCCAGTAAAAGATGGAAATGTGATCTAAAATGTACTTTAAAACGTGCCAACAAATGTGCATTAAGATTCTCAGTGCATTTTATCCTTATAGGTTTTCTTTCTGGGTCAGTTACTAATGTGTGCAGTATTTTACAATATACATATATATAATATATATGATATATTGTGTATATATATATATATATATATACACACACAATATAGCAAGATTCGATGTGAATGGACTATTGGGTACCAAGAGTTTGGCACTTAAGTTCAGTAAGACATTGGAATGCACCATAAGCCTGGGTCAGCATCCTAGAAGACAAATTTAGACTGATTCCAGAGGGATGTATGGACTGTTAAACTTTGCTTTCTAGACTCTGGCTTCTTGGTTTCAGAAGTACTTTACCACTCTGGTATAATCTTGGCATAAATATCTCCGTTCCCCATAGAGTGATGATGGTGGCAAAGAAATTCCTGGATGCTGGGAAGAAACTCAACTTTGCTGTAGCTAGCCGCAAAACCTTTAGTCATGAACTTTCTGATTTTGGCTTGGAAAGCACTGCTGGAGAGATTCCTGTTGTTGCTATCAGAACTGCAAAAGGAGAGAAGTTTGTCATGCAGGAGGAATTCTCGTGAGTTACAAGTTAGCGTGGGTTTGGGATTTAATTCTGCAAAGAAACTATTAATACCTTTCACACTCCTAGGGATTTATAAAGAACTTTGGAATGTGAAGCTAGGTGATCTGTGGCTGTCACTTTTCTTAATTATAGATACTTTAAGAGTCATGGCTGGGGGTCGGGGGGGTTTGGGGGAGTAGACTGCATCTGCAGCATACAGAAGTTCCCAGGCCAGAGGAGCTCCCATTGTAACTCAGCGGGAATAAACCCGACTGGTATCCTTGAGGACCTGGGTTTGATCTCTGGCCTTGTTCAGTGGGTTAAGGGTCTGGTGTTGCTGTGAGCTGTCGTGTAGACCACAGTACGGTCAGATCTGGCACTCCTGTGGCATAGGCCAGCAGCTGCAGCTCCAGTTCAGCCCTTAGCCTGGGAACTTCCGTATGCTGCAGGTGTGGCCCTAAAAAAGGCAAAAAAAAAAAAAAGTTCCCAGGCCAAGGGTCAAACCCAAGCCACAGCAGTAACAATACCAGATCCTTAACCTACTAGGATGCCAGGAAACTCCCATGATTCTTAATAAATTTTGAAAACTAACAAAGTGATAGCAGCTTAGAACTCATACATGATTGCTTCCACCCTGATATTAGAAATAGTAGATAGAGGAATTCCTCTCGTGGCTCAGCAGAAAAGAATCTGACTAGCATCCATGAGGACGTGAGTTTGATCCCTGGCCTCACTCAATGGGTTAAGGATCCGGCATTGCCGTGAGCTGTAGTGTAGGTTGCAGACATGGCTCGGATCCTGCACTGCTGTGGCTATGGTGTAGGCCAGCAGCTACAGCTCTGATTGGACCCCTGGCCTTGGAACCTCCATATACCTCGGATGTGGCTCTAAAAAGACCTCCCCCCCAAAAAAAAACCAAAAAAACAAAATTAAAACCCACCAAACAGTAGATAGAGAACATGAGTCTCTTGAGATCGATGTTATTTCAGACCAACCCAGTCCCCTCCCATCCCTACAGAAAGTCTTTTCTTCTTGGAATACCACATTGGCCTAAAGTAAACTCAGAATTACAAAGATCTTGAGACCCCAGGCAGTTTTGACCATCACCTTCTGAGACTATAGAAGATAAAGACAGAAGAATCGTGTGTGTGTGTGTCTGTGTCTGTCTGTGTGTGTCTGTGTCTTTATCTTTTTAGGGCTGCACCCACAGCACCTAGAGCTGGATAGGGGTCAAATCAGAGCTGTAACCAGGCCTGTGCCACAGCAACAGATCCAAGCCAAGTTTGTGACCTACACCACAGCTCACAGCAACACTGAATCTTAATCCACTGATTGAAGCCAGGGATTGAACCTGTGTCTTCATGGATGCTAGGCAGATTTGTTTCTGCTGAGCCAAGGGGAGCTCCAATAAAAATCTTCCTGTGAATGAATCCATAAAACAAGATACCATGCCCTGTTCTCCAGAGCAACAATATAAGACCTGGTTCTTTTGCAGAATTGAATTTCCAGAAGGACCAATGTTCTCTTCCTTCTCTGACCTTTCTAATCCACAAAGAACAAACCAGAAATACAAGGAGGTGGTTGGGTTTTTATTCAGTCTATAATTCTGCATTTTAGAAAATAAAGAGCTCTCCCCCCCTCCCTTTTTTTAGCTCCCAGTTACTTTTGCATCTTGAAATTTGAGCTAAAATATATAGAAAGTATTCTCTTTTTTTTCTTTTTTTTTTTAGCGCTGCACCCACAGCATATGGAGGTTCCCAGGCTAGCAGTCTAATCAGAGCTACAGCTGCTGGCCTACACCACAGCCACATGAGATGCGAGCCATGTCTGCAAACTACACCACAGTTCACGACAACCCCAGATCCTTAACCCACTGAGTGAGACCAGGGATCAAACCTGCAACCTCATGGTTCCTAGTCGGATTCGTTTCTGCTGTGTCACAATGGGAACTCCTATAGGAAGTGTTATAAGAAATTGCTTTTAGTTCTCTCAGTGCTGCAAGTGAGCAAACCTGATCCTTGTCTTTTCAATTGCAGGCGTGATGGCAAGGCTCTTGAGAGATTCCTGCAGGATTACTTTGATGGCAACCTGAAGAGATACCTTAAGTCTGAACCTATCCCAGAGAGCAATGATGGGCCTGTTAAGGTGAGGTGCATATAGCCTCCTAAAGCTGCTACACAGCTGCCTCCTCAGTTCTTTATTCTGAGAATGCTAGTCTAAATGAAGACCTTGTTGAGTTTGTCTGTTTGTCCTCACCTCCCTAGTCATAAAATAAGCATTGGCAGAGCTCATAATACTCAACAGGGGCAGGAATATAAAACCTTCACAGAATTCCCTAATGATACTTGTATTAGGGCTAGGTTATTCTTTGAGACAGAGCAAGCTAACCCCCTAAGAACAGCGTTAAGATCGTGGCTCTGAGATTAATTTAAGGAAGACTTGGGTGGCACTCGTTTCCTGTGACTTCCTGAACTTAGTCTGTCAGGTGACCAACCTGAGAATGAGTTGTTTTCTGGGGGATGGTAACATCCTAATAAAGTCTATAAATGTGAATTGGATTTCAATAACATATATTCAGTGGCAGCACAAATTAGGAATTGGGTCCAGAAACAAACCTAGCTCATCATTTTATTCAATTCACTTTACCAATTAGAGAATCTTCTGTTTCCCAGGTTGTGGTAGCAGAGAATTTTGATGAAATAGTGAATGATGAAAATAAAGATGTACTGATTGAATTTTATGCTCCTTGGTGTGGTCACTGTAAGAATCTGGAGCCTAAGTATAAAGAACTGGGAGAGAAGGTAAGTCTAAACCATATTCTAAAGAAAAAATTTGTGTTAGGAAGTTTACATACATAGTCAGCATTGGCTAGTTACCCTAATTAGTTAGAACCAAAGTACTAGTAGATGTTTTTCAGCTATCTACTACTTACTCACTTTCTCCTGACTGCCCCCTAGTGTCTCTAGCCTAGTAACTCAGATACCTGATTTAACTTTCCATTCTTCAGACTCAACCTAGATCTAGATTGTGGTTAAAAGTATCCTGGTTTATGGAGTTCCTGTCGTGGCACAGTGATTAATGAACTCAGCTAGTATCCATGAGGA
Organism: Phacochoerus africanus; assembly: GCF_016906955.1. Taxonomy (NCBI): domain Eukaryota; kingdom Metazoa; phylum Chordata; class Mammalia; order Artiodactyla; family Suidae; genus Phacochoerus; species Phacochoerus africanus. The sequence continues at coordinate 129,711,344 of NC_062545.1, read as the reverse complement.
CAAGAGTTCTATCCCTGGCCCCACTCAGTGGGTTAAGGATCTGGTGTTGCTGTGAGCTATGGTGTAGGTCACAGATGCAGCTCGGATCTCTCGTAGTTGTGCCTGTGGCATAGGCCAGCAGCTACAGCTCTGATTGGACCCCTAGCCTGGGAACCTCCTTATGTTGCGAGTGCAGCCCTAAAAAAAAAAGACAAAAACTATCCTGGCTTCTAAATTTTGGTAATGGCTTGTATAAATTCATTATGTTCCTTTGTCATAAACCACTTGGGTTAAGCCCTTGTAATGTGTTATTTAGGCTAGGTAATTTTGAAGGTGTCTGCATAGAGGGGGTTTTTTGTTTGTTTTTTGCTTTTAGTATAGTTGATTTACAATGTTATGTTACTTTCAGGTATACAGCAAAGCAATTTATTTATATTCCTTTTCAGATTCTTTTCCATTGTAGGTTTTTATAAGATATTGAATATAGTTTATAGAGTCTTAATATGTAGGAACCTAGAGAAAATAGAAGCTTATGGAAAGTTCGGTACTGTGTGCAAGTATCACTGTTCTTCCCATCTCAGCAGCAAAATTTACCCAGGTGTTTAAAAAATGAGATTGTTTCAAGTCCTAAATTGACTGAATGTCCCTCACTCACTGAAAACTTGAAATTTAAAGGTCTAACTTGTTCATTAACAGCTTAGAAAAGATCCAAATATTATCATAGCCAAGATGGATGCTACAGCCAATGATGTGCCTTCTCCATATGAAGTCAGAGGGTAAGTAGATGAAAACTAGTAAAAAAGTAATTGATTTAAAAAAAAAAAAAAAAGGCTGTAAGCCATATCTTTACTGGGTATGGTTTGGAGAGTCCTCATTGCACAGAACTTCAGTACCTTCCTGACTTAAATTTCTGCAGCATGGGCCCACATGAATGCCACAGACTTGAGGAGCTTCATATTCCTGAGGTTTCATAGGATATAACCTAGCCACTGATGGAAAGTAGTATCTGGTCAGATTAGAAATCATGAGGAGAAGCTATTCTCAGAAACAGCTATTGGGAAAGTGTATGTCAGAGGTATTCTGAAATCTAAATTTTTTTTTTCTTTTTCCAGTTTTCCTACCATCTATTTCTCTCCAGCCAACAAGAAGCTAAATCCAAAGAAATATGAAGTAAGTGCATTGTCTCATCTCCCCACAAACACACACACACAGTTCCAAGTTTATATAACTAGGAACTCCTTCAACTCTCATAGTCAATATGTGTGGTTGCTAATGTGATTTTCCAAATTTCAGAACTCCTCTGTTGGGGCGGGGGTAATCTAGAGTTCTTTAAAAGGTTAAATTTTCAAAGTAATTTTTCTGCTTTTAGGGTGGCCGTGAATTGAGTGATTTTATTAGCTATCTACAGCGAGAGGCTACAAACCCCCCTATAATTCAAGAAGAAAAACCCAAGAAGAAGAAGAAGGCACAGGAGGATCTCTAAAGCGGCAGCCAAACATACCACTTTGTAAAAGGACTCTTCCACCAGAGATGGGAATACCATTGGGGAGGACTGGGACCCATCTGGGATTCTTAACCTCTCAGGGCTGAGAGGACAGAATGGATATAATCTGAATTCTGTTAAATTTTCTCTAAACTGTTTCTTAGCTGCACTGTTTATGAAAATACCAGAACCAGTTTATGTTTGTGGTTTTGGGAAAAATTATTTGTGTTGGGGGAAATGTTGTGGGGGTGGGGGGAATTGAGTTGGGGGTTATTTTCTAATTTTTTTTGTACATTTGGAACAGTGACAATAAATGAGCCCCCTTTATACTGTTTTCTGCATAAGGTGGGGAACCAAAGGTTCTCTAGACCAGCACTGTCCAACAGAACTTTACACAATAATGTTCTACAATCGTTCATTATTTAATACCTGTAACTACTGAGCATTTGATATGTAGCCAGAACCATTTAAATTTTCGTTAGTCACATGTAGGTCTCGTGACTACCATAGTAGTCAGTATAGCTGTACTGTACTGGGTCCATTATTATCACCTGTAAATCCTCTCCAAATTTAATCTATCTTTAGTATTTATTGCCCAGGCCCCTAGCCTGATGATTGGAAGAGGTGGGACTTTTCTTATGGGCTGTTTCTGGCCTGCCTACGTCCTAAGGACAGGTTGCTGTTTATCCTTGCTGTGCAGCTGAGCACGTTCATACCTCCCAAGGGCTATTCTATGCCCAGAAATGCCCTTGTATGGGTGTGGCATCAGTTTTGGGGTTCCATCCAAGTTGTTTCAGGAATTGCTGACACTACTGAGTGCAGCTCTCTCCCCCAAAGCCCAGGGTGTGGCCATTAACTTCTCCCTCTAGGGGAACTTGGAAAGGCAGTATATGATTTCTGGTTGTGAGTGAAACATCCACTTTCTTATGCAACAGTGAAGAACGAAAAGGATAGTACTGGTGTAATCTTTGGTTCAATGAACCATTTTCCTCTTCCTTTTTGTGGGTAAATCCAAATCCTATCTATGGTTGCAGTTTTCAGTTACTGGATAATTCCAGATAGGAGCCCTACTTATAGGTGACCTTCAGTCGCCACCTTTAGAAAAGGAGAACTTTATTCCTGCTATAATCTCTAGTTGCCAATTATAAGAGATTTGGTGGAGCCTCATGCTAAAGTATTTATCAGGATCATCCATACTGCTTTGAAAAAGTAAAGATATTTAACCATAATCTTGGAGATTTCTAATTCTTAAGACCTGGGCTGGGATCTGGGGATCTAATTTTTTAGGAAGCCCCAGAAGTGGTTCAGATACACAGCCAAGGTTAAGAACCATTGCCTTGGAAGATTTAAGGAAAACAAACTTGTACAAAGGACATAGAAGCAATCAGTTTTAATTTTTAGCCATGTTTGTAAATCAGTTCACTTTACATGGGCAACACCCACGCCCTTCCCCATTATAGTCAGTTGTATTACAAGTTCCTTTTAGCTCTTTAACCGAAATTTCTCATCGTTAAGAGAAAACATCGGGTAAATTCTAATATTCTCAAGGTATCTTGTCCTGAAAATGGTGTCATTTCTCAGGATTTGAAAATGACTTGGTTGAACTAAAGGTGGAGAAGCCAAGCCTCTTCCACTTTTCCTAATCTCCTGGGCACAACTGTCATTCTATGCCCTAAAATTTTTAAGTATGGCAGTAATGAAAACCAAACCTTAAGAATCTAGAGTAGTTCTCCTGCTTTCCACCACTGACTCAACAATAAGAGCAGACAGTTGCACTCTAGTTGATAGCTGCTTTCTTCCTTCATATCACACTGGGCAGAAGGTAAAGACCCCTCTGACAGCTTTAGCTGCCCCTGTTCTTTTCCTCAAATTCCAGGATGAGACCTTTAATGTGGGACAATTTCTGATGCAGGTACTCACAGCGGCTCTTTTCTTCCCTGTAACCTGGGTACCGCTGCAGAGGAAAAACATCCATGTCAAAAGAAAAAAAAAAAAAAAACCAGTTCCACCTTCTTGCTACCATTCCCAGGCCTGGCCTTACCTTCCTGAACTTTTTATATTCCTGGATTATCTTTTCTTCCAGCACCTGAAACAAAATGTTAGCACCAAGTTTAACCTTGAGAAAAAAAACCAAAATCTCCAGTTTTGCTGGGGAGGGAAGTAACTTCACATTCTACCAAATTATTCAGACTAATTTTTCTCTTGAAACAGCCTTCCTTGTCACTTTGGTCCTTGAACAGGCCTATGGGCACTTAGTAGGGAGTTTAGAGCCAGTAGAGCTTGAAAGCCAGCCTGGGTCCAAACCTTACCTTGTGTTCTGAAGTTCCTCTCTGAACTTTCTTCAGCTCTGCTCCCAACTCTATGAACCTTTGGCTTGCAGCCCCAACACGAGCATGCAGGATACGGTATTCAGCATAGTCTATCTCAAAGTCCTGCTCATAAGCCTGTTGCTGTTCTGCACTGTGGATGGCCCTGTATTGCCTGCCAGGAACAGAGAGTTGTCACCTTCAATATCATTACCCCCCAAAGCTTCCAGCTCCCAGGAAGTTTATCTTAATATCTCAGGCAAAAAGCTTGATCAAATTGGAAATGGCAGGGCACTCACAAGAGGTAATCTGGTACCTCTTCGGGGCTTGGGGATTCAGAGTCTAGAAAGGAAGCAAGACATGAAAGTGATGATAGGCTCCCCACCACCACCCACTGCTATTGCAGTTTCACCCTCTTCTCACTAACTGACCTGCTTGAACTGAGGGACTATCCTCCAGCCTGGTACCCATGTCTTCACCTTTATCTTCTTGCTCCCAATCTTCTACCTCCTGTAGGTTGTGCCTGGGCAGCCCTTGTAGAGGACTTGGAGCTAGCGGCAGAGTTCTGAGCCTCTTTTCTTTTTGTTCTACAGTACCTGCAGGTGCTGGCCTTTTCTGTTGGGCAAAATATCTCTGTCACAGGAACAGCCAGAAGCCTCCTACCCCTATTTTGAAAATTACTTCCACATAATGAGCTCTGGAAGCATGAAAATGAAGTCTCCCAATTTTTAAATCGTAGCCTCATTGGACCTAGCTCTCCTTGAAAAACCCTTGCAATTACAACTTACCTTGTCCAGATGTTTCTGGCTAGCAGATGAAGGCAGTGCCTGATCAAGCTCTCTGTTTGGAAGATGGGTTTGGTTCCTAGGATATTTGGAATGGGAGAGCTGAAGCCCAGGGTAGGAGGTACGGCTAGATCTCTTATTAGAGTATTCAGGGTGGAGATGAGGAAGACAATACCAAGGCTTCCCTGGTTAGTCCCACCCTGCCCCAAGTACCTCAGTTCCCACTGTGCCATGTGTTCCCTTGAGGATCCTGGGAGTGACTGTCCTTGGCTGCTTGCCAGTGGGGCTGGCACCTGGCAGGGAAAGTGGCAGGGGCACTCGGTTCCCTGGGCTTCAGGATTTGCTCCACCTTATCCCAACTCCCTTCTGTTTCTGGCCTCACCCTTTCTAGTGCCATCTGTGGCTCTGAGACTGTGTCTCCTCCAGAATAGTCTTCCACATTCCGCCAGCTCTCATGATCTCTGGCATCTTCAGTCAGGTTGTGTCTCCGAACTGAAGATGGAGCTGAGATAGAATCCATGGCTGCCCAAATAGTGAGACGCTCCCTGAGTGAACCCAGGCAGTGGAGGCGGCTAGGCCCAGATCTGGAAAGCAATGGCGGAAAAACAAAACAAAACAAACAAACCAAGGGAGTGGAGAACTTTCTTTTACACGCCTCTGGACATCCCCTTCCCGGACTTTCCATAAACTCTTACCTGCTACCTGTTCCCCCTTACCTGCCTAAGCGTTGGCACACAAGGTCCAAGCCACCACCAGGACCCTCCTGGTTACACTGAGACACTGTGAAGGAAAAGAGGCAGGACCAGCCAGGGCCTGGGAGCCTCAGATACTGTGGGTGAAAGGAGACCGTAAACCCCATGAAAGTTAGTTCCTCCCCATCCTGCCAATGCCGTTTCTCCCTGAGCCCGCCTAAGACTGAAGATGGGTCCCACGGGACTCGTTAGCTCACCAGGTGCAGCTGGGCCTGAGTCCTCAGGAGGCTGAGAGACGCAGTCTCTTCAACCGAAGCCTCTTGGGACCACAACCCCAGCAGCCCCCTCGCCCCATTTGGGGTTCAGTTCTCGAAACTTCTTCAGACCGTGACTCCTCTCAGCCTCCCGCCCTGACGGTACCATCCTGGCGCCCACGTCTGTTTCTCCCAGCACTCCACCTCCACACACCACAGGCCCGCACTTACCCCTCGGCTGCCCTGGAAAGCAATCACTGGACGAACCTGCGGGGAGAGCAAAGATGCGAGCTAAGCGCAGGTGAAGCAGCGTCCCCAGGATCCGGCGTCGGGTGTTCAGGGTTGGGGGTGGGGTTAGGGGACCTGCCTCTGGGGCTTCACTTTGAAGGGGTGGGGAAGCAGGGAGCCTGGGGATGCTGCTCGCTATCCCCAGGTCCCTCCTCCAGGGTCGCGCGGGCTGAGGCCCTATCTTCCGAGGGGTGGGAGCTAGAGAGGATGGGGCCAGGGGCCGACCGTACCTGTTGCCGCTGACACTCCTGCAACGCCCGCAGCACAGCGTCGTTGAGTCTGAGCAGCAGGAGGCTGGTCCGGGCAGCCGGGGTGAAGCAGAGCCGGAGCTTCCCACTCAGAAGCTCCTGGGGTCCCTCCATAGCTGCGAGGTCCAGCGCAAGTAGAACGGGAGCCACAGACGAGGGCCACCACCACCTCCGCTGTGCACGGCTAGGCTGGCACACCCGGTAGCCCAGGTCGGCCCCGCCCTCCGCCAGGACCCCACCCCCGGCCCCACCCACAGCCAGCGCCACTCCTGAGATTTCCCAGCCGCGTGGGCGGCGCTTCCCTCTTCAGATGTTAGCGCGGACCCCAGCGATTTCCCCTTGGATTGGCATGCACCTCTTTGGGCTTTTGGAAGGGGCTCTCCGGGTTCTGGGAAGAAAGTCTACGGCCAGCTTCTGACCCGTCACTGCTACAGTCCACAGCCCTGCCTCAGTTTTTCCACCTATCCTGAACTCAGAGTCGTAGGTCTCTAAGTGAAGCTAAACCTGCAACTCTTAGAGGGTTTTAGATGCAAAGGGGCGGAAGAAAGCGCCCGGTTGCTGGGCTGGCTCAGCCGATCGCGCCAAGAGCCCCCGAGGACGAGAGGATGGCTGAACCGAAGGGGGATTCCCGAAGCCAAAATCGGGCGCAGCCCTTTTGCTTTTCTCCCCCGCCGCTGCACTGCTGCGGACCCGAAGCCGGTTTCTAACTAAGATGGAGAGGAAATCTGGCCCTGTGGGTGTTGTGGCAGCGGAGAAGCTTGGCTGCCGCAAGCTGGAGTGCACCCCCTCCCCCAGTCTGTGGGCAGAGATGGGGGCCGTGATTGAGGGCAGGAGAATTCCGGGGCAAAGGAGAGGGTTTACTCAGCCCTAGGTATCCCCTCCTGGCCTATACACGTGAGATTGGTGGAGACTGGTGTGAAAGGGAGCTGGCTCACTCCCTCAGGAGGACCAAGAGGGGCCACGAAGTTGCCAGACGTTGAGGAGGTCCAGATCCTGGTGCACTGAGACCCCAGGAAAAATCTCGTGTTGTCCCTTGTTGCCTCCACTTGTCCCTGTTTAGATATATATCCCAAGAGCCTTGGTGTTGTTTTCTTTCCTAGCCAGGAAACCTCTGCTAAATCCCTGAACTGGCATAATCCCAGATGACCTTAATGCCCTTCACCCCAAGTTATTTATATATTTGTCAAAACTCATCCAATTGTACACTAAAATATATATATATTTTCATGTGTGTAAATTATCCCTCAATAAAGTTGACTTTTAAGTCCAGCTCTAACAAGAAAAACATTTACCTACCCATCTCTTCAGGCTATCTGCTTCTCTGGGTGACAATTTTCCAATATGGGAAACACTTGTGGCAATGGGTAAAGCTGGTCTCCCAGGTCTCAGATGAATCTGTGCATCTATGGCCTTTTGGTGGATTTTCCTGGATTAAGCTCAAAGAAGAGACTAGAATGGTGAAAATTTCTGGAGAGGAGGGAAGGAGCAGGACTGTAAGAGGCAACTAGGGAAGATATTTGGGGAAGAGAGAAGGAAGGTAGGGATCTAACATTTGTTGGGATCCACCCACTGTGTTGTCAAGATCTCTGTATGTTATTTAATCCCTACAATAAATTTTTATTTTTCTTTTTTCTTTTTGGCCACACCCACCGCATGTGGAACTTCCCAGGCCAGTGATCAAACCTGAGCCACAGCAGTGACCCAAGCTGCAGCAATAACACCAGATCCTTAACCTACTGAGCCACAAGGGAACTCCTCAATAACTTTTCAGAGTAGGTATTATTATCCATATTTTTTATTCATTTGTTCAGCAAATATTTATTGTACCTAACACTATGAGATCCTTGGGATACATCAGTGAACAGATTCTTGTTTTGAGAGAGCTTATATACTAGAGGGGAAGGAGGCACCAGAAACGCAATGAAGAAATAAACATAAGAAATATAGTGCATGGAGTTCCTGTTGTGGCTCAGCACATTAAGAAGCAATCATAGTGTCCCTGAGGATGTGGGTTCGATCCCTGGCCTCACTCAGTGGGTTAAGCATCTGGCATTGCTGCAAGCTGCTGTGTAGGTTGCAGATGCAGCTCAGATCTGGTGTTGCTGTGGCTATGGTGTAGGCCTCAGCTGCAGCTCCCATTCAACCCCTAGCCCAGGAACTTACATATGCTGCAGGTGTGGCCTTAAAAAAAATTTAAAAAGGAAAAATATAGATAGATAGATAGATAGAATGTTAAAAGGTGATACGAGGGAGTTCCCATCGTGGCTCAGTGGAAACAAATCTGACCAGCATCCATGAACATGCAGGTGCAATACCTAACCTTACTTGGTGGATTAAGGATCCAGCGTTGCCATGAGCTGTGGTGTAGGCTGCAGATGTGACTTGGATCTGACTTGGCTGTGGTTGTGGCACAGGCCGGCAGCTGAAGCTCCAATTTGATCCCTAGCCTGGGAACCTCCATATGCCACAGGTGCTGCCCTAAAAAGACCAAAAAAAAAAAAAAAAGGTGATAAGAGGAGTTCCCTGATGGCCTAGTGATTAAAAACCTGGCATTGTCACTGCTGTGGTATGGGTTTGATCCCTAGCCTGAGAATGTGTGCTGTGGGCATGACCAAAAAAAAAAAAAAAGTGATAAGAGCTATATAAAAAAAATAAATAAGTAGAGAAAGTTAGAGGGTTTGGAAGAGGAGGAGGAAGGAGAGGAGGGTGGAAAGGATTGACTGTGTATTAAGCAATGTGGTCAGGGAAGACCTGGAGAAGACGAAATCTGAGCCATGTCCTAAAGGAAGTGAGGGCATTAGCCAAGCAATACAGTTGAAGGAAATGTTTTCCAGGCAGAGGGACTAACTAGCCAGTGCAAACTATGTAAGTCAAAAGTGTGCCTGGAATGGATGAGGCAAAGTTGAGGCTGGTTTAACAGTAGGAAAGTAAAGTGAGGGGGGAGAATAGCAAGAGATGAAGTTAAGAAGGTAAGAAGCAGGGGTGAATTGGGTTGTGAAGGCCCTTATGGGCCATTGTAAGGACTTTCGCTTTTACTTGGAGTGAAATGGGGAGTCTTTGCAGGGTTTTGAGCAGAGGAGTAACATGAAGTCACTTCTATTTTTAAAGAATCACTCTGGTTTCTGTTAAGAATAGACTGTAGGGGACAAGGATAAAAGCAGTGTGACCTGTTTGGAGATCACTGCAGCAATCCAAGCTAGAGATGGTGGCAGCTTGCACCGGGGTCAGAGGTGGGAGAAGGGATAAGTTTTTGGACATATTTACAGTAGTTCTGACAGGATTCCCTGATATATTGAATATAGTATATGAGAGAGAAATGGCATCAAGCATGACTCTAAGGCAGTTCCTGTTGTGGCGCAGCAGAAATGAATCCGACTAGTATCCATAAGGATTCAGGTTCAATCCCTGGCCTCTCTTAGTATGTTAGGGATCCGGGGGTGCCATGAGCTGTGGTGTAGGCCACAGACAAGGCTCAGATCCCAAGCTGCTGTTGTGTAGGCCAGCAGCTGTAGCTCAGATTCGACCCCTAGCCTGTGACCTCCATATGCTGTGGGTGCAGCCCTAAAAAGCAAAAAAAGACTGACTCTAGGATTTTTGCTCAGAACAACTAGAAGGACGAAATTGTGATCAACTGAAGTAGGGAACACTGCCAGTAGAACAGGGTTAGTTCTGACCATGTAGAGTTGGCTATTAGAATCCACATGGGAATATGGAGCACACTGTTGTATATACAAGTCTACAGATGGTGAAGGATGTCTGGACTAGAGATGTAAACTTGGCAGTATTAAACATATAGATGGTATTTAAAGCCATGAAACTGGATGAGCTCACCCAGGAAGAAAGAGAAGAGCCTAAAGGATTATACCCTGGGGCACTCCAATCTCTAAAAATAAGTCAGGGGAAGAAAAGCAAAGGCTATTGAAGGGCCATGGCCAGTGAGGAAGGAAGAATAGGAGAGTGTCCTGAAAGCCAGGTGAAAAAATTGTTTCAAGAAGAGATTGATTGAGACTTCCCATTGTGACTAAGCAGGTTAAGAACCTGATTATTATCCATGAGGATGCAATCTCAATTCCTGGCCTTGCTCAGTGGGTTAAGGATACAGCATTGTTGCAAGCTGTGGTGTAGGTCGTAAATGTAGCTCAGATCTGGCATTGCTGTGGCTGTGGTGTAAACTGCAGCTGCATCTCCGATTCGACCCCTAGCCTAGGAACTTCCATATGCCACAGTAAGGCCCTAAAAAGAAAGAAAAAAAAAACAAAACAAAAACCAAATATGGTGGTTGTCATAGCAGGAAGTTCAGAGAGAGAACAAATGTTACAGTTGATGTATCAGTGGCCCCCAAAACACCGAGTTTCCTTCTGCCACTAACTTTGCTTCAACTTCAGGCTTGTCCTTCAAGTTACAGAAACCAAAAGCAGTAGGAGCTATGTGCATCCTTATTCAAGTCAGTGGGATGAAGCACTATCCCTCTCCTCACAATGGAACAAAATTCCTTCCCTTTGGTCTGATCAGGCCAATTTAGGTCACATGCTAACTCCTGAACCAATAATTGTCACCAGGTGAATATCATGCAATAATTGATTTAGTCAGCAGTTCCTGAGCCAATAAATAGGAAGAGAGATGAATTTGGAGTTCCTGTCATAGCTCAGCAGTTAACGAACCTGACTAGCATCTATGAGGACTTGGGTTCGATCCCTGGCCTCCCTCAGTGGGTTAAGGATCCGGGTGTGGCTGTGACCTGTGATGTAAGTTGCAGATGTGGCTCACATCCCATGTTGCTATGGTTGTGGTGTAAGCCGGCGGCTACAGTTCCAATTGGATCCCTAGCCTGGGAGACTCCATATGCCACGGATACGGCCCTAGAAATACTAAAAAAAAAAGAAAAACTGATGAATTTACTTTTATTAACTTAGCCATTTAGGGCCACACTTGGAATATAGGGAAGAGGGAAAGAATTTCCTAAAACTATGTTGTTCTTCCTTGATAAAGGAGGGATGTGGGAGTTCCTGTCGTGGCCCAGTGGAAGCAAATTTGATTAGGAACCATGAGATTGCAGGTTTGATCCCTGGCCTTGCTCAGTGGGTTAAGGATCTGGCATTGCAGTGAGCTGTGGTATAGGTTGCATATGCAGTTCAGATCTGGGATTGCTGTGGCTGTGGTTTAGGCTGGTAAACGTAGCTCTGATTAGATTCCTAGCCTGGGAACCTCCATATGCTGAAAGTGCAGCCCTAAAAAGCCAAAAAAAAAAAAAGGAGGTATGTTATAAATGTTTGGAATTCAACTGTACTTCTGGAAACTCTGTTCTACTTTTCCTACAACTGGCTCCAGGTCTCAGTTTATTTTTATTTTTTTGGCCACAGCATGCAGCAGCTTGATGTGGGATCTCAGTTCCCAGAACTGGGATTGAACCTGGGCCACAGCAGTGAAAGCACCGTGTCCTAATCACTAGACCACCAGGAAACTCCCCAGGCCTCAGCTTAAATGTCATCACAGCAGTAAATCTCTCCCACTATTCATCATCCTTGAATTTTTGTTTCTCGTTTACCACTTAACATAAGTTGTAATTTTATGTTATTTGGTTTGGCTTACTTGTGAATCATAAGTTCTCTTCCAGTAAATTGTTAACTTCATAAAGTCAGGGACCATGCCACTGTATACCCAGTGCCTGGAGGTGTCTGGCCCTTAATAGGTATACAATTTCACATTTGATGAAGAATATGAATGAACCCAGGAATCAATAATATCTCCCTCTCTAACTGAATCTTCAAAGTAGATTTTGTTCTTTTCTTTTTTTTTTTTTTTTTTCTTCTGGCCATGTCCATGGCATGCAAAAGTTTCTGGGCCAGGGTTGCTGTGGCTGTTAGGGTTAGAATCTTTGCCACAGCAGTGATACCTCCAGATCCTTAACCCACTGAGCCACGAAGGAACTCCAAAATAGATTTTGAACCTGCATATTTTTGTCATTTCTGCTGCCACCATCTCAGTCCAAGTGGCTATCTTCTATTTCGTGATGTAATGGACATCTTTTATCTGTCTAGCATCCTCCTTTTTCTAGGGAACAAACTCCCTTTTTAAAATAAACCCATTCCCTTCCCCATCAGAGCCCTGTCCTGGGATTTTAAAACTGAAGGTAAAGGAACAGGCTCATACCCTCTTTTTGGACATGCTTTGAGATTCCAGGGCAGGGACCTTGGTGACCATTTCCTATCATGCCAAGGGATCTGGATCTTAGAAAATAGGAGTTCCCATCGTGGCGCAGTGGTTAACGAATCCGACTAGGAACCATGACGTTGCGGGTTCGGTCCCTGCCCTTGCTCAGTGGGTTAACGATCCGACGTTGCCGTGAGCTGTGGTGTAGGTTGCAGACGCGGCTCGGATCCCGCGTTGCTGTGGCTCTGGCGTAGGCCGGTGGCTACAGCTCCGATTTGACCCCTAGCCTGGGAACCTCCATATGCCGAGGGAGCGGCCCAAGAAATAGCAAAAAGACAAAAAAAAAAAAAAAATAAAGCAGAGTATCACCCTGTCACTGGTTTTAGTTTCCCCCACAGTCAGTCATACCCCAGCCCATCCCCTAGTTTGCTTATGTAAGTCAACAAATTCCCTTTTTTTGCCCAAACTGGCCTAAACTTCATTTTGATTATCTGTTACCCAATTAGGCCTGGGATCCTGCATTTCTGTGATCGCCTCCTGACTGCTCTCTCCATTTCCATTTACCTGCTCTGATTCACTTTCCTCCTATGGAGTGATCTCTTCAAAATCTACAACTTGCTGATGAAGAGCACTTGTTGGGTTAGACTCTCAGCCCCACCTTTATTATCTGGACTTCCTTGAGAAAGTTATTTAACCTGCCTGTACCAAAGTTTCTAAATCTTGGTAGAAAGGGGATCATGACACCTCAGAAGGTCAGTGTAAGGTTCAAATAACAAAAGTACACTTGCTATACTTAATAAGCACTCAGTGTTAGCTAGTAGTGGATTTGCAGTAGTGACTCAGATCAAATCAGTACCCTACTTATTTCCTGACCTAGTTTCATACCATGAGCACTTTGTTAGTGACTTGCCTCTTACCTATCCACTAACTTTGTGGCTTGATGGGATGGCCTAGGGAGCAGGGACTTAGGGACATCACACATGCTGTTTCCTCTTCTGAAATGTTCTCCCTGCCTATCTACCCCTCCTTGGCCTGGCTGACTCCTCTTTTTGCCTCAGCTCAACTGTCACTCGCTCATTTACCTAATCAAATTTAGGGTCTCCAAGTATACTCCCTTCATAGAACCAGCAGTGCTACAATTTCTTACCAGGACAGGTAGAAGAATTGTTCACAGATGGTCTTCATTCAGATTATACTGACATCTGTTTTGATGCTGTGTGTCCTGTTAAATATTTTGAATATCATCCTTGTGTAAAACCTGTTCATTTTTTATAGCAATTATCACAGTCAATTTGCTTATATATATATATAGCTATATCCAGATATAGACATATACACACAGAAATACATATACATATGTATTATATATAGAAAGAGATAGGTTTCTTCTCTACACTATACTTTCCATGTGTAGGGCAATATGCATGTTTTATTCATCACTATTTACCTGATGACTAATACAATAGTTAGCACATGGTGCATAACACAATGAATATTTGTTGAAAGAATGAATGAATGATTTGGCAACTCCTGAAAAAATTAGACTAGAGGTGTGGCAACCAGTCTAGGTTCTGTTAGGATCAGAATCAGATTCTTGAGCATAGGGACAGAGTGGGGTGAGCTAACAAGAGGAGACTGGTTACAGGATTATTCCATTCTCTCACTCACCTGAGCTGCTGGAGTTGACAGAGGTAGCAGAACTTCCAAAGAGAACTTGCTGCTTCATCCTGCACTATTTCACTATCTCTGACTAGCTCCACAGGACTGGTTCTCTGGTCTCTACACACAAGGGGACCTATGGGAACCTGGGGCTGGGAAGCCAGATAGTCCATATTCTTTTATAAACGGTGGTCATTTTGTTGTAGGTCTTCAGATGATGTCCTCACCCTTTAAGTCCAGTTTCCTGGAGTTCCCGGCGTGGCACAATGGAGACGAATCTGACTAGGCCCATGAGGTGGCAGGTTCGATCCCTGGCCTCACTCAGTGGGTTGAGGATCCGGCATTGCCATGAGCTCTGGTGTGGGTCGCAGACATGGCTCAGATCTGGTGTTGCTGTGGCTGTGGTGTAGGCCGGCGGCTGTAGCTCTGATTAGACTCCTAGCCTGGGAACCTCCATATGCCGCAGATGCAGCCCTAAAAAGACAAAAAAAAAGAAAAAAAAAAGTCCATTTTCCTCATCTTCTCATTTTTTTTTTTTAATTTTACTTTATTTTTGCTTTTTAGGGCTGTACCCTCGGCATTTGGAGATTCCCAGGCTAGAGGTCTAATTGTAGCTGTAGCTGCTGGCCTACCTACGCCAGAGCCACAGCAACATCAGATCTGAGCCATGTCTGCGAACTACACCACAGCTCACAGCAATGCTGGATCCTCAACCCACTGAGCGAGGCCAGGGATGGAACCCAAAACCTCATGGTACCTAGGTGGATTTGTTTCTGCTGCTCCACAAAGGAACATTTTATATGTGGGGTCCTTAAATCCTGCCTCACTTCCTTCTCTGCTTCAAAGCCTTGGGTCCCCATTTTCTCTAATTTATTTGCTCTTTTTTTTTTCTTAGATAGATTCTTTTTTTTTAAATTATTTTTAATAGTTATTTCCCCAATACATTTTTTTCCTTACTGTACAGCATGGTAACCCAGTTACACATACATATATACATTCTATTTTCTCACATTATCATGCTCCATCATAAGTGACTAGACATAGTTCCCAGTGCTACACAGCAGGATCTCATTGATAATCCATTCCAAAGGCAATATTTTGCATCTATTAACCCTAAGTTCCCCATCTACCCCACTCCCTCCCCCTCTCCCTTGGCAACCACAAGTCTGTTTTCCAAGTCCATAGTTTCTTTTCTGTGGAAAGGTTCATTTGTGCCTTATATCAGATTCCAGATCTAAGTGATATCATACGGCATTTGCCTTTCTCTTTCTGACTTACTTCACTCAGTATGAGAGTCCTAGTTCTATCCATGTTGCTGCAAATGGCATTGTTTTGTTCTTTTTTATGGCTGAGTAGTATTCCATTGTGTATATACACCACATCTTCCTAATCCAATCATCTGTTGATGGACATTTGGGTTGTTGCCATGTCTTGCCTATTGTGAATAGTGCTGCAATGAACATGCATGTGCATGTGTCTTTTTAAAGGAAAGTTTTGTCCAGATATATGCCCAAGAGTGGGGTTGCTGGGTCATGTGGTAGTTCTATGTATAGCTTTCTAAGGCATCTCCATACTATTTTCCATAGTGGTTGTACCAGCTTACATTCCCACCAACAGTGCAGGAGGGTTTCCTTTTCTCCACACCCCCTCCAGCACTTGTTATTTGTGGATTGTTAATGATGGCCATTCTGACTGGTGTGAGGTGGTATCTCATGGTAGTTTTGATTTGCATTTCTCTAATAATCAGGGATGTGGAGCATTTTTTCATGTGCTTGTTGGCCGTCTGTACCTCTTCCTTGGAAAAAGTGTCTGTTCAGGTCTTTTGTCCATCTTTTCATTGGGTTGTTGGCTTTTTTGCTGTTGCTTGTATATTCTAGAGATTAAGCGCTTGTCAGTTGCATCATTTGAAACTATTTTCTCTCATTCTGTAAATTGTCTTTTTGTTTTCCTATTTGCTAACTCTTAACTCTGTGCTAAATTTGTTTATTAATTTATTTCATATTGAGCCACCTTGTGGCATATGGAACTCCCAGGCCGGGGATCAGATCTGAGCTGCAGTCTCCACCCAATCTGC
Organism: Phacochoerus africanus; assembly: GCF_016906955.1. Classification (NCBI taxonomy): domain Eukaryota; kingdom Metazoa; phylum Chordata; class Mammalia; order Artiodactyla; family Suidae; genus Phacochoerus; species Phacochoerus africanus. The sequence goes on along the minus strand of NC_062545.1, from coordinate 129,695,426 downwards.
AACTGTGGCAATGCTGGATCCTTAACCCACTGTGCCAGCTGGGGATAAAACCCACGTTCCAGTGCTCCCAAGATGCTGCTGATCCCCTTGTGCCACAGCAGGATCCTGTCTAGTTTATTTGTTTTATTTGTTTATGTATTTGTTGTCTTTTTAGGGCTGCACCTATGGCATATGGAAGTTCCCAAGCTAGGGGTCGAATCAGAGCTGCAGCTGCTGGCCTATGCCATAGCCACAGAAACGCGGGATCCGAGCCACGTCTGTGACCCACACCACAGCGTGTGGCAATGCCGGATCCTTATTTTGACCGAGGCTAGGGACTGAACCTGCATCCTCTTGGATACTAGTCAGATTTGTTTCTGTGGAGCCACTATGGGAACTCCCTGTGCTAGTTTAAGTGAAGGTATTTTCTCTGCCCCTAGGCTGTTGGCCAGCCGTCATAGTTCTTTACCATATGGGCCTCTCATAACATGGCAGCTGGGTCTCCCTGAGCCAGTGATCCAAGAGAGAAAGGAAAGCAGATGCTACATTGTCTTTTTTTTTTTTTTTGTCTTTTTGCTATTTCTTGGGCCGCTCCCGCGGCATATGGAGGTTCCCAGGCTAGGGGTCGAATCGGAGCCATAGCCACCAGCCTACGCCAGAGCCACAGCAACGCAGGATCCAAGCCACGTCTGTGACCTACACCTCAGCTCACGGCAATGCCAGATCGTTAACCCACTGAGCAAGGCCAGGGATCGAACCCGCAACGTCATGGTTCCTAGTCGGATTTGTTAACCACTGCGCCATGACGGGAACTCCTACATTGTCTTTTAGCATCAGAAGTGATAAACCATCATCTCTACCATATTCTAGTGGTCACAAAGACCACTAGATATAGGGTGGGAGAGGACTACACAAGGATGTGAATACCAGGAGGGAGGGATCATTAGGGGCCATTTCTGAGACTGGCTACTATATTAAGGCTAAGAGGAATTTGGAGAAGGAAGAGGAAGTTTTAAAACTGAAGAAAGGAGATGGAGGAGACATTAACTAAATGCCTATTGTGGGCCAAATACTTTATACCAAGTTATCTATATTAATCTTTTCCACAGCATTAAGGGGTAGGTATTATTAGCACTTTTCATATAAAGGAATTGAAGCATGGAGAAAATGAGTGTCCAAAATGAAAATCAAATCCAGTAAGTAGCAGAGTCAGAATTTGTACATTGTTATGTGTGTCAGCAATGTAATTAATCTATTATATTTAGTATGTACCAAATGTGGGACATATGCTACTAGTGGTATGAGAAGTAATTTTATTTTATTTTTTTCTTTTATGGCCCACACCTGTGGCATATGGAAGTTTCTGGGCCAGGGATTGGATCTGAGCCAGAGCGTCCATCTACACCCCAACTGCAGCAACACTGGATCCTTAACTCACTGCACCACATTGGGAACTCCTAAGAGAAAAAATTTTAATTAGTATAGAGACATAGCATTAAGCAACATTGAAAGTATGAAAATTAAATGCTTTTCTTTTTTTTTTTGTCTTCTTGTTGTTGTTGTTGCTATTTCTTGGGCCGCTCCCTCGGCTAAATGCTTTTCAATCTTCTGATTATGTCAATAGAAAGCTTCAGTTTGGAAGACTTATGCCTTATTACCCCTCCAACACTTGTTAATTTCTCTAAGAAAGAGAGAGCAGAAGTTCCAATGTGGCACAATGAGTTAAGGATACAGCATTGTCACTGCAGCGGCTTTTAAGATTTATTTATTAAAAAAATTTTTTTTTTCGCTGTGGCACAAGTTCCGTCCTGGCCTGGGAATTTCCATATGCCATGGGATCAGCCAAAAAAAAAAAAAAAAAGCGAGATCGAGGACAGGCCCCAGGCTCAGTAATTTTGATAGTGACACTCTTCTGGTAGAAATTTAATAATATATTTCATTTTCATTGTATTTATTCATTTACTCATTTTTTTTTTTTTTGGTCTTTTCTAGAGTCTCACTCGTGGCATATGGACGTTCCCAGGCTAGGGGTCTAATTGGAGCTGTAGCTGCCGGCCTACACCACAGCTCACAGCAATGCCGGATCTTTAACCCACTGAGCGAGGCCAGGGGTCAAACCCGCAACCTCATGGTTCCTAGTCGGATTCGTTAATGACTGAGCCATGACAGGAACTCCTATTCAGTTTGGTTTTTTTTTAATGTCATTTTCTGTTTCTTTTCTTTTTGTCTGCACCTGCAGCATTGAGAAGTTCCTGGGCCGGGGTGGAACTAGCACCACAGCAGTGACCTGAGCCACAGCAATAAAAACTCTGGATCCTTAGCTCCCTTCATCACCAGGGAAAACTTCATTGTATTTATCTATTTATTTTTTCATTTATTTAATGCTTTTATAGAGCCACACCCACGGCATTTGGAAGTTCCCAGGTTAGGGGTCATATTGGAGCTACAGCTGCCAGCCTACACCACAGCCACAGCAACAAAGGATCCTAGCTGGGAGCTGCGTCTGTGACCTACACCACAGCTCACAGCAAAGCTGGATCCTTAATCCACTGAGCGAGGCCAGGAAGTGAACCTGCATCCTCATGGATAGTAGTTGGATTGTTTCTGTTGCCACAGTGGGAACTCCACATTGCATGTATGTATTTATTTTAGTGATTTTTATTTTTTCCATTATAGCTGGTTTACAGTGTTCTGTCAATTTTGTACTGCACAGCAAGGTGACCCAGTCACACATACACATACACATTTCTTTTTCTCACATTACCATGCTCCATCATAAGTGATCTGATATAGTTCCCAGTGCTATACAGCAGGATCCCATTGCCTATCCATTTCAAAGGCAATAGTTTGCATTGTATTTATTTTTATAGTTACTTCATGTTTGCGGGCAAGCAGTAACTGATTTTAAATTTACTAAAGGAATATTAAGTTTGGGCTGTATTCTTCACTTAAGACTGATATAATTTTTTTTTTTTTTGGCCACGCCCCAGGCATGTGGAAGTTTCTTAGCCAGGGATCTAACCTGCCTGTGCCACCAGCAGCCCCAAGGCAGATCCTTGAACTACTGTGCCACTAGGGGGCTTCCGAAAATTTTTAACGAGTAGTAGTAGTTCAAGTGATTACTTGGGTATGGCAAAAATCATGAGAATTTCCTGAATGTGGTTTATTGCATGCCCATTAGCGCTACGTTGAGACAGAAGCAAGTTTGAAGTTCTAGCCTCAAGTCGGTTCTGCTATGGGCATTAGCTAGAGAAAATCACAACCAATCCCTTCCTGTGAGATTTCCTAAGCATTTCTCCTTTATCCAGTGAATTCCCCAGGATAGGTAGGGAGTCGTAGACAGATTAGCAGTGCTGGGAATGAGAATTCAGTGGGAAGTCTAAGCTTCCCGCCCTATTCAACTACCAATTACAAGCCAGGTATGGCTGGTGGAGATAGTGGTAGAGAAACGCTAGAGGGAGAAATGGACATAGCATGTGCACGTCCCAATCTCTCAGTCTGTGACTTTGGAGTCCTTCAATACTTGCAAGCAACATATTTAAAGCTTCCGTGGCGATAAGAGCAGGATCAAATTTTAGGACCTACAGGATGTGGTTGCTTATTTCCATATTGGAGGAGTTTGGATGGGGGAACAATGGGGTTGGAAGGGAGTTTCTGAAGTTGCGTCTGTATGTGATTTTACAGCGTACGTGAATTCAGGTGTCCATATGAGTGGCTCGGTAGCGGTGGGGAATCCTAACCACAGAGTTTAGCCCCAGAGTCTTGCGAAAAGAACCTGGGGGACCATTTCCGCAGCGGAGATGCCCCGCCCTCCGTCCCTCCAAGATTTCCTATGGGCGAGTTTGTCTCCCAAACCTTCCCTGCATGAGGTCACTCTGCCAGGTCACGTGCTCAAGCCCGCGGGAGCGCCACATCGCCAGCCGCACCCCTCCACCCCCACCCTGCCCACGTGACCCGGCCTACTTTCTCCCCACCCGACCCAACGACTTGGTCGGGAAGCCCCGCCCCACGCCGTGCGCTCTGCCTGCGAACCTCCGCCTCTCAGCGGTCCAGGCTCAAGCGTGGCCCGTGGCCCCACGTGTTTACTCCTGTCCAATGGGAGTCGGAGTCCGGGAGCGAAGGGGCGGGGAGGAAAAGACGACTTCTTTACGCTGCGAGAAAGGGGCGGGGCCTCTAACGTCGTTCTGAGCGAGGGGACGCAACGGAGGCAGGCCGGAGCCGCTGCCGTCGCCATGACCCGTGAGCACCGAATCCCCCTTCTCTTGCCCCTTTCTCCTCTTCACCCTGCACAAGACTGCCAAATCTCGGCACTGACCTCCTTTTGGCTTCGCCAGCGAGACCCTGCTCTGGGAGAGGTCTATAGCGACCCTCACCCTAGCAGCCCGGAAATCGACCCTTCGCCCACCGCCACTTTTTGAGAACCTTATCCCCACCGCCCCTTCAGGCAAAACCCTTCCCAGACCTCCTGTGGTGTGGGGAGAAGCCCTGTGACCCTGTGGTGGACCCCGAGCTCCTCTACTCCAGATCTCTGCCCATCCCCCACAGAGATCCATACCACGTACACCCACCACCACCACCACCTGTCTGGGCCCCCATGCTGCCACGAAATTCGAAACTTGCCTCTAGCAGGCTTCTCGGGACTGTCGTCCCTCGATTTCCCAGTTTGACCTGCCCCGTGGCAGCTTCTGCACCCCCCCCTCCCCGCCCAATCTGCAGTCTAGGCCCTGAAAAACGGTCCCGTGTCGACGCCTGGGGAATGAAGTATTGGACCCTACTGGTGTCCCGGGTCAGGGAACAGGGTTGTCGGTGTGTGGCCAGAAAGGCTCTCGCGTCTCACCTTTTACCTTTTTTCTTTAGGCGGTAACCAGCGCGAGCTCGCCCGCCAGAAGAATATGAAAAAGCAGAGCGACTCGGTTAAGGGAAAGCGCCGAGATGACGGGCTTTCTGCTGCCGCCCGCAAGCAGAGGTAGCCCCAGGGAGGGGAGGGGAGGATGGGGTGAGACCTGGGTTAGACCAAGGGTTGTACCAGGAAAGAGAGCTACCTCAGGGCTTACCATCTGGACTAGTCGTAAGGGGCAGAGTGCATTGTTTGCTCTAGGGTTTTATTCCTCTCACCTTCTAAATTGTTAGCTCACAGCCATATAGGAACGGACTGGGGCTGGTGCTTACTCTCGGTCTGATTTGTGAGTGCCCCCCGGGTCTGACCTTAAGGGCAAGGGCAGGGAACTTCACATTTCAAATGCAGTAGTGGTTATGACAGCCCAGTCCTTTTGGCCCTCCTTGCAGTTCATTTGTCCTCCCTTCTCCCAACCTTTCTCACTGGTGTTGCTGGGTGTGGTACTTGGCACAGAATAGCCTTGGGCCTGTGTGGCCAGACTTCTGACCCCTTGGGCAAAAGCCAGATAGAGACTGATTGCCTTTTGAGCCTCAGCTCTCTTCCTCTTGTTCTCCTAGGGTGGGAATATAGCAGCCACACGCTGAATTTTGTCCCATCCACTTCCATCTTATCCTTTGTGCCCTTCATCCCCCTGCATCTTGTCCTTTTTGCCCTCTGGTACCTCCCAGTGCCCCATCATCTCTACCCCCAGGGACTCGGAGATCATGCAGCAGAAGCAGAAAAAGGCAAACGAGAAGAAGGAGGAACCCAAGTAGCTTTGTGGCTTCGTGTCCAACCCTCTTGCCCTTCGCCTGTGTGCCTGGAGCCAGTCCCACCACGCTCGCGTTTTCTCCTGTAGTGCTCACAGGTCCCAGCACCGATGGCATTCCCTTTGCCCTGAGTCTGCAGCGGGTCCCTTTTGTGCTTCCTTCCCCTCAGGTAGCCTCTCTCCCCCTGGGCCACTCCTGGGGGTGAGGAGGTTACCTCTTCCCAGTGTTTTTTATTCCTGTGGGGCTCACCCCAAAGTATTAAAAGTAGCTTTGTAATTCCTTGAGCGCCTGGTTTGACTGGGGATTTGGGGGGTTGGGGATGGAGGAATGGCTGCCTGCCCTTTCCCACCAAAAGGGGAGACCTTTAGACTCCAAAAGGTTGTGGATATGTAGATTAAGTGAAACGTCAAAGCAAAAATCCTTTATTGTGCTACAACAAACAGACAAATATGTTGGGTACGTGGTAGAGAAATCCTCTCAGAACCGTAGGGACTTCTTTTCTGTGATATCAGTCCCACACTCGGACCTTAAACACCGTCTTAAGGATGGGGTTGAGGTCCTAAGAAGGAAGGCTCCAAGACCTAAATGTATGCCCCTCTTCCTTATTCTTCCTCAGTTTGCTCACCTTCTTGAAAGTTGGCCCAGATTCTGCTGCTCATTAACTTCCCATGGCTAGCTGCTCTCAAGTGTTCACATTCTCTTCTGTTCTGTCATTCCTCATGGAATGAGGGTGGTTTTTGTCTTTCCATTTCCTTTGACCTCAGCATCAGGATTAAAACCCAGGGTAGTCTCTGCTCCTTTCTTCCTGTGTCCTGGTTTGTTCTGGGCTTCTTACATCCCTGTACCCAGGGCTGAACTACTTATTTTCCTTTTTATCTTCAAGGGCAGAGCCAACTAAGTCTTCAGTCCCCGTTGGTCTTTCCCTGCCCCCATCTCTACCATGAGAGCCAGGAAAGAGCTGGTGCCACACTGTCTGCTGGGATCAGCAGTGGTTCCTGAGCTGCTGACTTAGTTAGGCTCTTGCTGCCGAGTTAGGCTCTTGAGCTGGGGTGAAGATGTAATGCTAGCGCCGGTGAGTCAGATGCTCAGGGTCAGGGTGTGTATAGCCACTTTTTTCAAGTCGGATGTACTACTGACTTCAGCCTAAAGGGAGGTAACTACACATTGTGTCCTTGAGGTATTTGTTGGGCTGGCCAGCTCCTGTGACCCAAGACCAGGGTTACAACTTCAAGGGAACATCAGTCTGTTAAAAGTACTTAGATTGGATGTTTGTTATCTGGTGATACTGATGCATGACAATGTTGCCTGACAATAGGAAGGGGCTGGGGTTCCTGGGTTGGGGACCAACAAAGTGGTGCCAGTAGCAGCCCCAAGTAGAGGAGTACACAGGCCCAGCATGAAGCAACCTTGACCCAGAAAGTAGCCCAGCTACCCATGGTGAACGTCTTTTCCAGTTCTGCTCCCTCATAGCTGTGGAACCAAAGCTCTGGTTAAGGCCATGACTTTTAAATCTGTCCTACCTCCCCACTGAAGAGTATGGTAGACCCATGTGTTTCTCATAAGAACTCTTAGGACTAGCCTTGAATTGTTCTTAAAATAGCAAGGTTTTCAAAAGTATCACAGGCCCGTCTCCATCCTACCTGGACCAGTTGGTGAGGGTAACCATGACATAGAGTGATGCTAGGAAGAAGACAAAGTGGAAGGCAGAATAGCTGTAGGAAAGCTGCTGGGCTTGCGCTGGAAGAGCTGGAGAGGTATCTTGGTCAGCTGGCCTGGCAGTCCCACCTCTTTGCCCTGGAGATAGGAAAGGACTGCTGGCAGCAGAGCTGCTGAAACACCTCCCACCACCCCCCCCCCGCCCCTTTTGTGAAGGCACTTGAGAGCTTTTTGGCACTCTGCAGAAATCTACACTTTGTTATGGATCTTCATTTGACACTCACCTTTCTCTGGCTCCACTGATTCCAGGCAGCAGAAACAGAGTGAGGGTGTCTGTAAAACAAAAGGGAGCATGTTTTGGAATGACTTTAAAATAATGTCTCGGTAATAGTATAGGAAACTGAAAAGATTGGTCTGGTATTAAAAAGTGGAGGCACACCTGGGTTCAAATTCTAGCTCCAGCATTTAACTGGCTATGGAAACTTTGGTAAGATGTTTAACCTTCTGTGCCTCGATTTCTCCATTTGTAAAATGGAGCAAATAACCTACCTCACAGGGTTGTTGTGAGGACTAAATTAAATGAGATTGTGTATGTGTATGTAAAGTATCTAGCACAGTGCCTAGCACATTGTGGGTACTCAATAAAAGGTAATAGCAGCTAGAATCTGAGCATTCTGGGTAGAGGTTGATAGGATGTGTGTGTGTCTGGCTATGTGTGATGGGGGAGGGATATTGGGGATAATGAGCTCTCCATCCTCACCTGGAACTCATAGCTGTAAACCTTGACCATCCACAAGGGCCCAAATACCTCAGCCAGATAGGATGCCTCATTGCTGAGAAAGAAGAGAAGGTTCTCAAGCTGGTCTAGTTATGCAGCAGGAGGGGTTGCCTGAGGGCATTTACTGCCAGCTGGTACATATTTGCAACTCTCAGGGAGGGTATTGTGCTCCCAGAGTCCCTTTTCCTCCAGATTTAGAGGGCCTTAAAATGTTGGTACATTTTAAAATTCTCAAGTCACTTCTGCTGCCCATTAACCTCATACAGATCATCTGACAAGTGCTATTCTTAGAAATTGTTTTTATTCATGGGGAACTTTCCTCACTCTTAACATTGCTCTGAAGTTTAAATAAACCATGATCCCAGGCAACCTCCTGACTCTCCCTGTCCTGACCATCCTCCCTTCTCTCACACCTCTCCCTTGACACCTTTACGCACCAAGCAAAAAGCACACAGGCATACATGATGCCAGCACTCAGCACTGCCAGAGAAGCGTTGGGTATTTCAGGTTCCATTTTACTCAGGCCAGGCAGGCACAGAGTGTGATTCTGTCCTTGAAGGATTACTGAGAAGGGGCAACAGAAGAGAAACATGGTAACAAAAAGCTAGGTTATTTGGTAGGAGCAAAAGTTTTAGCATGGGGAATCCAGGTCCTTTTCTTACCACTCTCTGGAGGACGGCTGGACAGTGCAGAGAATGTCAGGTACATGATATAGCAGCTGATGATAGAGGCTTGTAGAAGGCCAGAGCGTGGCTGCTCTGGGGAGAATGGGAATCATTGCTTTAGCTTAAAGGGTAGTAATTTCCTTCACTCCTACCCCCACCTGCACTCTGTCTCCCACCCTTTGGGGGAAGCAGAGAATTGACTGAGATTAGGGAGGCTAATGAAATTTGCTATACTAAAGGCCCTTCAAATCTGGAATGTTGTAAGGCATGTACCCACTGAGGCGGATGCAGGGAGCGATGGAGAGGAAGGAGAGGAGCCCACAGAAACAAAGGTGCAGACTAAGCAGCATCTTGTTCAGCAGGCAGGCAGCTGGGTGCGTGTAGTGGCGGAACAGGAGCACAGCTGCTACACCTGCCATACTGTAGAATCCTAGGGTGGTCAGCAGCACAGCTAGGAACCAGCGGCAGTCTTGGGCTGCACCTGTTTGCCTAAGGGTGGTAGGTGGGCAGTGGCTTGGGGCTCCAACTCTTCTTTTTACCCATTACCAACTATCCCCCCTCTCCCAGAAGAGTAGTGTGACTTACCATTGCACTTGGCCCACAGTCATCACATTCCTGAGCTTTTCGATACTGCTTAGTGGGAAACTTAGTCATCGGTCATGTCCTTTGCCCAACCCTACTGGGTCTAGTAGAAATGTCAGACAGCCTTCCCAAGAAATCTTGAGGGTTATGTGCTCCTTACCAGTTCTTGTTCCAAGAATGGGCAAAGGCTGTAATAAGCACCAACTGCAGCAGGATGAATGTAAAGCCTCCACAGATGCCAATGTAATGCCAGACTGCAAGTGAAGCATCAGTGGAAAACTAGCTGATCATATTGTTAACTCCTGGTCCTCTTGCTATCCTCTTTTTTTCCTTAGAAAAACGAGAAAAACTTTTAGCTCACTCTTGCCGATCAGGATGAGATGGAAGGTACCTGGGAAGAGATGCTCATCAGGGATGCAGAAAGCAACAGCACAGAGACCTAACAGGAACAGCAGCTTGAGGACCCAGAAGCTGGTTAGGAGGGAAAGAGAAAACCAGACTCAGAAGAAAAGCAAAGGAGGAATGCAAAGGGAAAAGGAAAACTATAGAAAAGGGGAGAAAAGAGACAACTAAGTATAGGAGGGGAAGAATCAGTCCCATGTAAGGGACTGGAGACAGGTCCCTCACAGCCTGTGTAAAGTTCTGACTCTCAAATATCTAAATAACATCTGGACAATGTTTAGCATTGACAGAGGTTTGTATATAGTAACCCCACTGTTATCTCCATTTTAGAAACTAGAAGCTCTAAGAGGATAAGTATGTGGCTTGTGGTCATATGGCAGGTATAGTAGAAGCAGGGACTTAACTTATTTTCTGTCTTTTTACAGTGCTATTACTCCGTCTTGGAATTTCCTTTGCTCAGCTTATGTGTACTTACCTCCCCATCCTCTCCCCACCTAAAGAGTACACACAAACCTATTATGCAGCTGTGCTCGCAGGCTGGTGGGGGAGTGGAGGTGGACCAGCAGCACAGCCTGTAGCAGGTGGAAGGTGGCAGTTCCTGCACATACTCGGTACACAGCCCCAGAGCCACTGAGAACTGGGCAGTGAGAATGGCCAAACAGATGGGCACACAGCCCTGAGGGCATCTGGATCTGGAGGGAAGATACATGTGAGAAATGGCTGGGTGAATCGTTACACCTATTTCTCATGAGTATGTCCAGTCATTTCCCTCCATCCACATCTTTTGTCTATCTTAGGGTTTCTCCTTTTATTCTCCCACTCACCCCACGTGCCTTGCCCCAGACTCTTTCCACTACTGTCCTTGACAATAGGAGGCAGCAGACTGCTGAGGCCCCCACATGGAGGAGAATGTAGAACAGGCGGCTACAAGGAGACTCTGTGAGAGGAGGCCACCTAGAATGCCGGCAGCAGGTACAGGAAACAGGCCCACAGCAGGACACCTGAGGGTAGAGCACATGCAGGGCAGCAAAGCAGAGATGATTTACTGAGGAAGGGCTTACATTAATGTATGTGTGAGGTTAACCCATGAGGCTGAATTCCAAAATTTCCCCCTCCCTTCTCTTCTCTCCTTTTACTCAGGAATTCTCAGACTCTGGTTCCAGGCTATTTAGGATTGCCTTCCACTGACATCAAGTAGCGCTTTCATCATAAGAGTTTACCTGCTGGCTTGAGCAGAATTTCCCAAAAGCCTAAGTCACACCTGGCTTCAAACCCTTCCCTGGACCTAAACATCTGGTACCAGGAACATGGGAGGAGAGGTTTAATGATGAATGTTCTTAGAGGCAAAGAAGCATAAGGGCCCCAGAGGAAAGGAAGGCCTATCTTTATTTAAACAGCTCCCGTGGGTTTTTCTCCCCAGCTTTTTAGATTCCCCACCATTTCCTTCCAGTTTTTCAGATAGCACATACTCTAGGGAGCTCTCTGGCCAAATATCCTCTCACCTGATAGAAGGGAGGACTCAGTATGACGCTGCTCACTCCACTGCGTTGCTGTGCCAGGCGGGGGGAGGTGCTCGAGCTCGTGACCGCCTTTGCACCCACCATCCTTATCCCAGGGATTAGGCCCAGGTCCACCAGGTGGACAGTAGATGAGAAAGGCGCTTTCCTTTGTCTCAGCCCACTGGACTGTGCTGAGGCTGGTCACCCAGTTTAAGGAAGAATGGAGGGGAGGGACATCAGGAAAAGAACACCAACCTCCAGGATGTGGTAAATGCAAATGTCCCTGTGAAACTACTTTCTCCCCGGGGGCCTGTTCTTCCCAGATTAGGGAGTGGTTTGCGTATCTGGCCTGTAGATTAGCATTCTTAATTGGTTTAGGATTAGACTTTATCCATCTGGAAGAGAATTCCTTGAGGTGTGTGGGCGGGATCTAGATGAAGAGGAGGAGGATAGTCTGGAGTGATGACAGGTTAGGCTGGGACACGGCCTGTCAGAAAACAACTCTGTACAAGCCGGAAAGGAAGTCAAAGAGACCAACCGGTTTCCTCGTTGAAGCTTCTAGAACCAGACCACTAAAGAAGGTGTGGTCCAGGGGCAGCCCCGCCTCCTCTCCGGGCGGAAGTTGCGGGGCAGTTACCGGAAGTCCTCATGAGGCGGGGCCGGGCCTGAGGGGCGGCGCGGTGGGATCGAAATGGCGACCGAGGGGGATGTGGAGCTAGAATTGGAGACTGAGACCAGTGGCCCGGAGCGACCTCCCGAGAAGCCACGGAAGCACGACAGCGGTGCGGCGGACTTGGAGCGAGTCACCGATTATGCGGAGGAGAAGGAGATCCAGAGTTCCAATCTGGAGACGGTGAGGTTGGCCGGGAGTTTGTCTGGGCGGGATGAGAGGAGAAAAGGCTTTGAGGCTGTAAGTGGAAGCCCCGCTTCAGGACGTGGCCTGACCCGTGAGGTGGGAGGAAGCGAGAGGGAAGCTGAACCGTCACTGGGGCGCGCCGCTCGCAAAAAGGAGCTTTGGAGATTGGGTTGAAAGTGGATCTCAGGTGTACGGAATTGAATTAAACATAGGCCCTGGTTCCTCGGACACTCGTCGTCGTGAATATACACCTCACCTGCTTGGCACTGGTATTTGCAGTAACTACATCTGCCTTTTCTATAGGCCATGTCCGTAATCGGAGATAGGCGGTCCCGGGAGCAGAAAGCAAAGCAGGAGCGGTAAGTATTACGCACGCAATCACCCTGCCACCCCCTGCTTTTTCCCCCAGACGAAGGGTATAAAAAAGCCATCGTTAGGCTTTTTATACTTGGTACTGTTCTTCAACTCTAACAGCAATTCCTGCAGATCTAAGATTTAGGATTTTACTCTTTTGTTAGTGGAAGGAAAAGCCTCCTAACAACGCCTGCTGCCTGCTGGACATACTCTATGGGATAGGGTGGGATGGGACGTTAAGTGAGGGGGCGGGAGTCTTTTTGTATTTTCAGTCAGCAGTATTTACCAAGTCATTTGTAAGGCACAGTCGGGAATGATCCTTTCTGGGAGTTTAAGGTGGAGGTAGGGATTGAGGACTAAAGTACATGAATATTTGCAGGGAGAAGGAACTGGCAAAAGTCACCATCAAGAAGGAGGATCTGGAGCTGATAGTGAGTAATAATGTCTAACTAGTGTGTGAACCGGGAATGTTAGTTTGATTTGGGTTGTTTCCTGAAACAGCATGATTTGCTGCCACATTAATGCACTGGAGGAGACTTAGCTAATATTGATCCTTTTCTTGCAGATGACAGAGATGGAGATCTCTCGAGCAGCAGCAGAACGGAGTTTGAGAGAACACATGGGCAACGTGGTAGAGGCTCTTATTGCCCTGACCAACTGATTTGTGCTTTCTCAGACATACCCACTGGATTAACTTATTTCAATAAAGATGCCTTCTTTTTCTTGCAGTTTTATCATTTTGGATGAAGTGCAATGTATGTTTATATTGTATGTTATTGTGGAAAACTTACATGTTGGAGTAATGAGCGTATGTGAAGGATCAATGTAGAAGAAAGAGTACTCATGTTCAGATGCTGAATGAGGCCAGGCTCATTCATTTATCTAGTTCTCAGCAGTGTTCAAAGTACACTTAAGAGTCTCAGCAAAGTTTACTGTACCCCGTGGTGTGTGTAGCTCATGAAAAGCTGAAAGGTCAGTACCTCCTTAGGAGCCATGTGTATAGATGTCACCAATCCAGTTCATAAGCCATTTTTTTTTTTTTGTCTTTTTGCTATTTCTTTGGGCCGCTCCCACGGCACATGGAGGTTCCCAGGCTAGGGGGTCTAATCAGAGCTTCAGCCACCTGCCTACGCCAGAGCCACAGCAACTCGGGATCCGAGCCGTGTCTGCAACCTACACCACAGCTCACGGCAACGCCGGACCCTTAACCCACTGAGCAAGGGCAGGGACCGAACCCGCAACCTCATGGTTCCTAGTTAGATTCGTTAACCACTGCGCCACCACGGGAACTCCTCATAAGCCATTTTTGAGTTAGAATTTAGTACTGAGGTGGGAACATGGTAAGTACAATAGAAATTCAAAGGCTGTCAGATCTCATAGAATTTGTGAAATACTTTATTTAATATTTAAACTCTGAACCATAGCATTTGTACTTTGCATTTCTTATCCTCGATTTACTTTATTTTTTAATTTTTGTCTTTTTGCCTTTTTTTTTTGTTGTTGTTGTTGTTGTTGCTATTTCTTGGGCCGCTCCCGCGGCATATGGAGCTTCCCAGGCTAGGGGTTGAATCGGAGCTGTAGCCACCGGCCTACGCCAGAGCCACAGCAACGTGGGATCCGAGCAGCGTCTGCAACCTACACCACAGCTCATGGCAACGCTGGATTGTTAACCCACTGAGCGAGGGCAGGGACCGAACCCGCAACCTCATGGTTCCTAGTCGGATTCGTTAACCACTGCGCCACGACGGGAACTCCTCTTTTTACCTTTTCTAGGGCTGCACCCGTGGCATATGGAGTTTCCCAGGCTAGGGGTCTCATCAGGGTTGTAGCTGCCGGCCTACGCCAGAGCCACAGCAACGCAGGATCTGAGCCGCGTCTGCAACCTACACCACAGCTCGTGGCAACACCGGATCCTTAACCCACTGGGCAAGGCCAGGGATTGAACCTGCAACCTCATGGTTCCTAGTTGGATTTGTTAACCACTGAGCCATGACTGGAACTCCCTGGATTTACTTTAAAAGTTAATCTTCTTTGGCCAAGTCAACCTTGTTTCCTTGGCTGTAAGATGAGACGTATTTGATAGGCTGTTTTAAGAACTGATGCACAGGGAATTCTCGTCGTGGCACAGTGGAAGTTTCCGATTAGGAACCAAGAGGTTGCTGGTTCCATCCCTGGCCTTGCTCAGTGGGTTAAAGATCCGGTGTTGCTGTGAGCTGTGGTGTAGGTCGAAGGATGAGGCTTGGATCCTGAATGGCTGTGGCTGTGACTGTGGCCAGCTGCTCTAGCTCTGATTAGCTTGGGAACTTCCATATGCTGTGGTGTGTGGCCCTAATAAGGCCAAAAAAAAAAAAAAAAAGATGAGCAGGAGTTCCTGTTGTGGCTCAGTGGTTAATGAACCCAACTATTATCCATGAGGACATGGGTTTGATCCCTGGCCTTGCTCGGTGGGTTAAGGGTCCAGCATTGCCATGAACTGTGGTGTAGGTTGCAGATGAGGCTTGGATCCCACATTGCTGTGGCTGTGGCACAGGCCGGCAGCTACAGCTCGGATTGCACCCCTAGCCTGGAAACCTCCATATGCTGTGGATGTGGCCCTAAAAAAACAGAAAAAAAAAATGAGCAAGTGAAAGTAAAACCTGGCCTAGTGCCTCCTCAGAGCAGATACTGAACCGGAAGGTATATACACTTTCCCAAGAGAATTTCAAGGTCTTACTCTCATTTTGACTCTAGGGTAATTCTTACATTGTATCCCCACTAGCACAATGGTGACTCAAATTCATCTTTGTGTTTACTACCTTGGTAATGATTTGCATTTTTCTTTTTAGGGCCTCACCAGGGGCATATGGAAGTTGCAGGCTAGGGGTCGAATTGGAGCTACACCTGCCAGCCTATGCCACAGCCACAGCCACAGCCACAGCCACACGGGATTCAAACCTCGTCTACAAGCTACACCACAGCTCGCGGCAATGCCGGATCCTTAACCCACTGAGCAAGGCCAGGGATCGAATCCGCAACCTCATGGATACTACCTGGATTTGTTTCCATTGCACCACAACAGGAACTCCCTGCACTTTTATTTTTATTTTTTTTGTCCTTTTGTCTTTTGTTGTTGTTGTTATTATTGTTGTTGTTGTTGTTGCTATTTCTTGGGCCGCTCCTGGGGCATATGGAGGTTCCCAGGCTAGGGGTCGAATCGGAGCTGTAGCTACCGGCCTACGCCAGAGCCACAGCAATGTGGGATCCAAGCCGCGTCTGCAACCTACACCACAGCTCACGGCAACGCCGGATCGTTAACCCACTGAGCAAGGGCAGGGACTGAACCCGCAACCTCATGGTTCCTAGTCGGATTCGTTAACCACTGCGCCACGATGGGAACTCCTGCACTTGTATTTTTATTCTAGGACATTTAAGGATTGGTTAGTGATTCTCCCCAGTGAGGCGTTTAAAGGATGTGAAAAAAACCTTGTCATTTTTTTCTGCAGTTGAGAAATAGCCTTCCATTGGTTAAATGCCATTCCTTATAACCCCTAGAATACCTAATGTTCTGCCATAAGCATAGAGATTATGTAGTAACTATTAAATGGAAAAGTTAAATTTAACTCTTTTGCTAGTGATATCTAGCATGATCCTACTACATGGCAACTCTGGGAGCACTGTAACCTCCTTGATACATGAGCTGGGCAAGAAGATACTGGTAGGTACTTAGTCTTGTCATTTGATGGGGTTCAGTTTTCTTGTATATACAGCTATGGTTTAGAGAACAAGGGCAACCATGTATATATTTGCTCATGGAATAAATCAGTGCCAATTACAACATAGTCTGTTTAGCACCTGTGTGTTTCTAAGATCAAAGGTGAAGACCAAACTGTGAAACATTCTTTGCCGAATAATTCTCTGCTTTTAATAGGTAAGATACTTGTCAGCCTAAGTATTTTATTTCTGGTATGCTAAAAAACTTGTTGATGTATGATTCTTTTATTTCTTGACACACATAAATGAATCAAAAAGTCTGTTTGCCTAAAAAAGTTTATCCCAGAAATGCAAAACAGATTCCAATGAGCTTAGGTTTCCCGTAAGGAAGTGATGTATTTTCTGTCACTTAACATGAACACCCATGTTTCTAACCCAAGCTAAGGGCTGGAAAAAGAAACCCTGGAACAGTTCCAAATGATTATGGAGCAGTGTAGAAATCAAAGATTTCTCAGAAATAGTCCTAGGTGGGGAGTCTCTTATCCTACCTGGACAGTGCTTTTCTGCAGGTTTCTCAGCACGAGTGAGTCCAAACCTCACAAAGCACTTTCAAAGACTGGGCTTGCCCAGCATCACAAGTATGGCAGTAAGTCCAGCAGGCTGGATACAGGGGCCATGTAAATAATAGTAAAAGCAAATCAAAGACCAGATGCTGAGATTTCCTGTTGTGTCCCACAGCTGGAAAAATAAGCAGTTGAACTCTAAGTAGTTTTCCGCTTCTTGGCAGACGGCCGTTCAAATACATCTCGTACCCCAGCTGCTTTTTGTTTAAAGAACTTTGTGTTCTGGGCACTCTCTTGGCCCCATGCTGAGTCAAAGGAGGTGGTATCTTGATCCACGAGGTGGGTATATTTGGTACGGCCAGAGCGTCCAAAGTTCTTGACCTGTAAGAAGGATACATAATGAGTTTTACCACCAAACATTGTGTCCCAGCCCTCAATACATTTCTCTCTCATTTCATTAAGGGACCCCATACCATACCTGCATGACTTTGGGAAGAATGGTTTTGTTGAAATGATCCTCCAGGGTAGGTGCACTGAAATCTCTCTTGTATACTTCTTCATCCTCATCCTATAGAAAAGAGTCTTATCAATCTTGTTTTATTTCTCATATATTCAAACTACATATTTATTAAAATACAACAAGGGATAAAAGGGAAGCAGAGGGTTTTTTTTTTTTTTTGTCTTTTTAGGGCTGCACCCACAGCAAATGGACGTTCCCAGGCTAAGGGTTCAATTGGAGCTGTAGCCACCACCTATACCAGAGCCACAGCAATGTGGGATCCAAGCTTTGTCTGCAACCTACACCACAGCTCAGAGCAGTGCCAGATCCTTCGCCCACTGAGCAAGGCCAGGGTTTAACCTACATCCTCATGGATATTATTCAGGTTCATTAACCACTGAGCCACGATGAGAACTCCAAGGAAGCAAAGGGTTTTGAACCTATTGATCCAAGAGCTTACATCTAGTTAAAGAACTGATACCCCTTTTTTCCTTTGTGTTGTCATTTCTTGGAAGCTGGCTATATTCTCTGCACTCAATATGCTCACTCACTTACGTGACTTCAACTTTGTACATGCCTCTCAAATCTCCAATCCTGATTCTTCTGCCCAGTATGTATCGTAGCTTGGATATTCTGTTGGGATTTCAAACTCACATCTAAAGTGAAAACCATTTCCCTAACTTCTACAAATCAGTCTTTTCCCGACTTAACTTTTCTGTTAATGGGACTAACATCCTCTCAATTACCTAGATTCCTGTTAACTAGGTTTTTACTTTTTCCCTGCAATCAATTTTACACATCCCACTGGATTAATTATTTCTGTTCTTTTTTTTTTTTTTTGTGGCCACATCTGTGGCATATGGAGGTTCCCAGGCTAGGCTGAATTGGAGCTGTAGCTGCTAGCCTATGCCAGAGCCACAGCAATGCCAGATCCCAGCTGTGTCTGCCACCTACACCACGGCTCATGGCAACGACAGACCCTTAGCCCACTGAGTGAGGCCAGAGGTTGAACCCGAAACCTCATGGTTCCTAGTCAGATTTGTTTCTGCTGCACCACGACAGGAACTCCTGGATTAATAGTTCTTAAACACAACTCATTATACCTCTGTCCTGCTCAAAAACTTTCAATGGTTCTCTACTAAATAAATAAGCACAATTACTCAGTGTAGTAGTCAAGCCTTAATCTACCTCTTCTTGCCTTTTCAGATGTTACTTTCTGTCTCCATTCCTTCTGGTTCCTTCACCTGGAATGTCTTCCTACCACTGAATGTCAAAAAGCCTATGCATCTTGGAGTTCTTGTCGAGGCATAGCAGAAATGAATCCGACCAGGAACCATGAGGTTGTGGGTTCCATCCCTGGCCCTGCTCAGTGGGTTAAGGATCTGGCGTTGCCGTGAGCTGTGGAGTAGGTCACAGATGGCATTACTGTGGTTGTGGCGTAGGCCAGCAGCTATAGCTCCGATCGACCCCTAGCCTGGCAACCTCCATATGCCATAGGTATGGCCCTAAAAAGCAAAAAAATAAAAAATAAAGTCTATACATCTTAAATGTCATCTCCTGATGTCATCCTTTTGATATTTGAGTATCTGCACCAAAAAGACTTTCACATACAGCCTTCCTAATGTAGCTTAGTCAGCAATGCACTATTTCTCTAAGAAGCTTGATTATTAAAGGTGCTGAAATGCTTAAGCAATATTTTACAACTTTGAAGTAGTACAAGAAATAATCCATAATCCACTGACTCCTATCTAGAAAACCACATAAGCTAGAAAACTATATAATAAGCAAATATTTCCTGCTAATCAGATAGAGTGAAACTGATTTTGAAGAGATGGAAGTAAGGCCTCCTCCGCTGAAATTTAAAAATTTTACTGGTATCTGCAGTAGGGATATTTAAGGTTTTCTATACAAAATTTGAAAAGCTAGTCTACTTTTTGATTCAAACTTTTTTTTTTTTTGTCTTTTTAGGGCTACACCCACAGCATATGGAAGTTCCCAGGCTAGGGGTTGAATCAGAGCTATAGCTGCCAGCCTATACCACAGCCACAGCAACGCTGGATCCGAGCTGTGTCTGTGACCTACAGCGCAGCTCAGGGCAATGCCAGATCCTTAACCCACTGAGTGAGGCCAGGGATCAAAAACAAATCCTCATGGATACTATTTGGGTTCATTACCGCTGAGCCGCAAGGGGAACTCAATACCAACTCTTTTTTTGTGTGTGTGTCTTTTTGCCTTTTCTAGGGTCACTCTCACGGCATATGGAGGTTCCCAGGCTAGGGGTCCAATTGGAGCTGCAGCCACCAGCCTACGCCAGAGCCACAGCAACACGGGATCTGAGCCGTGTCTGCGAACTACACCACAGCTCTAGGCAATGCTGGATCCTTAATCCATTGAGCAAGGCCAGGGATCGAACCCACAACCTCATGGTTCCTAGTAGGATTCGTTAACCACTGAGCCATGACGGGAACTCCAATACCAAGTCTTTTAACATCAGGAAATAATTTAACAAACCACATGCTATTAGAGAAACAAATGCTATCAATCCTCCCATTCCTTTTCCTGCTAATTCTATTGAGGAATTATCACTAGTGCTAATCCAAATAGTTTGGAAGAAGTCCTTTTCACTTTATGCAGGGTTAACAGCCTGCTATCTTGACCTTGGCCTTTTTATGAAAAACAAAGATGATGGCATGACACATAATGTAAGATAACTGACCATTTTCTGAGTTAGTTAGACTCAGTCACTTTGCCATCTCAAAATGAAGTGAATTAAACATCTGCACTCAAACAGGAGTTAATGTAAAGCTCTTTGCAGACCATGGTTTTCTCCTAACCAAGATTTTGCACTCAACGATGAATAATGATATCTAAGTGATTTGGGGGACCTAAATAGTCTAGTATCTATATAGATCACTATGTCAGTTCCTCATTTCCTCTATTACATCATTTCCTTCTTCAGAGAGCTGGAGCCAAAAGAGAATAGTTGATGTTTTTAAAATCCTATTGCCATTGCTTTTCTCTGGTGCTTTCATATTCTTCAGAGACAAAAAGCAAATGAGAATGCAGACCACTGGCAAGTGGAGGTCACATCCCAGGGCCACTTTATTCTTGACGGGGAAAAAGCATTCAAAGCTTCTGAGTTATTCCTACTACCCCATTTTCCCATTTTCTTTTCACTTACCATGAAGAAGGCACCCCGGTGATAATACTTCTGTAAGAACTTATATTTGCCCTTAACAGCTTTGTTGGTAATGACTTTGCCATTTGCCCGAAGCTCAGCTCGCCTCTCTTCCTCAGTCAGGTTTCGCATGCGTTCAATTTCTGCTTTCTCCTTCTCAAGCCTGTTCAGAGAACAAAACTATCAGTATCAGTCCAGCTTCAGACAGATGCAGTTTTACCTGAACATGACCCAGTCCCACCTCCTTTTAAGCATTATTTAACTCCAGTCATTACCTGTTAGGAATCAAGATCAGGAGCTCAATAAATAAAAAGGTGAGGTAGTCTTTATTATGTTTGCAAAACCTGGTACTGCAAACTCCCGAAAATTGATTCCAGCCTTTTTGAGGTTCCAATATACTACTGTTGCTTGATTTTATGACATTACTAATTTCCCTTCCTGAGAAAGTCTTTTTAGCTTTAAAAGAAAAATCAAAATTTAAAGTAACTGTGTTGGAGTTCCTGTTGTGGCGCAGTGGAAACAAATCCGACTAGTAACCATGAGGTTGCGGGTTCTGCCCCTGGCCTCGCAAAGTGGGTTAACGATCTGGCATTGCTGTGAGGTGTGGTATGGCTTGGATCTGGCGTTGCTGTGGCTGTGGTATAGGCTGGCTGCTGTACCTCCGATTAGACCCCTACCTCGGGAACCTCCATATGCCATGCGTGCGGCCCTAAAAAGACAAAAGACAATAAATAAATAACATTTTGAACATAATAACATTAAGATTAACATTTTGAACAAAATAACATTAAGAATTTTTTGATATTTCTTTGGTAATGTGCTTACTTGTCCCAAACCAAGGATCAACCATCACTAATTAGATTGCAGTGCCTTTAACCTTTTTTTTTTGGAGGTAGAGAGTCACATCCCTTTTATTAGAGAAATGCAAACATACACATCATTTTTCATACAATATTAAAGGGTACGTGGACTCCTTGAAGCTCAGGACAAAAACCTTACGAAACTGCAGGCTGAGGACAGAGGTTTCTATTGAGGGTTTCCCTGCAGGCTGAGGACAGAGGTTTCTACTGAGGGTTTCCCTGTGTAATCTGGGATTATCCTCTCATTCCTAGTAATGTCTAGGCATGGGTGATGCAACTCAGAAATGACTCTGTTCTAACACAGTGAGTGGTGGTGGATTATTTAAATGCCACAGATTCTCCCCCTCACAGCCTTGAAAGACCCTGCTAAGTTCTACCTCTGCCCTCTTGGAGTGCTGCCCCGAAACCACTATGAAAGGAAACCAGTCTAGCCTACCAAAGAAGTGAAGCATCTAGCTGATACTTAGCACCAACTATCAGACATATGAGTGAAGCCAGTTAATTTTCCAGCTGGATTCAACTGCCTAAGAGAACCAGGTAAAACCAGCAGGGGAACTGCATAGTCTATCTTCAAAATTGTGAGAAATAATCATTCCAAGTCACTTAATTTTGGTTTGGGTTGTTATACAATAGATAACTCATCACAGTGAGTAACTTGTGGGCCAGGAAAGTATCAGCTGGCACTCTATTACAGAAAACCACTGACCCAAGCGTTTCTTCTCCCTGATTTTATTGTAATAAGCCACATTCCAATTATGGGGAACTCACCTAGTTGCAAGAACCCTAAAGAAAGCTAGATGGGAACTCATAGTAGAGCTAGCCTGTTAGGAACCCGTCCCACCAGTGGTATTAAACTGTAAGCTCTGGAATTCCTATTGCGGCTCAGTGGTAATGAACGAGACTAGTATCCATGAGGACATGGGTTCGACTGTTGTCGGCCTCCTCGCTTAGTGGGTTAAGAATCCGGTCTTACCGTGAGCAGTGTTCTAAGTTAAAGACGTGGCTCGGATCTGGTATTGTTATGACTATGGTGTAGGCTGGCACTTACAGTTCTGATTCAACCCCTACCCTGGGAACCTCCATATACTGTGGGTGCAGCCCTAAAAAAGACAACAAAACAAAGCCCTTCCCATTACTCACGCTTCTCTATCTTCTCTGTCCCTCTTGATTCTCTTTAGCTCCCGAACTTTCCATGCTTCATATTCCTCCTCATCATTTTCATCATCAGTATTGAGTGCATCTAGTGCAGCCAGGGACCGCTTGTTCTCCTCCAGCTCTTTCTTGGTCTCTTCTTCTACAATCTGGATAGGGAGAATTAAACTGTTGGGCTTCCTTAATCGGCTCAGACAAACCTAGACACATGACTCCTTGCACTCAACCCTCACAGCCACCTCCAGTACCTTGAGTGTATATTTGCGTCTCTCCTCAGCCATGCGTTTGGCCTCCTGCTCCAGCTCCTTCTGTTTCAATGCTTCGGCCTCCCGTTCTTGAACTGTTACTCGGTCCTTCCTGTAGCACAGAGGTCCTGTTAATTGCCCAAAGCCTTAGAGTGGTGCTCGTTGTTCCCTTAAATCAAATCCCATCCAAATCAGACAAAGCCAAACAATCTCTGGCTTTAGTATTTGCAAAGAGCCAAAAACGGGAATCATACCCAGTCTTTAGAGCATCAGAATTCCATTCATCTTTGAGAAGAGCCTGAATAGCAAAAAACCTGCTGGGCTGAAAGTAGTAGGATTTCTAGTCATTAGGAAAGCAATAGCAATTTGCTCTTCAAGCTTTATTTTGTGTTTAAAACAATATACAACCTTGGTAGGTATGTTTTCTTTAACTGGAAAGGGAGTTGTGAAAACAAACAGGTACCCTGCTAACACCAAGATATTCCTTAGCAAATACTCTGCCGATTTGGGGCACTGGGCAGAAGGCTCTTACTTAGTGCTTTCTTTGCTTTTTTTTGGTCTTTTTAGGGCTGCACCTGAGGCATATGGAAGTTCCCAGGCTAGCAGTCAAATTGGAGCTGCAGCTGATGGCTCACACCACAGCCATAGCAATGTTGGATCTGAGGTGAGTGTGCAACCTACACTGCGTTTCGTCGCAACGCCAGATCTTTAACCCACCGAGCGAAGCCAGGGATTGAAACTGAATCCTCGTGGATACTAGTTGGGTTCTTAACCCACTGAGCCACAAGAGGAACTCTTTACTGAATGCTTTCATTTCAGGAAAGCATGAGATAGAAAAGAGGCTTCTACCTTCAGACCTGGGAAGTAGTACTTATGTGGATTCAGGCCTGGCTTGTGAGATACTTACTTCCGAATGAAGACTGGCTTAAGGCGAGGCTCCATCTCATCTTCACTGTCTGTGTACTCTTCATACTCAGACTCTGATTCTGACTCCTCCCCAGAACGCCCCTCATCTTCCACCTCCATGACTTCCATCTCTTCGTTTTTTCTCTCCTGTGCTCGTTGACGCATCATGCCACGGCGTCGCTCTATTTCCTATCAAGTTATGTGTTCAAGCCAGTCAGGCAAGTGGCTTGTACTCTGAGATGGCTTTTTATCTCATCAAGCTCAACAAATTCTGATAGGAGTAAATGCAACTTAGTACCATTCTATTTTCTTTTTTTGGGTTTGTTTTTTGTTTTTTGCTTTTTGTCTTTTTGCTATTTCTTGGGCCGCTCCCCTGGCATATGGAGGTTCCCAGGCTAGGGGTCTAATCAGAGCTGTAGCTGCCGGCCTACGCCAGAGCCACAGTAACACGGGATCCGAGCTGCTTCTGCAACCTACACCACAGCTCACGGTAACGCCGGATCGTTAACCCACTGAGCAAGGCCAAGGATCGAACCCGCAACCTCATGGTTCCTAGTCGGATTCGTTAACCGCTGTGCCACCACGGGAACTCCCTATTCTATTTTCAATCCTATCCTCAACAAACAGGGGATCAGACTTCTGCCAAAAGCAGATGTCTTGTGCTTTTAAAGCCTCAATAAAGGAGCACAGGCTCTAACTTTTCCTTGTACCCAGAAAGACCTTCCTTTCTTATACCTCATCATCAATCTCTTCTTCTTCTTCTTCACTGGTATCTTCTCGTTCCATGCGCCAAGCATCTCCTTCTACTTCTGAGTCACTTTCTCCCACCACTTCAGGTTCCACTATTTTCCGATGTCGAGCCAATCTGAAAGACAGTGTCTCCAAGTAATGTCAACATCACCAAAACAAAGGGCATCAGCCAATTTCCTTAGTCACAAAACACCTGGACATTATGTTTGCTTTTATTCATGCTGAAGTCCTAAGGTCAGGAACCTGAGGGTTAAGTTAAAGAAACTAACTCAAAAGTGACAGAGCAAATAGTCAGGTTTGACCTAAAACATTAAACATATGTTGAGGCACTCTGGGGCACTGCAACAAACTCATATGGGTGCAATGGGATATATTTTATAGCTCAAGGTACTTCAGTTTCAACATTAGATCTTTGTGGAACTGGGTTTTGGGGGCTGCTATGATAAAAAGCAGGTACTGCATGAAAAGCAATATGGAGCAGAAAATGAGTGTGTCAGTACCAGTCTGTCCCTAAGGTTTGAGAAGTTGTCAGGGCCCAAGAGGCACACAAACCTCACTAGTAAGTAACTGGTTATGTAAGAGTGAAATAAATTTTTTTTTTCCTTCATGTGTATTATATTTTTTAATGGCTAAGTTGTTAGGACATAAATATTTATGAAATCATCTGGATACAACTATTTAACAAAATAGAATTTTTCACAGGGGATCTGTGAAAAAGACAATATGAACTGTGAAAATTTGGGACCTCTGGCCTACTCTGTAAGGTGATGTCTCAATCATTACACAAAACACACAAAATCCCTCATCCGAGGCTCCCTTTCCTATGTGAGACCACTCATCACTCCTTTTTTCCTGCTTCATTAGTGTCATTTCTTCTCATTAGCCTTTAGAATAAATGAATGAATAAAAAGAATTTCTCAAATTTTATAAAACGTCTTTGTACTAAAAAGACTCCTCCACAAACCAACCAATGGTCTGTGTTTTCTATTTCCTTAACAGAAAATGAGTAATTTTCCTAACCCCATTGTGCCTCAATTTCCTTACTTATAAAAATGGGGACAATACTACCTACTTCATAAGGTTATCATGTGGATTACAAGAATTAGTAAACGTAACATATTTGGAATAGTGACTGGCAAATAGTAAGCACTATTCAAGTATTAGCTATTATTGTTGTCATTCCTATTCCTTAACTTTTAGGGGTTTAGGTCCAGCGAAACCTGACTCTGGTCATTACCTCTCTTCCACATCTTCACTAATACGGTTCTGCAAACGCCGCAGCCGAGGGTCACTAGATGAATCCTCCTCTTGTTCCTCAGGCTCTGCTTCTTGTTCTTTGGCTTTCTTAATGAACTGAAATTCTTCATCCTCCTCATCTGAGGACTCCATAGGGGCATAGTCTGGCCTCTTTCCCGACACATAACGTTTTACCTTCACTTTTTCCATCGAAATCTCACCTGGGTGAGAGAGATAACTTATTATGTTTCAGTAGCCTCTTGCTCAGTGTCCTTAAACCCTTGGCCTTTCCAGGCAGAGCCCTGTATTCCTGGTAAACCAGAGTCCAAGCAGGAGAAGAAGAGAGCCACTACCCAACCATCTATTCATCTAATGTTGTTTTCCTACAAAGGCCATGTCACGAAAAGGCATTCTTGTGAATAACAACACTAATGATAGGAGCGCTAGCTTGGTTACAATGAGGAAGGCAGGGAATTCCCGTCGTGGCTCAGTGGTTAATGAATCCGACTAGGAACCATGAGGTTGCGGGTTCGATCCCTGGCCTTGCTCAGTGGGTCAAGGATCTGGCGTTGCCGTGAGCTGTGGTGTAGGTTGCAGACACCGCTCAGATCCTGCGTTGCTGTGGCTCTGGCATAGGCTGGCGACTACAGCTCCGATTCAACCCCTAGCCTGGGACCATCCATATGCCATGGGAGCAGCCCAAGAAAATGGCAAAAAGACGAAAAAAAAAAAAAAAAAAAAAGGAGTTCCCGTCGTGGCTCACAGTGGTTAACGAATCCGACTAGGAACCATGAGGTTGTGGGTTCGATCCCTGACCTTGCTCAGTGGGTTAACGATCTAGTGTTGCCGTGAGCTGTGGTGTAGGTTGCAGACGCGGCTCGGATCCTGCGTTGCTCTGGCTCTGGCGTAGGCCAGTGGCTACAGCTCCGATTTGATCCCTAGCCTGGGAACCTCCATATGCCGCGGGAGCGGCCCAAGAAATGACAAAAAGACAAAAAAAAAAAAAAAACCCCAAAAAACAACGAGGAAGGCAGGCAATGAAACAACAGAAAAAGTCTCCCCAAATACAGAGACTATAGCCATCACAAATTCATGCTATTTCACCTCAACTGTATGAATAAGTGAATTATTAACAATGCTCAGCACACAGTAAGGGTGGCTTAAGTAGGAATATAAAATTAAAATACCGCTCTGTCATTCTTTTAGTTCCTTTGGACTTTTCCAAGGCAGCCTTTATATTACCATATAACTCAATATTCTAATCTTTATTTCTACTTCCTTCAATTTTAGCTTATGTGTTATAAAACCTGCAAGAGTAGATTATTTGTCTTTTATAAATACCAATAAGTCTAGCAAATCGAGAAACAGTGAAGGATTTTCCTGGTGGTACAGTGGGTTAAGGATCTGGTGTTGCCACAGTTGTGGCCCAAGTTGCAACTGCAGTGTGAGTTCGATCTCTAGCCTGGGAATTTTCACATGCTGTGGGTACGGCAAAAAAACCAAACCAACCAACCAACCAAAAAAATGACCTTAACAGATACCTCACCAAAGAAGTTATACATATGGCAAATAAGCATGTGAAAAGATGCTCCACATTGTATGTCTTCAGGGAACTGTAAATTGAAACAACAACGAGATACCACTAATACATACTAGAATGGCCAAAATCCAGAGGTCTGATGACACCTAATGCTGGTGAGGATGTGGAGCAAGAGGAACTCTAATTCACTGCTGGTGGGAATGCAAAAAGGTACAACCACTTTAGATGGTTTGCTGTTTTCTTATACAACTAAGCATAGTCTTGGTATTTAGCCAAAGGAGTTGAAAACTTATGTCCACACAAAAACCTGCACATGAATATTTACTGCAGCCTTGTTCAAACTGCCAGGACTTCTAAGCAATCAAGATGTCCTTCACTAGGTGAATGAATCAACTGTAGTATGTCCAGATGATGGAATATTACTCAGTGCTAGAAAGAAAAGAGCTATCAAGCCATGAAAAGACTTGGACGAACTTTAAATGCACATCACTAAATGAAGATACTGTGTATGATATGATAATGATGGATGTATGTCCCTATACATTTGTCCAAATCCAAAGACTGTAGAACACCAAGAGTAAACCTTAATGTAAACTATGGACTTTGGGTGATAATGATGGGTCAATGTGGGTTACCATTGTAACAACTGAATCACTCTGGTGAAGGATGTTGATAATGGGGGAGGCTATGTATGTGTGGGGGTAGGAGGTATACGGGAAATCTCTGTATTTTCTCAATTTTGCTGCAAACCCAAAACTTCTCTAAAAAATATAAAGTCTTGATGGGGAAAAAAAAAAAGACTAGGGTGAGGTCGGGGAGAGTTTGCATTAGATCACAAGACTTATTCAAATTTAGTTATTAAAACAGTATATCATTGTTTGAGGGATACAAAGGGACCAAGTGAACACACAGAGAGCAGAGAAACAAACCTATAATGAGAACTTGGTATACTGCAGAAGTGACATTAAAAAGCAGTGGACGGCAAAAAAACCAAACCAACCAACCAACCAAAAAAATGACCTTAACAGATACCTCACCAAAGAAGTTATACATATGGCAAATAAGCGTAACTTGCAGTGGGTACGGCAAAACAATGGAGTAGTTGGGGCAACTGGCTAGCCCTGAGGTAAATACTAAAATTAGATCTCTAATGGATGCCCCCCCCCCCAAACACACACACACACACACACACACACACTTCCAGATAAGTTAAATACTCGGGTACAAAAAACACATCTTAAACATTTACATCCCTACTGGACTGTAAGCTCCTTAACTTAGAGTCTGTCTTGGACAACTGTGTAATCCTTCCTATTCAGAATATACAAACACTTAGATAACCAAAAATCTTTTTTTTTTTGGTCTTTTTAGGGCGGCACTCAAGGAATGTGGAGGTTTCCAGGCGAGGGGTTGAAGCAGAGCTGCAGCTGCTGGCTACACCACAGTCACAGCAACACGGGATCTGAGCTGCATCTGGGATCAACACCACAGCTCACAGCAATGACAGATCCTTAACCCACTGAGCGGGGTCAGGGATCAAACCCGAGTCCTCATGGATACTGGTTGGGTAAGTTACTGCTGAGCCACAAGGGGAACTCAAAAGACTTTTTTTTTTTTTTTTTTTTTTAATTGGGAAGTTCCTGGGCCAGGGACTGAAACTGGGCCACAGCTGGGATCAGAGCCATAGCCAAGACAATGCTGGATCCTTAACCTACTGAGCCACCAGGAAACTCCAAGGATTTCTTAAACAATATACTAAACACCACAAAACATAAAAGACAAAATTGTTAAATCTGTCAACAATAAAACTAAAAACATCTGTGTGACAGAAGACTCCATAATTAAAAGACAAGCCAAAAAACTCTGGGAAATAGATATTAAAGTTTGGGGGAGCTCCCGTTGTGGCACAGTGGCTAACGAATCTGACTCGGAACCATGAGGTTTCAGGTTCGATCCCTGGCCTTGCTCAGTAGGTTAAGGATCCGGCGTTGCCGTGAGCTGTGGTGTAGGTCACAGACGCGGCTCAGATTCCTAGTTGCAGTGGCTGTGGCATAGGCCGGCGGCTACAGCTCCTATTGGACCCCTAGCTGGGAACCTCCATGTGCCACAGGAGTGGCCCTAGAAAAGGGAAAAAGACAAAAAAAGATTTGGGATGTGTAAGAACAAACTAAATAGAAAATGGGTAATTGACAGAAAGAGATAATTCATAGAAGACAACACCTAGAGAGATGATAAACACACAAGATGCCTAGTAATCTTGGACTCAGGAAATTGCAAATTAAAATAACGTGCTATTGTTTCACACCCATTAGATTGGGCAAATAAAAAAAATCTCATACAACCAAGATTGTGGATAATATAACAGGAAATAAAAACTTTCAATGCTCTTGCAATCCACTGTGGAGAGCAAATGGCAATAGGTAGTTAATTGATGAAGAACTTCTAGGAGTCTACCCTAAAATTCTTAAGGTAGTGCACTAAAGAATGATAACTGCAGCGCTGTGTGTAAGAGGAAAAAAAGTAACAAAACAGCTAATTTCCCTCAGCAGGGAACAAACTCCATATAATGGACCTCATAAGCAGTTAAATTAATAAGATCTTCACGTATCCAAAGGCACTTATCAAAAAACCACAGAGTTTAAGGAAAAAAAAAAAAAAGGCAGGTTACACAAGGATAAGTACCTTATATTTAAAAAACAGGAAAGAATTGATATTATTTTCCAAATATCTTACTGAAAAAACTCTTGACTTTTCAGTCTGACTCCCTAAACAGGTACAGTGTTCCTTCATCCATCTGCACTCACTGGAATCAAACCTATCCTTTAAAGATCAATTTGAGTACCCCAGTCTGAAGATTATTCAAAGCGCTTGGTTTACATCACCTATGTAACAGTATTAGGGGTGCGAAAGACTGCACACTTGCTTAGAATAGGTCTCTCTTTGCATGAATCACGTCTACTATGAGTTCCTTAAGGTTAGGGGTACTGTCTTACACCACTCTGTATTAAATTTAACAAATACAGTCACTGCGTTGGTTGAAAGGGATTAAAAAGTTTAATGAGAGGGTTCCTGCCTTGAGGAATCTATGAGCTTATGATGCAGTAGAGAGAGATGGACACATAATTACAGTAAGAGTTATAAAAGCATAAACAGATTATGGGTAACAAAACTGGGATTGTATCCCGCACAACGCCTTCCAAACAGCAAGCGTTCACTTTATCTATTACTCTAGTTTATTGGTGGAGGCTAAGGGAAGAGGATGCTTGCTGTAGGAGTGAACCAACAGGCTCTAGGAACAAGATGAGGTGGAAATAGTGTGGGTGTTTTTTTCCCTTCTAGGCAATGCGATTGGATGCGAGTTTGATGGCGAAAGAAATAGGGGGTAAGGTCTTAAGGATAGCTGGGGCTGAGGTGGTGGGCCCGGGGTAGGTTTGGAATATGCTAGGGAAACAAGATCCGACTGGAAAACAGCTCAACACAGTACCTTTCTCATTGCGAACCGGGACGGCCCCAGCCGTAGACTGAATAGGCGGTTGTTTCATGAGTGCGCTTGGGACCGACATTTTGATGGCAGCGGCGGTGACTCCAAAACTTGACTGATTCCAAACTGTGAACAGGTACAACGTCAACGAACAGAAAATCCTCCGCACCAGAGGCCACTGGACACTGTCGCGTACTGATACAAACACCACTTACGGCAGAGCTAGAAAAACAGGAAATGTACGACTAGAGGATTGTGGGATTGTGGAGGACTTCAGGGAGCCAAAGTCCGTGGAGTCTGTTACTGCGCATGCTCATAAACTCCCTGTCGACCTTAGTCTCGCGATATTTGGACGCCCCTTCTGGCGGGAAATGGCTCTCTGGACTTTGCGGTTAAGACTCTGAGGTCCGAGGAAGACCCGAATTAAAGGTTTCGCTGATTAGGTTCGTTTGAAGCCGAGGAAAATGGCAAAGTGATGAAGAAGAAACCGAGGAGGAGTTAGAGAAGGACAGTGTGTTCAGATTGTTGAAAGCTAAGAATTAGAGTTAAATCGAAATAGAAATCCTGCTAATAGCACCTGATTTTCTCACTTGATGAGACCGAGCGGTTTGTAGTGCGGTATTTTTGGGTTACGTCAGGGCAAGTGGTGCTAATTTAGACCAGTGGCAGGAAAAAAAAAAAAAATCCCCTAAACGGCTTAGAACAATGCCTGAAATCCGAACACTCTTAGGCGTTTCAGTTCTTTCCTTTCTAGAGACTGCCTATTAAAACATATTCTTGGCTGGAATGGTTGTATATGAAAGTCCATAAGTAATTATTAAGCACTTGCTGTATTTACCTCGTTTAGCTCTAAGGAGTGTGGAGCATTGTTAAAAGGCTTATGTCTTCCAAATACTTGAATTTTATTTAGGAAGTCTTACAGTAATGTCAGAAACAATCCCAATTTACTTGCTGGGCTGTGTAAAAAACAGGCTAATTGAAAGTCAAAACACATTCAGTGTAGAAAGGATTTTATATCTGCTGTGGTGAGGAGGGAAGGGACACATGAGCAAAGTCTTGAAGTACAGAAATTGCATGGTAT
Source organism: Phacochoerus africanus (assembly GCF_016906955.1). Classification (NCBI taxonomy): domain Eukaryota; kingdom Metazoa; phylum Chordata; class Mammalia; order Artiodactyla; family Suidae; genus Phacochoerus; species Phacochoerus africanus. The sequence goes on along the minus strand of NC_062545.1, from coordinate 129,663,828 downwards.
ATATATTAGACACTATGAAAAGTTTGATTTTATCAGTAATTTTTCATTTGAGGAGTGTGAAAGTTCCTGAAGGGCTTTGAAGGTGCTGTTAAAAGGATTCGTTCTAAAATTATTTCATCTGTGTTCTAAAATTGGGCTTAGGCTGGGAGAAATAAAATTGAGCAAATCTCCATTAAGGAACAATGGATGACTCAAGTAACCCATCAAAGGAGCAATTTTGAGCTGGAAACAAAAGGACTGTAAAAATAGAGCAAATAGAAATTTATATTATAATTTTATCAGCTTCAAAACCGTGCTATTCAGAAGGAGTAAATCTGATGGGAAGGCAGTTGTTTCTGCTCACGGACATCTAGAGAATAGAAAAAAAAGTTTGTTATGACTGTAACTCTTAAATGCAGTGCCCTAAAGTCTTACATTTGGTGCTTTGTGATACAGAAGCTATTCAGAACTTTCTCCCAGTGTTGGGGCTTTGTAAGGTCATTACTAGAATCCTAACTGGTGGGCAAAATTTAAACCAGCTTAGTTAACTTGTGGGTGAAATTAAACCAGCTTGTTATTGGCTCTTGAAAAAATACCAAAATGCTTCCTTTCCTAGGGAGAAGATAATAAGGTAGCCATAGGGCATAGTTTTCTGGTGGTGGGGTTACAAGGAACTAGCAGTCAAGGTAAAAGGCTGCATGTTGGTTTCGATTTCATTTCCTCTTTATTTCATAGGACATCTAAGTTCATCTGAATTTTCTCCAAGCTCACAGTGCTAGGCAAGGTGGTTTTTCCTTAGCAGAAGTGCAGGTGTTCTTCAAAGTGAGATCCTGATATCAGCAGCATCAAAATCACCTGGATCCAAGGTAAAAATGCCGATTTGGCTTCTACACTACCCTAAAGAACTTGAGTTTGGGGTGAGGCTGCCAAGCTAGCCTCCTTAAGCTACTAACGTAATGCCTCGTGCCCCCTCCCCCTCCCCCTCCCCTTCCCAATGGCTGGGATCGGAACCCGCCTGCGCCGCAGGGCTTCCCCCGCCCCGGGCCCCGCCCCTCCCCTCCCGACCCCACCCATCCCCACCTCCTGCCGCAATCTTGGCGGGAAGACGCCGGCAGCTAAACTGCGGAAAGATGTTTGGACCGCTCGCGGAGGCCGAGGAGAAGGCAGGCTCCAGACAGCGGCTGCAGGTGAATGTGAGAAATGGCTTGTTGCTTTCGGGTGTGTTCCTGCCTCAGTCTTCGTGAGGGATCTGCCCGGCATAGGCCGAGGAGGACAGGAGGACTTGTCAAACTTTCCCGCTTCATGTGGCTTGTCTCAGTTTAACGGGTTTTTCTGGGGTGTTGCTCCAAAAGATAGCAGAGATGCCTGTCCTGGTTTTCCTCTATGGAAACTAGGCCTATCAGCATTGAGGAAAGTCCTTATCACTAACTCCAGAAATAGTTTCATGATGGGATCAGAAAGTGTGCATTTGCTTTTGCAGTAGTGATGGTCAGCTTTCGGCTTTTGAAACTTCTGGTTTCCTCGGTCTCTTCAATTACAGATTGTAGTTATTTTTATTATTTGTCTGGCAGACTTATGGGTAAGAAATGTGCCCATAGTAAATAATAATAATAGTAAATAATAATAGTAAATAATTCTATTCAAGTTCATGAATTGAGTATCTAGATTTTGGATGGAAAAAAGTTTCCTTACAGGATATCATCAGTTTGGATTTATGTTGTCATTATGAAATAGGTATTAGGTTTATTTACGAAGATCTGAAAGAAAAGGCTTAAGACCTGGAATTTTAATACTCTCTTTTCCTTTATTGACCTGAATAGGTGAATGAATATAAGGAAAACCAAAACATCGCCTATGTATCTCTGAGACCGGTACAAACTACAGTTTTAGGAAAAACAGCTAAGGTGTATCTTGTCCCCTTTTCACTCAGTAACTACAAGCCGGACCAACTTACGCGCCCCAAATCCCTATTAGATAAGAATTCCAACAATGAAGTGGCATGTAAGAAATGTAAGAAGGCTGAAATAGAGAAAACTTGCAGAAAGATTCTAACTCCAAAGATGGAAGCCACATCTTCCAAGGCAGAATCCACTTTGCAAAAATCATCCTTAGATGTTTATGCTGAAAGTAACAAGTGGCAATGCAAGAGCACTTCAGATACAGTGATTCTCAGTGCTGATGCAGAAAGCAGTCAGGATGGAGACAGTGATGAAGATACCACACCAGGCCTGGTAAGAATTTAAACACTAGCTTATTCAAATTTTTCATGTTAGGAGTTCCCGTCATGGCTCAGTGATTAACGAATCTGACTAGGAACCATGAGGTTGTGGGTTCGATCCCTGGCCTCGCTCAGTGGGTTAAGGATCTGGCGTTGCCCTGATCTGTGGTGTAGGTTGTAGATGTGGCTCAGATCCCGAGTTGCTGTGGCTCTGGCGTAGACCAGTCGCCACAGCTCTGATTAGACCCCTAGCCTGGGAACCTCCATATGTTGAAGGTACAACCCTAGAAAGATTGAAAAAAAAAAAAAAAACTTTAGGTTCATGTTTCTTTCTTTTTTCTTCTTTTGGTTTTTAGGGCTACATCCATGGCATATGGAAGTTCCCAGGCTAGGTGTTGATTCAGAGCTACAGTTGCTGGCCTATGCCACAGTCGCAGCAACTTGGGATCCTAACTGCATCTGCGACTTTAGACCACAGCTCATGGTAACGCCGGATCTTTAACCCACTGAGTGAGGCCAGGGATTGCACCCACATCCTCAAGGATACTAGTCAGAGTCCTTTCCACTGTGCCACAATGGGAATTCCAGCTTCATGTTTCTTAGCAGTTAATTTTTTTTAATTTTGGGAAAATTTTAGGCTTACTGAAGAGTTGCAAAAATAGTACAGAGAATTCCTCTATATCTTTCACCCGTCTTCCTCTTATGGTAATATCACACATAGCCAAAGAACTTTTATCCAACTAAATGAGAAATTAACCTTGGGGGAGTTCTCATCGTGGCACAGCGGAAATGAAGTTAACCTTGATACAATGCTGTTAACTAAAGTACAGAATTTATTAGGATTTCACCAGTTTTCCCACTAATGTCTTTTTTGTGTTCCAGTATCCAGTCCAGGATCACACGATGCACTTAGTTGTCATGTCTCCATAGATCTGGAGATAAGTTTCTCAATCTTTTATGACCTTGTCTCTTTTGAAGAGTACTAGATAGTTATTTTGTGTTGTGTACCTCAACTTGGGTTTATCTGCTAGAGAAAAGATTAGATTAGATTAGATTAAGGTTTTGTATTTTTGAGGATGCTACCACAGAAGTGAATGTGCCCTCCTCAGTGCATCTTATCAGAGTGTACATGATGCTAGTATTTACTGGTGATGTTGACCTTGATCACTTAACTAAGGTGGTGTCTGCCAGAATTCTCTAATGTGGACTTTATATTTTCCCCTTTGTAATTCCTAAATACTTTGAGAAAGATACTTTGAGATTATGTAAATATCTGGTTTCTGTCATCAAACATATATTTTTTATTAAGATATAATTAATAACAAAATTTACTACACTGTATAATTCAGTGTTTTATAATATACATAAGGTTGTGTGGCCATCACCACTATCTGATTCCAGAAATTTTCATCACTCCAAAAAGAAACGCTGTACTTGTTAGCAGTAACTACCAACCCCAATTCCTCCCTCTCTTAGCCCTGGAAACCATGAATCTACTTTCTGTCTATAGATTTTCCTATTCTGGACATTTCATATAAATGGAATTCTATAATATGTGTCTTTTTTGGTCTGACTTCTTTTACCTAGCATGTTTCCAGGGTTCATTTATGTTGTAGCTTGTGTTGGTACTTCATTCCTTTTATGACTGAATAATATTCCATTGTACGGATATACCACATTTTGTTTATTCATCAGTTTGTGGACATTTGAGTTGTTTTCACTTTTTTGCTGTTAAGAATAATGCAATGATGGAGTTCCTGTCATGGCGCAGTGGAAACGAATCCGGAAAAAAAAGACAAAAGACCAAAAAAAAAAGGAATAATGCAGTGAACATTTACTAGTGAGAAATTTGTGTGATATTTTCCATTTTCTTGGGTATATCTTGGAGTAAAATTGCTGGATCTTATAGTAACTGTGTTTAACTTTTTTGGGGGGGAGGCATACCTGCAGCATGTGGAATTTCCTGGGCCAGAGATTGAACCTAAGCCACAGTAGTGACAATGCTGAATCCTTAACTTCTAGGCCACCAGGGAACTCCACATGTTTAACTTTTTGAGGAACTCTCAAACTGTTTTCCAAAGTGGCTGCACTATTTTACACAACCACTAGCAATGTATGAAAAATACAATTTCTCCATACCCTCAACAGTACTTGCTCATCTTTTTTTTTTGTATTTTTGTTTTTTTTAGGGGCTGCACCACAGCATCTGGATGTTCCCAGGCTAGGTGTCAAATCAGAGCTGTAACCACCGGCCTATGCCATAACAACGTGGGATCCAAGCCACAGCTGTGACCTACACCACAGCTCATGGCAATGCCAGATCCTTAACCCACTGAGCAAAGGCAGGAATTGAACCTGTACCCTCCATAGATAATAGATTTGTTTCTGCTTAACCATAATGGGAACATCTTTTATTTTTATTTTTTATTTTTACAAATGCTTAATTTTAATTTAATTTTAAATTTTAATTTGAGTCCAGTTTATTAATTTCTTTTGTTGCTGATGGCTTTGGTGTCATATCTAAGAAACCATTGCCTAATTTACACCTGTGTTCCCTTCTGAGATTTTATAGCTTTAGCTCTTCAATTTATGTCTTTGTCTTTGATTTGTTTTGAGTTAATTTTTATATATGGCTTTAGATTGGGGTCCAGAGTACTTTTGCATGTGGATATCCATTTGTCCTAGAACCATTTTTTAGCAAGACTCTTCTTTCCCATTGAATGTGCTCTGGACTTCCTTATTGAAAATAGTTCCCAGAGGTATATAGGTTTGTCTCTAGACTCTAAATTTTATCCATTTGATCTATCTGCCTATCTTTATGCCAGTATCTCACAGTTTTTTTTCTTTCTCTCCTAGGGGATTTTATTATTTTTTATGTTTTATTTTTATTTTTTATTATAGTTGATTTACAGTGTTCTGTAAATCAATTTATGCTATACATCAAAATTACCCAGTTATACATATATATACATTCTTTTTCACACATTATCCTCCATCATGTTCTGTCACAAGTGATTAGATGTAGTTCCCTGTGCTATGTAGCAGGATCTCATTGTTTATCTACTCCAAATGCTACAGTTTGCATCTACCAACCCCAGACTCCCAGTCCATCCTACTCCCTCCCACTTGACAACCAAGAGTCTGTTCTCCATGTCCATGAGTTTGTTTTTCTGTGGAAAGGTTCATTTGTGCTGTATATTAGATTCCAGATATGTGATATCATATGGTATTTGTCTTTCTTTTTCTGACTTAACTTCACTCAGTATGAGAGTCTCTAGTTCCATCCATGTTGCTGCTAATGACATTATTTTGTTTTTTTTTTTTTATGGCTGATTAGTATTCCATTGTGTGTTTGTACCACATCTTCTTAATCCATTCATCTGTCAATGGACAGTTAGGTTGTTTCCAGGTCTTGTCTATTGTGAATAGTGCTGCAGTGAACATACGGGTGCATGTATCTTTTCCAGTGAAAGTTTTGTCCAGACATATGCCCAGGAGTGGGATTGCTGGATCATAGGGTTATTCTCTATTTAGTTTTCTGAGGAACTTCCATACTGTTTTCCATAGTGGTTGTACCAATTTACATTCCCACCGATAGTGTGGGAGGGTTCCCTTTTCTCCACACCCTCGCCAGCATTTGTTATTTGTAGACTTCCTAATGGTGGCCATTCTGACTGTTGTGCAGTGGTACCTCATGGTAGTTTTGATTTGGATTTCTTTAATAATTTGCATTTTTTCATGTGCCTGTTAGCCAGCTGTATGTCTTCTTTGGAGAAATGTCTGTTCAGGTCTTCTGCCCATTTTTCAACTGGGTTATTTGTTTTTTTGCTGTTGAGTTGTATGGGTTATTTGTGTATTTTGGAGATTAATCTCTTGTTGGTTGCATCGTTTGAGACTCTTTTCTCCCATTCCCTAGGTTTTCTTTTTTTCTTTTTTTTTTTATGATTTCCTTTGCTGTGCAAAAGCTTGTAAGCTTGATTAGGTCCTTTTTTTTTTTTTTTTTTTTTTAGGACTTTGTAATTCAAGATTTTATTCCAGTTCCATTTGGGAAACATTTGAAGTTTTTTTGGTTGTTTTTTTTTTCTCTTTTTAAAAATTATTTCCACAATACAATTTTTTTCCCACCGTACAGCATGGTGACCCAGTTACACATACATATATACATTCTATTTTCTCACATTATCATGCTCCATCATAAGTGACTAGACATAGTTCCCAGTGCTACACAGCAGGATCTCATTGATAATCCATTCCAAAGGCAATATTTTGCATCTATTAACCCTAAGTTCCCCATCTACCCCACTCTATCCCCCTCCCCCTTGGCAACCACAAGTCTGTTCTCCAAGTCCATTAGTTTCTTTTCTGTGGAAAGGTTCATTTGTGCCTTATATTAGATTCCAGATCCAAGTGATATCATATGGTATTTGTCTTTCTCTTTCTGACTTACTTCACTCAGTGTGAGAGTCCTAGTTCTATCCATGTTGCTGCAAATGGCATTGTTTTGTTCTTTTTTATGGCTGAGTAGTATTCCATTGTGTATATACACCACATCTTCCTAATCCAATCATCTGTTGATGGACATTTGGGTTGTTGCCATGTCTTGCCTATTGTGAATAGTGCTGCAATGAACATGCATGTGCATGTGTCTTTTTAAAGGAAAGTTTTGTCCAGATATATGCCCAAGAGTGGGGTTGCTGGGTCATGTGGTAGTTCTATGTATAGCTTTCTAAGGCATCTCCATACTATTTTCCATAGTGGTTGTACCAGCTTACATTCCCACCAACAGTGCAGGAGGGTTTCCTTTTCTCCACACCCCCTCCAGCACTTGTTATTTGTGGATTGTTAATGATGGCCATTCTGACTGGTGTGAGGTGGTATCTCATGGTAGTTTTGATTTGCATTTCTCTAATAATCAGGGATGTGGAGCATTTTTTCATGTGCTTGTTGGCCGTCTGTACCTCTTCCTTGAAAAAGTGTCTGTCTGTTCAGGTCTTTTGCCCAGTTTTCCATTGGATTGTCAGCTTTTTTGCTGTTGAGTTGTTTAAGTTGCTTGTATATTCTAGAGATTAAGCGCTTGTCAGTTGCATCATTTGAAACTATTTTCTCCCATTCTGTAAATTGTCTTTTTGGTTTTTTTTTTGGTTTCCTCTGCTGTGCAAAGGCTTATCAGTTTGATTAGGTCCCATTGGTTTATTTTTGTTTTTATTTCTGTTGCCTTGGGAGACTGACCTGAGAAAAATATTCATAAGGTTGATGTCAGAGAATGTTTTGCCTAAGTTCTCTTTAGGAGTTTGATGGTGTTTTGTCTTATATTTAAGTCTTTCAGCCACTTTGAGTTTATTTTTGTGCATGGTGTGAGGGTGTGTTCTAGTTTCATTGATTTGTATGCAGCTGTCCAGTTTTCCCAGCAATGCTTGCTGAATAGACTGTCTTTTTTCCATTTTATGTTCTTGCCTCCTTTGTCAAAGATTAATTGACCATAGGTGTCTGGGTTTATTTCTGGGTTCTCTATTCTGTTCCATTGGTCTGTCTGTCTGTTTTGGTATCAGTACCACACTCTCTTGATGACTGTGGTTTTGTAATATTGCCTGAAGTCTGGGAGAGTTATGCCTCCTGCTTGGTTTTTGTTCCTCAGGATTGCTTTGGCAATTCAGGGTCTTTTGTTGTTCCATATAAATGTTTGGCTTGTTAGTTCTAGTTCTGTGAAAAATATCATGGGTAATTTGATAGCGATTGCATTGAATCTGCTAGATTGCTTTGGGTAGTATGGTCATTTAACAATATTAATTCTTCCACTCCAGGAGCGTGGAATATCTTTCCATTACTTTGAATCCTCTTTAATTTCCTTGATTAATGTTTTACAGTTCTTAGCATATAAGTCACCTCTTTGGTCAGGTTTATTCCTAGGTATTTAATTTTTGGGGGTGTGGTTTTAAAAGCATTGTATTTTTATATTCCTTTTCTAATGTTTCATTGTTAGTGTACAGAAGTGCAATTGATTTCCAAGTGTTAATCTTGTATCCTGCTACTTTGCTGAATTCATTGATCAGTTTGAGTAGTTTTTGTGTGGAGTATATAGTATCATGTCATCTGCATACAGTGACAGTTTTACCTCTTCTCTTCCAATTTGAATACCTTTTATTTCTTTTGTTTGTTGGATTACTGTGACTAGGACTTCCAATACTATGTTGAATAACAGTGGTGGGAGTGGGCATTCTTGTCTTGTTCCAGATTTTAGTGGGAAGGCTTTCAGCCTTTCTCCATTGAGTATTATATTGGCTGTGGATTTACCATAAATGGCTTTTATTATGTTAAGGTATGTTCCCTCTATATCCACTTTGGTAAGAGTTTTGATCATGAATGGATGTTGGACTTTGTCCAATGCTTTTCCTCCATCTGTTGAGATGATCATGAAGTTTTTATTTTCTTTTGTTAATGTGGTGTATGACTTTGTGTATGTTCAACCATCCTTGTGAAGTTGGGATGAATCCCACTTGGTTGTGGTGTATGATCTTTTTTATATGTTGTTGGATTCAGTTGGGTAAAATTTTGTTGAGAATTTTTGTATCTATATTCATCAGAGATATTGGCCTATACTTTTCATTTTCAATAGTATCTTTGTCTGGTTTTGGTATTGATAGAGTGATGCTGGCTTCTTAGAATGTCTTTTAGATTATTTATTTTCCAAAAAGTTTAAGAAGGATGGGTTTAAGTTCTTCTTTGTATATTTGGTAGAATTCGTCTGTGAAGCCATCTGGTCCTGGACTTTTGTTTTGTAGAGAGTGTTTTTATTATTTACTCAATTTCATTTCTAATGATCAGTCTGTTCAGTTGATCTGTTTCTTCTTGGTTCAGTTTTGGAGGGCTGTATGTCTCTAGAAAGTTGTTCATTTCTTTGTGGAGGTTGTCAGATTTGCTGGCATATAATTGTTCATAGTATTCCCCCCCCTTTTTTTTTTTTTTTGCCTTTTAGGGCCTCACCCCCAGGTTCCCAGATTAGGGTCGAATCGAAGCTGTAGCCAGTGGCCTATACCAAAGCCACAGCAACGTCAGATCCAAGCTGCATTTGTGATCTACACCACAGCTCATGGCAACACTGGATCCTTAACCCCCTGAGCGAGGCCCACAACCTCATGGTTCCTAGTCAGATTCGTTTCTGCTGTGCCACAATGGGAACTCTCCGTCTTTTGTTTTTTTTTGTATTTATGGAGTATCCATTGAGATTTCTCCTTTTTTGTTTCTTACTTTGTTTGAGTTTTTTCTCTCTTCTTCTTGGGGAGTCTGACCAGTGGTTTGTCAATTTTGTTTACCATTTCAAAGAACCAGCTCTTGGTTTTATTGATTTTTTCTATTTTTTTGTCTTTTTGCAATTTCTTTGGGCCGCTTCTGCGGCATATGGAGGTTCCCAGGCTAGGGGTCTAATCGGAGCTGTAGCCACTGGCCTACGCCAGAGCCACAGGCAACGATCCGAGCCACGTCTGCAACCTACACTACAGCTCACTGCAACGCCGGATCGTTAACCCACTGAGCAAGGGCAGGGACCGAACCCGCAACCTCATGGTTCCTAGTCGGATTCGTTAACCACTGCGCCACAGCAGGAATTCCTCTATTGTTTTTTAAATCTCTGTTTTATTGATTTCCCCTCTGATCATTACTATTTCTTTCCTTCTTCTGACTTTAGGTTTTGTTTGTTCTTTTCCTAATTCTTTTAGGTGGCAATTTAGGTTATTGATTGGAGATTTTTCTTCTTTTTTGAGGAATGCCTGTATTGCTGTGACCATCCCTGTAAACACTGCTTTTGTGGCATCCCATAGATTTTGAATGGTTTTGTTTTTATTTTTTTATTTTTTGTTTATTTATTTATTTATTTATTTATTTTTGTCTTTTTGCTATTTCTTTGGGCCGCTCCTGTGGCATGTGGAGGTTCCCAGGCTAGGGGTTGAATCGGAGCTGTAGCCCCCAGCCTACACCAGAGCCACAGCAACGCGGGATCCGAGCCGCGTCTGCAACCTACACCTCAGCTCACGGCAATGCAGGATCCTTAACCCACTGAGCAAGGGCAGGGATCGAACCTGCAACCTCATGGTTCCTAGTTGGATTCGTTAACCACTGCGCCACGACGGGAACTCCGGTTTTGTTTTTATTATCATTTTTCTTGAGGTATTTTTTTAATTTCCCTTTTGATTTCCATGTTGACCCATTGATATTTTAGTCTCCATGTAGTCATTTTTTTTCTCATTTCTTTTCCAGTGGTTGATTAGTTTCATGCCATTGTGGTCAGAGAAGATACTTGAAATAATGTCTACACTCTTAAATTTGTTGAGTTAGTTTTGTGCCCTAGTATGTGGTCAGGCCTTGAGAATGTTACATGTACACTTGAAAAGAATGTATATTCTGATTTTTTTGGATGTAATGTCCTGAAAATATCAAGTCTAACTTTTCTATGTGTCATTTACGATCTCTGTTGCCCTACTGATTTTCTGTGTAGAGGGTCTGTCTATTGATGTGAGTGGGGTGTTAAAGTCTCCTACTATTATTGTATTCCCATCAATTTCTCCTTTTATGTCCATTAGTATTTGTTGTAGGTATCTGGGTTCTCCTATATTAGGTGAATATATATTGATAAGTGTAATATCTCTTCTTGAATGATTCTTTTATCATCAAATATTACCCTTCTTTGTCTTTTTGGCCTTCGTTTTAAAGTCTGTTTTGTCTGAGTGTTGCAACTCCCACTTTCCTGTCTTTTCCTTTCACATGAAATATCTTTTTCCATCTCCTCACTTTAAATTTATATGTGTTCTTTGCCCTAAGTTGAGTCTCTTGTAGGCAGCATATTGTGGGCTGTTTTTTTAATTTAGTCTGCCACTTTTTTTTTTCTTTTGTCATTTAAGAGCCAAACCCACAGCATATGGAGGTTCCCAAGCTAGGGGTCCAATTGGAGCTATAGCTGCTGGCCTATGCCACAGCCACAGCAATGCCAGATCCGAGCTATGCCTGCAGCCTACACCACAGCTCATGGCAATGCTGGATCCTCAACCCACTGAGCTATGGCAGGGTTTGAACCCGCAACCTCATGGTTCCTAGTCAGAATCGTTTCTGCTGTACCACGATGGGAACTCCCACATTTTATGATTTTTGAGGTCCTTTTTTAACACCTCCATGTTTATCCTTTTGCTGTTCCTTAAGTTTATCATTGCTTTTACAATAGGTTTTTTTTTCTTTTAGATCTGTATACTGGCTTATTTAAGTGATAACTTTCCAATTGTCATTTCCTCCACCCTATTCTTAGTTCTTTTTTATTTGGAGGAGCTCTTTCAGTATTTCTTTTAGAATGGGTTTAGTATTGCTGTAGTGTTTTAGTTTTCATTTGTTGGAGAAATCCTTTATTTCACCTTCTATTTTAAATGATATTCTTGCTGCGTAGAGTGTTCTAGGCTGCAAATTTTTCCCTTTTAGAGCTTTGAATATATCTTGGCACTCTCTTCTGGCCTTTAGTGTTTCTGCAGAGAAATCAGCTGATAGCCTTTTGGTGGATTCCCTTATAATTAACTCTTTTTTTTTTTCTCTTGCTGACTGTAGAATCCTCTCTTTATCTTTGCTTTTTGCCATTTTTACTATAATATATGTTGGTGTGGGCCTGTTTGAGGCCCTCTGTACTTCCTGTATATTGATATCTGTTTCCTTTACATTCAGAAAGTTTTTAGCCATAATTTCTTCAAATATATATATATATATATGTACGTGTGTGTGTGTGTGTGTATATATATATATATATATATATATTTTTTTTTTTTTTTTTCGCCGGCCTACACCACAGCCGTAGCAACACTAGACTGGAGCCATGCCTGCAGCCTACACCACAGCTCACAGCAATACCAGATCATTCACCCACTGAGAGAGGTCAGGGATTGAACCTGCAACCTCATAGTTTCTAGTTGGATTTGTTTCCACTGCATCATGATGGGAACTCTTCTTCATATATATTTTTAATCCCCTTTTCTTTTTCTTCTCCTTTTGGAATCCCTGTGGTACATAGATTGGCCCACTTTGTATTATCCCATAGATCTCTTATATGGCTTTAATGTTTTTTTCATTTGGTTTTCTGTCTACTGTCCTGATTGGGTGATTTTCATTATTCTGTCTTCCAAGAAACTTATTTTTTCCTTTGCATTATTCATTCTGCTGTTCAATGCCTTTTAACTAACTTTTTGTCTCTGCAAATGAATTTTGTAATTTTTCTTGGCTCCTCCTTATATTTTATAGTTCCTTTCTAAAGTAATCTGCATTTCTCTTCATATGTACTCTTTTTTTTTTGTCTTTTTTCTTTTTTAGGGTTTCACTTGTGGCATATGGAGGTTTCCAGGCTAGGGGTTGAGTCGGAGTTACAACTGCCAACTGATGCCACAGCCACAGTAACGGGAGATCTGAGCCAAGTCTGTGACCTACACCACAGCTCACAGTAATACCGGATTCCTAACCCACTGAGCAAGGCCAGGGATCGAACCTACAACCCCATGTTTCCTAGTCAGATTTGTCTGCTGTACCACGATAGGAACTCCCATCATTCTTAATTCCTTCATATTTGCTCTTAATTCCTTCAGTATTTTCACTATCTCCTTTTTGAACACAGTGTCTTTTTAGACTGCAGAGGTCTGTTTTGTTGTTTGCTCCTTCAGGGGAATTCTCCTGTTCTTTTAACTGGGAATGGTTCCTGAGCTTCTTCAGTTTGTGTTTATTTTTCTTATTCTGTGAGTTTAGGGGAAACAACTATTACAGGCTTGGAGTGCTGTTTTTATGTTCAGATACCTCTGGGTATTTTGTGAAGGTTTACTATTTATTTTTGGCATGAGGGCTGATTTTGGTTTGGATGCCTTCTGTCTCTTTTCTCAGTGTGTGCAGGCTGTAATCCCCTTGATAGGGTGCTGTGCATGATTCCAGGTAGTTGAGGCAGTGGATAGTGCTAGTAGTCAGTGCCTGGTTAGTGGGCCCTTGACCATGGTGAGGACCCATGGGGAGGTGGCACAGGCTGCTCCTAGTTGCAGGGTCCTGGGAAGAGGTGGTGACCTTCCAGGCAGGTGTAGGAAGTACCCAGAGTGTTTGGCAGTGGCTCCAGAAGGGCATATGCATTCCCAGGGGAGTGAGAGTAACAACAGGTGGTACTCGGTTGCAGTGCCCTCCTTTGTGCTGACCTCTGAGGTGACTGGGGCTACAAGGGGTGCCTGTTCACAGATCCCTAGTGGTGGCAGGCCACGCCTGCTTCTGGAGTCTGAGATCACTGCTCTGGTTTGCCCCTGCTGCCTGTAGACCACACAAGAGGTGCTCTCTGAGAGTCCACGTGTGTGCAGAGAAAGATATTCCTGTGGTGATCCGCCCCTTTTCCTCTTGCCCTCCCCAACAGTGGCGCCTTGCTTCTCCTGAGGGCCCAGACATCCTGGGTGTCCTCAGTTGTGGTGCTCTGCTCCCTAGCCCTTGGCGCACCACTCTCTATCCTCTCAGGCCATCTCTACACAGCCAACCTTAGTCTTCTCCATGGAACTGACCTCTGGAGCCTGAGTCTCAGCACCCAGCGCTCTCTGAGTGTCTCATGCTGTGGTGTCCTGGGAGGTGGTACTGATGGTCTGTGCAGCCCTCTTTCTGCTTTGCCCTCCTCAGTCGAGCTGCTGTGCTCTTTTGTGAGGCTTTAAGGTTTCTCCATCTTTACTGATCACTGCATCATTTAGGTGACTTCCCAGGGTGTGGCTTCCTTTCCTTTTCACTGTTCCCTCTCAGGAGTACTAGTCCCATCCTGATTCCTCTCACTCTCTCTTCTCTTTTTTGTTGTGCCCAGTTATGTGGAAGGTTTCATGCCTATTTTGGAGGTTTAATGTCTTCTTCCAGCATTCAATAGATGTGCTGTGCAAATTATTTTAAATTTTAGAGCTCCTCCGTGTCATATGGAGTTCCCAGGCCAGGTATCAGATCCAAACCACAGTTGCAACCTATGTCATAGCTGTGGCAATGCCGGATCCTAATCCGCTGTACTGGGCCAGGGATTGAACCTACATCCTGGCACTGCAGAGACACTGCCAAACTCGTTGTGCCATAGCTAGAACTCCTTGAGTTTATTTTCATGTATGGTGTTAGAGAATGTTCTAATTTCATTCTTTCACATGTAGCTGTCCAGTATTCCCAACACCACTTATTGAAGAGACTGTCTTTTCTCTGCTGTATATTCTCATCTTCGTTGTTGTAGAATAATTGACCATAGGTGCACGAGTTATTTTCTGGGCTTTCTGTCTTACTCCATTTATCTATAAATCTGTCTTTGTGCCAGTGTCATACTGTTTTGATTACTGTGGCTGAAATTTTGTGATGATGTGCCTAGGCTTGAGTTTTTTTTTTCATTCATTGTATTGCATACATGTTGGATCATTTTAATTTGGGAATTTCATGTCTTCAGTTTTGAGAAGCTTTCTTGTATTATTTCTCTGATGATTTTTCTCTCCTCCATTTTCTCTGCTCCTTTTTCTCCCCTACAACTATTAGTTGGATATTGGACCTCCCAAGATTCTCTGGTTTTATAGTTGAATTTTCTACCCATGTGTTTATTTCTCTCATTTTTTGTACTTTTTTCTGAATTTTTGTAACCATTTTAATGAATTTAAAATTTTCTGTTACTGAGTTCTTTCCTGTTTTGTTTAATAAAACGATAACTTTGAGAAATAGTGCAATTAACACCCAGATGGAAATAATTTGCTATTTGGTTATGCTTTTTGACTTCTGACATTAAATCACTTGTTGTTTAATTGGGAAGCCATGCATATATCCTGTGATTATACCAAACTGAAACTTTCTTTCAGTATCCAGTGCTGTAAAAATGATGTGCTGTTTGGTTAAGATAACATAATATAGTTAGTGAAGGTGCAATTTGAAGGAAAAATACATTCAGATATTGCAGCAAATAGTTTTATGAGGTGCTTTTGCTATGGATTATGTAAAGTAACAAAATCTTTTTGGTATAATTTCATAGGATGATTTTTCAGGATTGTCACCATATGAAAGGAAGCGACTGAAGAACATATCAGAAAATGCAAACTTTTTTGCTTCTCTTCAGTTATCTGAGGTTTGTGTAGAATTTCTAATTAATACCAATATGCTGTTCCTCTTGCCAGTAGGTCAATAAAATACTCATAGTATTTGGTTTCATAGTGTCACACGAGGAAGGATAAAATTAGGAGCAAGTTTTACACTTAATAGAAAGAAGTTACCAAATTTTTATTGTTTATAAGACATTTTTTGAAATTGGTGTATTAAATTACAACTGCAGTTTCTCCACCTCCCCCTTTGGTGGTACATAAAATAATGGTGTCTTATGAATGGCTTTTTGGATTTGAAGAAACAGTGTATGTTCCAAGTGGTTGCTTTAGTTAAAGGTGAAGTGGGAGGGGTGGGTTAAAGGATGTGTGGTAGAGGAGTAAGAGGGCAGTTTTTTTTTTTCTTTTTTTCTTTTTTTTTACTTTAAGAGTAAATGGGGGAGTGCCTGTCGTGGCTCAATGGAAATGATCCTGACGATATCCATGAGGATGCAGGTTCAGTGTCTGGCTCTGCTCAGTGGCTTAAGGATCTGGTGTTGCTGTGGCTATGGTATAGGCTGGCAGCTGTAGCCACGATTTCACCCCTAGCCTGGGAGTTTCCATATGCTGCGGGTATGCGCACACACGCGCGCTCGCGCACACACACACACAGACACACACACACAGGAATAACTCCTTCCAGATGCTCTTGAGACTGCCTTATTATTGCAGCCCTTGCCCTACCCCAGTGCCTGCTTTCTATCAGCTGCTAAGAAGGGGGAAAGATGTTTCCTACTGGTATCTTAAGTATCATTCAGATTGCATTTTCCACACAACAGTGCCATAAATAGTGGGAAGGTTCCTAAACTGGCTCTCTTAGGTCCAGAGTGCATACAAATAAAAAAAAATGCACAGGAAATATTTTTGAATCTCTTCATACAATGGGAATTACTTAGATTGTGTTTCATTGTCATTTAGTAGGTTATTATTGGAGATACTATATGATATAGAGATTTTTATCCCAATAAGTAACTACATTGACTCAAAAAAAAAAAAAAAAGAATAGATGGGAATATGATTTATATAGGAAGTTTTAAGGATAAATAGCTAGTAGAATGCTATTTTATAATAATTATAACTAAAGGTATAATTTATATATTGGAAGTCTTTTGACTGGGGATTAAACTTTTATGTGAGAAAATAGCTTTTTGGGAAGGTGTGTGATGTTTTCCCTAAGAAGATATTAAATCTTTGGTGTTACTAAATAATTAATTGGTTTCTCTGACCATCAACATTCCTCAATATTCACTGTGTGTATGTGTTTTGAAGGGAGAGAGTGTGAGTTAATATAAGGAACTACATTGTTCAGTCACTGAAAGTTGAAAATTCACCAGAAATTTAGATAAAATATCTCTTATTTTAATTTCAGTTAGTAGAAATTATGATTTGATTTGTAGAAGTATAACCTTTAACTTTTCTGGAAAATACCAGAGTAGGATTGCCTGTAGTAGAAGTTAAACCTTTTAATTTGTAATAATATATTTGATAAATGTTTAATATTTAATCATGTAAACTCTTTAGCAACCTGGTCCAAGGTATCAGAATGTCAGTACTTTGGATAGTATTTTATACTTGTCTTTATTACTGATAATGTATTTTTCTCATGTCTATTACAAAGAACAGGTATCATACCTTAAGGATCTTTATTTACGGTATAGATCTTGGCTTAGTGTGGATATTGTAGCAGAAACTTAGTATTTTAGGAGATAAGCTATGTAGTTATAAGACTATTTTTATATATGCATGTTTTGTGTATTTTGCAGTCAGCTGCACGGCTCCGTGAAATGATCAAGAAGAGGCAGCCTTCTGAATCCAAAAGGTAAAAGATTTGGTTTACAATGCCTGCACCATGATATATTGCTAAATAGTTTTATGATTTGAAAAAAATGGTTCAACATAGTAAAATCAGATCAGAAACTGTGTAATTTGATCTTAATCCTTTATAGGATCTCTGAGGCAATGCTGTTTTTAGTAAGTCTAAAGTTCTCATTTTTGGGCGTTCCCATAATGGATTAGGGGGTTGTGAACCTGGCTAGTATCCATGAGAATTCAGGTTCGATCCCTGGCCTTACTCAATGGAGCGTTGCCAGGAGCTGTGGTGTAGGTTGCAGACATGGCTCTGATCCCACCTTGCTGTGGCTGTGGCATAGGCTGTCAGCTGAAGCTCTGATTTAATCTCTAGCCTGGGAACTTCCATATGCTGTGATTGCAGCCATAAAAAGACAAAAGAAAAGAAAAGAAGTAATAGTAATTCAAGCACCCATCCATGTACCTGCCATCCATATCAATAAAAATTTATAGTTCCTTTGAAGGCCATCCCTCCACATAACAGTGGTTATGCTGAATTTTGTGGTAATTATTCCTTGCATTTATTTATAGTTTTACCACCTCTGAATGTATCTTTAAACAATATTTTATTTTTACGTGGTGTGTGTGTTTTTTTTTTTTAGGGCCACACCTGCAGCTATGGAAGTTCCTAGGCTAGGCGTCAACTCTAAGCTGTAACTGCTGGCCTACACCACAGCCACAGCAAGGTGGGATCTGAGCCATGCCTGCGACCTATACCACAGCTTAAATCAGTGCCACATCTACAACCTACCGAGCGAGGCCAGGGATTGAATTGGCCTCCTGGATACTAGTTGGGCTCGTTACTGCTGAGCCACCATGGGAACTCCCAATTTTCACCTGTTTTTGATAATCACATATAATATGGTATCATTTTTATGTTCTGGGATTTTATTTTGCTCATTTTTATATCTTTAAAAATTCACGAGTGTTGATGTGTTTTTACTGCTGTGTGAATGTACTATGTTGATGGACAGTTGAATTGTTTCCAGATTTCCATTATTTCCAAATGTTTCCAATCTTCCATAATGACTGCTGCTCTGAACATTTTTTTTTTTCCTTTTTATGGCTGCACCTGGGGCATTTGGTAGTTCCCAGGCAGGGATTGAATCTGAGCCACAGCGGTGACCTACACTGCAGCTGTGGCAACGCTGGGTCCTTTAACCCATTGTTCCCGGCTGGGTATGGAACCCGAACCTCTGCAGCAACCAGAGCTACTGCAGTTAGATTCTTAACCCACTGTGGCAAGACAGGAACTCCTGAACATTCCCAGGTCAGCAATTAAACCTGCTCCACAGCAGTGATTTGAGCTGCTGTAGTGGCAACATTGGATTCTCAACCTCTTGAGCCGCTAGGGAACTCTTTAGGGTTCACACTTGGTGTTGTATTTTCTATGGACTTTTACAAACATATAATGGCGTGTATTCATCATTAACATATCTCATACAGTAGTTTCACTGCCCTAAATATCCTCTGTGCTTGGCAACCACTGATGTTTTTACTGTCTCCTTAATTTGGCCTTTCCTAGAATATGGTATAGTTGGAATGATACAGTGTATAGTCTTTTCGGGTTGGCTTTGTTACATTTATGTTTCCTTCAGGTCTTTTCATGGCTTGATTGGTCATTTCTTTTTAGCACTGAATAATACACCTAGTGAAGGACATCTTGGTTGTTTCCACATTTTGGCAGTTATGAACAAAGCTTCTGTAAACATCTGAGTGCAGGTTTCTATGTGGACATTAGTTTTCAGCTCCTTTGAGTGAATACCAAGAAGCATGATTGCTGGAACATACGGTAAAAGTTTCCTTAGTTTGGTAAGAAACCACCAGTCTATCTTCCAAAGCATCTTAACATTTTGTATTCATACCAGCAACTTATGAGAGTTCCTGTTGCTCCACGTCTTCCCCAGCATTTGGTGTCATCAGAGCTCTGGATTTTGGCCACTCTAATATGGGTGTAATGGTATTTCATTGTTTTAAATTGCATTTCCTTAATGACATATTATGTGAAGCATCTTTTCATATGCTTATTTCTCATTTGTGTATCTTCTTTGGTGATGTGTCTATTATGTCTTTGGCCCATTTTTTTTCTTTTCTTTTTTTGTCACCCTCCGGCATATGAAGTTCCTGGGCTAGGACTTAGATCTGAGCCACAGCTGCAACTGTGCCACAGCAGCAACCTGAGCCGCTGCAGTGACAGTGCCCAGCCCTTAACCCACTGTGCCACAAGGGAACTCCAAGAAGATTTAAATTTTAATAAAGTTCATCTTAATCACTTTTTCCTTTCATGGATCATGTCTGAGATGTTTTAATCTAAAAATTTATTGCCATACCAAGGCCATCTTGGTTTCCTCCTGCTATCTCCCAGGAGTTCTATAATTTTGTTTTTGCTTTTGTTTTTTTTACGTTTTTTTTTCCATTACTCAAATGAATTTATCACATCTGCAGTTGTATAATGATCATAACAATCTGATTTCACAGGATTTCCATCCCACAACCCAAGCACATCCCCCCCCCCCCAAACTGTCTCCTCCGGAGACCAAAAGTTTTTCAATGTCTGTGAGTCAGCATCTGTCCTGCAAAGAAGTTCAGTCTGTCCTTTTTTCAGATTCCACATATCAGTGATAGTGTTTGATGATGGTGTCTCATTGTATGGCTGACGTCTCTTAGCATGATAATTTCTAGGTCCATCCATGTTGCAAAAAATGCTGGTATTTTGTTCCTTTTAATGGCTGAGTAATATTCCACTGTGTATAGGTACCACATCTTCTGGATCCACTCCTCTGTCGATGGACATTTAGGTTGTTTCCATGTCTTGGCTAATGAAAATAGTGCTGCAATGAACATTGGAGTACATGTGTCTTTGCGAGTCGTGGTTTTCTCTGGATAGATGCCCAGGAGTGGGATTGCTGGATCAAATGGTAGTTCTATGTTTAGTTTTCTGAGGCATCTCCATACTGCTTTCCACAGTGGTTGCACCAATTTACATTCCAACCCACAGTGTAATGGGGTTCCTTTTTCTCCACACCCTCTCCAGCACTTACTGTTTGCAGACTTTTGGATGATGGCCATTCTGGCTGGTGTAAGGTGGTACCTCAGAGTGGTTTTGATTTGCATCTCTCTAATAATGAGTGATGTTGAACATCTTTTCCTGTGCTTTTTGGCCATCCGTATGTCTTCTTTGGAGAACTGTCTGTTTAGATCTTCTGCCCATTTTTTAATGGGGTTGTTTGGTTTTTTTTTGGTATGGAGCTGCAGAAGGTGTTTATAAATTTTGGAGATTAATATCTTGTCAGTTGATTCACTTGCAAAGATTTTCTCCCATTCTGTGGGTTGTCTTTTTGTGTTGTTTAGGGTTTCCTTTGCTGTGCAGAAACTTTGAGGTTTGATTAGATCCCATTTGTTTATTTTTCTTTTTATTGCCAATACTCTAAGAGGTGGATCTGAGAAGATGTTGCTGTCATTTATGTCAGAGAGTGTTTGGCCTATGTTTTCCTCTAGGAGTTTTATAGTGTCTGGTCTTATATATAGGTCTTTAATTTTATATTTTACATTTAGGTATATGATCCATTTTGAATTAATTTTGTGAGGGGTTTAAAGTCTGTCTAGATTGTTTTTTTGGAGTTCCCACGTGGCTCAGCAGATTAAGTGTCTGGTGTTGTCACTGCTATGGCTTTGGTTGCTGCTGTGGTGTGGGTCACAACTACAGCAACATCATATCCAGGCTGCATCTGTGGCCTACACCACAGCTCATGGCCATGCTGGATTCTTAACCCACTGAGCAAGGCCAGGAATCAAACCTGCGTCCTCACGGATCCTAGTTGGGTTTGTTAACCACTGAGGGTACTCCAAATTGTTTGTTTCTTGAGTTTTGGCAAATTGTGTGTTTCAAGGAATTGGTCCATTTCATCTAGGTTTTTGGATATGTGGGCATGAAGTTGTTCATATTATACCTTAACTTTTTAATGTCCATAGGATCTTTGGTGAGTCTTCACTTTCATTTCTACCTTTCTTCGTTCTCTCTTTCTTTTTGTTGCACCCACGGTGTACCGGGAGTTCTTGGGCCAAGGATTGAACCCATGCCACCACAGCAACCTGAGCCACTACAGGGACAGCAAACAGATCCTTAATCCACTGTACAGCAAGAGAACTCCTCATTTCTGATATTAGTCCTCTCTCTTTTTTTTTGAGCCTGACAAGAGGCTTATTGATTTTATTGTTCTTTTCAAATTACCAAATTTTGGTTCTCTTGTTTTTTTTCTGTTGATTTCCTCTTTTCAATTTCATTGATCTGCTCTAATTTTTATTATTTCTTTTCTTCTGCTTTCTCTGGATTTAATTTGCTTTTCTTTTCTTTTGATGGATAATTTCCCAGAGTATGGAATTCTAGGTTGGGTTTTCTTTTTTTCCTATCATCACTTTAAATATGTTCACTCTCTCCTTGCCTGCATGGTCTCTGAGAAGATGTGTGTAATTCTTATCTTTGTTCTCTATAGATAAGGTACTTTTCTCCTTCAGTGTGCTTTCAGGATTTTTTTTTTCTTTGATTTTTCTGTAGTTTGGAAATGAATTGCCTAGTTGTAGGATTTTTGTGTTGTTGGTTTCTTTTCCTTTTTTTTTTTTTTGCCTTTTAGGGCCACACCTGTGGCATATGGAGGGTCCCAGGCTAGGGGTCTAATTGGAGCTACAGCTGCTGGCCTATACCATAGCTATAGCAACGCCAGATCCGAACCACATATGTGACCTACACCATAGCTCACCTACACCACAGCAATGCCGGATCTTTAACCCACTGATCGAGGCCAGGGATCGAACTTGAATCTTCATGGTTCCTAGTGGGATTCATTTCCACTGTACCACTACAGCAACTCTCTATTAATAAACCCATCAAAAGCATTCTTTATTTCTGTTACAGGTTTTTTTGGTTCTTCCTTAGGCTTTCCATCATTCTGTTTACATTGCCTATCATTGGTTATCTTTTAGAGCCTTTGGCATATTAATCACAGTTGTTTTAAATTATTAGTCTTATAATTCCAACATTTTTGCCATGTCTGGTTTTGAAGCTTGCTCTGTCTCTTCGAATTGTGGTTTCTTTTTGCCTTTTAGTGTGCCTTATAATTTTTTCTTGATAGCTGGACATGATGTACCAAGAAAAAGGAACTGTTGTAAATAAATAGGTCTTTATCAATGTGGTGGTAAGATGTGGGGGAGGGGAAGCATTCTGTAGTCTTGTGATTAGTTCTCAGTCTTCAATTGAACTTGTGTCTCTGGACAGTGAACTTCACAGGTGTTTTAGTTTATTTCCTCCCCACTTAAGTGGGACAGGATGGCAAGACTGAGCATGTTGGATATTTCCCTTCCCTAGGTCAATTAGCCTATGACAGTACACTAGCAGGTTAGGTTTTGGTTAACTAATTTCTCCTGAGGGCAGGCCTTGTTAAGAAGAACAGAGTACTCCAGCAATTTTCAAAATGTTTCCTCCCCCGCACTCCCTCCCCCTGCTAGCAGCATGAGGGGATTTTTCCTTTGGTAAGAAGATTCTGTGAAAATCTGATTAAGCTCCTGGTTGTAACAAAAATGTGAGAGTGAGTCCCCCTTGAGGTTTTTTTTTTGTTGTTGTTTGTTTTTTTAAAAGATATTATTTTTTAAGAGCAGTTTTAGTTTCACAAAAAAATTTAGAGCAAGGAACAGAATTTCTATATATCCCCTGCCCAAAACATGTGTAGCCTCCCCCATTATCAACATCACTTGCCAGAGTGGTATGCTTGTTACCAAGGAAAACTCTTTTGATACATCACAACCACCCAAAGTCTATAGTTTACTTTAGGGTTCACTCTTGGTATTGTACATTCTGTGAGTTTGTACAAATATATAATGACATATATCCATCATTACAATGCCTAGAGTATTTCACTGCCCTCTTTGCTCTGTCTGTTCATCCCCTTTTCACCCTCACCACTTGCAATCACTAATCTTTTTGTTTCCATAGTTTTGCCTTTTCTTGAATGTCAGTCATGTACTTGAGTATGTGGCCTCTTTCAGGTTGGTTTCTTTTTCTTAGTAATAGGTATTTAAGTTCCCTGAAGTCTTTTCAAGTCTTAATCGCTCATTTCTTTTTAGTGATGAATAATATTCCATCAGGACATACCCTAGTTTATTTATCCATTCGCCTAGTGAAGGACATCTTGGTTGGTTTCCAGTTTTGGCAGTTATGAATGAAGCTCCTGTAAACATCAATGTGCAGGTTTTTGTGTGGACCATCCTGGAGCTTTTGTTTTAATTTTTAATTTTTATTTTTTCTGTTGCATTTCTTTTTTAAAATTCATTTTATTTTGCTTAAAAAAATTGAGATGTAGTTGGGAGTTCTCTTGTGGTGCAGCAGGTTAAGCATCTGGTGTTGTTCTTGGAGCAGCCTGGGTCACAGCTGTGGCTTGAGTTCAAACCCTGGCCTGGGAACTGCCATGTGGCACAGGTGTGGCCAAAAAAAAATATTGAGGTATAGCTGATTTACAATATTACATTAGTTTCAGGTGTACAATATAGTGATTAAAATTTATAGGTTGTACCCCATTTATAATTATTATAAATAATATTGGCTATATTCCTGTGCTATAAATACATCCTCGTAGCTCATTTATTTTATATGTAGTACTTTATAACTCTTAATACCCTACCTCTACCTTGCCCTTTCCCATTTCCCTCTGCATTCCACACTGGTAACCATTGTGTTCTCTGTATCTGTGAATCCATTTCTGTTTTGTTATATTCATTTATTTGTTTTATTTTTTTAAATTAAAGTGTAGTTGATTTACAGTGTTGAGCCAATTTCTGTTGTATAGCAAAGTATATCCATTCTATATATAATAGCTTACGTCTGCTACCCAAACGTCCCAGTCCACCCCTCATCAAACTTCCTCCCCTTTGGCAACCACAAGTTCTCTATGTATGTGATTCTGTTTCCGTTTTGTGGATGGGTTCATTTGTGCCATATTTTAGATTCCACATATAAGTGATATCATATGGTATTTGTCTTCCTCTTTCTAACTTAATTCACTTAGTGTGAAAATCTCTAGTTGCATTTAGTTGCTGCAGATGGCATTACTTCATTCCTTTTTATGGCTGAGTAGTATTCCATCATATATATATGTGCCACTTCTTTCTTTCTTTTCTTTTTTTAAAAGTTCTTCCCATTTTATTTATTTATTTATTTAGTCTTTTAGGGCCACACCCATGGCATATGGAGATTCCCAGGCTAGGGGTTGAATTGGAGCTACAACTGCCCGCCTATACCACAGCCACAGCAAGTTGGGATCCAAGCCGTGTCTGTGACCCATGCCACAGCTCATGGCAAGCCAGATCCTTAACCAACTGAGCAAGGCCAGGGGTCGAAGCTGTGTCCTCATGGATACTAGTCAAATTCGTTTTCACTGAGCCATGATGGGAATGCCTTTTTTCTTTTTAAAATTTTATGTCCTCACCCACAGCATATAGAAGTTCCTGGGCCAGGAATTGAACCTGAGCCACAGTTGTGACCTATAATGCAGCTGCAGTAACACTGGATCCTTTAACCCACTGCAGTGGGCCAGGGATCAAACTCATTCTTCCACAGTGATTCCAGCTGCTGCAGTCAGATTCCTTTTGGGGGAGGGGCTGTACCTTGTGGCATATTTAAGTTCCTAGGCAAGGGGTCAAATCGAAGCTGCCGTTGCCAGCCTATGCCTCAGCCACAGCAACACCAGACCCAAGCCTCATATGCGACCTACACCACAGCTTGCAACAATGCTGGAGCCTTAACCCACTGAGTGAGCCCAGGGTTGGAGCTCACATCCTCATGGACATTAATTGGATTCTTAACCTGCTGAGCTGCAACCGGAACTCCTGGCAGTCAGATTCTTTAATTTTTTTTTAAAATTCCGTGAATTTTATTACATTTATAGCTGTACAAACATCATCACTAGTTGATTTCAGAACATTTCCTTTCCAAACCCCCAGTCCATCCCTCCCCGGCAAGCTGTCCCCTTTGGTAATCATAAGTTTTTCAAAGTCTTTGATCTGTTTCTATTCTGCAAATAAGTTCATTTGTATCCTTTCTTAAATTTTATTACCTGTGTGTGTACTTGTGCTTTTTAGGGCTGCAGGTGTGGTATATGGAAGTTCCTGGGCTAGGGGTCAAATCAGAGTTGCAGCTACTGGTCTAGATCCAGTCACAGCAACACTGGATCTGAGCTGCATCTGTGACCTGCACTGCACCTTGTAGCAATGCCAGATCCTTAACTCACTGATCCAGACCAGGTATCAAACCTGTATGCTCCTAGATACTAGTCGGAGCTACAATAGGAACTCCAGGTTTTTTGTGTTCTTTTTTTAGATTCCACATATAAGTGATAGTATATTATGTTTGTGTCTCATTGTCTGACTAACTTAGCATGATTATTTCTAGCTCCATTTATGTTGCTGCAAAATGCCATTATTTCATTCTTTTTTATGGCTGAGTAACATTCCATTGTGTATATGTACCACATCTTTAGTCACTCCTCTGTCGATGGACATTTATTTTTTATTTTTTTTTATTTTTTGTCTTTTTTTTTTTTTTGCTATTTCTTGGGCCGCTCCCACGGCATATGGAGGTTCCCAGGCTAGGGGTCAAATCAGAGCTGTAGCCACCGGCCTACACCAGAGCCACAGCAACTTGGGATCCGAGCCGCATCTGCAACCTACACCACAGCTCACGGCAACGCCAAGATCGTCAACCCACTGAGCAAGGGCAGGGACTGAACCCGCAACCTCATGGTTCCTAGTCGGATTCGTTAACCACTACACCACGACGGGAACTCCTCGATGGACATTTAGACTGCTTCCATGATTTGGCTATTGCATATAGTGCTTCAGTGAACATTGGGGTACATGTGTCTATTCTTTTTTTTTTTTTTTTTTTTTAGGGCTGTAGCTGCAGCATATGGAAATTTCCAGGATAGGTGTTGAGTCAGAGCTACAGCTTTTGGCTTACACTATAGCCACAGCAACGAAGGATCAGAACCGTGTCTGTGACCTACACCACAGCTCATGGCAACGCTGGATTCTTACCCCACTGAGCAAGGCCAGGAATCAAACCCTTATCCTCATGGATACTAGTTGGGCTCATAACCTGCTGAGCTGCAGTGGGAACTCCCACATGTATCTTTTTGAGTCATGGTTTTCTCTGGATAGATGCCCAGGAGGGGGATTGCTGGATCAAATGGTAATTCTATTTTTAGTCTTTTGAGGAATCTCCATACTGTTTTTCATAGTGGTTGTGCCATTTTACATTCCCACCGGCAGTGTAAGAGGGTTGCCTTTTCTCTGCACCCTCTCTAGCATTTATTGTTTGTAGAGTTTTCGATGATGGCCATTTTAGCTGATGCCAGGTGGTACCTCATAGTAGTTTTGATTTGCATTGCTCTAATAATAAATGATGTTGAGAATCTTTTCATGTGATTTTTGGCCATCTGTATGTCTTCTTTGGAGAATTGTCTGTTTAGATCTTCTGCCCATTTCTTGATGGGGTTGTTTGTTTTTTTGGTGTTGAGCTGCAGGTGGTTTTTATGTATTTTGAGATTAACCCCTTGTCAGTTGCTTAATTTGCAAATATTTTCTACCATTCTGTGGGTTGTCTTTTTGTTTTGTTTAGGGTTTCCTTTGCTGTGCAGAATTTTTTTTTCATATTTTCATAATTTTATTGGTTTTTTAAATTTATTTTATTTTATTATTTTTTAAATTATTTATTATTATTTTTTTCCCACTGTACAGCAAGGGGGTCAGGTTATCCTTACATGTATACATTACAATTACATTTTTCCCCCAGCCGCTGTGCAGAAAATTTTAAGTTTAATTTGGTCCCATGTGTTTGTTTTAGTTTTTATTGTCATTACTTTAGGAGGTGGGTCTGAGAAGATGTTGCTGTGGTTTATGTCAGAGACTGTTTGGCCTATGTTTTCCTCTAAGAGTTTTATAGCATCCAGTTTTATGTTTAGATCTTTAATCCATTTTGAGTTTATTTTTGTGTATGGTGTTAGGGAGTGTTCTCATTTCATTCCCTTGCATGTAACTGTCCAGTTTTCCCAGCGCCACTTATTAAAAGGACTGTCTTTTCTCCATTGTGTATTGCCTCCTTTGTCACAGGTTAATTGACTGTAGGTGGCTGGGTTTATTTTTGGGCTTTCTATCCTGTTGCATTGATCTATATGTCTGTTTTTGTGCCAGTACCATACTGTTTTGATGACTGTAGCTTTGTAGTGCAGTGTGAAGCCAGGGAGCTTGATTGCTCCAGTTCCATTTTTCTTTCTCAGGATGACTTTGGCTATTTGGGATCTTTAACAAATTTTAAAATATTTTGTTCCTAGTTCTGTAAAAAATGTCCTTGGTAATTTGATAGGGATTGCATTGAATCTATAGATTGCCTTGGATAGTATAGTCATTTTGCCAACACTGATTCTTCCAATCCAACATCATGGTATATTCTTTCCATCTGTTTGTGTCATCTTTGATTTCTTTCATCAGCATGTTATAGTTTTCCAAATGCAGGTCTTTTGTCTCTTTAGGTAGGTTTATTCCTAATACTTTATTCTTTTTGATGCAAAGGTAAATGGGATTATTTCCCTAATTTCTCTTTCTTTCTTTCTTTTCTTTTTTTTCTTTTTTTTTCTTTTTTTGGTCTTTTTAGGGCCACACCTGCAGCATGTGGAGGTTCCCAGGCTAGGGGTCTAATCGGAGCTACAGCTGCCAGTCTATGCCACAGCCACAGCAACTCCAGATCTGAGCCGCATCTGTGACCTACACCACAGCTCACAGCAACACCAGATCCTTAACCCACTGAGTGAGGCCAGGCCTTGAACCTGTAACCTCATGGTTCCTAGTCAGATTCGTTTCTGCTGTGCCACGATGGGAACTCCCTAATTTCTCTTTCTGATCTTTCATTGTGAGTATATAGAATGGTTGGTTTCTGTGTATTAATTTTGAATCCTCCACTTTACCAGATGCATTGATGAGCTCTCACAGTTTTCTGGTAGTGACTTTATGATTTTCTAGGTATGGTATCATGTCATCTGAAAACAGTGATAGTTTTACGTCTTCCTTTCCAATTTGGATTCCTTATATTTCTTTTTCTTTGATTGCTGTGGCTCTGGCTTCCAAAACTAGGTTGAATACAAATGGCAAGAGTGGACATCCTTGTCTTGTTCCTGATCTTAGTGGGAATTCTTTCAGCTTTTCACCATTGAGAATGATGTAAACTGTGGGTTTGTCATATTTGGCCTTCATTTTGTTGAGATAGGTTCCCTCTGTGCCCACTTTCTGGAGTGTTTTTCTCAGAAATGGGTGTTGGATTTTGTCAAAAGCTTTTTCGCATGTATTGAGGGGATCGTGTGGTTTTTATTCTTCAGTTTGTTAATGTGGTGTATCACACTGATTGATTTGTGGATATTGAAGAATCCTTGCATCCCTGGGGTAAGTCCCACGTGATCATGGTGTGCAATCCTTTTAATGTTTTGTTTCATTCGATTTGCTAGTATTTTGTTGAGGATTTTTTGCATCTGTGGTCATCAGTGGTATTATCCTGTAGTTTTCTTTTTTTGTGGTATCTGGTTTTGGTATCAGAGTGATGGTGGCCTCATAGAATGAGTGTGGGAGGGTTCCTTCCTCTGTAATTTTTGAAATAGTTTCAGAAAGATAGGTGTTATGTCTTCTCTAAATGTTTGATAGAATTTGCCTGTGAAGCTATCTGGTCCTAGACTTTTGTTTGTTGGAAGTTTTTAAAATCACAGTTTCCATTTCAGTGCTTGTGATTGGTCTGTTTATCTTTTCCATTTCTTCTTGGTTTAGTCTTGGAAGATTGTAGCTTTCTAACATCTTTTCAAAGAATCAGTTTTAGTTTTATTGATCTTTTCTATTGTTTTCTTTATTTCTATTTCATTTATTTATGCTCTCATCTTTATGATTTATTTATTTATTTTTGCTTTTTATGGCCTCACCCATGGCATATGGAGATTCCTAGGCTAGAGGTCAAATTGGAGCTACAGCTGCTGGCCTACACCACAGCCACAGCAACATGGGATCTGAGCCATGTCTTCGACCTACACCATGGCTCACAGCAACACGGGATCCTTAACTCAATGAGCAATGCCAGGGATTGAACACACAACCTCTTGGTTCCTACTGGGATTTGTTTCTGCTGTGCCATGACAGAAACTCCTCATCTTTATGATTTCTTTCTTTCTGCTTACTTTGGGTTTTGTCTGTTCTTCTCTCTGTAGTTATTTTAGGTATAAAGTTTGATTGTATATTTGAGATTTTTCTTGTTTCCTGAGATAGGCTTGTATTGCTATAAACCTTCCTCTTAGAACTGCTTTTGCTGCATCCCATAGGTTTTGGATTTTTGTGTCTTTGTTGTCATTTGCTTGTAGGTATTTTTTAATTTCCTCTTTGATTTCTTCAGTGATCCATTGGTTGTTTAGAAGCACATTGTTTAGTCTCCAAGTGTTTGCATTTTTTGCATTTTTTTTCTTGTTGATTTCCAGTCACACAGTGTTGTGGTTGTAAAAAATGCTTGATATGATTTCATTTTTCCTAAATTTACTGAGACCTGATTTGTGGCCCAGAATGTCATCTATCCTAGAGAGTGTTCTGTGTGCAATTGAGAAGAGTGTATATTCTGCTGCTTTTGGATGGACTGTTATATAAGTCATCTGGTCTAATGCATCATTTAAGGCCTGTGTTTTCTTGTTGATTTTCTGTCTGGATGATCTATCCATTGCTGTAAGTGGGGTGATAAAGTCCCCTGCTATTACTGTGTTATTGTCAATTTCTCCTTTTAAGGTTGTTAGCAGTCATCTTATTTTATTGAGGTGGGTGATCCTATGTTGGATGCATATTAGTTAAATTGTTATATCTTTTTGGATTGATCCTTTGATCATTATGTAATGTCCTTTGCCTCTTACAATATTCTTTATTTTAAGGTCTATTTTGTCTGATATGAATATTGCTACTCAGCTTTCCTTTGGGTTTCTGTTTGCATAGAATATTTTCTTCCATCCTTTCACTTTCAGTTTGTATGTGTCCCTAAAACTGAAGTGGATCTCTTGAAGACACCATATGTATCGGTCTTATTTTTGTATCCATTCAGCCAGTCTTTACCATTTACATTTACGGTAATTACAGGAATGTGTGTTTTTATTGCTATTTTATTTATTGATTTGAATTTGTTTTTGTTGGTCTTTTTTTTTCCCCTTCTCTTGTTCTCTTCTGTTGTGGTTTATGACTCTTTTTAGTTTGGATTGCTTTTTCTAATTTGTGTGTGTATGTATTGTATATTTTTGGTTTGCAGTTACCATGAAGTTTTGATATATATATATATACACACACACACACACACACAATATTGTTTTTGTTTTTGGTTTTTTTTGTCCTTTTGTGATTTCTTGGGCCGCTCTTGTGGCATATGGAGGTTCCCAGGCTAGGGGTCGAATCGGAGCTGTAGCCACCGGCCTACACCAGAGCCATAGCAACTCGGGATCCAAGCCACATCTGCGACCTACACCACAGCTCACGGCAACACCGGATCCTTAACCCACTGAGCAAGGCCAGGGATGGAACCTGCAACCTCATGGTTCCTAGTTGGATTCATTAACCACTGTGCCACGATGGGAACTCCCTTATATACAATATTGTTTTAAGTTGTTGGCCTCTTAATTGCAAGCGCATCTCCAGTGTCCTGCAGTTGTACCCTCCTTTTCTCATGATTTCTGGTTTTGGTAGCATATTTGCATGTGGATGATTTCTTATCTTAAGTATAGGTATGCCTTTACCAGTGAGCTTTGCCATTTGTAATATTTTTGTTTCTAGTTGTGGCTTTTTCTTTTTCATCTAGAGAAGTTTTTTTAATATTTGTTGTAAAGCTGGTTTGGTGGTGCTGAATCCTCTTAGCTTTTGCTCCTCTGTAAAGCTTTTGATTTCGTCTTCAAATCTGAATGAGAGTCTTGCTGAGTAGAGTAATCTTGGCTGGAGTTTTTTTTCCCTTACATTACGTTAAGTAAATCATGCTACTCCCTTCTGGCCTGCAGAGATTTTGTTGAAAAATCAGCTGATAACTTTATCAGGGTTCCTTGTATGTTACCTGTTTCTTTTCCCTAGCTGTTTTCAATATTTTCTCTTTGTCTTTAATTTTGGTCAGTTTGATTAATATGCGTCTTGCATTAGTTTTATATGGTACTTGTTGTTCTTCCTGGATTTTTTTTTTTTTTTTGTCTTTTTGCCATTTCTAGGGCCGTTCCCGCGGCATGTGGAGGTTCCCAGGCTAGGGGTCAAATAGGTGCTGTAGCCTCCGGCCTACGCGGTATCTGAGCCAGCCGCATCTGCAACCTACACCACAGCTCACGTTGCCGGATTGTTAACCCACTGATCAAGGGCAGGGACCAAACCCGCAACCTCATGGTTCCTAGTCGGATTCGTTAACCACTGCGCCACAATGGGAACTCCTCTTCCTGGATTTGAGTGAGTGATTCCTTTCCCATGTTAGGGAAGTTTTCAGTTGTTATCTCTTCACATATTTTCTCTGGCCCTTTCTCTCTCTCTTCGCCTTCTTTCTTTTCTTTCTTTTTTTTCTTCTTCTGTCTTTTCTAGGGCTGCAGCTGCAGCATATGGAGGTTCCCAGGCTAGGGGTCTAATCAGAGCTGTAGCCATCAGCCTATGCCACACCCACAGCAATGCAGGATCCAAGCTGCATCTGCGACCTGTACCGCAGCTCACGGCAATGCCAAATCCTTAACCCTCTGAGCGAGGCCAGGAATTGAAACTGCAACCCTGTCATTTCTAGTTGGATTCGTTAACCACTGCAGCATGAGGGGAACTCCTCTCCTTGCCTTCTGGTACCCCTATAATATGGAGGTTGATGCATTTAACATTGTGCTAGAGTGCCAGGGTTCTCTTAGACTGTTTTCAATCTTTTTTCTCCTTTCTGTTATGCATCAGTGATTTCCACCAGTCTGTCTTCCACCTTGCTTATTGGTTCTTCTGCCTCCTGTATTCTGTTGTCGGTTCCTTCTTGTGAAAAAAAATTTTTTTTTTGCTTTTCTTTAAGGGCTGCACCCACAGCATATGGAGATTCCCAGATGAGGGGTCTAATTGGAGCTACAGCTGCTGGCCTGTGCCACAGCCACAGCAACGTGGGATCTGAGCCACATCTGTGACCTACACCACAGTTCATGGCAATGCCAGATCCTTAACCCACGAGAGGCCAGGGATTGAACCCTCAACTTCATGGGTCCTAGTTGATTTTGTTTCTGCTGCACCACTGTGGGAACTCCCTTCTCATGAATTTTTTATTTCAGTTATTGTATTTTACATCTCTGATTGCTTAATATTTAAATTCTCTATTTCTTTGTTCAGTGTTTCTTGTAATTTATCAGTCTTTGCCTCCAGTTTATTTCCAAAATCTTGAATTATCTTTACTATCATTAAAGTCTTTTTCACAGAGGTTAGTAATCCCCAGATCACTTAGCTACTTTTCTGTTTTTTTTTTTTTCTTGTTCCCTTATCTGAGTCATAATTCTCTGCCTTTTTCATTTTGTATAGATTTTTGGTGTGGTCTCCTTTTTGTAGACAATAGGGTTGTAGCCTCTCTTGCTTCTGATGTCTGCTCCTCTTGTGGAAGAAGTTGGTACAGGTGCTTGCTGTAGGCTTCCTCATGGGAGGAACTGGTGCCTGCCTAATGGTAGGTTGAGCTGATTCTTATCCCTCTGGTGGGTAGGGCTTTGTCTCTGGGTGTGATTAGGGGCAGCTGTGTGACTAGGAGGACTTTAGGCTGCCTGCTTGCTGACAGGTGGGACTTTGTTTCCACCCTCTTTATTGTTTGGCCTGGGGCTTCTCAGCCCTAATGGGTGGGGCCAGATTTTCCTAACATGGACACCTGCAGGGGAGTTCATCCAACAGTCATTCCTGAGATCTGTGCCTCCAGTGTCCTTCCCCCACAACAAGCCACAGTCACCCCCTGTTTTCCCAGGAGATCCTCCAAGGCCTGCAGATAGGTCTGACCCAGATTCTTATGGGGTCTCTGCTTTGCCCTGGGAGCCAGTGCACATGAAAGCCTTTGTGCCCCCTCTGAAAGTGGAATCTCCATTTCCTCCCATCCTGTGGAGCTACTGCACACAAGCCCTGCTGGCACTCAATGCTAGATGCTCTGGGGGCTCCTGCCCCCCATGCCATATCCCTAGGTGTGGGAACATGGGGCTTAGAATTCTCACTCCTGTTGGAGAGCCTCTGCAATAGTTTTTTTTTTCCCCAGTATGTGGGTTGCCCACCTGGTGCATATGGGATTGTTTAGAGTCTCCTGAAGTCTCAATGTGGCTTTTTCTTTGTCTTTTGCTGTAGGATATCTTTTTTTGTAGTTTCCAGTCTATTGGAAACTGTTGTTGGTTCAGCAGTTGGTTGTAATTTTGGTGTTTTTATGAGCAAAGTTGTGCTCCAATCCTTCTACTCTGCAATCTTAAACTCATCTCTGCTTGAGGATTCTAAACCCCCTGGACCACAGCATGAACTCCCTGTACCACATCTTCTTAATCCATTTATCTCTTATTGGTCATTTAGATTGTTTTGGCTGTTGTGAGTAGTGCTGCAGTGAACATAAGCGTGCATGTAACTTTTTTTTTTTTTTTTTGGCCACTCTGTGGCATATGAAGTTCCCATTGCCAAGGATTAGGTCTTAGCCACAGTTGTGACCTATGCTGCCGCTGCAGAAACGTTGGATCCTTTAACCCACTGTGCCAGGCTGGGGATTAAACCTGTGTCCTGGTGCTGCAGAAACACTGCAGATCCTATTGCACTACAGTGGGAACTCAGTATCTTTTTGAATTATAATGTTGTGCAGATGGATTGTTGGATGATATGGTTGTTCTGAGGAAACTCCATACTGCTTTCCAAAGTGGTTGTAATTCCCACCAACAGTGTAAGAGCATTTCCTTTTTGCCACACCCTCTCTAGCATTTATTTGTAGGTTTTTTTTTTTTTTGTAGCTATTTGTGGACTTTTTGATCATGTCCATTCTAACTAGCGTGAGGTGGTACCTCATAGTAGTTTTGAAGTTCATCTCTCTTAACAATTAGTGATGTTGAGCTCTTTTTGTGCCTACTGGCCATCTATATGTCCTCTTTGGAGAAATGTCTATTTAGGTCTTCTGCCCATATTTTGGGTAGTTTTTTTTATTGTTGTTGTTGTTATAGCTCCTTTTTAAAGTAATCTGTTTTATTGTCAGTAGCTGTTCTTAATTCATTCAGTATTTTCATTACCTCCTTTTTGAACTCAGTATTTGTTAGACTGCAGAGGTCTGTTTTATTGTTTGCTCCTCGGGAATTTTCTTGTTCTTTTAACTGGGAATGGTTCCTGTGCTTCTTCATTTTGTTTATGTTTTTCTTACTCTGAGTTTAGGGAAAACAATTATCTACTGCAGTATTGTAGGGCCACTTATATGGGGTAGTCCCTGGGTAGCTGTGTGGGTTTACTCTTCTTTTGTTGTGAGGGCTGTTTTTGGTTTAAATTCTTGCTCCCTCTTTCCTCAGGGTGTGCAGGTTGATAGGGGTTGTGCAGGTGAATGGCCTGTACTTGGTTCCAGGGAGGTGGAGGCCGTAGGCGGCACTTGGTCACTAGGCCCTTGGCAGTGGTGGTGAACCATGGGGAGGTGGGAGCTGCAAGCTATGCCTGTTTTCAGGCCCCTTGGCAGTGGTGGTAATCCCCAGGATGGTGGGGGCAGCAGGCAGTGCTAGGTTGCAGGGCTTTCTGCAGCAGCTAACCCTGAGGTGACTGGGGTGGCAGGTGGTGCCTAGTTGTAGGAGAATCTCGAATACCTCTGGAGTCTGAGATGGCTGTGGGTTTTTGCACTGGAGCTTGTAGCCTGCACAAGAGGTGCCCCGCTGCCTGAGAGCCCATTCATGTGCAGAGAAAGAAGTTCCTATGGAGGTCCAACCCTCTCTGCTCTCACACTCCCCAACAATAGCGCTTTGATTATTTGGCAGCCCTGGCCTTTTCCTGCACTTCCTTGGCTGTGGTGTGCTGCTCCCTAGCCCTTGGATCATTGCTCCCCATCTCCCTCAGGCTGTTGCCACACAGCCAAACATAGTCCTTTCCCCAGAACTGAGGCTCCAAAGCCTGATGAGCCTCAGCACCCAGCTGGGATATGCTGGGTTGGGCAGTTGTTTGTAGTCTCTCTCTGCTTTGCCTGCCTCAGTCCCACTGCTGCACTTTTCTCTGAGGCTTTGAGGCTCCCTCTTTTGTCCCAGCTTATTTCCCTATTAGTTAGGTGGCCTCCCAGGGTGCAGATTCCTTTCTTCTTTCACAACTCCCTGTCAGGAGTGCTGGTCCTGTCCTGATTCTGTTTTTCCTCTTCTCTCTCTCTCTCTTTTTCCTTTGTTCTACCCGGTTATGTGGAGCTTTTCTTGCCCATTTTGGAAGTCTGAGGTCTTCTGCCAGCATTTGGTAGATGTTCTGTGTGAATTGTTCTGTATGTAGGTTTTTGTTTTTTTAATGTGTTTGTGGGAGAAGGTGAGCTTCATATCCTACTCCTCCACTATCTTGATCCTGGAGGCTCTGTTTTATGTTTTAGATTCTACTTAAAAGTAATAACATGGAGTATTTGTTTTTTCTCTGTATGACTTACTTCACTAAGCATAATACCTTTGACTTCCAGTCATGTTGTTGCAAGTGGCAAAATTTCATTCTTTTTATGGCTAAGTGTTATTCTATTACTCCATTGTGTGTGTGTATACCACATATATTCTACATCTTCTTTATCCATTCATTTCTTGATGGACATTTAGGTTGCTTCCATATCTTGGCTATTATGAATAATGTTGCTGTGAACATTGGTGTGCATGTATCTTTCTGAGCTAGTGTTTTGTTTTTCTTCACATAAATACCCAGAAGTGGAATTGCTGGATCATATGGTAGTTGTGCTTTTATTTTTTTGAGGAAACTTCATAACATTTTCCACAGTGGCTGCACCAATTTACATTCCCAACAGTGTATAAGGGTTACCTTTTCTCCATGTCCTTGTCAATACTTGTTATTTGTGGTCTTTTTTTTTGACAGGTGTGATGTGATGTGATGCTCAATATGATTTTGACTTACAGTTCCTATTTTATTAGTGATCTAATATTTTCACTTTGTGCCTGTTGGCCATCTGTATGTCTTCTTTGGAAAAATGCCTATTCATATCCTTTGCCCATTGTTTGATTGTTTTTTTTTAATATTGAGTTTCATGAGCAGTTTATATATTTTGGATATTAACACTTTATTGGACATAACATTTGCAAATATTTTCTTCCCTTCAGTAGGTTGGCTTTTTGTTTTGTTGATGGTTTCCTTTGCAGTGCAAGAGCTTTTAAGTTTTTTTGTTTTCATTTTTGTTTTCTTTTTGACCACGCCTGTGGCATGTGGATGTGGAAGTTCCCAGGCCAGGGATTGAACCTGCACCACAACAGTGACCCGAACTGCTTCAGTAACAGTACTGGATCCTTAACCTGCTGTGCCACAAGAGAACTCCCAAAAGGTTTTAAGTTTTTTTTTTTTTTTTTTTAAGGGCCTAACCTGCAGCATATGGAAGTTCCCAGGCCAGGGGTCGAATCAGAGCTACAGCTGCCAGCCCACGCCATAGCCACAGCAATGCAGGATCCGAGCTGCATCTGCAACCTACACTGCAGCTCACAGCAACGCTGGATCCTTAATTAACCCACTGAGCAAGGCCAGGGATCGAACCTGTATCCTTAAGGATTGTTAACCACTGAGCCACAAAGGGAACTCCATGGGTTTTAAGTTTTATTAGGCCCCATTTGTTTAATTTTTGCTTTTGTTTCCCTTGCCTGAGGAGACATCTATAAAATTATTGCTAAGATCAATGTCTTCTAGGAGTTTTATGATTTCAGTTTTTAAAGTCTTTAATCCATTTTGTGCCTATTTTTGTATGTGGTGTGAGAAAATTTTTTTTTGCTTTTTATTTTTATTTATTTATTTATTTATTTAATCACATCTATAGTTGTATAATGATCATAACAATCTGATTTCACAGGATTTCCATCCCACAACCCAAGCACATCACCCCCCCCCCCCCCCCAAACTGTCTCCTCCGGAGACCAAAAGTTTTTCAATGTCTGTGAGTCAGCATCTGTCCTGCAAAGAAGTTCAGTCTGTCCTTTTTTCAGATTCCACATATCAGTGATAGTGTTTGATGATGGTGTCTCATTGTATGGCTGACGTCTCTTAGCATGATAATTTCTAGGTCCATCCATGTTGCAAAAAATGCTGGTATTTTGTTCCTTTTAATGGCTGAGTAATATTCCACTGTGTATAGGTACCACATCTTCTGGATCCACTCCTCTGTCGATGGACATTTAGGTTGTTTCCATGTCTTGGCTAATGAAAATAGTGCTGCAATGAACATTGGAGTACATGTGTCTTTGCGAGTCGTGGTTTTCTCTGGATAGATGCCCAGGAGTGGGATTGCTGGATCAAATGGTAGTTCTATGTTTAGTTTTCTGAGGCATCTCCATACTGCTTTCCACAGTGGTTGCACCAATTTACATTCCAACCCACAGTGTAATGGGGTTCCTTTTTCTCCACACCCTCTCCAGCACTTACTGTTTGCAGACTTTTGGATGATGGCCATTCTGGCTGGTGTAAGGTGGTACCTCAGAGTGGTTTTGATTTGCATCTCTCTAATAATGAGTGATGTTGAACATCTTTTCCTGTGCTTTTTGGCCATCCGTATGTCTTCTTTGGAGAACTGTCTGTTTAGATCTTCTGCCCATTTTTTAATGGGGTTGTTTGGTTTTTTTTTGGTATGGAGCTGCAGAAGGTGTTTATAAATTTTGGAGATTAATATCTTGTCAGTTGATTCACTTGCAAAGATTTTCTCCCATTCTGTGGGTTGTCTTTTTGTGTTGTTTAGGGTTTCCTTTGCTGTGCAGAAACTTTGAGGTTTGATTAGATCCCATTTGTTTATTTTTCTTTTTATTGCCAATACTCTAAGAGGTGGATCTGAGAAGATGTTGCTGTCATTTATGTCAGAGAGTGTTTGGCCTATGTTTTCCTCTAGGAGTTTTATAGTGTCTGGTCTTATATATAGGTCTTTAATCCATTTGGAGTTTATTTTTGTGTGTGGTATTAGGAAGTGATCTAGTTTCATTCTCTTCCATGTGGCTGTCCAGTTTTCCCAGCACCACTTACTGAACAAGCTGTCCTTTCTCCATCGCATATTCTTGCCTCCTTTGTCATAGATTAGTTGACTGTAGGTGCGTGGGTTTAATTCTGGGCTTTCTATCCTGTTCCACTGATCTGTATGTCTGTCTTTGTGCCAGTACCATGCAGTTTTGACGACTGTTGCTTTGTAGTATAGTCTGAAGTCCGGGAGCTTGATTCCTCCAGCTCCATTTTTCTTTTTCAGGATATCATACTTTGGCTATTCTGGGTCTTTTGTGCTTCCAAACAAACTTTAAAATATTTTGTTCAAGTTCTGTGAAAAATATCCTTGGTGATTTGATAGGGATTGCATTGAATCTGTATACTGCCTTAGGTAGTATAGTCATTTTGATAATATTGACTCTTCCAATCCAAGAGCATGGTATGCCTTTCCATCTGTTGGTGTCATCTTTGATTTCTTTCATCAGTGTCTTATAGTTTTCAGAGTACAGGTCTTTTGTCTCTTTAGGTAGGTTTACTCCTAAGTAATTTTTTCTTTTGGATGCGATGGTAAACGGGATTGCTTCCCTGATTTCTCTTTCTGATCTTTCATTGTTAGTATATAGAAATGCAGTTGATTTATGTGTATTAATTTTGTATCCTGCGACTTTGCCAAATTCGTGGATGAGCTGTAACAGTTTTCTGGTAGAGTCTTTAGGATTCTCTAGGTATAATATCATGTCATCTGCAAAGAGTGACTGTTTTATTTCTTCCTTTCCAATTTGGATTCCTTTTATCTCTTTTACTTCTCTGATTGCTGTGGCTAGGATTTCCAAAGCTATGTTGAAGAGTAGCAATGAGAGCAGACATCCTTATCTTGTTCCTGATCTCAGCAGGAATTCTTTCATCTTTTCACCATTGAGAATGATGTTCGCTGTGGGTTTGTCATATATGGCCTTTATTATGTTGAGGTAGGTTCCCACTATGCCCACTTTCTGAAGGCTTTTTATCAGAAATGGATGTTGGATTTTGTCAAAGGCTTTTTCTGCATCTGTTGAGAGAATTGTACAGTTTTTAATTCTTCATTTGGTTAATATGGCATATCACACTGATTGATTTGTAGATATTGAAGAATACTTGCATCCCTGGGATAAATCCCACTTGATCATGGTGTACAGTCCTTTTAATGTATTTTTGGACTCGATTTGCTAGAGTTCTGTTGGGGATTTTTTGCATCTATGTTCATCAGTGAAATTGGCCTGTAATTTTCTTTTTTTTTTCTGGTATCTTTGTCTGGTTTTGGTATCAGGGTGATTGTGGTCTCATAGAATGAGTTTGGGAGTGTTCCTTCCTCTGCAGTTTTTTTGGAGTAGTTTCAGAAGGATAGGTGTTAACTCTTTAAATGTTTGATAGAATTTGCCTGTGAAGCCATCTGGTCCTGGACTTTAGTTTATTGCAAGATTTTTAATCACAGTTTCCATTTAAGTATTTGTGATTGGTCCACCTATCTTGGTTTAGTCTTGGAAGATTGTACTTTTCTAAGAAGTTGTCCATTTCTTCTAGGTTTTTTGTTTTATTGGGTATAGTTGTATGTAGTAGTCTCTTATGATCCCTTGTATTTCTGTGATGTCTGTTGTTACTTCTCCATTTTCATCTCTAATTGTACTGATGTGAGTCCTCTCTCTTTTTTTCTTGATAAGTCTGGCTAAGGGTTTATCAATTTTGTTGATGTTTTCAAAGACCCAGCTTTTCGTTTCATTGATCTTTTCTATGGTTTTGTTTCTATTTCATTGATTTCTGCTCTGACCTTTATGATTTCTTTCCTTCTGCTAACTTTAGGTCTTGTCTGTTCTCTCTCTAGTTGCTTTAGATGTAAAGTTAGGTTGTTTATTTGAGCTTTTCCTTGTTTCCTGAGGTAGGCTTGTATTGCTATAAACTTCCCTCTTAGAACTGCTTTTGGGAGTTCCCATCATGGCTCAGTGGTTAACGAATCTGACTAGGAACGATGAGGTTGCGGGTTTGATCCCTGGCCTTGTTCAGTGGGTTAAGGATCCGGCGTTGCCGTGAGCTGTGGTGTAGGTCGCAGATGCGGCTTGGATCCTGCGTTGCTATGGCTGTGGTGTAGGCCGGTGGCTACAGCTCCGATTCAACCCCTAGCCTGGGAACCTCCATATGCCACAGAAGCGGCCCAAGAAATGGCAAAAAGACAAAAAAAAAAAAAAAAACCCAACAACAAAAAAACCTACTTTTGCTGCATCCCATAGGTTTTGGAGTGCTATATCTTTGTTGTTATTTGCTTCTAGGTATTTTTAAATTTCCTCTTGGATTTCTTCAGTGATCCATTGGTTGTTTAGAAGCATGTTGTTTAGTCTCCACGTGTTTGTGATTTTGCAGTTTTTTTTCTAGTTGTTGATTTCCAGTTGTATAGCATTGTGGTCAGGAAAGATGCTTGATATGATTTCGGTTTTCTTAAAGTTACCGAGGCTTGATTTTTAGCCCAGGATGTGATCCATCTTAGAGAACATTCTGTGTGCACTTGAGAGGAATGTGTATTCTCTTGCTTTTGGAGGAATGTCCTATAAATATCTATTAAGTATCTCATCTAATGCTTCATTCAGGGCCCTGTGTTTCCTTATTAAATAGAACTACTGTATGATCTAGCAATCCTAGATCCAGAGAAAAGCCATAATTAAAAAAGATACATGGAGTTACCTCGTGGCTAACCACATATGAATCTGACTAGTATCCATGAGGATGCAGGTTTGATCTGTGGCTTTGCTCAGTGGGTTAAGGATCTGGCATTGCCATCATCTGTGGTGTAGGTTGCTGATGCCACTCGGATCTGTAGTTGCTGTGGCTGTGGTATAAGCCAGTGGATACAGCTCCAATTTGACCTCTAGCCTGGGAACCTCCATGTGTCCTGGGTGCAGCACTTAAAAAAACAAAAAGACACACACACAAAAAGATACATGCACCCCAGTGTTCATTGTGGCACTCTTAATAATAGCCAAGACATGGAAACAAACTAAATGTCTATCAACAGAGACTTGGATGAGAAAGAGATTATATGTATGTAATATATTCCATTGTGTGTATATACATACACACACACACACACACACACACACACACACATGCACAATGGAATATTACTCAGCCATAAAAAGAATGAAATAATGCTGATTGGAAGTAAGTCAGAGAAAGACAAACATCATATGCTATCACTTACATGTGGAATATAAAAAAAGGATACAAATGAACTTACTTGCAGAACAGAAACAGACTGATAGACCTCAAAAACAAATTAATGGTTACCAAAGGGAATAGGTTGGGGGAAAAGGATGGTTTGGGATTGGCATAAGCACACTGTAGTATATGAAGTGATTGGCCAACGAGGACCTGCTGTATAGCACAGGGAACTCTTAACCAGTATTCAGTAATCTCTGTGGAAAAAGAGTCTGAAAAAGAATGGATCTTTGTAAATATATATATAACAAAATTACTTTGTTGTACAATAGAAATTATCACAACGTTGTAAATCAGCTATTCTTCAATAAAACTTTGAAAAAAAAGTAGGTATGTATATGATTTTAAAAAGTAAACCGGGGAGTTCTCATCGTGGCACAGTGGTTAACGAATCCGACTAGGAACCATGAGGTTGCGGGTTTGGTCCCTGCCCTTGCGCAGTGGGTTAACAATCCGGCGTTGCCGTGCTCTGTGGTGTAGGTCGCAGACGCGGCTTGGATCCCGCGTTGCTGTGGCTCTGGCGTAGGCCGGGGGCTACAGCTCCGACTGGACCCCTAGCCTGGGAACCTCCATATGCCGCGGGAGTGGCCCAAAGAAATAGCAAAAAAAAAAGACAAAAACAAACAAAACAAAACAAAAAAGTAAACCGTATGGAAGGGAATACAATGAAACATTTAAGTGTTTTTCCTGTCCACAACCTTAGTTCTCCAGGCCTTCTCCCCAGAGGAAAGCACTGTTCATAGTTTCATGGATATTCTTCCATATGTAATCTCAGCAATTATAAATGTATATGCATATTTTTTTGTAAAATAAACGGAATCATTCAACGTGTACTGGACATTGTTTTAGCTTCTTATATCTTAGAGTTCATGTCATATCAGCAAAAATCTTTTTCATTCTTTCTTATTGCTGCATAATATTCTGCCAGATATGTATGTCATGATTTAACTCTCCTCGGAGTTCCTGTCGTGGCACAGCGGAAACGAATCCGACTAGGAACCATGAAGTTGCAGGTTTGATCCCTGGCCTCGCTGAGTGGGTTAAGGATCTGGTGTTGCCATGAGCTGTGATGCAGGTCACAGACGAGGCTCGAATCTGGTGTTGCTGTGTCTCTGGTGTAGGCTGGCAGCTACAGCTCCGATTGGACCCTTAGCCTGGGAACCTCCATATGCCATGGGTGTGGCCCTAAAAAGACAAAAAAATAAGACAAAAAAATAATTTAACACTCCTCACCTTCCAATGATGAACGTTTTTGATGTTTCCAGACTTTTAATAAAAATCAATGTGGCCATGTATATACATCTTTGCAGTGTGTGAATGTATCTGTGAGACACATTACTAGAAGTTATCATCTTGATAATAAATACATATAACTCTTTTATGAGTGTAATACAAATTTTCCCTTTCTCCTTTAGAAAGAAGCCTAAGAAGAAAGAAAATGGGACTGGATGTAGAAGGTCAATGCGATTACTAAAAGTTGATCCTTCAGGAGTTCCATTACCAGCAACTCCAACCCAGCCAATATTAGTAGCTGATGAAAATGTAAGGAGTCCAAGTACAATGTATTAACTCAGTAAAATACTGAAAAAATTTGTTTGAAACTAGAGTAAAAATTCATTAAATTATGTTTAATTCGTACTTCATTAATTTAATACTTGGTTATGTTTTATTTTTTTAATTAATTTTTTTTGTGTGTGTGTCTTTTTGCCATTTCTTGGACCGCTCCCACGGCATATGGAGGTTCCCAGGCCAGGGATCTAACCGGAGCTGTCGCCGCCGGCCTACGCCAGAGCCACAGCAACGTGGGATCCGAGCCGCATCTGTAACCTACACCACAGCTCATGGCAACGCCGGATCCTTAACCCACTGAGCAAGGCCAGGGACTGAACCCGCAACCTCATGGTTCCTAGTCAGATTCGTTAACCACTGAGCCACAACGGGAACTCCTTGGCTATGTTTTAATGAGTAAGATTTCTAACTCCTAAAAGACTAGGTTAGATTCTATATTTCTGCAGACTTACCCTATGTGGGATTTTTGGGCAAATTCCTTAGCCTTTCTGGGGCTCAGTTTACCCATTCTAAAAATGTCAACAATAATAGAAACCTCAAAGGGGTATTTTGAGTGTTAAATGAAATAATGTCTTTAAAGTTCCTTACATTATATTAAGGGCTTAGTAAGTAAGCAATAAATGGTAGTTATTAATATTATTAATAATAAATAACATGTAATAACA
Source organism: Phacochoerus africanus (assembly GCF_016906955.1). Classification (NCBI taxonomy): domain Eukaryota; kingdom Metazoa; phylum Chordata; class Mammalia; order Artiodactyla; family Suidae; genus Phacochoerus; species Phacochoerus africanus. Next base: position 129,620,002 of record NC_062545.1, on the reverse strand, counting down.
GTGATGGGGATCCCTTGCTGTAGTTTAATTTTATACTGTCAGTGAGTGGAAAGAGTTTTATTTACCAAATTTATTGTCCAAATAAGATTATGAGTATATTTTTTATTCAGGAGCACTTACTGTTTTTAATACTTTATATCTAGGTGCTTAATTATACATTGGAAGATAGCACTCATTAGCCTGGTGATTTGGGAGCTAACTGCAAATTAAGTTGCTAGGAGAAGAGAAGCTTTCAAATTTTTTGGGCCTTCTATCCATCCATGATAAGGAATATATTTACACACAATTACAATAGACAACTGACATAAAACTTTGTAAAATAATGCTTATTACATGTGATGCCCTTTTGTATTTTTCAGTCTATTCTTTTCTCAATCATTAAAACACATTGTTGGTTGTGATGTATTAAAATGATTTCACAGAAATTCCTTGGTGGTTCAGCAGGTTAAGGTTAAGCATTGTTACTGCTGTGGCATGGGCTTGGTCCCTGGCCTGGGAACTTCCTCATGCTGAGGGTGTGGCCCCCCCCCCAGAAAATAATTTCACCACCCATGTGTTACAACCTATGATTAAAAAAACTACTGACATAAAAAAAGACACTGACATAGAGTAATAGCTTTGAGTAATGAGATGATCTGAATCAATTGCCAGCAACTCCAGTTACTAGCAGTATAACTTTGGACAAATTAACTTAAGTTTTATTCCAGTATCTTTGAAATGTGGTATCTTATTCACTGGATTATTAAGGGGATTAAATGAGATAATATATGTTATTACTTTATAGGATACTTGGCATTCATTCATTGAACAACTACTTTTTTTTTTTTTTTTTGCTATTTCTTTGGGCTGCTCCCACGGTATATGGAGGTTCCCAGGCTAGGGGTTGAATCGGAGCTGTAGCCGCCAGCCTACACCAGAGCCACAGCAACTAGGGATCCGAGCCGCGTCTGCGACCTACACCACAGCTCACGGCAACGCTGGATCGTTAACCCACCGAGCAAGGGCAGGGACCAAACCCGCAACCTCATGGTTCCTAGTTGGCTTCGCTAACCACTGCGCCACGACGGGAACTCCTGAACAACTACTTTTGAATGCTAACTATGTGTCATTCCTATTGTTGATTTTCAAAGTAAAGTAGTGAGGGAGTTCCCGTCGTGGCTCAGTGGTTAATGAATCTGACTAGGAACCATGAGGTTGCGGGTTTGATCCCTGGCCTTGCTCAGTGGGTTAAGGGTCCGGCATTGCTGTGAGCTGTGGTGTAGATTGCAGATGCAGCTCGGCTCACAAGTTGCTGTGACTCTGGTGTAGGCTGGTGGCTACAGCTCCGACTGGACCCCTAGCCTGGGAACCTCCATATGCTGTGGGAGCAGTCCTAGAAAAGGCAAAAAGACAAAAAAAAAAAAAACCCAAAAAACAAAAACAAAAAACCAAAGTAGTGAGAAACCTCAAGCTTATATTCTAGGGCAGTGTGATAATCAACTATTTTTTCTTATTTTTTATAACAGCCTTTGTTACCTCCTGGGCCTTTAGAAATGACTCCTGAAAATCGAGATATTAACAGTGAAATATTTAAAGGATTTCTACAGACTTGGGCAGAAGTGAGCAAGGTATCACTTGGGATGGCTTTTAGCTTTTAGAACCTTCTGTTAAGGAAATTTCAGTACCTATATTAACTTAGTACTTTGGTCTCTTCCATTATTTCAGACAGGTAGTAAAAACAATGAGAAGGAGTTATCTAGCATTAAAAGGTGAGTTAAATTCCTTGGGTTTTTTTTGTTTTTGTTTTTGTGGTCACACCCATAGCATATGAAAATTCCCAGGGTAGAGACTTAATCCAAGCTGCAGCTGTGTCACGGTGGGAACTCTGAGTTAAAATTCCTTGTTTTTGTTTTACATTTTCTGAGATTTTTAAGTTAGAAAGACTATATACCATTTTAGGAAAATTTTTATTTATTTTTAATAATTTATTTTTTTGCTTTTTAGGGCCGCACCCGAGCCATATGGAGGGTCCCAGGCTAGGGGTCAAATTAGAGCTATAGCTGCTGGCCTGCGCCACAGCCACAGCAACGCAGGATCTGAGCTGTGTCTGTGACCTACACCACAGCTCGTGGCAAGGCCAGGGATTAAACCTGCAACCTAACAGTTCCTAGTTGGATTCGTTTCTGCTGTGCTATGATGGGAACTCTGGAAAATTTTTCAATGAGTGAAAAAATTTACCTATAATATTTCCATCCTAACAACTGTTTTTTTTTGTGTGTGTGTGTATTTCCTTTCAAGTATCAATATATGCAATACCACTAGCATGTAAATTTAGCGAATGTAGGTGTTTTGTCTCAATAACCAGAAAAGTACATAGCACATAATTTTATATTCATTCAGTGTTTAATAAATGAGTGAAATCACATTTACTGTTACTTTGTTATGTTGCAATGTATATACAATTTTGCATTATGCTTTTCCATTAATACTGTGGTTGCCTGTTACTAGTCTTTAAATTTATTGAATAATTGCATAATATTTCATTTAGTAGGTGGAATTTACTTAACCTCCTTTCCCTTGCTATTTGGAGTTTTTTTTGTATTTAGTCTTGAGTGTTTGTATGTGAGTTAAAGTATATATTGTGATAGTGGAATATTTCCTTGGAATAGATTCCAGAAGTGAGATTCATGTGTCATATATTATAGGCATATGGCTTTTAGGGCATGCTGAATTGTTTTCCAAGAGCTTTTTTTTTTTTTTTTTTTAACACTTCTGAAAATCTTACATGAATTATTCTGCTCTTAGCAATATATGTGTGTATATTTAACTGCAACTTACTAGCTTTTATAGGTGAAAACAAGTGCTCCATTGTTTAATTTGATTTTCTTGGTTGCCAGAAAATTGAATATTTTCCCGTAATTACTGATTGTGATTTTTCATTTTTGAATTGTCTTTTACTTATTTTGACTACTGAGTTTGCTTTTACATCTAAAATTTAACTTTTTAATATTCTCAGCTACAAAGCCAATTTAAATGGCATGGTCATTAGTGAAGATACTGTTTGTAAAGTTACCAAAGGCTCAATATCCTCAATGGCTCTTCATCCATCAGAAATTAAAACTTTGGTGGCAGCTGGGGCCAAATCTGGGCAAGTTGGACTTTGGGATTTGGTAAGTTATTAATTTTTTTAAGATATTAAAGTTTGACTGAAGCAAATAGTCTGTGAAAGAATAGCCTAGAGCCATGTGTTTCTAGATGTTACTTGAGATTTATAGTTTTGTGCTTTGTGATTCCAAATTTTAGAAACCTAGATGAATTTAAATTTGCTTTATAGAACTTTAACATTTTTAGCTTGAATATCATTAGTCATCTGGGCATAAATGCCTGCCAGGAAACTTTATTACAACTTTAAATGTGTATATGAAAAGGTCATAGAATGTTTTTAGTTTTCTAATTATGTTTAAAATACAGTTTCCAAGCTGGATCAAAATATCTTCCCAAAGATCTACTGAGGATAATCCTAGTCATTCTTTGATGAGTCAGACAGAAATAGATACTGAATTTCATTCATTGTACATATAATAATACATTGATTGCTTTCAGTGGTTACAAAATTGAGAAAAGATAAGGTAATGTTGTTTGAATTTATTTTTTAATTGGGGAAATAGAACAAAGACGTGAAAAATGCCATAAGGACAGTTAATGGAGGTGAAGAAACCTTGGTGACTTGAAGCAGGTTGGCGTTAATAAGTAAAATAGATTTTGTAAGTGAGAAGAGAAGAAATAAAAAACAGATTCTCTCTTATTTTTGAAGCATAGTTCCTCCCTTATTTTGATAAGATGTGAGTGGGTGTAGGTGAAGGATTTGGTAAAGAAAATGGAAGCAGAGAAAGTAGGAAGAGGACTAGAAATAGTATAATAAGGTTGTGTAAGCTAAGAGAGTTATAAGCATGGGAGTCTGACAGGATCCTTTTTCAGAAAAGTTAAAAGAGTGAGAACAGAAAAAGGACCATTAGTTTTGAAAATAGGGTACTGTTAGTTGAGAGACAGCTTCAACAAGAAGGTAAGGAAGGAACATACACTTTAGGAGATTAAAAAACTATGGGGTGGAAGAAGAAATGGAAGAAATGGATAAAGATAGTTTATTTTTTGTCTGGACCAGTGGCATGTGGAAATTCCTGGGCCAGTGATCGAACTCCCACCGCAGCAGTGACCTGAGCCACTGCAGTGGCATTCTTAGCCTGCTGCACCACAAGGACTCCAGTAAAAGACTGTTGGAGAATTTTGAAAAGGAAAAATAGAGAATTAGCATAGTTAAGTGACGATCTTTTCAGTGTGGTTGATCTGTAGTACAGAGTTGAAGATATGTAGAAAAAGTCCCTTTGTCTTGTCTTTTCTGGTGACCCCCAAATCTGTATTACTAGGTGTTTGCATTCCAATATATATAGATTTGTTTTGTTTTGTCTTTTTAGGGCTGCACTCAAGGCATATAGAAGTTCCTAGTCTAGGGGTCAAATTGGAGCTATACCTGTCGGCCTATGCCACAGTCACAGCAACTCAGGATCCCAGCCTCGTCTTCGACCTACACCACAGCTCACAGAAGTGCTGGATCCCTGACCCACTGAGGAAGGCCAGGGATCAAACCCGCATCTTCATGGATACTAGTCACTTTCATTTCTGCTGAGCCACAATGGGAACTCTGACAATCTGTCTCTCTTTCTTTTTTGGCTGCCCCGAGGCATATGGAGTTCCTGGGCCAAGGATCAGATCTGAGCTGCAGTTGTAACCCAAGCCACAGCTGCGGCAATGCTGGATCCTTAACCCACTGTGCCGGGCTGGGGATCAAACCTGCATCCCAATGCTCCCAAGAAGCCACCAATCCCATTGCTCCACAGTAGGAACCCCTGCATTCCAGTATTTTAATCAACTTTCTAATTTTTCAGGACACCTGGCTACCTCATTAACAGATTGAGCAAGTCCAAAACCAGTATCCCTACTATCCTGTGCTCACCCCCCAATTCTCCTACTTTTTTTTTAAATTAACTTTATTGAGGTATAATTTACATTTTATAAAGTTCACATATTTTAAATGTACACCTTAGTGACGTTTAGTAAGTTTATTGAGTTAGGTAACTAATATCATAGTCCAGTTTTAGAACATTTTCATTATTTAAGATTCCTCATGGCTCCTTACATTTTATTTCTGTTTGTACCCTTATCCCCAGACAAATCTCCACAAAATTTCACTTTTTGGACATTTCGTATAAATAGAATTTATAATTTGTGGTCTTTTATGTTGACATTTTTCCTTTAGCATGGTTTTTAAGGTTTATCTATGTTACAGCATCTATTGTTGGAGAAACCATGGCAGCAGAAAGAGACAAGTGGCACTTGGAGATGTGGAATAGCCAGGTTTATTAAGCACAGGTGCAGGCTCAGAGGAGATGCCTCCAGGGTCTGAGCACCGGAGCTTTGTTCTGGGTAGCTTTTATAAAATACAGACTTCTGGGTGTGAAGGGTGTGAAGGTCCGTTTCCCCCCCCCCCCCCCCCCGCCCCGCCCCGCAAGTAGTCTCGGCCCTCCCCCTTCCTGTGCAGACAGAGTTCCTGCCTAAGAACCTGAGCAAACAAGATTACAAAAGCGAAACTGACAAGCAATGCTTGGTGCACAGTTAGCAGGGCTGCTAGCAAGGATATAAGATGCTTAGGAGCTACAAGATTATGAGAAGGGTGGTATGTGGTGAGCAAAGGCTGCTGTCAGGCACATAGCTGCCTCTTCAGCTAGGGGGTTGTTTCTCTAGTTAAAACTCTTACTTCATTCCTCCCTCTTGATGTTCAGTGTGCATCTGCACCTGTCAGAATGGATCCTGACAGGGTCAAGGGGGACCAGATTAATAAAAGCAAACAACAAACATCACTGGGCAGCTGATTCCTCAAGCTTCGTTGACTTACCAGCTTCTGGTGTGGTCAGAGCAGGGCTTTGAGATCATTGTCTCCTCTCTGTTGTCAGGCATAGAGGTTTCTCCGGATCAAAGGCAGCTCTCCATTCCCTGTAGTCATGAGTTGGGCCAGGTGGTTTAACTCTGGAGTAATGGATCCAGGTGTCTGTTCCTGTTACTTTGAGAGCAGTGGGGGTGGTTAAGATTACAGTATAGAGCCCTTTCCATACTGGCTTTAAAGGCTCCTTTTTCTAGTACTTTATCCACACCTTATTCCCCAGTATGTGGGGGTATACTGTTACACCTAAAGATACAAGTATTCTATCTCTGACCCATTTGTGTATTTGTGAGATGGTGAGCTCCAATCCTTTCAGTTGTTTATGTAAATCTAAGTCTCCCAATTCTCTGGTGTTGCCTCTCAAACTGATCAGCAGGGGAGGCCTTCCATATAAGATTTCAAATGGCGAGAATCCTATCCTTGCTTGGGCTGAGCATCTCACTTTTAGGGGGGCCACTGGCAGCATATCTACCCAGGGCAAGCCAGTCTCCAGACATAACTTTGCTAGAGTCTGCTTAAGGGTTAGGTTCATGCTTTCTACTTTCCCTGAGCTTTGAGGGTGATAGGCAGAATGTACCTTCCATCTGATCTGTAGGGCTTTCGCCACCTGCTTCACTGTCTTGGCCACAAATGCCGGTCCATTGTCTGACCCAATGGTCAGAGGCATTATGTATCTGGGAATGATGTTTCTCAGGTTTGCCTTGGTTACTTCCCTTGCCTTTTCAGTTCAGGTTGGGAAAGCTTCTACCCACCCTGAAAAGGTACAGACAGAAACTAGCAGGTATTTGTATCCCTTGCTCGGGGTCACTTCAGTGAAGTCTACTTCCATATCCACAGATGGGGACAGTCCACAGTGTTGTGTCCCTGCTAAGGCCCTGGCAGGCATTATTTTTCAAATAAGTTATGCACCCTTGGGAGACGGAGGAGCAGAGTGCGGGAAGACGTGCAATGAGGTAGTACTGACCAGTAAGGTCTCTAAGGCAGTTTTGCCCATGTGGGTTAGCTCATGTTGCTGGTAGACTAGTTTGTAGGCCAGCTGTTTTGAACATAAACCCAGCGGTCCTGTGTGATCCACATCCCATCTTTGTTTTGATTCCTCCTTCCTCTTTTATCCACCTTTCCTCCTCTAGAGAGTACTTGAGGACAGGTGGCACTTCTGGGGCCAGCAGGACCTTGGGTTTGTCTGGTGGTTGTCCCCAGGCTACTCGTCTGGCGGCTGCATCAACACTGCGATTTCCTTTTGCCACCGGGTCGCCTCCCTTTTGGTGGCCTTTGCAGTAGATAACTGCCGCCTCTTAAGGCTCCCATACTGCTTTTAGGAGATTTAAGATTTCAGCCTGGTTTTTGATCCCTTTTCCTTCAGCAGTGAAGAGTCCCCTCTTCTTATATAAGGCTCCGTGGACGTGTGAAGTTGCAAAGGCATACTGTGAGTTGGTATAGATATTAACTCGCTGGTCTTGGCTAAGCTCCAGTACTTTGATTAATGCCCATAATTCTGTTCTATGAGCTGACCAACCTTGAGGAAGCACATCTACTTCCATCACTTCCGAATCAGATATCACAGCATATCCTTTAAGAAGGCTGCTGCCATCAGTGTTTAGAACCAGTTCTGGATTTTGGAGTGGTCTGTCAGTTAAGTCAGGCCTGCTGGAAAACACTTCATTTAGTACCTCTAAGAAGTTATGGTCTGGGGGCCCCACTTCATCTGGTAGGAAGGTGGCTGGGTTTAGGGTTCGTACAACTTCCAGCTTTACCCATAGATTTTCACAGTGACCCTTGTATTGAGTCATTCGTGCATGTGTGAGCCAGTGATGGCCCTGATTGTCCATCAGGGTTACAACTGAATGTGGGACTTTAACATTAAGGTTCTTTCCCAGAGTCAACTTGTCATCCTCCCTTACTAACAAGGTGGTAGCTGCCAGTGCTCAGAGGCAGGGAAGCCATCCGGCCCCAACTGAGTCAATTTGCTTAGACAAATAGGCCACCGGCCTCTGTCAAGGTCCAAATTCTTGGGTTAGGACTCCCAAGGCCATTCCATTTTTCTCATGAACAAAGAGATTGAATTCTTTGGTTACATCAGGAAGTCCTAAGGCCAGAGCCTCAGTGAGTTTCGTCTCGATTGTCTGAAATGCTGCCTCCTGGCTCGGTCCCTATTCAAGGGGAGCCTTTTCTCTTCCTTTCAGGGTCTCATATAGAGGTCTGGCCAAGTCTGAAAACCCAGGGATCCATACCCTGCTGCCCAGAATCCTGCTGTCCCTAAGAACTCACCAACCTTCCAGTGGGTGGTAGGGACCAGAATGGCACCAACTTTCAGTACCTAACATTTGTTGGCCCTGCATGAAGTTCAATCCCAGATACCTGACTTGTTTCTTACAGATTTGTGCCTTTTTCCTAGATACCCAATACCCAGCTTCCATTAGTAGGGAGACAAGGGCTTTGGTTCCCCCTAGGCATTGAGCCTTTGTGGTGCTGGCCAGCAAGAGGCCATCAACGTACTGCAGCAAGACACAGTCTAGTTTTTGTCCAGGAAATTCAGCCAGGTCAGTGGCCATGGCGCCAGTGAAAAGAGTAGGAGAGTTCTTGAATCCTTGTGGGAGTCTTGTCCAAATGAGCTGCTCCTTTGTCCCAGTGTGTGGGTTTTCCCATTCAAAGGCAAACAAGGGCTGACTAGCAGGTGCCACTCGGAGGTAGAAGAAGGCATCTTTTAAGTCCAGGCAAGTGAACCACTTGGCAGTGGAAGGGATTAGCCCCAGCAGGATATACAGGTTAGGCACGGATGGGTGCAGCACAATTGCTGCCTCATTTATGGCCCTCAGGTCCTGAACTGGGCAGTAGTCTTGTGTCCCTGGTTTCTTTACAGGCAACAAGGGGGTGTTGCAGGGCGACTGACACTTTATCAAAAGTCCGTGCTCAAGTAGCCGGTGCAGGTGAGCCTGGATTCCCAATTGAGCTTCTCTGGGAATCGAGTACTGCTGCAGCTTTACCAGTTGAGCTCCAGGTTTCAGATCAATCAAGATAGGAGCATGGCGTCTTGCTAGTCCCAGAGGGTTTCCATTGGCCCAAACCAGTGTGTACTCAGTCTCTACTTCCAGGGGAACGCTCCCCTCTTCTGGAGGGGAAGAGTACTGGCACCATTTTTCTTCCCTCCTTACAGTGAGAGGCATGATTAAAGAAGAGGGCCGGTCTGTTAATTTGAGTTGAGCTGATTGTCTGCAGAGAAAGAGATTTGAGCCCCCATCTTGGCCAGCAGGTCTTTTCTCGTCGAGGGAGCTGGGTAGTCTGGCAGGTAAAGAAATTCATGTACTACCTCATGGCCTCCTAACCGGCACCATTGGGGACTGCAGAAAGGCCTGCAGATTTGGGCACCTGTGGCCCTGATGATGGTAGTTTCTCTTCCTGAGAGAGGAGTCACAGTTTGCATGAACACCGAATGTTCAGCACCTGTATCTACCATAAAGTCTACGGGACAGCCCCCAACTTGAATTCTGACCATAGGCTCTTGGGGGCCTAGTTGGAGAGAGCCTGGTCCCTCCAGTCGGATTCGGCTTTGGCTAAGCCGATCATATTTGTGCTGGATGGCTCAGGTTAGTAACGGCTAGGTGGGGGTGCCGCTTTAGTCCTTTTCTCAGGACGGTTGGGACATTCATTTTTCCAGTGTCTTTATAGTAGGCACACTGATCGTGTCCAAGGGGGCTCCTTTTTCCTGGCCTTGGGCCCCTTGACTTACAGGGTGGTCCTGCCGGAGGTACGGGTTTCGACAGGGCCGCCAGGAGCGCAGCTTTTTGTTTCAGGCTCTTTTCTGCATTGCAGCGGGTTAGCAAAAACTTTGTTGGCTATTTCTAGTAATTCTGTGGCATTTTTTCCTGCAAATCCTTCAAATTTCTGTAACTTTTTACAGATGTCCGATTGGGCTTGTCCCACAAAGGCAGCATTTGGTTGGTTCTCAGGGGCTTCAGGATCAAAAGGAGTGAAGATCTGAAAAGCCTCACCTAGTTTCTCATAGAAGTTGGCCGGGCTTTCATCTGGCTTTTGCAGCATCTCAGTGGTCTCAGCCATGTCAGTAGGCTTTTTAACCTCCGCCTTTACCCCTGTAGGAGGGCCTGCCGTGGAAAAGGGCTGGTAGTAAAAGACTGGTTTTCCCTCTTGTATGGTCCTATCTGTGGTGGTATGTTGAGGTTCCCATGTCTCTTGTAAGGGCATTTGTAGCGCTGGGGCAGCTGTTCCCAGGGCTGACCAGAGATGCCTGCTCACCGGTTCCAGTGAATCTGGTTGTGGGAGTGATATCGATGCAGGGGTGATATCACCTTGGGGACTTCAGGAAGAGGAGGAGGAGAAAGAGGGGAGTGGGGTATCTGGCAATTGGGGACCTTTGGCCCCCAAAAGAGGGGCTGGTAGCACGTAGAGAGATGGCATGGGGCGGCAAGTTCTTGGCCTCTTCTTGAAAAATAGGTGGGTCCTTTTCTCCAGGCAGTTTTCTTTTTGGACTGAGCAACTAGGACTTTACACCGTCCCTGGCCTGTGATGCAGAACTGAACCCAAGGTGGTCTTAACTGGGAAACTTCTAACCATTGATCAATGTGTGTAAATTGGTCTGGGTGTCCAGGGTCTCCTTTTATAACATTGTGTACTACTCGAACTGTGGACACATCTAAGGTCCCTTCTGAGGGCCATCCTTCTCCGAAGGAGGGCCACTCTAGGCTACAGAGAGTGTGCAGTTTTCCAGAACTCAGTTTCATGCAATAATCTCTAGAAAATCCTTTCTTAAAATTCTTAACCATACATTCTAAGACAGTGGGTTTTGAAGCTGATTCACCTATTGTGTGAATTCCTACCCTGTGATGATGTTGCAACACAAACAGTAGGGGAGCACTCACTTTCGTCTGCCTGACTGCCCCCTCTTGGAGGTTTAAGGTGCCTCTTGGCATGTGGCTGGTCTGTATAAACCCTGGACCTGGACCAGTCTCACAGGGAGGGAAGAGAACCTTCAGAGCTGGCGCAGTCATAAAGTCTATATGAGGTCACCATGGAACTGCATTTAGGACCCACTCAGACTCCGTAGTCCGAAGACGGTAGAGCATGGGCTCTTGTTCACTCCATTCACACACACGCACACCAGAATTGACAGGCCACCTAATCCTGAGGGCATAAATCCTGTCCTGAGTGACTCTCTGGTCACTGAGAGGTGATCAGTCTCTCCTTCCACCGTATGGCGGGTCCTGACTTGGGTAGATGTCCCCGGGGCACTTACCAGTCTGACGTCCCATCCTGGAACCTGTTTCCACTCTCCTTCTGAGTCTGTTCAGGAAGCTGCGTGAGACGGGGCCAGCACGGCCCGAATGAGAGTTAGGATCTGGCAAATTTTTTGGGTGCGTGCTATCTGCCTGTCACTGGGCTGGTGACCATGGCCTTCTCCGGTTCCCCAACAACGGTGGCCCTAGGGGCCAGCTCGGTTGTCAGCTTCCCAGCCAGTGCACCAGAAAATGTTGCAGAAACTGTGGCAGCGGAAAGAGACAAGTGGCACTTGGAGATGTGGAATAGCCAGGTTTATTCAGCACTGGTGCAGGCTCAGAGGAGATGCCTCCAGGGTCTGAGCACCAGGTCTTTGTTCTGGGTAGCTTTTATAAAATACAGACTTCCGGGTGTGAAGGTTTTTTACCCTGTGCAAGCAGTCCCAGCCCTCCCCCTTCCTGGAGCAGACAGAGTTCCTGCCTAAGAAGCTGAGCAAACTAGATCACAAAAAGCAAAACTGACAAGCAATGCCTGGTGCATGGTTAGCAGGGCTGCTAGCAAGGACATAAGGTACTTAGGAGCTACAAGATTATAAGAAGGGTGGTATGTGGTGAGCAAAGGATGTTGACAGGCACGTAGGTGACTCATCAGCTGGGGGGTTATTTCTTTAGTTAAAACTCTTACTTCACTATCAGAGTTTCATTCTTTTTTATTGCTGAAGAATGCTCCATTGTTTGGTTATACCACATTTTGTTTATTCATTCTTCACTTGATAGGCATTTGAGTTGTTTCCATGTTTAAGCTATTCTGAATAATTCTTCTAGAAACATTTATGTATACGTGTGGATATGTGTTTTAATTTCTCTTGGGTAGGCACCTGGGAGTAGAATTGCTGGGTCATATGGTAACTGGTTAACATTTTGAGGAGCTGCCAAACTGTGTTCCAAGTGGTTGCATCATTTTCTGTTCTCACCAGCAGTGTTTAAGGGTTCCAGTTTTTCAACATGCTCACCAACATTTATTATTGTCTGTCTTTTTTTTTTTTTTTTTTTGGTCTCTTTAGGGACACTCCTGTGGCATATGGTGGTTCCCAGCCTAGGGGTCAAATTGGAACTGCAGCTGCTGGCCTACGCCATAGCCACAGCAACACAAGATCTGAGCCATGTCTGTGACCTACACCACAACTCACGGCAGTGCCAGATCCTTATCTCACTGAACAAGGCAAGAGATTGAACCTGTGTCCTCAAGGATACTGGTCAGATTTGTTTCCACTGAACCACAACAGGAACTCCTATTGTCTGTCTTTTTGATTATAGCCTCTCTAGTGGGTGGTGTATTTCTAGTGAAGAAGTCTCTCATTGTGGTTTTGAAATGCATTTCCCTAATGTCTGATGACATTGAGGATCTTTCATGCCATTTGGGTATCCGGTGAAATAGCTATTCAAATCCTTTTTCAATTTTTTATGGGGTTGTCTTTTTTTTGGCTGAAGCCCTTAGTGGCTTGATGTGGAATCTCAGTTCCCAGACCCAGGAATCGAGCCCAGTCAAAAGTGCTGAATTGAGGAGTTCCCATCGTCTTCAGCAGAAACAAATCTGACTAGTATCCATGTGGATGCAGGTTCGATCCCTGGCCTTGCTCAGTGGGTTAAGGATCTGGTGTTGCCATAAGCTGTGGTGTAGGGTGCAGACATGGCTCAGGTCTAGCTTGCTGTGGCTGTGGCCTAGGCTGGCAGCTACAGCTCTGATTTGACCCCTAGCCTGGGAACCTCCATATGCCGCAGGTGTGGCCCTAAAAAGACAAAAAAAAAAAAAAAAAATAAGGTGCTGAATTGTAAGCACTATACACCACCAGGGAATGCCCCAGGTTGTTAGTTTTCTTGTTCAGTTGAAAGAGTCCTTTGTATATTCTAAGTACACATTCCTAGTAGATATGTAATTTGCAAATGTTTCTCTTTGGTCATTTTCTTTTCTTTTTTAATGGCCTCACCCACAGCATATGGAAGTTCGCCAGTCAGGGACATAGCTTTGACCTACACTGCAGCTATGGTAATGCTGGATCCTTTTTTTTTTAAAAAAAACTCAATGAATTTTATTATATTTGTAGTTGTACAGCTATTAGCACTACCTAATTTTACAACATTTCCATCCCAAACCCCCAGCCCATCCCTCCTCCACCAACCTCTCTCTTTTGGAAACCATAAGGTTTTCAAAGTCTATGAATCAGTTTCTGTTCTGAAATAAGTTCATTGTATCTTATTTTTAGATTCTATATGTAAGTGATGGCATGTAATGTTTGTATCTCACTGTCTAACTTCACTTAGCATGATAATTTCTAGGTCCATCTGTGTTGTTGCAAATTCCATTATTTCATACTTTTTTATGGCTGAGTAATATTCCGTTGTATATATGTACCACATTTTCTTTAGCTGCTCCTCTGTCAATGGACATTAGGTTGCTTCCCAGTCTCAGCTATTGTATATAGTGCTGTAATGTACGTTGGGGTACATGTATCTTTTCAAGTCATGGTTTTCTGTGGATAGATGCACAGGAGTGAGATTGCTGGATCAAATGGTAATTCTATTTTTAGTTTTCTGAGGAATCTCTGTACTGTTTTCCATAGTGGTTGTGCCAATTTACATTCCCACCAACAGTGTAATAGGGTTCCCTTTTCTGCACACCCTCTCCAGCATTTATTGTTTGTAGACTTTTTGATGATGGCCATTTTGGCTGGTGCAAGGTGGTACCTCATAGTAGTTTTGATTTGCATTTCACTAATAATGAGTGATGTTGATGTTTTCCTATGTTTTTTGGCCATCTGTATGTCTTCTTTGGAGAAATGTCTATTTAGATCTTCTGCCCTTTTTTTGATGGGATTGTTTGTTTTTTGCTGTTGAGCTGCAGGAGGAGTTTATATATATATTTTTATAATGATTTTTATTTTTTCCATTATAGCTGGTTTACAGTGTTCTGTCAATTTTCTACTACACAGTGAGGTGACCCAGTCACATATACGTGTATACACTGTTTTTTCTCACATTACCATGCTTTATCACAAGTGACCAGACATAGTTCCCAGTGCTATACAACAGGATCCCATTGTTCATCTATTCCAAAGGCAATAGTTTGCATCTATTAACTCCAAATTCCCAATCCTTCCCACTCCCTCCTCCTCCCTCTTGGTAACCACAAGTCTGTTCTCCATGCCCATGATTTTCTTTTCTGTGGAAAGGTTCATTTGTGCCATATATTAGATCCCAGATATAAGCGAAATCATATGATATTTGTCTTTCTTTCTGACTTAACCTCACTTAGTAGGAGAGTCTCTAGTTCCACCCATGTTGCTGCAAATGGCATTATTTTGTTCTTTTTTATGGCTGAGAATTATTCCATTGTGTATACACACCACATCTTCTTAATCCAATCATCTGTTGATGGACATTTAGGTTTTTGCCATGTCTTGGCTATTGTGAGTAGTGCTGCAGTGAACATGTGGGTGAATATGTCTTTTTCAAGGAAAGTTTTTCTGGATATATGTCCAAGAGTGGGATTGCTGCGTCATATGGTAGTTCTATGTATAGTTTTCTAAGGTACCTCCATACCGTTCTCCATAGTGGTTGTACCAATTTACATTCCCACCAACAGTACAAGAGGGTTCCCTTTTCTCCACACCCTCTCCAGCACATGTTATTTGTGGGCTTACTAATCATGGCCATTCTGACTGGTGTGAGGTGGTATCTCATGGTAGTTTTGATTTGCATTTTTCTAATAATCAGGGATGTGGAGCATTTTTTCATGTGCTTGTTGGCCGTCTGTATATCTTCTTTGGAGAAATCTCTATTCAGGTCTTTTGTCCATTTTTCCATTGGGTTGTTGCCTTTTTTTGCTGTTGAGTTATGTAAGTTGTTTGTATATTTTAGAGATTAAGCCCTTGTCAGTTGCATCGTTTGAAACTATTTTTTCCCATTCTGTGAATTGTCTTTTTGTTTTTTTAATGGTTTCCTTTGATTTATTTTTGATTGATTAGTTCCCATTGGTTTATTTTTGCTTTTATTTCTGTTGTTTTGGAAGACTGACCTGAGAAAACATTTGTAAGTTTGATGTAATGTTTTGCCTAAGTTCTCTTCTAGGAGTTTGATGGTGTCTTATCTTACATTTAAGTCTTTAAGTGTATTTTTGTGCATGGTGTGAGGGTGCATTCCAGTTTCATGGATTCACATGCAGCTCTCCAGTTTTCCCAGCACCACTTACCAAAAAGACTATCTTTTTCCCGTTGTATGTTCTTGCCTCCTTTGTCGAAGGTTAATTGACCATAGGTGTCTGGGTTTATTTCTGGGTTCTCTATTCTGTTACATTGGTCTGTCGGTCTGTTTTGATACCAGTACCACACTATCTCGATTACTGTGGCTCTGTAATTGCCTCAAGTCTGGGAGAATTATGCCTCCTGCTGGGTTTTTTTTTTTCCTTGGGTTCGCTTTGGAAATTCTGGGTCTTTTGTGGTTCCGTATAAATTATTGGCTTGTTAGTTCTAGTTCTGTGAAAAATGCCATGGGTAATTTGATAGGGATTGCATTGAATCTGTAGATTGCTTTGGGTAGCTCGGCCGTTTTTATAATATTAATTTTTCTAACCCAGGAGCATCCATTTCTTTGTATCCTCTTTAATTTCCTTGATTAATGTTTTATAGTTCTCAGCATATAAATCTTTCACCTCCTT
Source organism: Phacochoerus africanus (assembly GCF_016906955.1). Classification (NCBI taxonomy): domain Eukaryota; kingdom Metazoa; phylum Chordata; class Mammalia; order Artiodactyla; family Suidae; genus Phacochoerus; species Phacochoerus africanus. The sequence continues at coordinate 129,604,086 of NC_062545.1, read as the reverse complement.
GGTCAGGTTTATTCCCAGGTATTTGATTTTTTGGGGTGCAATTTTAAAAGGTATTATATTTTTGTATTCCTTTTCTAATATTTCATTGTTAGTATACAGAAATGCGACTGATTTCTGAATGTTAGCCTTATATCCTGCTACTTTGCTGAGTTTGTTGATCAGTTCAGGTAGTTTTTGGGTTGAATCCTTAGGGTTTTCTATATAAAGTATCATGTCATCTGCATACAGTGACAATTTTACCTCTTCTCTTCTAGTTTGAATACCTTTTATTTCTTTGTTTGTCTGATTGCTGTGGCTAAGACTTCCAATACTATGTTGAATACAAGCAGTGGAAGTGGATATCCTTGTCTTGTTCCTGACCTTAGTGGGAATTCTTTCAGCTTTTCACCATTGAGAATGATGTTAGCTGTGGGCTTGTCATCTATGGCCTTTATTATGCTGAGGTAGATTCCCTATGTGCCCCCCTTCTGGAGGGTTTTTCTCGGAAATGAGTGTTGGATTTTGTCAAAAGCTTTTTCTTCATGTATTGAGAGGATCGTATGGTTTTTATTCTTCAGTTGGTTAATGTGGTGTATCACACTGATTGATTTGTGGATATTGAAGAATCCTTGCATCCCTGGGGTAAGTCCCACGTGACCATGGTGTGCAATCCTTTTAATGTTTTGTTGCATTTGGTTTGCTAGTATTTTGTTGAGGATTTTTGAATCTATGTTCATCAGTGAAATTGGCTTGTAATTTTCTTTTTTTTTGTTTTTTGTCTTTTGTGTTTTGTGTTTTTGTCTTTGTCAGGTTTTGGTATCAGGGTGATGGTGGCCTCATAGAATGAGTTTGGGAGTGTTCCTTCCTTTGCAGTTTTTGGGAATAGTTTCAGAAGTATAGGTGTTAGCTCTTCTCTAAATGCTTGATAGAATTCACCTGTGAAGCCATTTGATCCTGGGCTTTTGTTTATTGGAAAACAAAAACAAAATTTTTGTAATTTTTGTTGTAATTTTATTTTTTTAATTAAAAAATTTTTTAAAATTTTTTGTCTTCTAGGGCCACAACTGTGGCATATGGCGGTTCCCAGGCTAGGGGTCTAATCAGAGCTGTAGCCGCTGGCCTACACCAGAGCCATAGCAATGCGGGATCCCAGCCACTTCTGCACCCTACACCGCAGCTCACAGCAACGCCGGATCCTTAACCCACTGAGTGAGGCCAGAGATCGAACCCACAACCTCATGGTTCCTAGTTGGATTCGTTAACCACTGAGCCATGATGGAAGTTTTTTAAATCACAGTTTCAATTTCAGTACCTGTGATTGGTCCATTCATCTTTTCTATTTTGTCTTGGTTTAATCTTGGAAGATCATGCTTTTCTGAGAATTTCCATTTCTTCTAGGCTGTTCATTTTATTGGATGCTCAAAATGATTTCAGTTTTCTTAAATTTACCAAGGCTTGATTTGTGGCCCAGAATGTGATCTATCCTAGAGAATGTTCTGTGCATATTTGAGAAGAATTCATATTTTGCTCTTTTTGGATAGGCTGTTCTATAAATAATATCTATTAAGTCCATCTGGTCTAATGCTTCATTTAAGGCCTGTGTTTCTTTGTTGATTTTCTGTCTGGATGATCTGTCCTTTGCTACAAGTGGGGTGTTAAAGTCCCCCACTATTATTATGTTATTGTCAATTTCTCCTTTTAAGGTTGTTAGCAGTTGCCTTATATATTAAGGTGATCTTATGTTGTGTGCATACATGTTTATAATTGTTATATCTTCTTGGATTGATTTTTTTGATCATTATGTAATGTCCTTCTTTGGCTATTATAATATTCTTTATTTTAAGGTCTATTTTATCTGATAGGAGTATTGCTACTGCAGCTTTCTTTGGATTTCCATCTGCATGGAATATTTTCTTCCACCCTCTCATTTTCATTTTGTATGTGTCCCCAGAACTGAAGTGGGACTCTTGAAGGCAGCTAATATATGAGTCTTGTTTTTGTATCCATTCAGCCAGTCTGTGCCTTTTATTTGGGGCATTTAGTCCATTTACATTTAAGGCAATTATTGATGTGCATGGGTGGTTTTTTTGTTTGTTTTTTAGGACTGCACTGTGGCATATGGATGTTCCCAGGCGAGTAATCAGATCAGAGCTACAGCTGCCGGCCTGCACCACTACAGCCACAGCAATGCCAGATCCAAGCCGCATCTGTGACCTACACCACAGCTCATGGCAGTGCCAGATCCCCTACCCGCTGATTGAGGCCAGGGATCAAACCGGCATCCTCATGGATACTAGTTGGTTTGTTTCTGCTGTGCTACAACGGGAAATCCCAGATATGTATGTTTTTATTGCCATTTTATTGTTTTGGATTTGTTTTTTGTTGGTCTTTTTTTCTTCCAGCTTCTTCTTTTGTTCTCTTCTCTTCTGGTTTGATGACTCTCTTTAGTGTTGTGTTTAGATTGCTTTTTCTTATTTGTATGTGTATCTATTTTGATTTTTGGTTTGTAGTTACCATGACTTTTTGATATAGAAGTCTATATGTATATATACACACACACACATATACACATACAAGATTGTTTTAAGTTGTTGTTCTCTAATTGAAAGTGCATCTCCAGTGTCCTGCGTTTGTACCCTCCTCATGATTTCTGATTTTGGTAGCATATTTGTGTGTGGATGATTTCCTACCTTTACCATATGTATGCCTTTACTGGTGAGCCTTGTCATTTGTAATATTTTTGTTTCTAATTGTGGCCTTTTCTACCTAGAGAATTTCCTTTAACACACTGTGCCCAATCCTTTAATCCACTTTCCCAGGCTGGCAATTGAACTTGCATCCCTGGGCTCCCAAGATGCCACCAACCTTGTTGAACCACAGTGGGAGCTCCTTTGTTCATTCTCTTAATGCTGTCTTTTCAAGTACAAAAGTTAAGAATTTTGATGAGGTCTGATTTATCAGATTTTTAATGGATTTTGTTTTTGGTGTTGTATCTAAAAAAAATCTTTTTTTTTTTTTTTTTTGTCTTCTTGCCTTTGTCTAGGGCTGCTCCCGAAGCATATGGAGGTTCTCAGGCTAGGGGTCCAATCGGAGCTGTAGCCAGTGGCCTAAGCCAGAGCCACAGCAACTTGGGATCCGAGCCGTGTCTGCAAGCTACACCACAGCTCACGGCAACGCCGGATCTTTAACCCACCGAGCAAGGCCAGCGATCGAACCCACAACCTCATGGTTCCTAGTTGGATTCGTTAACCACTGAGCCACGACAGGAACTCCTAAGAAATCTTTTATGTAGCCCAAAGTATGGAAGATTTTTTACCTATGTTTTTTTCTAAAAATTTTATAGTTTCAGCTTTCACAGATCCACCTTGAGTTATTTTTTTGTATATGGTGTTATTTAAGGACCAAAGTTCATCTTTTTGTTTGTGCGTATGTTGTTTTCCCAACAGTATTCGTTGAAAAGACTGTTCTTTACCTATTGAATTGCCTTGGCACTCCCTCAGTTTTCATTTAACTTTATGTCAGATTCCTAGTCTCACCTGGGATCAAAAGTTTCTTTATCATTTATTCAGTAATCCATCTACCCATTCATTCATTCCACATTTATTAAGTATTTTTTGCTAAGTACTATTCTAATGATTCCCCAGCTGTATTTTGAGTAAAGACTGTCTTTGTCCTCATGGAGTTTAGAATTTAGTGGCAAAAGCAGCATGAATGAAATAAATACATGTTTGATAAATGGAGTAAATCATATACAGTGATTAATGGAATGAAGGAAAAGTAGTATTATACTGGTCTAATTTGGAGGATGAGGGAAGGCTTCTCCCTGATTAAGTGAAAATTGAGTTGAGATGAAAGCTGAGCAGGAGTAAACTAAGCAAAGAAAGGAGAAAGTGTTTCAGGCAAGGGGAATAGTATGTCAGGGATCTTAGACAGGAGGGTGCCTGCTTGATATATTCAAGGACATGAAAGAATACCTGTGTCGCTGGAGCATAGACAGCAAAGGCATGAACAAAGGGGATGAATAGAATACAAGGAGGTTATAAATGTGGGCAGAGGCCAGATGTTTATAAGTTTTGTTAAGAATTTAGCTTTTTGGGGGAACCTGTTGTGGTTCAGTGGTTTACGAACATGACTTGTATCCACAAGGATCCAGATTAGATCCCTGGCCTCACTCAGTGTTGCCTCAAGCTGTGATGCAGGTCGCAGATGTGACTTGGATATGACATTGCTATGGCTGTGGCATAGGCCAGTAGCTGCAGCTCTCTTTTGACCCCTAGCCTGGGAACTCCCATATGCTGCAAGTGCAGCCCTAAAAAAGCAAAAGAAAAAAGAAAATTTTGGTTTTTATCCTAAAGGCAACAGGAAGCCTTGCAAGTTTTAAGCTGGGTCTCTTCATTCCTATGTCTAGTAAAGCCCTTTAATGGTTTTACCCCCTCTTTTCTTTTTTTCTTTTTTTTTTGCTTGAACCCATGGAATATGGAAGTTACTGGGCCAGGGATCGAATCCTAGCTGCAGTGTTACAGCTGTGGCAATGTGAGATCCTTAACCCACTGTGCTAGGCTGGGGATCGAACCTGTGCTGCTTCAGAGACGATGCTGGATCATTAATCTGTTGCACCACAGTAGGAACACCTGCCCTTTTTTCCATTCTAACTGCCATCATGTTGGGTGAGAACTCCATCTTCTTTTTTTGGGATTACCACAGTATTCTTAACTGGTGTTTGTACTTCCAGTTTTCATATTCCATCCAGTGTGCACAGATGGTCATTTTTAGGCTCAAAACAAACTAATCCTGGACCCATTAAAATGGTTAGAAGCCTTTTAATAAGGTGTATTCAGATTGAAATGAAAACTTGGAATTTTACCATAGAATGAGCAGAAGATAATCAAATCAGGGGAAGAAAGTCACAATAATAAGGAAGAAGTATAAGCTAATGCAGTGTACTTCAAAAACTGGACACCAAATACAGAAACAAGTTCTTTAGCTGAGCTGGGAGGTGCAGCATAGTTTAGCTTCTCCCGTGTCTCACCTCTAAAATCCATAGTGGTGGAGTTCCTGTTGTGGTGCAGCTGAAATGAATCTAACTAGTATTCCATGAAGATTGGGTTTGATCCCTAGCCTCACTCAGTAGGTCAGGGATCCAGCATTGCTCTGAGCTATGGTGTAGGTTGCAGATGAGGCTCAGATCCCATGTTGCTGTGGCTGTGGCATGGGCCAGCAGCTGTAGCTCCTATTCAACCCCTAGCCTGGAAACTTTCATCTGCCGTGGTTGCTGTCCTTAAAAAGCAAAACAAATAAACAAATAAAATAAAATTAATAGTGGTGAATTGACTCTGAGAATTTTCATATGTATTCTCAAAAACAGAGAGAGTCTCATTGAGTGGATATTTTATTTATTTATTTATTTAAAAAATTCATTAAAATGAGATTTATTTCAGGAATATAATCATATATCTTAGTGTTAAATGGGATATTTACATTGTCTCTAAAAAGCACCACTAAAAAACTTACATTTTTCTAGTATAGAATTTGAAAAACCAAAACTATTTATAATCCTGCTACCATTAGGTAACCAGTGTTATCAGCTTGATGTTCAATTCTTTTGTGTGTGTGTGTGTGTGTGTGTCTTTTTGCCTTTTGTAGGGCCACTCCTGCAGCATATGGAGGTTCCCAGGCTAGGGGTCTAATCAGGGCTATAGCCGCCAGCCTACGCCAGAGCCACAGCAACACAGGATCTGAGCCGAGTCTGCAACCGACACCACAGCTTACGGCAATGCCAGATCTTAACCCACTTAGCAAGGCCAGGGATCGAACCTGCAACCTCATGGTTCCTAATCGGATTCGTTAACCACTGAGTCACCACAGGAACTCCATGATGTTCTGTTCTTTTATACAGGTTTTTTTTTTTTTTTGTCTTTTTGCTATTTCTTGGGCCGCTCCCGCGGCATATGGAGCTTCCCAGGCTAGGGGTCGAATCGGAGCTGTAGCCACCGGCCTACGCCAGAGCCACAGCAACGCAGGATTCGAGCCACGTCTGCAACCTACACCACAGCTCACGGCAACGCCGGATCGTTAACCTGCTGAGCAAGGGCAGGGACCGAACCCGCAACCTCATGGTTCCTAGTTGGATTCGTTAACCACTGTGCCACGATGGGAACTCCTTATACAGTTTTTTTTTTTTTTTAGTAATAAGCAGGGCAATTCCTTTTAGTCACTGGAGATGGTGAGGCATTGAAAGCTTTGGATCCCAGAGCAAGTCCTTTCGAGGTACTTAATTGGTTTGGGTTGCTGTAATAGAATACGACAGACTGGGTGCCTTATAGACAGCAGAAATTTATTTCTCATGATTCTGGAGGCTGGAAGTCCAAGATCAGTTTGCCAGTGTGGTTGGGTCCTGGTGAGAACTCTTTTCTGGGCTGCAGACTGTCTATGACTCTTTTTTTTTAAAGGGCTGCACCCATGGAATATGCAAGTTCTCAGGCTAGGGGTTGGATCAAAGCTACAGGGGCTAGCCTACTCCACGGCCACAGCAATGCAGGATCCGAGCTATGTGTTCGACCTGCAACACAGCTCATGGCAGTGCCAGATCCTTAACCCACTGAGCAAGGGATCAAACCTGTGACCTCATGGATACTAGTCAGATTTGTTACCACTGAGCCACAACAGGAACTCCTATCCCCCACTTCTTATTATATCCTCATGTGGCAGAGATCAGAGGGTAAGCAAGTTGTATTCTGAAGTGAGTGACTTTTTAAGGGCACTCATCCCATTGAATGGATATTTTAGATTTTTCCTCTTTTGTGTGAGGAATAGGGAAATGGATGCTGGTGGAAGGTAGCTGAAAACAGGGGAATTGTGGAAAGTGTAGAGTAGGACTAATTCTCTGCAAAGGAAATTTTCTTGGTTTTGGGGAGTGGGATAAGCCTCTTCTCCCAACTCCACCAAGTAGGTAGTATGAATCCTGGTATAAAATAATGAACGAAATCTCAGAGTCTAGGAATTCCAACAAATATAGCACACTGTTTGAGCTGAAATAATTGTCCACCTCCCTTCTGCCCCAATCTTTCCTCCTATCTACAGAAAATCTTGTCCTTTTCTGAGGGAAAAATAAACTTGTATCAGATAGTGGGAGAAAGAGTTAAGATAGTATTATATCAGAGCAACTAGCATGAGCCAAGTAATTCAAGCATGATAAAAATGAAATAAAAAAATGACATGGCAATCAGACCAACATTACTGCAAAAACAACAAAAGAACTTAGCATCAATAACAGACCTGGAAGAAAAACATAAGAAAAGTAAAGAACTTCATCTCAGTTGCTCCAGTACCGTACTGTTCAGCACAATAGCTACTGGTCATATGAGACTACAGGTTTCCCTCCCTGTCCAAAAGTAGAGTGTTCCTATGAAACCTATTGTAAACTGAAATGGCGTAAAGCAAGAAGCAGTTACCTTAAGGTATCTTGCTAGTGGATGCATAAAATAAATCAAGATAAAGTACAGATGTTCACAGGCACAGTTCACAGCTATAGTGGCTTCATGCTGAGATGCTGAGTATAGTTCCCTGAGAAGGAGCTTGGTGGTGCCTCTCAGCTGCTTGGGATGTGCTGCCTCTATAACAACTTCCTGTAAAACAAATGCTGAACGCTATTTTCATTTTTCGCCTTTTCTTATAAAAACAAAAATCCTCTTTGGATTTCCCTTAGTTAGTGAAAGCAGGTACTGATGTGGGAGTTTTGTAAAACTGAAGTGGCGTAAAGTGAACTTTCAAAAAGCAGGAGATACCTGTATTTATTTTTATTTTTAAATTTTATTTAATTTTTTATTGAAGCATAGTTGATTTACAGTGTTGTGTTAATTTCTGCTTTATGGCAAAATGATTCAATTATCTATATATATGCACAGTCTTTTAAATAATCATTTCCATTATGGTTTATCATAGCACATTGAATATAGTTCTCTGTGCTATACAGTAGAATTTTTTTTTTTTTTTTTTTTTGCTTTCTAGGGCTACCCCGACAGCATATGGAGGTTCTCAGGCAGGGGTCAAATTGGAGCTGTAGCTGCTAGCCTACACCACAGCCACAGCAACGTCAGATCTGAGCCTCGTCTGCGATCTACACCATAGCTCACGGCAATGCTGGATCCTTAACCTACTGAGCAAGATCAGGGATCGAACCTGAGTCCTCATGGATCCTAGTCAGATTTGTTTCTGCTGAGCCATGACCAGAACTCCCAGTAGAATCTTGTTGATTATTCCCTTCATGTATAATAGCTTACATCTGCTAACCCCAACCTCCCACTCCATTCTTCCCCTAATCAAACGTGCATCCTCACGGATACTGGTCTGATTCGTAACGCGCAGAGCCATGACAGGAACTCCTGGTAGACTTACTAATGATGGTCATTCGGACTGATGTGAGGTGACACTTCATTGTAGTTTTGATTTGCATTTCTCAAATAATTAGTGTTGTTTAGCATTTTTTTCATGTGCCTATTGACCATCTGTATGTTTTCTTTGGAGAAATTTCTATTTAGGTCTTCTGCCCATTTTTCAATTGGGTCATTTGTTTTTATGTTTTTGAGTTGTATGAGCCATTGTATATTTTAAAAGTTAAGCCCTTTACAGTCACATCATTTGCAAATATTTTCTCCCATTCTGTAGGTTGTCTTTTTGTTTCATTTATGGTTTCCCTTGCTATACAAAAGTTTGTAAGCTTAGGATTTCTCTGGTGGCCTAGAGTTCAAAGATTTGGCACTGTCACTGCTGTGGCTCGGATTTGAGCCCTGGCTTAGGAATTTCTGCATGCCGTGGGTGTGGCCAAGAATAAAAAAAATCTTGTAAGTTTGGTTAGGTTCCATTTGTTTATTTTTGTTTTTATTTCTACTGCCTTGGGAAACTGACCTAAAGAAATGTTGGTACAATTTATGTTGGAGAGTATTTTGCCTGTGATTTCTTTTAGGAGTTTTATAGTGTCATTTTTTTTTTTTTTTGTCTTTTGTCTTTTTTGTTGTTGTTGTTGCTATTTCTTGGGCCGCTCCCGCGGCATATGGAGCTTCCCAGGCTAGGGGTTGAATCGGAGCTGTAGCCACCGGCCTACGCCAGAGCCACAGCAACGCGGGATCCGAGCCGCGTCTGCAACCTACACCACAGCTCACGGCAGCGCCGGATCGTTAACCCACTGAGCAAGGGCAGGGACCGAACCCGCAACCTCATGGTTCCTAGTCGGATTCGTTAACCACTGCGCCACGACGGGAACTCCTATAGTGTCATGTTTTATGGTTAAGTCTTTAAGCTATTTTGAGTTTTTGTGCATGGTGAGAGAGTGTGTTCTAATAACGTCATTGATTTACACGAGGCTGTCCAACTGTCCCAGCACTTCTTGCTGAAGATGCTCTCTTTTCCCCATTGTATGTTCTTGCTTCCTCTGCTGAAGGTTAATTGACCTTAGGTGTGTGGGTATTTCAAAATTAATGAAAATAGGAAATTTGGTTCTTCAGTTAACGAGGCACACTTCAAGTGCTTAATAGCCGTATGTGACTAGTGGATACCATATTGGACAGTGCATAATGTAAATTTTGTCATCTCAGAAAGTTCTTTTGCTTAGGTAGCCTGTAGGGGGCCTTTTGTTTTGTTTTGCCTTTTTAGGGCCTCACCTGCAGGATATGGAAGTTCCCAGGCTAGGAGTTGAATCAGAGCTGTAGCTGCTGGCCTCCACCACAGTAGCATGGGATCTGAGCCATGTCTGTGACCTACACCACAGATATGGCAACACAGGATCCTTAACCCATTGAGCGAGGCCAGGGATCAAATCATATCCTCACAGATACTAGTCGGGTTTGTTACTGATGAGCCACAACGGGCTTTTATTCTTTTATGTAATGTTGTAATTAACACATGTTTATAAAAAAGTTCTTTTGGATAGTGCCACCATAGAGCAAGTTAATAACCACATTGATTTGTAAAATAAGACTCAAAAATAAGGTAATAATGGGGAGTTCTCGTCGTGGCTCAGTGGTTAACGAATTTGACTAGGAACCATGAGGTTGTGGGTTCGATCCCTGGCCTTGCTCATTGGGTTAAGGATCTGGTGTTGCCATGAGCTGTGGTGTAGGTTGCAGATGCAGCTTGGATCGCACGTTGCTGTGGCTGTGGCGTAGGCCGGCAGCTACAGTTCCGATTTGACCTTTAGCCTGGGAACCTCCATATGCCTCGGGAGCGGCCCTAGAAATGGCAAAAGGACGAAAAATAAAAAATAAAAAATAATTTAAAAAATAAGGTAATAATACAATAGAATGGAATGAAAAAAGATTGCAGAACTAAGGAAAAAAATTGAAAATCAATGAAACTAATAGATAAGACAAAAGCAAGGAACAGAGTAGACATTGCTGAAAATGAAATTATAGACATGAAAGATTTGAGGTAATCTCAAGCACAGATGAAAAAAAGCTTAAAGAGATAAGCCAACAGAAAAGGAAAGACTGTCAAAGATGACCCAACAAATGGAACAGAAAATGTATTCAAAGATAATTTTTCTGAAAAGACAGAATTGAATTGGCAGGTTGACGGTTCTAGGAAAATTTGGAACTTAAAGGATAAAGAATTCTTCAGGCAGCACAAACAGATCATAATCAAGGGAAAAATCCAGGTTTGCCTCACTTTTCTTTTTTTTTATTTTATCTTTTTAGGGCTTCACCTGAGGCATATGGAAGTTCCCAGGCTAGGGGTTGAATTCAAGCTGCAGCTGCAGCTGCAGCTGCCAGCCTACACCACAGCCACAGCAACTCAGGATCTGAGCCGAATCTGCAACCTATACCACAGCTCACTGTACTGCCGTACCCTTAACCCACCGAGTAAGGTCAGGGATCGAAGCCGAGTTCTCATGGATACTAGTCAGATTTGTTACCGCTGAACCATGATGGGAACTCCTGCCTCAGTTTCCTACAGCAACATCTCATGTAATGTCTACAAAGTTCAGAGAGAAGGAAGTGTGGCCTGGAATATATACCCAGTTCAAGATATTATTCTGATGTAAAGGCAGCAGCTAGGTATTTTCAACATGTGAAAAAAACTCAAGAAATTTAAGACCTAAGATTCATCTGGAAAAAACTACTTGATAAATCTCAGCCAGTTGAGAGTAAATCAAAATTAAGAATTCAGGAATGGAGACACTTGACAGAAGAAGTGTTGAGTATCGAATCCATTTAAATGCAGAACTGATATTGAACAATCATATGAATTATGGTTATAGAACTGAATGTGAGGGAGCTCCCCAGTGGTCCAGTGGTTAAGACTTTCACTGCTGCGGCTCAGATTCAGTCCCTGCTGTGGGAACTGAGATCCCACAGCAAGCCTCTCCACCCCACTTCCCCAAAAAAAGCACTGGATGTGAATGTTGTCAGTCAACCTGGACAAAAGAAATATAATGTAACACAATCTAGAAATGGAGAAAGGTAGGAGTGAAATGTTCTCAATCAATAGAAACTGTCTAAGGTTGAGGCATATATTGCTAAATAAAGCCTAATGATTACAACTGCTTATTTATTTATTTATTTTGTCTTTTCTGTCTTTTTAGGGCCGTACCTGCAGCTTATGGAGGTTCCCAGGCTAGGGGTCTAATTGGAGCTACAGCTGCTGGCCTACGCCACAGCCACAGCAACGTGGGATCCGAGCCATGTCTGTGACCTACACCACAGCTCATGGCAATGCCAGATCCTTAACCTGCTGAGCGAGGCCAGGGATCGAACCTGCAACCTCATGGTTCTTAGTCGGATTCATTAACCACTGACCCATCACCCTTGAGTTCTTTGTAACAATGGAGAATTTCGTTTTTCTAAAAAAATATATGCCATAGACAAATATGCCAAAATGTTAACAGTGGCTAGCTCTGGGTAGTTTCTATGATTGTAATTTTTTTCCTTCTTTTTTATTTTTCTTTCCTTCAAAAAATTGTCTCCTTAAGAACAAATAAAAAAGAAGAAAACAAAAATGTTCGATTATTTCTGAACAGACTAAGCCAAATTTGGAGATGATAGCTGTTCTGATTCATAATATGACACATGGTATAGGAATATAACTTATACAAATCCGAAAAGTGATGATTTAGGAATTGGTAATCCAGTTGTGGAAAGGATAATCCTTAGAGGTAGTAATATTATTACAGAAATTCAAATACATGCATTTTTCATGGGCTATTTAGGGGATAAAATATTTTAAAAACTATCAATTTGTTCCAGGACCAAACAGCTTTTTTTTCTTATTTATTTATTTTTAATTTCTCAATGAATTTTTTATATTTATAGTTGTACAATGACCATCACAATCCAATTTTATAGGATTCCAAACAGCTTATTAAAATAGTGCTGAAGGAGTTCCTGTCATGGCTTAGCGGAAACGAATCTGACTAATATCCATGAGGACGCAGGTTGGATCCCTGTCCTTGCTCAGTGGGTTAAGGATCTGCTATTGCCATAAGCCATGGTGTAGGTCATAGACGTGGCTTGGATCTGGTGTTCCTGTGGCTATGGTATAGACCAGCAGCAGTAGCTCCAATTCAACCCCTAGCCTGGGAACCTCCATATGCCAAGGGCAAAGCCTTAAAAAGACAAAAAAAAAAAAAAAAAATTGTGCTGGAGCCCCTGCTGTGGCTCAATGGGATTGGCTGTGTCTCTGGAGCACTGGGATGCAGATTCGATCCCGGGCTAGCACAGCAGGTTAAAACATCAGGTATAGGTCACAACTGTGGTTCGGATATGATCCCTGGCCTGGCAACTCCATATGCTGCTGGGTGGCCAAAAAAAAAAAAAAAAAATACTGTATGGAAACATTCTTAGGAAGCAAAGTGGGAGTGGCATTGATACAAGTTTTGGTAGTAAGGAATTATACTGTGTGTGAAATAAAAAGTAAATTCTGCACTTCCTGAGGATTTCATGAACTGAAGTCATAATAAGCAATAGTTTTCTCCCTCTGTATTATGAAAAAACTAGATTGCTAGTTGCAAAAACCTGCAAACTATTAAAATAAATGTGACTTAGTTCTGTTGTATTGAAAACTAGGAAAAAATAACTCGGAGTATAGTTTGAGTTTTGACTTTCTAAATGGAAGGATACAATTATAGATTAAGAAAAGACTGCTGTAATATAGACACATATAGCTTAATGACATAGAAAATTACTACTTTTCACCAGTTTTGATCTCTCTCCTCACCCCCAACTCTCTTCCAGACTCACCAACCTAAAGAAGATGGAATTTATGTTTTTCAGCCCCATAGTCAACCAGTTAGCTGTCTTTACTTCTCACCGGCCAATCCAGCTCACATACTGTCACTGAGCTATGATGGCACAGTACGCTGTGGAGATTTTTCCAGGGCTATTTTTGACGAGGTAAATGTTAATGTGTTTACATGTTGACCTCAGGTGATATTCTGGATCCTTTTTGAAGTTCCACATGAATGATGATCATACTGTCAGACTGGGTAAGATGATTTAGAATAAGGACTTTAGAACTACACTAAGTTCGAATCCCATCTGTTATTATTTGTGTGACATTGGCAAGTTATTTAGCATGTGGAAGTTCCCAGGCTAGGCATTGAATCGGAGCTGCAGCTGTGACCTATGCCGCAACTGTGGCAATGCTGGATTCTTAACCCGCTGAACTACAGCAGGAACTCCTCAAACTCTTTTTTAATTTTTTAAAAATTTATTTATTTATTTATTTTATTTATTTTTGTCTTTTTAGGGCCACACCTGTGGCATGTGGCAGTTCCCAAGCTAGGGGTTGAATTGGAGCTATAGCTGCTGGCCTTTGCCACAGCCAAAGCAACACCAGATCCTAGGCGCATCTGCAACCTACACCGCAGCTCATAGCAACGCCAGATCCTTAGCCCACTGAGTAAGGCCAGGCTCGAACTTGTGACCTCATGGATACTAGTCAGATTTGTTTCCACTGAGCCACTATGGGAACTCCAAACTCTTTTTTTAATGTGGATTTTATTTTTTGTGAAATTTAGGATGATGTAGATGTAGATTTTCATCCTTTATCTTATTTCAAATGGGACTTTTAAAGTTTTTATTTTTTTGTCTTTTTAGGGCCACACCCATGGCATGTGGAAGTTTCCAGGCTAGAGGCTAAAATGGAACTGTAGCTGCTGGCCTACGCCACAGCTACAGCAATGCCAGATCTGAGCTGCATCTGTGACCTACACCACAGCACACGGCAGCACAGGATCCTTAAACACTGGGCAAGGCCAGGTATTGAACCTGTGTCCTCATTGATACTGGTCAGGTTTGTTTCCACAGCGCCACCACAGGAACTCCGCACACTCTTTTTTTTTAATATGAATTTTAATCTTTGTGAAATTTAAGATGATGTACATGTCCTTTATCTTATTTCTAAAGGGACTTTAAAGTTTTTAGAGGTCCTAGTGTAAGGGCAATTTATATGTGGTAGACAATGAAGAAAACAAGGTATCATCACTGATTATGACTTAGCCTAAATAATAATTGATGACTAATTTTATGCCTTAATTTTTTACATAAGCCATTACTCAAAATTAACATGTTCTGATGTCTTTGTAATTATTCTACTAGTCTATGTGCAGATGATTCATAATTACTTATAAAAGAGTTTTAAAATAATTGTTTTAATAGTTAGAATATAATACGTAGCTCCTTTTGTTTTGATCTTCACTGAATTCCTAAAATGATCTTTCTTACAGTTGAGGAGGCCTTTTCTCTCTGTTTGAGAGCTAATAGTTTTTGAGCTTTCTTTCTTTCCCTCTCCCTTGGTCCATCTTTCTTGCTTTCTTTCTCTCTTTCTCTTCCTTCCTTTCTCTCTCTCTTCCCCTCCTTCCTTCCTTTCTCATCTTTGCCTTTCTCATTCCCTTCTTCCTTCCTTTCCCTTTCTTTCTCTCTTCCTTCCTCCCTCCCTACCTCCCTTCCTTTTTTCCTCTCTTCCTTCCTTCTTTCCTTCCTTTCTCTTTCTTTCTCTCTCCTTTTTCTCTTCCTCCCTTTCTCTCACCTTTCTTTCTCTTTGAAAAAACTGAGGTAAAGAGGTTTATTAGCTTGCTCAAAGACGTAAATGGCAGAACTAGAATTTTCACTTGGGTCTGTCTGACTCCAGAGCCCCTGTACTTAACCATTTTATTTTATTTTACTTTTTAAGGGCCACATCTGTTGCATATGGAATTTCCTGGGCTAGGGGTTGAAAGGGAGCTATAGCTGCTGGCCTACGCCACAGCCACAGCCATGTGAGATCCAGGCCGCATCTGTGATCTACACCGAAGCTTGCAATGTTGGATTCTTAACCCACTGAGAGAGGCCAGGGATCAAATTTGAGTCTTCATGGACACTAATTGGGTTCTTAACCCACTGAGCCACAGTGGGAATGCCACCATTTTAATATAGTGGTTGGATATCTAATATTTCGTTTGTGTACTTTGGGCTTTCTTTGGTATGTGGGGGTTGGAATGCCTTTATTATATTAATTCATTAATCTCAGATAATAATAATACTTGTTATAAAACTAAAAATCAGCAATTCATGATTCAGTGATAACAATTGTGGTCATTCTTTCTTGACTACTGACATGCTCTCCAACATTTATTTAAAAAAAAATTTTTTTTATTATAGTTGATTTACAATGTTGTACCAATTTCTATGGGCAGCAAAGTGACCCAGTCATACATATATATACACTCACTTTTTTATTTTTTATTACTTATATGTGTGGGCACTGAGTGCAAAGTGATAATATTGTGGATTGTTATTAAAAATTATAACAATACATGCTCATGATGAAATATTTACAGTTAATAAGGTGTTCAAAGTAAATCTGCCCTTTCTCCATTCCTACTCTCCAGAAGTAACCTTTATTTCTCAGTGTGCTTCCAGACATATTTAAAAATATATAGACACAGATTTTTTTCTTTGTATTAATGGGTTCACACTATATACATACTTTATTTGCTACTTACTTTTTTCATTTATTAGTATATCTTGGGCAGTTAGTAGTACAAATCTGCCTTACTCTTTTTAGCATTTCATGGTATTTCAAAGTAAAGTAAAGGTGTGCTGGAGTTCCTGTTGTGGCGCAACAGAAATGAATCCAACTAATATCCGTGAGGATGAGGGTTTGATTCCTGGCCTTGCTCAGTGGGTTGGGGATCTGGTGTTGCTGTGAGCTGTGGTGTAGTTTGCAGAATGTGGCTGTGGTGTAGACTGGCAGCTGTAGCTCCTATTTGACCCCTAGCCTGGGAACTTCCATATGCTGCAGGTGAAGCCCTAAAAAGAAAAGAAAACAAAACAAAACAAAGTAAAGATGTACCATCATGATAGAACTTCCATATGACCCCACAATCCCACTCTTGGGCATCTATCCGGACAAAACTCTACTTAAAAGAGACACATGCACCCGCATGTTCATTGCAGCACTATTCACAATAGCCAGGACATGGAAACAACCCAAATGTCCATCGACAGATGATTGGATTCGGAAGATGTGGTATAGATACACAATGGAATACTACTCAGCCATCAAAAAGAATGACATAATGCCATTTGCAGCAACATGGATGGAGCTAGAGAATCTCATACTGAGTGAAATGAGCCAGAAAGACAAAGACAAATACCAGATGATATCACTTATAACTGGAATCTAATATCCAGCACAAATGAACATCTCCTCAGAAAAGAAAATCATGGACTTGGAGAAGAGACTTGTGGCTGCCTGATGGGAGGGGGAGGGAGTGGGAGGGATCGGGAGCTTGGGCTTATCAGACACAACTTAGAATAGATTTACAAGGAGATCCTGCTGAATAGCATTGAGAACTTTGTCTAGATACTCATGTTGCAACAGAAGAAAGGCTGGGGGAAAAATGTAATTGTAATGTATACATGTAAGGATAACCTGACCCCCTTGCTGTACAGTGGGGAAAAAAAAAAAGATGTACCATCATGATTTAACCAGGTCTTTTTTGGTGGACATTTAGGTTGCTTTTTATTGCTGTTATAATCAGCCTTGCAGTAAGCATTCTTATATATATCTTCGTGAAATTATTGGATCTAAGGGTATATATAAGTATTAAGTGTTTTGGTAGATGTATCCTGATTGCTATAAAAATGTTCTATTTATACTTCCACTAAGAGTAGGTGAGCATTCAAGCCATATACCTTGGATTTAGATGGCAAAGTAAGTTGGTATGTTAAGGTATTTCAGTTGGATAGACTTCAGATTCAGTCCATTTCCTGGTAAGTTTCACAGGGTAGATCTGTAACTGAGGTTGATTGGATTTAAGAGATTTGGAATATAGCCCCTGCATGGGTGGATGGGACTTCTGATTGATTGTAGGTGAGTCTCACAGCTGATCAGTGCCTTAGTTTCCATCTCTGTAAAAGGGGATGATCATTTTGCCCTATGCTTCATGTGGGGATGGATGGGAGAATGAATAAAGATATTTGGGTTTTGTTACTCTTTTAACAAAAAATTTACGCATTGGCTTTCTCTACAAGAAGAGTGTTAAAGTTGATTGTTATTTATATCTTTAGGTGTACAGAGATGAAGGAAGTAGCTTTTCCTCTTTTGACTTCTTGGCAGAAGATGCCTCTACTTTAATAGTAGGTCACTGGGATGGAAGTATGTCTCTAGTGGATAGACGGACGCCTGGAACTTCTTACGAGAAACTTATCAATTCTTCTTTGAGCAAAATAAGAACTGTTCATGTCCACCCAGTGCATAGACAGTATTTTATCACTGCGGGATTAAGGTACGTTCCTTCTAACATTTTATGATTTAGGCCTTTTAAGGATTTAACATTTTTAATGTTAGAAGTAATGTTTTAGCTTGGTTGTCAAACTGACTCTTTTTTGGTGACACAGACCAAATAATTTTCCTTTCTACACTGACTGAGGAGGTTTTTTGTTTGTTTGTTTGTTTTTTAGTGAGTGTTTTTTTTTATGAGCGATTCTTTTGGACTTAATAAATAGTGAAAGTATTGAAACAAATATACATTTTTGTTTTCCTTGACTTCATTTATTTACTTCTAGTCTTTTGAGAAGAAAATTTGTAAAAGAAATAAAAGTTTTATGTGACCTATAATTTCTTAGTCTGTTTTAAGTCTTTTCTTGGAGAGATTAGAAAGCCAACTAGAATCATACCTCTCTACACCCACATGGTTACATATATCTGCTATAATTTTGGAACATTTATAGTTTTTAAAAGTCTGGAGTTCCTGCTATGGCATAGTGGGTTAAGAATCTGGCTACAGTGGCTTGGGTCACTGCTGAGGTGTGGGTTTGATCCCCGACCCAGTGCACTGAATTAAAGGATCTGGCATTGCTGCAGCTGCAGCATAGGTCACAGTTGTGGCTTGGATTCAATCCCTGGCCTGAGAATTTTCATATGCTGTGGGTGCAGCCATAAAATAAAATTTAAAAAAAAATTAATAGAGAAGATTAGTATGTTCGATCTTAATTGTTCTTCAGTGTAGTAAGGATTTGAGTGTCTAATTTATGTTAAGCACTATTGTTCATTCTGTGTACTGTGGCAACACTGAGAATTATTCCTCCCATTCATTACAGGGATATTCATATTTATGATGCAAGGCGCCTGAATCCCAGTAGAAGCCAGCCTTTGATCTCTTTGACTGAACACACAAAAAGCATTGCTTCTGCCTATTTTTCACCTCTTACTGGTAACAGAGTAGTAACCACATGTGCGGATTGTAAGCTAAGGTAAATTGGGAAGACAAAAATAGGTTGTTAAAGAATCTAGAGTGTTTGTTACTTTGGTAACCAGTAGCTTTGTTTATTATTGCTCCTTATTAAATCACTAGCATTGTTGTTTTGTAGCTGTATCTTGGCTCCCAAAGACCAATGCCTTGTATTTAATGGCTTTTCAGCAGTTTGGGGATCTGTAAATTTCCTTGAGATTGGTAAGGGTGGTCTGTAGCTACCCCAGGGAGTTGATGTCAGGCTTTCCTTTTAGCACTGAAATTCCAATGAAACAAGTCTTGTGATATGTTGGAAGTGAGATAATTTTAGCCTAAGGAGAAGCTCTTATAGTGGGGATAGTGGGATCTACCTTGCAAGTGAAGTGCTGAGTTGAAGTTGCAGAGCCATGGGTAGCCAGTTACGATGGCAAAATTTGGGTTTCTACACAAACTACTGGGTAAAATTTTGTGGTTTTAGCCTTGGTACCTTTCTGTAGCTACTTCCTAAAAATGGATTTTAAAATGTAATGTAAACCAATTGAACAAAAATAGAAAATAATGCCAAGTAAAAAAGATGTGGAGAATGTTAACGCAATCACAAAGGAAATGATTTTGTTCTCTTCTAAAATCCCTGACTTTGCTTAACATTGCAATCATTTCTCAGTTCATGACTTTTTCCTTAAGTGATTTTGGAACTCACTCATTGTTCAGTCAACAAGTGTCTGTTGAATGTATACTGTGGGCCAGGCTCTAGAAAGGCACCTAATTTCTATTTAGTCTCATTTATTGGAAGGAACATGGTCTATATGTGTGATAGGTGCCCAGTTAATTTCTAGTAAAATCTGTGAGCATTACCAAGTAGTACATTAAGAGATTTAGTCACCAGATGTTGGCACCTCAGTGTCCCCTTTCCACCCATGAAATTTTCTTTGTCTTAAGAGCTTCTTATTTTTCCCATTCTTGTTCATTTGCACTGCAGGGTTAACTCTTATTACATTAGCTGTTAATGATTTGGCTTTCTAGTAATCTGATTAATTAATAAGCTCTAGTACCAAGAAATTGCAAAGGAATAGCTAGGCACAAGGAGAAGGGGAAGGTGGTAATAATAGGGTTAGTTTCTGCCAGAGCAGTACCATGCAGAAAGGAAGCTTCTGGATTCCTCCCATTGCTCCACAAGAACTCCTCCCCTTGGTTGCTGCCTGGGGTTATTCTTGCCAGCACCTAAAGTGACACACTATCATGCCCTCAGCTGATCAGTCTCTTAGGGAAATTGCTCTCTCTATATGCATTCACTTTTTAGGTTATTTGTGCATTTTTCAGACTACAGCCCTTATGTACAACCTGTGTTACTGTGAATCTGAATTTAGTTTTAGAGTCCAGATTATCACTTTAGAATGTACATTTAAGTTTGGAGTAATAGTGTTTAAATCATTCCCACACTAAGGTATAAGCACTGAATTTTATAATATTCCTTGTAACTTTTATTAAATATATTAGCTGAGATTTGTTAGAGCCTGAACCTATATATTTTAAAATATTATTTCATATCAGGAACCAATGAAAAGCTTGTTAAATACACTGATAATATTTCAGAAATTTTTCAAAAAACAATAAAAAAGTGTGCTTCTTTAATCTTGCTCTTTATTTTACAGAATCTTTGACAGCAGCTGTATATCTTCAAAGATTCCTCTTCTCACCACCATCAGGTAGGTATCCATGTGCCAAATAGTTAGACCGTGAATTACTATGAGCTTTCTATTGGAGTGTATACGTTAGACATCTGATTGTCAAAGAGAAGTAATAGGTCTCATTTTGTACTACTTTGCTTAAGTGTTCCAGGTTGCTAGTTGCTATCCTATCCTGAAGGGTTCTAGCTTCCAGGTTCCCTGTCTATAAAGAGGTTCACTTTCTTTTAGTCCATGTCTGTTCTCTCCATCTGGGAGGTTATTTCTGGTTAAGGTGAATATATTCCAACCTGAATTACTCGTGTTATCGTATTGATGAGACTAACTTGCTGGTGAGGCTCACCGAAGCTCTGTTTATTTTTACCTATTTGTTCAGGGTTTAGAGGGCTTCCCTACCTTCTCACTTACATTGTTTGGTTACCCTCTTTTTGCATCTGCTACTTTTAATATATGTATTTTACATCAGAATTTACTCAGTGCCTTCTTCCTAGACATAATCTCTTTATTAGTATATATTAAATTGGGAACATGATGTGTAATGTATGTTGATTGTTGCTTCTTGAGTTTCATAGTCTGTAGAGGCTATGTTTAAGTATGTTTTCTTTTTCATAGAATTTCCCCTCTTCATTTCCTTTTTCACACTTAATCAATTCTAGTTTATTTCTAACATGTATTTAAAAATTATTTAGGGTGATGATTCTGGGGTCAGTAGAGATAGGGTCATTGAGTGGCAGTGGGAAATGTGATTTTCCATAGTTCACTCTTCTTTATTAATTTTTTTTTTTGGCTTAGCCTGCAGCATGCAGAAATTCCCAGGCCAGGGAATCAAACCTGAGCCATAGCAGTGACAACACCTGAGTCTCCAACCCACTAGGCCAACAGGGAACTCCCATACTTCTTTAATAAGAAAAGGTTGCTAATAGTGTTAAGGTATAAAGAATAAAGGGCACTGCTTTGTGTTTTGCTTTGGAGGGCAGTAAAAGCCCCAAATGCATGTTTTTTCTTTATTTTTAGTTGTGGTTGTAAAGATGTAACATTAAGTTAACCATCTTAACTATTTATCTGTACACATTTCGGTAGTGTTGGGTATATTCACATTATTGTGCAGTGGATTTCCACATGCTGCAGGCACTTTTTTTGGCTGTGCCTACAGGCACTTTTTTCCCCAGGCCAGGGGTCAAACTCAAGCCACATCAATGACAACACCAAACCCTTAACTGCTAGGCCACCAGGAAACTCCTCTAGAAGTTCTTCATCTTGCAAAACTGAAACTGTGCCCATTAAACATTCATTCCTCTTTTCTCCTTCTCCTAGACCTTGGCAACCATCTTTCTACTTTTTATTTCTGTGATTTTTTTTTCTACTTTAGATATTTCATATGAGGGAAATCATGCAGTATTTGTCGTTTTGTGACTGGTTTATTTCACTTATATCCTCAATGTTCATCCATATTCTAGCACATGAAGGATCTCCTTTATTTTTACAGGCTGCATAATATTCTATTGAATATATATACCACATTTTCTTTATCCATTCATTTGTTGAAGGACATTTGGGTTATTTCTACCTCTTGGCTATTGTGAATAATGCTGCAGCAAACAAATGGGGTGCATATATCTCTTCAAGATCCTGCTTTGAATTCTTTTGGATATATACCCAGTAGGGGGATTTTGATGGATGGATCATCTCATAATTCTTTTTGTTTCTTTCTTTTTTTTTTTTTGTCATTTTAGGGCCATACCCATGGCATATGGAGGTTCCCAGGCTAGGAGTCGAATTAGAGCTGTAGCCGGTGGCTTACACCACAGCCACAGCAACACAGGATCTGAGCCGCATTTGAGAGCTATACCACAGCTTGTGGCATCGCTGGATCCTTAACCCACTGAATGAGGTCAGGAATCGGACCCATTGTCCTCAAGGATACTAGTCAGGTCCTTTAACCACTGAGCCACAACAGGAACTCCTATTTTTTAATTTTTTGAGAAACCTCTCTACTCTTTTTCCATAGCAGCCAAACCATTTTACATCCCTGTGGTGCACCATGATTCTAATTTCTCTCTTTTTTTTTTTGTTCACTATTTTATTTTATTTTATTTTATTTTTTTATTTTCTCACTGTACAGCAAGGGGGTCAGGTTATCCTTACATGTATACATTACAATTACATTTTTCCCCCAGCCTTTCTTCTGTTGCAACATGAGTATCTAGACAAAGTTCTCAATGCTATTCAGCAGGATCTCCTTGTAAATCTATTCTAAGTTGTGTCTGATAAGCCCAAGCTCCCGATCCCTCCCACTCCCTCCCCCTCCCATCAGGCAGCCACAAGTCTCTTCTCCAAGTCCATGATTTTCTTTTCTGAGGAGATGTTCATTTGTGCTGGATATTAGATTCCAGTTATAAGTGATATCATCTGGTATTTGTCTTTGTCTTTCTGGCTCATTTCACTCAGTATGAGATTCTCTAGCTCCATCCATGTTGCTGCAAATGGCATTATGTCATTCTTTTTGATGGCTGAGTAGTATTCCATTGTGTATCTATACCACATCTTCCGAATCCAATCATCTGTCGATGGACATTTGGGTTGTTTCCATGTCCTGGCTATTGTGAATAGTGCTGCAATGAACATGCGGGTGCATGTGTCTCTATTAAGTAGAGTTTTGTCCGGATAGATGCCCAAGAGTGGGATTGCGGGGTCATATGGAAGTTCTATGTATAGATTTCTAAGGTATCTCCAAACTGTTCTCCATAGTGGCTGTACCAGTTGACATTCCCACCAACAGTGCAGGAGGGTTCCCTTTTCTCCACACCCCCTCCAGCACTTGTTGTTTGTGGATTTATTAATGATGGCCATTCTGACTGGTGTGAGGTGATATCTCATGGTAGTTTTGATTTGCATTTCTCTTATAATCAGCAATGTTGAGCATTTTTTCATGTGTTTGTTGGCCATCTGTATATCTTCTTTGGAGAAATGTCTATTCAGGTCTTTTGCCCATTTTTCCATTGATTGATTGGTTTTTTTGCTGTTGGGTTGTATAAGTTGTTTATATATTCTAGAGATTAAGCCCTTGTCAGTTGCATCATTTGAAACTGTTTTCTCCCATTCTGTAAGTTGTCTTTTTGTTTTCTTTTGGGTTTCCTTTGCTGTTCAAAAGCTTTTCAGTTTGATGAGGTCCCATGGGTTTATTTTTGCTCTAATTTCTATTGCTTTGGGAGACTGACCTGAGAAAATATTCATGATGCTGATGTCAGAGAGTGTTTTGCCTATGTTTTCTTCTAGGAGTTTGATGGTGTCCTGTTGTCTATTTAAGTCTTTCAGCCATTTTGAGTTTATTTTTGTGCATGGTGTGAGGGTGTGTTCTAGTTTCATTGCTTTGCATGCAGCTGTCCAGGTTTCCCAGCAATGCTTGCTGAATAGACTTTCTTTTTCCCATTTTATGTTCTTGCCTCCCTTGTCAAAGATTAATTGACCATAGGTGTCAGGGTTTATTTCCGGATTCTCTATTCTGTTCCATTGGTCTGTCTGTCTGTTTTGATCCCAGTACCACACTGTTTTGATGACTGTGGCTGTGTAGTATTTCTTGAAGTCTGGGAGAGTTATGCCTCCTGCTTGGTTTTTGTTTCTCAGGATTGCTTTGGCGATTCTGGGTCTTTTGTTGTTCCATATAAATGTTTGGATTGTTTGTTCTAGTTCTGTGAAAAATATCATGGGTAATTTGATAGGGATTGCATTGAATCTGTAGATTGCTTTGGGTAGTATGGCCATTTTTACAATATTGATTTTCCCAATCCAGGAACATGGAATATCTTTCCATTTCTTTACATCTTCTTTGATTTCTTTGATTAAAGTTTTATAGTTCTCGGCATATAGGTCCTTTACCTCCTTGGTCAGGTGTATTCCGAGGTATTTGATTTTGTGAGGTGCAATTTTAAAAGGTATCGTATTTTTGTATTCCTTTTCTAAGATTTCATTGCTGGTATACAGAAATGCAACTGACTTCTGAATGTTAATCTTATATCCTGCTACTTTGCTGAATTTATGAATCAGTTCAAGTAGTTTTGGGGTTGAGTCCTTAGGGTTTTCTATGTATAGTATCATGTCATCTGCATACAGTGACAGTTTTATCTCTTCTCTTCCTATATGGATGCCTTTTATTTCTTTTGTTTGTCTAATTGCTGTGGCTAGGCCTTCCAAAACTATGTTGAAGAGCAGTGGTGAGAGTGGGCATCCCTGTCTTGTTCCAGATTTGAGTGAGAAGGCTTTCAGTTTTTCCCCATTGAGTATTATATTTGCTGTGGGTTTATCATAAATGGCTTTGATTATATTCAGGAATGTTCCCTCTATACCCACTTTGGCGAGGGTCTTGATCATGAATGGATGTTGGACTTTGTCAAATGCTTTTTCTGCGTCTATTGAGATGATCATATGATTTTTGACTTTTCTTTTGTTAATGTGGTGTATGATGCTGATTGATTTGCGTATGTTGAACCATCCTTATGAACCTGGGATGAACCCAACCAGGTCATGGTGTATAATTTTTTTGGTATGTTGTTGGATTCGGTTGGCTAAGATTTTGTTGAGAATTTTTGCATCTATATTCATCAATGATACTGGGCGATAGTTTTCTTTTTTGGTGGTATCTCTGTCTGGTTTTGGAATGAGGGTGATGGTGGCATCATAGAATGTCTTTGGGAGTATTCCTCTTCTTCAACCTTTTGAAAGAGTTTAAGGAGGATGGGCACTAATTCCTCTTTATATGTTTGCTAAAATTCACCTGTGAAGCCATCTGGTCCTGGACTTTTATTTGTAGGGAGTGATTTTATGACCTCTTCAATTTCATTTCTAGTGATCGGTCTGTTCAGTTGGTCTGTTTCTACTTGATTCAGTTTTGGCAGGCTGTAAGATTCTAGAAAATTGTCCATTTCTTCCAGATTGTCAAACTTGTTGCCGTATAGTTGTTCATAGTATTCTCTTATGGTTTTTTTGTATTTCTGCTGTATCCGTTGTGATTTCTCCTTTTTCATTTCTAATTTTGGTTATTTGGGTTCTTTCTCTCCTCTTTTTAGTGAGTCTGGCCAGGGGTTTGTCTATTTTGATACCTTTTCAAAGAACCAGCTCTTGGTTTTATTAATTTTCTCTATTGTTTTTTGAGTCTCTATTTTATTGATTTCTTCTTTGATCTTTATAATTTCCTTCCTTCTTCTAATTTCTCTTTATATGCATCAATACTTGTCTGTTCTTTTGTGTGAGATAATATCTCATTGTGGTTTTGATTTGCATTTCTCTAAAGATTAGTGATGTTGAACATCTTTTTATATGTTTGTTGGCCATTTGTATATTTTCTTTGGAGAACTGTATATTCAAGTGTTTGCCTATTTTTATCTTTTTTTTCTTTTTAGGGCCTTACCTGTGGCATATGGAAGTTCCCAGGCTAGGGGTCGAATTGGAATTGTAGCTGCTGGCCTAAACCCAGCTACAGCAACACAGGATCTGAGCCTCGTCTGCAACCTATACCACAGCTCATGGCAATGCTGGGCCCTCAACCCACTGAGTGGTACCAGGGTTCAAACCTGCATTCTCATGGATGCTAGTCAGGTTCATTAACCACTGAGCCACAACAGGAACTCCTCACTATTTTTGCTTTTGGTGATATATATATCCAAGAAATTATTGCTAAATTCAGTATCCTGAAGCTTTCCCATTTTGTTTTCTTCTGTATTTTATTAATAGTTTCAAGTGTTCTGTGTAGGTCTTTAACCTACTTTAAGTTAATTTAAGGTTACTTTCCAGCTCTATTCTTTTTTTTTTTTTTTTTTTCCCTTTTTAGTACTGCACCTTTGGCATGTGGAAGATCCATGGCTAGGGATCAAATTGGAGCTATAGCTGCTGGCCTACACCACAGCAATGTAGGATCTGAGCCACATCTGCGACCCACACAATAGCTCATGGCAATGCCATATCCTTTAACCCACTGAGTGAGGCCAGGGATCAAACCTGCATCCTCATGGATACTAGTTGGGTTCATTACCATTGAGCCATGATGGGAACTCCCCCAGCTCTATTCTTTTGCATTTGGATATCCAGTTTTCCCAGCACCGTTTATTGAAGAGACAGTCCTTTCTCCATTTTCTGGTCTTGGTATTCTTGCTGAATATCATTTGACCACGTACATGAGAGTTGATTTATTGGCTCTCTGTTTTGTTCCATTGGTCTTTCATGTCTGTCTTTATGTTAATACCACACTGTTGTGATTACTTAGTATGTTTTGAAATCAGGAAGTATGAGGCCCCCAATTTTGTTCTTCATTTTAAAGATTATTTTGGCTATTCTTTTTTTTTTTGTCTTTTTGCTATTTCTTGGGCCATTCCCATGGCATATGGAGGTTCCCAGGCTAGGGGTCTAATCGGAGCTGTAGCCACAGCCAGAGCCACAGTAACGCGGCATCCGAGCCACGTCTGCAACCTACACCGCAGCTCACGGCAACACCGGATTGTTAACCCACCGAGCAAGGGCAGGGACCGAACCCACAACCTCATGGTTCCTATTCGGATTCGTCAACCACTGCGCCACAGTGGGAACTCCTGTTTTGGCTATTCTTAATCCCCTTGAGCTTCCATATTAAGATAAGGGTTTTTTTCTATTTTCTGTAAAACATACTCTTGGGATTTTCTTAGGGATTGTATTAATTGAATTCTATAGATCACTTTGGGTAGTATGGACATTTTAACCATATTAAGACTTCCAATCCACAAACACATTGTCTATTTATTTGTATCTTCTTTTTTTTTAAAGTAATGTTTTACAGTTTTCAGTGTATAAATCTTTCATGTCTTTGGTTAAATTTATTCCTAAATATTTTATTCCTTTTGATTCTGTTATAAATGATATTGTTTTCTTAATTTTATTTCTGGGTTGATCATTGTTAGTATGTAGAAATGATTCTGATTTTTGTGTGTTGATTTATTTTTATTTTTTATTTTTTTGGCTTTTAACTCAATTATATTTACAGTTGTCCAATGATCATCACAATCCAATTTTACAGCATTTCCATCCCAAATCCCCAGCCCATCCCTCCCCCCTCAATCTGTCTCCTTTGGAAAGTTTTTCAAAGTCTGTGAGTCAGTGTCTGTTCCGTAAAGAAGTTCATTGCATCCTTTTTTTAGATTCCACATATAAGTGATAACATAGATATTTGTCTCAGTGTTTGACTAACTTCATTTAGTATGATAGTTTCTAGATCTGTCCACATTACTGCAAATGCCATTATTTCATTTCTTTTTATGGCTAAGTAATATTCCATTGTGTATATTACCACATCTTCTTTATCTACTCCTCTTGATGGACATTTAGATTGATTCCATATCTTGGCTATTGTATATGATGCTGCAGTGAACATTGGGGTACATGTATCTTTTCAAGTCATGGTTTTCTCTGGATAGATGCCCGTGAGTGGGATTGCTGGATCAAATGGTAATTCTATTTTTTAGTCTTTTGAGGAATCTCCACACTGTTTTTCATAGTGGTTGAACCATTTACATTCCCACCAAGAGTGTGAGAGGGTTCCCTTTTCTCCACACCCTCTCCAGCATTTACTATTTGTAGACTTTTTGATATGGCCATTTTGGCTGGTGCAAGGTAGTACCTCATGGTAGTTTTGATTTTCATTTCTCTAATAATGAGTTATTTGAACATATTTTCATGTAATTTTGGCCATCTCTATATCTTCTTTGGAGAATGGTCTGTTTAGATCTTCTGCCCATTTTTTGATGGGGTTGTCTGTTTTTTTGATATTGGGCTGTAGGAGGAGTTTATATGTTTTGGTGATTAATCCCTTGTCAGTTGCTTCATTTGCAAATATTTTCTCCCATTCTATGGGTTGTCTTTTCATTTTGTTTAAGGTTTCCTTTGCTGTGCAAAAATTTTTAAATTTAATTAGGTCCCATTTGTTTTTATTTGTTCGTTTGTTTTTATTGTCATTACTCTAGAAGGTGGATCTGAGATGTTGCTGTGATTTATGTCAGAGAGTGTTCGACCTTTGTTTCCTTTAAGAGTTTTATGGTATCTAGTCTTATATTAAGTCTTTAATCCATCTTGAGTTTATTTTTGCGTATGGTCTTAGAAGTGTTCTAATTTCCTTCTTTTGCATGTAGCTGTCCAGTTTTCCCAGCACCACTTATTGAAGGGACTGTCTTTTCTCTATTGTATATTCTTGCTTCCTTTGTTATAGATTAGTTGACCTTAGGTGCCTGGCTTTATTTCTGGGCTTTCTGTCCTTGTCCACTGATGTATATTTCTGTCTTTGTGCCAGTACCATATGGTTTTGATGACTGTAGCTTTGTTGTATAGTCTGAAGTCAGGGAACCTGATTGCTCCAGTTCCATTTTTCTTTATCAGGATGTCTTTGGCTATCCTGGGTCTTTGGTGCTTCCAAACAAACTGTAAAATATTTTGCTCCTAGTCTGTGAAAAATGTCCTTGGTAATTTGATAGGGATTGCATTGAATCTGTAGATTGCCTTTGGTAGAATAGGCATTTTGACAATACTAATTCTTCCAGTCCGAGAGCATGGTATATCTTTCCATCTGTTTGTGTCATCTTTGATTTCTTTCATCAGTGTCTTATAGAGTACAGGTCTTTTGTCTCTTTAGGTAGGTTTCTTCCTAGGTATTTTATTCTTTTTGATGGGATTGTAAATGGGATTTTTTCCTTAATTTTTATTTCTGATATTTCATTGTTAGTATCTAGAAATTCAGTTGATTTCTGTGTATTAATTTTGTATCCTGCCACTTTATCAAATTCATTGATGAGTGCTAACAGTTTTTGGGTAGTGACTTTAGGATTTTCAAGGTATAATATCATGTCATCTGCAAACAGTGATGGTTTTACTTCTTCCTCTCCAATTTGGATTCCTTTTATTTCTTTTTCTTCTCTGATTGCCGTGGCTCAGACTTCCAAAACTATGTTGAATAGTAGTGGCAAAGACAGACATCCTTATCTTGTTCCTGATCTCATTGGGAATTCTTTCAGCTTTGCACCATTGAGAATGATGTTAACTGAGTTTGTCATATATGGCCTTTATTATGTTAAGGTAGGTTGCCTCTATGCCCACTTTCTGGAGTCTTTTTCTCAGAAATGGGTGTTGGATTTTGTCAAAGGCTTTTTCTGCATGTATTGAGAGCATCATATGGATTTTATGCTTCAGTTTTTTAATGTGGTGTATCACACTGATTGATTTGTAGATGTTAAAGAATGCTTGCATCCCTGGGATAAATCCCACTTGATCATGATGTACAATCCTTTTAATGTATTGTTGGATGTGGTTTGCTAGTATTTTGTTGAGGATTTTTTGCATTTATGTTCATCAGTGATACTGGCCCATAATTTTCTATCTTCATGATATCTTTGTCTGGTTTTGGTATCAGGGTGATGCTGGCCTCAGAGAATGAATTTGGGAGTGTTCCTTCCTCTGCAATTTTTGGGAATAGTTTCAGAAGGATAGGTGTTAGTTCTTCTCCAAATGTTTGATAGAATTTGCCTGTGAAGCATCTGGTCCTGGACTTTTGTTTGTTGGAAGTTTTTAAAATCACAGTTTCAATTTCAGTACGTGTGATTGGTCCATTCATCTTCTGTTTCATCTTGGTTTAGTCTTGGAAGATTGTGCTTTTCTAAGAATTTGTCCATTTCTTCCAGGTTGTCTATTTTATTGGCATATAGTTGCTTGTCGTAGTCTGATATGATCCTTTGTATTTCTGTTATGTCCATTGTAACTTCTCCTTTTTCATTTCTAATTTTATTGATTTGAATCCTCTTTTTTTTCTTGATAAGTCTGGCTCAGGGTTTATCAATTTTGTTGATCTTTTCAAGAACCAGCTTTTCGTTTCATTGATCTTTTCCGTGGTTTTCTTGGTTTCTATTTCATTGATTTCTGCTCTGATCGTTATGATTTCTTTCCTTCTGCTAAAATTGGGTTTTGTCTCTTCTTTTCTCTCTAGCTGTTTTAGGTGTAAAGTTGGGTTGTTTATTTGAGCTTTTTCTTGTTTCCTGAGGTAGGCTTGTATTGCTACAAACTTCCCTCTTAGCACTGCTTAAGCTATGTCCCATAGTTTTTGTATTGTTGTGTTTCTGTTGTCATTTGCTTGTAGCTATTTTAAAATTTCCTCTTTGATTTCAGTGATCCATTGGTTGTTTAGTA
This sequence comes from Phacochoerus africanus, assembly GCF_016906955.1. NCBI lineage: Eukaryota > Metazoa > Chordata > Mammalia > Artiodactyla > Suidae > Phacochoerus > Phacochoerus africanus. The sequence goes on along the minus strand of NC_062545.1, from coordinate 129,573,528 downwards.
GCATGTTGTTTAGTCTCCAGGTGTGTGTGGTTTTTGCAGGTTTTTTTTTCTTGTTGATTTCCAGTCATATACCTTTGTGGTCTGAAAGAATGCTCAAAATGATTTCAGTTTTCTTAAATTTACTGAGGCTTGATTTATGGCCCAGAATGTGATCTATCCTAGAGAATGTCCTGTGAGTACTTGAGAAGAATGCATATTTTGCTCCTTTTGGATAGATTGTTCTATAAATAATATCTATTAAGTCCATCTGGTCTAATGCTTCATTTAAGGCCTGTGTTTCTTTGTTGATTTTCTTTTCTTTTTTTGGGGGGGGGTGTTTTTTTTAGGACCACACCTGTGGCATGTGGAGGTTCCCAAGCTAGGGGTCAACAGGGCTGTAGCTGCCAGCCTATGCCACAGCCACAGCATGCCAGATCCGAGCTTCATCTGGGACCTATACCACAGCTCATGGCAATGCTGGATCCATCCATTGCTGTAAGTTCAGTGTTAAATTCCCCCACTATTATTGTGTTATTGTGAATTTCTCCTTTTAAGGTTGTTAGCAGTTGCCTTACATATTGAGGTGCATGATCCTTTGTTGGGTACATATATATTTACAGTTGTTAAATCTTCTTGGATTGATTATTTGATCATTATAATGCCCTTGTCACTTATAATATTCTTTAAGATCTATTTTGTCTGATAGGAGTATTGCTACTCCAGCTTTCTTTGGATTTCTGTTTGTGTGGAATATTTTCTCCCATCCTCTTGCTTTCAATTTTATGTGTCCCTAAAACTAAATGGGTCTCTTGAAGATAACATATATATGGGTTCTGTTTTTGTGTCCATTGAGTCAGTCTCTGTCTTTTGGTTGGGGCATTTAGTCCCTTTACATTTATGGTAGTTATTGATATGTATGTTTTTATTGCCATTTTATTCATCGTTTTGGATTTGTTTTTGTTGGTCTTTTTTCTTCCCTTCTTATTCTCTTCTGTTGTGGTTTGATGACTCTCTTTAGCATTGTGTTTGGATTGCTTTTTCTTATTTGTGTGTATATCTATTGTAGATTTTTGATTTGCAGTTACAATGAAGTTTTGATATAGGAATCTATATATATATACAAGATTGTTTTAAGTTGTTGTTCTCTAATTGCAAGTGCATCTCCAGTGGCCTGCAGTTGTACCCTTCTTTTCTCATGATTTCTGATTTTTGGTAGCATATTTGTGTGTGGATAATTTCTTAATCTTTAGTATATGTATGCCTTTACTGGTTAGCCTTGTCATTTGTAACATTTTTTTATTCTAGTTGTAGCCTTTTATTTTCCCCCTAGAGAAGTTCCTTTAGTATTTGTTGTAAAGCTGGTTTAGTGGTGCTGAATTCTTTCAGCTTTTGCTTTTCTGTAAAGCTTTTTTTTTTTTTTTTTTGCTTTTTAGGGCCACACCTGTGGCATATGAAAGTTCCCAGGCTACGGGTTGAATTGGAGCTACAGCTGCTGGTCTACACCACAGCAACATGGGATCCAAGCCACATCTGCAACCTACACCACAGCTAATGGCAACACTGGATCCCCAGCCCACTGATCAAGGCCAGGGGTTGAACCCACATCCTCATGGATACCATTTGGATTCATTTCTGCTGTACCACAGTGGGAACTCCCTAAAGCTTTTGATATCTCCTTCAAATCTGAGTGAGAAGCTTGCTGGGTAGAGTAATCTTGGTTGGAGGATTTTTCCTTTCATTATTTTAAGTATATTGTGCCATTCTCTTCTGGCCTGCAGAGTTTCTGCTGACAAAACTGCTGATAACCTTATCGGGGTTCCCTTGTATGTCATTTTGCTTAGCTGATCCTGTTAAAACAGCAATAACCTAGACTATGTATTTCTTATTTCTAGGGCTTCTTCTGTTTCCATGTGCTTAAAAAAAAGGAGGGGAGTCCACTGAGTTAGGAAATAGTGAACAAAAAATGTACCATTTCAGTAGACATTTAGAGACCATCCTCTGAGCATAAACCACAATACTTGGTACTGGGGTTTCAAACATGCAGAGGAAATCATCTCTGTCTTGAGTTTCAGACTTGTAGGAAGGATGAGATTAGATAGTTGGTGACTCCGTAACGTAATGAAAAGAAACTTGGCAGAGATAACCAGCATTTAGGAACAATGCCATCTTTACCCTCTGCTAATGTTACCTTGAGTTGATTAATACTTACTATCCTTTAAAAAAGTTACTTTTTTTTCACTAGGCACAACACCATCACTGGGCGATGGTTGACCAGGTTCCAAGCTGTATGGGACCCTAAACAAGAAGACTGTGTCATAGTTGGCAGTATGGCCCATCCACGGCGAGTGGAAATCTTCCATGAGACAGGAAAGTCAGTGCATTCTTTCCTTGGTGAAAGCCTTGCGTCTGTATGTTCTATCAATGCTATGCACCCAACTCGGTATATTTTGGCTGGAGGTAATTCCAGTGGGAGGATACATGTTTTTATGAATTAAGTAAGCTGCAGTTACTTAATTGGTTTGGCAACAGCAATTTGTACAAATTAATCATTGTCTGAGGAGCCCACTAATTCATATGGCTAAGTCTGTTTACTTGGTAATATGTTCTGTTTAGCAACTATAAAATTGCTTAGTTAATAAGAACCATGAGCAGAATGTACTTTTAGTAAGGGAGAAGCCTTATATGCTGCTTCTACAGGGTGGGGAGGGAATTTGAGGGGAGTCTGTGATGCTTCAGCACTTTTAAATCAAGCAGAATGTTGAAAAATTCTAACATTATTAATGATAAAGCTTTGAGTGATCAGTATTAAAAGTTTTTGTGGTTTTGATTCTATAGTGATATATATAGATTTGTGGTTTATTTTATAGTTTGGAGTGAATATTCATTTAGACTCATACACTGGAAGGGGTCCTGAAAGGTCATCTAACTTGGTGATTTTGAAACTTAATTTTTTAAACTTTTCCCTCTGCCTTGAAATTTAATCTTACATGAAATCCCAGGATAATTGCTGAGAAGCTTTGGTTTACTTGGGCAGGGCCTGTGTCTATGTGTGTTGACCCTTTCCCTTCTCTGTCATCTACGTGGCTCTTGAGACACAGCCAAGGAGTCCCAGGGCCTGAAGGTGCGGGGTTTGGATCTACCCGATCCCTGTAATCCAGTGCCAGATTACCTTCAGACCAGTGTTTCCCCAATTGTGGGTTGTAGTTATCCATCCACATGAAATCAATTAACTGGCCATGAGCAGGGTTTAAAAAAATGAAAAGGAGAGAAATAGTAAAGAATAGAAAACATAATTAGAATAAGTATTCTTTTGTGAAACTTAGTTCCATACGCATACATATTTGTAGGTATACATGCGTATGTATATTCTGATGTAAAATGTGTTTCTTTATTACTGTGTACTTCGGGTCGCAGTTAAAGAAGTGAAAGCTTCCTCCCTTAGAAGGTTGCAGAGAGCCTTGTCCATCTCTGTCTTTAAACTCTCCAGAGGAGATTGCGTAGCCTGGGGAAGTGTTGTGAAATATCATTTTTGTCATTTCTTCATAAAATTTTTTTTTTCAGAAGCTATGGCAATTTGAATGTGTCTGTTGCTGGAAGGGAAGCTACTAAATCGGTGACTACTATCACTCTGTGACATTACCTATCCAACTTTATTTCATTGTTCTTCATTGTCAAAGTACTACTGAAAGGGTATTGTAAATAACTGCAGCAATATGTTTGATTTCTAAGAGGAACTATTATCTTTTCATAATTATATATCATAGAAATAAAGTGATGTGTATCATTTCCTTGAAGAACATTTTTTTCCTAAATAATTTCCTTCTCTAAATTTTGAGGCTTAGTTTATTAAAAGATTGTGGGTGTTTATAAGGCATAGGATTTCTCTATTTTCTTGATGATAGGAATACAGGAATTTATAGGCAAGGTGAAAATATTAATTTATGAAATGCCAAGCAAAGCTAAGTGAGGTTGAGGTATATTTAAACTGTCCTGGAAATAGTAAATGAAGCTTTTATATACTCCCTTTCCCTTTTCTATACCACTTAATTTTACAGGTTCTAGAGTGGCTAGTTTTGTGGGATTTGTTCCTTTTTTAAGATGTTGAAAACTACTGTCAAATTAGTACCATCATTTTAAGCTTTGAGTACTTGGTGGTCATTACTTGGCTTCTGCAATAAATGTTAGCAAATTCTTGATGTTTCTCACTTTTGTGGTTTCTTTGCAGCTTCACTTTAAGCTGTGCTATTTATATCCCATTCCATGTAACCAAAGTTCTGTCTTGAGGGAGTGCAGGAAAGAGAGAAGGAGAGTTGAGTGGGGGACTTGTTTCTTGGTGGTAAGCTCTATAATGGAGCAATTGTTTAAATCCGGCAAGCACACAAAGGACAGCTGTCTCCCTGAGGATATCCTTAAACTGTATTTTGTTGTGAAAGGCACTTCTCCAAGAGATTTGCTTGAAGCTGTGTGGCTTTAATTGTGTGCATATTATGATTGCTATCTCCCTTCCGGACCAACCTTTTATGTTCGTTGGCCTTTATAATAAATCATAAGCATGTAAGCTCTGAATTCCCTGGAGTTATTTTCTTAGAGATGCCTGGCCTTTTTTAATGCCTTGTCAAGGAGGAAGGAGATGTTTCTCATTTGGGGTGGACAGAGACTTGGTCAGACTATGAGAGACCACAAATGATTAGGTATTGATAGACTCTGAGTTAAGACCTGTTTTAGTATTCTTTCCTTTGAGTTACCTTTCCACAGAGAAGACTTTGCAAAGGTAGTTCTCCAGGAAAGCAGGGAGCTTTAGGGCTGTGGATACAAAGATTTAAATACTTTCAGCCACTGTATATAGCACATAAGAAGAAGGGGAGGGCAGAGACATGTGCCTTCTGTAAACTTGAGAGGAAGAAATATACGCTCTAGCTCAGATTCCAAAAACTTAGGTGTCCTGTTAGGCTGTCCCTTCTGACTTAATAGTTTTTTATTTTTCCTTTTTCAGTACCTAATTGATGGCCAGTAATGAGTTTTAGTCCTAAGATAGCATAGACCCATAATTTGGTTCAGTTGGCTGAAAAGATAGAATTTTTTGAAGTATCTTTTGTGTGTTTTACTCCATTCCATCAGCATGTTGTAGGGGTCTATAGAGAAAGCCTGGGCATGAGCTAAAACCAGAAGTGTGTTCAGGTGCAGAGGGGCTTGTTTGTGGTTTAGGAACCTATGGAGTGGGAGTCAGGACAGGGGCCCTGAAAGGATATGTACAGAGGTGAGTATCCAAAGGGCAGCAGATGTAAATCTGTAGGATGAGGGGAAACCACTCACATCCAGTGGTTTGCACTTTAAGAAAGACTTTTGTCATTTAAAAAAAAAAAACCTCACTGGGGACAGAGCTTTTAGATATCATTTTAAAGGTAATGGGGAACCTCTTAAAATTTGGAGGTGAGTGACAATAATCTGATGGGTCCTTAGGAAGATGAACTGGTGGCAGAATGGAGGATTGGAGAGCAGTTAGAACTGAAAGCAGGAAATGAGATATTAAACTAGCACAATGGCCCCTAATTTCACCTATTATCCTCATGGAATTTAGAAGGCCATTACCAATCCACAGCCATAGAGTGATGGTTACAGAATCAGATGAGATATTGTTATAGGGATGTATTTCGCCAGTTGCAAATGAGATTTGTAATTGTAGTGGTGATATCACTCTGTTCTCTTCATAAAAAGAGTTTTCCGTTCTTGCTCCTTAGTCTAGGCTTAAGAATACTGGTCTAGGAGTTCCCGTTGTCGCTCAGTGGTTAACAAATCCGACTAGGAACCATGAGGTTGCGGGTTCGATCCCTGGCCTTGCTCAGTGGGTTAAGGATCCGGCGTTGCTGTGAGTTGTGGTGTAGGTTGCAGACGCAGCTCGAATCCTGCATTGCTGTGGCTCTGGCGTAGGCTGGAGGCTATAGCTCCAATTAGACCCCTAGCCTGGGACCCTCCATATTCCGTGGGTGCGGCCCTAGAAAAGGCAAAAAGACAAAAAGAAAAAAAGAATATGGGCCTAGAACCTGGATCATCTAGGTTCTCCTCTGGGCTCTAAGACTATGTAACCTTGGGAAAATCATTTCTTGGTTTTCCTCATCAGAAAAATAAGGTCCAATTCATCTCTAAAATTATGCCATACTTAACAGCTTCTAAGATCTTAATAGTATTTATTTTGGGGAGAATGACAAGGATAATAGATTGTTATAAGCAAAATAATTCCAGCCACAAAACAGCAGTCAGCTGTGTAAATCCCACTGGTATCCTTTTATCTACGTTTTGTTAACTTGAAGAGGGAGAAAGTGAGACAGGCTGCGAGTTAAAAAAAAAAAAAAAAAAAGAGTCCACTCTTCTATGATATTTAAATATTTATTTAATTTAAAAAATAATTTTCATGGCACCAATGATTTTATGCTAACTACATACTGCATATGTAGAAAAAAGTACATTGCTTTGAAGGAAAACGTAACCTAGAATTTTTGGCACACGGAAGGTTAACAACTCTATATTTTTTAATGAAACTAAGAAATTCACATTTGCAGGTAGTTTACCTTCTACTGCTTAGAGATGCAGTACACTATTCTTTAGTAAGAGTTTTATTTCCTCTGATAGATGAAGCTATGGAAACTGTTGCTTTTTCTACAATGAGATCAAACTAATTTTGAGAGAAAATAGACAGAGTGGAACACAGTAAAATGAGATAAAAAACTTGAACAATTTTTAATGATGGGGAGATACCCAAAAAAAGACTAGTCACCAACAAAGGTTTGTTATTCAAGCACTTATTTTAAAAGCAAATTGAAGGAAACTTTTCTATCTGTATTTTGTGGGATAAGCCCTGGAAAAAAAAAAAAAAACCTGAAAGTTTCTGGTCAGAGAGCAGAATCCAGCTGTTGGAAGTGGTATGGGATATTGTACTGTTAGAATTCTAGACACAAGAAATGTACCAGGAAATGGAATACTGCATCTGTCTTTAACATGAATATGAAAGGTCAGAGTCGAGGCTATCACTCACTGCATAGAAACACCATATTCTAGACTGAGGTAGGAACACTACACTAAAAGGTAATCTGCTATGTTGCATAAGACAGTAGATATCCAGGTTTAAAACCAGCCCCCTATCTCCCGACAGCCTTTTCATCTCTGAGTCTACTTTTCCCTCTGGTCCTGTGCTACTACAGCCTTTCCTATGTAGATGACAAGTGGCAGTGGCTAATTAGTTCTAGGTGACCCCTAATCTTTACTAGGATCTCCCTCAGTTTTTGTCTCATCACTTGGAAAATAGATGTTTGTAATTCTGCCCAGATAGTTGCTGGTATGGAAAGGATTGGACAGGCTGTCTGCCATGCTTCGATTCTGGCAATGTTTCATCATTCCAGTCCTTGATCTTGCTCGTGTTGGCATCGGACATCTCTGCTGGTTGGTTGTTCGAGCACCCTTTAAATAAGCAACCCCAGTGCCTCTACTGGGAAGTGAATGACCCTGGATCTTTAACACATGTTAGGAATTGGAGCAGAGCTGACCCTCTTTCTGTTTACACCCCGGTAGGGAGCAGTTTTATTGCCTAGATCGGGGTTGGCAAATTATGGCCTGTGGGCCAAATTCAGCTCACCATCAGTTTTTATAAATAAAAGTTTCATTGGAACCCAGCCTTATTCCTTTGTTTATATATTACCTATGGCTGTTTTTGTGCTAAGATGGCAGAGTTGAGTAGTTGCCACAGAGCATAGTCCACAAAACTGAAAAAAAAAAAAAATTTACTATCTGGCACTTTATAGATGAAGTTTGCCAACCCCTGGTCTAGATAAGAGGGCATTTAAGATTACACAACATTCCCCCTACCTTGAAAAAAGAAAGACTCCTTTTATTCCATGACTGTCAAATTCTACACATGGACATGGGTCTGCTGTCTCGGGACAAACTAGGGGAAAGCAGATCTCCACGTGACTCATTCTGTTCTGCATTTGGGTAGCTCAGCATCATAGAGTGTCAGTAGCTGCTCCACTATTACGTGGGTCCCAGAAACATGTCCACTGACTGTCCTTAAATAAGTCCTCAGGCCACAGGTGACTCAGAAATCTCTCCCTGAGATGAAAACAAGATCTTGTGTGAGTGGTTATAAGAGTTGCAGAGCTCGGGCCTTGGACCCCACACTCACCCTTCACGTGCTGTGCTTCTTGCATGCTTCCACGGCTTCCCTCGGCAAGGATGACTAATGCTTTCCTACAACTTTTACTTTCCTGGTGCAGAGGATGACCCTAGGGGGCAGTATTTCTACATCTACGTGTTGGTCTCTGCCAAGTTCACCTTCTTTCTTTTGTAGGCATCTCTTAGAACTCCTATTTAAAGAGATTCTTTTCCTGGTCCCTTCCAAGGCTGTCTCTTGATCTTGAAATTCTATTTTCTGAAGCTTTTCATTCTCAGGATCAGTTTCTTTCTTGCATCGTTTAAGTTCATCAGGCTCTATTTTCTTAGTCCATAAAGTAAAAACAAAATATGAATCGATAAGAAAATAACATTTTGTTAAAATATAAATTGAAATAGTCTTTTTTGGGGGGAGGAGGGGGGTGTACAAAATAAGTACTGCTTTCTGAATCTCAACAGTCTCTCAGGTACCTCGGCTCTGGTTTCTGCTAACTTCACTTAGTCTGATATCTCGGACAGTCCTATCCCTAGCGCCACTGAATTCACCTAATGCTTTATGGAGTGCTTGAGATCCTTCACAAAAAAATCACAGAAGCATAAGTTCATTATACAGAACTCATGGTGATGCCCTCTAGGATCTAGTCTAAGGAGATAGACTTACCCCACCCCTGCTGCTGCTGCTGCTGCTGTAGCGGTGGTCCCTTCAGATGCCCACTCTGCTCAGATTTGAAAGAAACAAGAGGAAAAGAAAATCCAACTCAGACCATCATAAGAAGCAACTTTCCATTTAATCATTCTACATGGATGTTTACTTTTTTTAAAAGCTCTGTCTGGGAAGAAAACCTAGACAGTCCCCATTGTCCAGACCCCCGGCCTGCCTGCTGAGGCTGCAGTGACGAGTCTACTGGAACCCAGTAGGAAAGCTCCTGCAGAATACAGAAGACAACAGCTCTCTAGTCTTCAACTAGTGTCCCGCCTACGAGGTGACACTACTGCGAGAACCAGGAATAGTAAAATAAATTATTTTTGATATTTTCAAAATAATACACATCTATGAAAAATCAAAATTCAAAACCAAAAATTTATCCTGCAAATTGGGAGGATGAGAAACAGAGTCGCCGAGCCTTTCTTGAAAGAACCTCTGAAGGAAATGAGCTTTCCCAGTTAATTTAGACAGGACATGAGCCTATCCCATTCTTCTGGGAAACGACCCTCCTAGGCTGTGGACTTTGAGTCATGAGAGGAGGACTTGGTATATGTGCCGATGGTTCCGCGATGGGTCCCATTGCTGGGAGTGGTAGCCGGGCTCCTTGGTCCACCTGGCTAGTTATTGGGAGGAGTCATGCCTTCTCAGGTGTCAATGAGCAGGCTCACCACTGAGCGGACTTTGCAGGCAAACCATCGCCTGAGGGGACAAAAGTATTGATAGTGGAATTGTTCAAACTCGGGGGTCTGGCGGATATCGCGGAAAAAGGCAATGTCAAGGTCAGACTCAGTAAGGATGATCAGGAGGAGAAGCAAAACAAAGAGGAGTCCCATGGTCACAAGAAGCAAACGGAGGACACTTAAAACAAACTTATTCACCTGTTCCTCCTCTGGCCTGCCGTGCCCCTGACACAGGGCCCTCAGCTCTCCCCCAAGGGCCTCCATCTCTGCAGCAGTTGGGGTGCTGGCCTCAGATTCTTTCTCCTCCTCAATGCTGCAGGTGGCTCCATTGATCTGCCGGGAAAGCAGCATCAGCTCCAGGCTGTGCTCGGCCACAGGGGTGGGCAGCACACTGTCTGCAGGGCTGTAGGCCTCGTCTGCGATCACAGTGACTCGCTCGTTGCTGTCTGCCCGGCTGCTTCTCACGTGAGGCAGGAAGGTGTCCCCGTGGGAAGAGGAACGTACCGGGGTGGAGTGGGCACTGTCCCGCAGGGACTCGAGGCCTGGAGAGGCAAAAGGAAAATGAGCAGCCTTTCTGCGTCCCAGTGCACACTTTGCTGCCTGGTGGAGGCAGCATCTGTTTTGTTTTGTTTGGTCACTAAAATCCTAGGAAGCCCCTCTGCACGCCCACGTGACCAGCATTAGCATCTGCACTCCATTTTGATGTTATCAAGAATAGGACAACAGAAGCAGGAAAAATCAGATTGGCCATGCTGGGGAGTTTTGGTCTTGCTTATGGTTCTGGCGATAGTTGTTAAAGATTCTGTCTTTCCTGCCTTTGGTGACCTGGGCCTAGTTTTAGCCCAACTTGAAAGAGAAATGCAGGATATCCCTGACCCAGAGCTGGGGTCACAGTTCAGGGAGCTCACTGAGTGCCTTGAGAGGCAGGAGTGGGCAGGAGATTGTGGTTTTTTGGCGTACCCGGGTCTCATCAAATGTTGATTCTGGAGCTGAGTGTCCTCCTAAAAAGCCAGTGCACAGCTCCTAGAGCCCATGAGCAATTCTTCTGGATTTCTGCAATTGCTGTCAGCCTCTTTTGCCTCCTAGTTCTAGCTGTCCTGACTTTGTGGGAGGTGAAAATCCAATCCCCTCTTTCTCTGACTGAGGAGGGGAGCAGCTCCCTCTCTTTTCACCTTAGACTGAGCTGAGGCCAGAATAGGCTGGCCACTCCCCTATGGTTAGATACTCCAGAGTGCAGAGTGGTCTCTGAGAAGATCTTGTTACATTGTTAGGAGAAAGGGTCTTCTGGCCCCTAAAATTAATCATTATCTCTTTACTTTCTCAGATGGAACATTTCTCTTTCCAGGACTCAAGCTATGGTAGGGAGACACAGCAGCTGGCTACTCCCCACAAGCAAACAGCAGCCACCCAGGCCAGAGGAGGTGGGCTCAGAGTCGCCTAGTGTGGCCCACATCATAGTGCTCCCGAGGAAGGAGATGGCTTCTTGTTTCAAGTTCAGGGTTGGCATGTTGGTGGTGCGAGAGTGAGTGGCTCTCCCTCACTTTGTGGTCCACGTCAAGAGAAACCTGTCCCTTTTTGTTGCTCCAGAATCAACCTTGACTGTCCCAGACTGAACTAGATTCCACCCTAAAGGTTTGACCTCACCAGGTTTGATCAGGGAGTTTTCTGGTTCAGGGCTAGCTTCAGAAGCCCCCAGGTCTCTTTTAAAAGGCACCAGTAACCTTTCAGAAGTACTTTGGTTCATCAGCCTTGGCTCCCTTGGGGGCTGGTTGTAGCCAGGCAACCTGCCCACCCGCCTGCTATAGCCTGTCTCGGCATACCCTCAGTTAGAGGCCCTCCTGGGTAACGAACCCTGAGTTCTGAATAAGCGGCCAGAGTAGGTGGGAGAGGTGGCAGCCCTCTGCTCTCGGCCTCTACTCCCCATCACCCCATCTTTAGTGTATATATATATATATATATATTTATATCACAATCTCAACTCCTGTTTTCAGACGCTTCATGGTCCTAGCTATATTTCATTTGTCCCTATACTATAAAATTGTAAATTCGTATGTTTGAAAATTTAAAAAAAATTTTTTAAAAATTTTTTATCTTTTGTCTTTTTAGGGCCTCACTGGCGGCACATGGAAGTTCCCAGGCTAGGGGTCTAATCAGAGCTGTAGCCGCCGGCCTACACCAGAGCCACAGCAACGTGAGATCTGAGCCGCATCTGCAACCTACACCACAGTTCACAGCATTGCCGGATCCTCAACCTGCTGAGCAAGGCCAGGAATCGAACCCGCAGCCTCATGCTTCCTAGTCAGATTCGTTAACCACTGAGCCACGACAAGAACTCCTGTTTGAACTTTTTTAAGCACTTTCCTTTTACCTTTCATCAGCTTTGTGAAGTGGTGAGGGCAAGAGGTCACAGAACTTGCCTAAACTCATACGGTTGGTTGTTACTGGCAAAGGTGAGAGTGGAACCCAAGCCTCTTCTGTTGCTAATGATCATGCAGTGGGATTCTGGGGAGTGGAGTGGAACATTGGGCCGAGATGAGGGAAGTCAACTACCTGCACCTGCCTTAGATTTCACTGAAACTAAAAGCCCAAGAAAGTGTTGTGAAATAATGTGATATTAAGTGCCTGCCCCCTGTTCCAGAGTCTTTGAAGTTCCTTTGTTCTCTCTTTCCCTCATTTGCATGTGTAGCATGAGGAACATGTACCTGGGAGTGTGAAATGGGTTTCTGATAAAACAAACCTTTTCAGGCTCTGATCACACATGTTGGCTGACCCAGCTCCTTTTCCAAGTACTCCTTTGGCTCCTCCTTCCCTGGAGCCTCAGCCCCCTTGCACAGGGCACCTCACACCCTTTCAGGGAGCTGTCCCCCTTTTTTTTTTCCTTTTGGCTTTTTAGGGCCATCCCCATGGCATATGAAAGTTCCCAGGCTAGGGGGTGGATCAGAGCTGAAGCTACCAGCCTACACTATAGCTCACGGCAGTGCCGGATCCTTAACCCACTGAGTGAGGCCAGGGATTGAACCCCAGTCCTCATGGATACTGGTTGGATTTGTTACCACTGACACAAGACGGGAACTCTGAGCTGTCCACCTAAAGGACAGCTCTGACTGCCAGATCTTCCAAAGTATGACCAGCTTAGCTGCCAGAAGCCACTTCAGTGGAATCTGAGGTTGGCTTACAGTTCAGCCCTGAGCCCTCTGCTTGCTGGGGAAGGTGAGAGGAAAAAGTGACATCAGAAAGAACACCAGAAGGAGGGACACCAGAAGCCATGTTAAGAGTAAGGTGTTGGTGTTTTCAGTAAACAAGATAACGGCTGTGTATGGATTTCTAGTAGAGCATTGCCTGACAAACACAATTAGTAATATTAGTCTTCTGTTCCTCCAACAGGCCTCACCTGTAAGGTTAAGGTTATCATTCCTATGCCAGATTAGTCCTGTACTAAACTTCAAGTTTCACTAGAACCTGCCTCAGAGCTGCTATTCTGAGATAGATGGGGTGGGTGCTGTGGGTAGGATCTGGGTGAGGGTCACGGCAAAGCGGGGAGTGTCTTTTTACCTTGGAGGTGTTCCAGCTGACTGCCTTGCCCAGAGGTGGCTCCGAGCAGGCCAGGGGGCACAACGGTCAGGAGCCTACCCCGGAGCCGGGGCCCCATCCTCAGGATGCGCACGCTCAGGGGCCGGAGGCAGTGATTAGTCACCCGGAGCTGAACTCGGACTCTGGTGTGAATCTTAATCAGACTCTTCCCCATGATGGCCCAGGAAGGCAGATGCTTCTTCAGTGGAAACCAACTGATCTCTTCATGGGAATCAGCCAGGCGGGGGAGATACAGAGGGAGAGGATGGAAAACCAACTAGGGACAAAGGATTGTTGCTGATCTCACTCCACGGCAGCCGGCAGCCTCGTTGCAGTGCCTCCTGTGCTGGAGAGAGAAGTTGGCTGCGAGAGTCTCAGAGCAGGCTGAGCTGCGGGGAGGGAGCAGCTCTGAGAGGCCAACACTATCAGGAGACTGGATTCAGTCAGAAGCGCTCAGAGCCATAAAAAGGAATGTGTTCCCAGCCTCGAGCTGTTTCCCTGAGGCCCGTATAAGGGCCCTGGACCTCTCTGAGTGAGGGAGAGGGAGAGAGGGCAGGGGACAATCCCAGAGGGGAGGGGGCAACTGTCCCAGAATATCCTGGATGTGAGGCTATGAAGACAATGGGCTTTGGGTTGGGTGCCCCTGAAGCATGAGGAGGGGGCTTGGGGCTGGAAATGGGCTTTGTCCCTTCCTCCACTGTGCTATTCCTCTAGGTGCCAAGTGGTGCCCCACAGGTAGGGTCCAACGGGAGAAAGGAACTGATGTACCCGCATCTTCCCTGGGTCGGCCTATGCTAATAACGTGTTATCTTGGCATCCCTCTCAGTCTTTTTTTTTTTGTCTTTTTTGCCATTTCTTGGGCCACTGCTGCGGCATATGGAAGTTCCCAGGCTAGGGGTCTAATCAGAGCTGTAGCCACCAGCCTACGCCAGAGCCACAGCAACGCGGGATCTGAGCCGAGTCTGCAACCTACACCACAGCTCACGGCAACACCGGATCGTTAACCCATTGAGCAAGGGCAGAGATCAAACCTGCAACCTCATGGTTCCTAGTCGGATTCGTTAACCACTGCGCCACAATGGGAACTCCTCAGTCTTCTTTTTAAGGGTCTCATGTTGTTGAGATTACATGGGCTCATTTGAACTGTCATGTTGGGTTAATGTTTTTTTTTTTGCAAACTGTTTTTGGAGATAGCAAACAAACTTCCCCCTGGAAAAGGCAAATGGTTTCTGTGATACTAATTTATGTGCCATATGGATTATAGGAAAGACAATCCAGATGGGCCAATATCAAACATCCATAACTTTCTGGGAGTTTTGATGGTTTGTGCCCTTCTTCTGAGGTGCCCATCATGTCCCTCTCACCCTCCCCTGCAGGGTTAGGGTGGACAATGAGTCATGTTAAGTGCTTTAAAGGCAAAACCTCTCTTGAGAGATGATGCAGCTGAACTCCCGCTTCCTGCAATAATCCATTCCTACTTTTTCCAGGCTCAATGATCCTTGCACTTAACTGCTGAAGTCTTGCATTTTTTCCCACATCCAAACCAGATGTACATCTGCCTCTCCTCACCCTGAATTTCATTCTGCTTGTGAGTTTCATTCCTGCTGGGGCCGTTCTGAGCTTCTACCTCTGCCCTCCTGAGCTTAATGGGCCATGAGTAGGGATGGAGGCTGTGCTTGTCTGCAGGCAGGCCTGGGTGGGAAGGGCATGCTGGCTTGGGGAGTGGCATGTGGGGGCCAAGTGTGAAGTTCTTGTGAGGTGCCCCAGCCCTCGGTGGGGGTGAGGTGGGGTGCTCTGCTAGAATAGCTTCCGCAGAGGCCTCTCCTTGCTGCACCCTCCACTGGCATCTTGCAAGCACAGGTGACTATTTTGGATGCTGAGGAGCCTACCGCTGCCACAGTGGGAGAAGACAGGTTCTGGGAGGAGGCTGAAGGCATCACCTAGGTAGGGACTGAGGCAGTCTCACAGCTTGTCTTGGGGGTGGGGGGGTTTGAGGACATTTCTCCCCTCTGAGTCGTTCTGCTGACCCTGCTGGGCACTGCTCCAAAGGAGTTGTAGGCCCACAGGGATGGCTCTGTCTTCCCTCTTCTGGGAATGCTGGTTTTACTGGACATTCTTCCATATGCTGGGGGCAGAAGTGCATGAGGCAACTCTCCTAAGTGGTGCCCGCATTAGTGCCAACTTCCCCCTGGGGGCGGCCGTTTTTCTCTGGGAGGACAGCTGTCCTGACTTTCTGTAGGAGCCCTGGGATGAACCTGGTGGCTTTAGCCTCAGGATAGATAGAAATAAGGGCCACGGAGACGGGAGGTGGGGGGGAATTATGTTTCCTCCAAAGAGGAGAAGGATTTCATTCTGCTTTCCCGAGATGCACACCCCAAAACAAGAGAGCTGGCCTCAGTTTCCCTTTTCAACCTAAGGTAACAGGAGAAATCAGGAGGCCATGTGATGACGGTCAGACCTCAATAATTCTATACCTTACATAGCAGTTATACTTGGTAGTTTAGAAGGCATCCTCCCACACCCACACACCCCTCTACAGTGGGGGGAACAAGCTCAGAAAGGTTAAGCGACCTGTCCCAGAAAATGTGCGGCAAAGCTCTGATTTTGACCTCATCTTTGATGTGCTGACCAGGGCTGTTTACGTTGTGTTTGCTGCTTTTCATCTCTTTAAGGTACTTGCATCAGCTTCCTTGAAACCCATGGAGTTTTTTTTTTTTTACAAGTGGAGCAACTAAAGTTCACATAATTAAGGCACTCAATGGGGTTGCCCAGCTCAGGTTCTCAACCCCTAGACCATCTGTAGTTATATACCATACTCAGCTGACACAGAGTAAGTGACACATCATAAAATCCTAAACACAAACCAGAGATCCTCCTGAAGGAGCAGCAGAACAATATCCTCCCTAACTCAACAGGTTCTTGCTCATCATTTTCATTAACAAGCAGCATTTCCACAGAAAGGGCAGAGGGCCTTGCCTTCCCAGCCTCCAGGACAGAGACAGGTTTGAAGCAATCCTACCTCTGTGTCCGACTGCTGGAGATCCTCTGAGGTCCTACAAAATGTCATCTTCAGGAACAAACACTCTACTTTACGCCTTGCCTATGGGGCAAGCCGGTCAGTGACAACAGCTCCTAGCAGTACTGACAGCCCAGAGACTGCACAGGTGTCAGCCTCAGCTACTGGAATATCTCATTCAGGGAAGACACACCGACCTTGTGTCTCTTCCTGCCTCCACCTCCACCTCCTCCAGAGGGAGGGAACGGTAGAGAGAGAAGGGATATGCTGGGTTTCCTGAGACAGTGTTAAAGAATTCAGATAGCAAGAGGACAGATTTCTACAACTGAGGTAGAAAGTGGTGGCAACTACTGGAATGCTTCAGAACCAAGAGTCTTCATTTCCTGGTTAACTGCCTTAGCCACCCTGATCATTTAAGCTGTGGAGACTGGTCATCAGATCTGGAGCAAAAAGCAAAGCCACTTGATGGAAAGCAATTTCGAACTGCATGGAATCTGGTAGATTCCACATACAAAGGTCTCCCCCAAAGGTCTTGCCCAATACCCTCAGACCTACCAACTCCTTCTGGACCACAGCTCAGCAGGGCTGGATGGGATTACCCTTCACCTGACACCCAGCTGTTGTTCCCATGCACTGGGTGAAATCTCCCTACCCTTGGAGAAACTTGCTGCAGTCTCTAATGCAAATTCACTTGTTTTGTTGTTTTGTTTTGTCTTCTTAGGGCCACACCCCCAGCCTAGGGAAGTTCCCAGGCCAGGGATAGAATTCAAGCTACAGCTGCCAGCCTATACCACAGCCACAGCAACATGGTATCCGAGCTGCATCTGCGACCTACACCACAGCTCAGCATACTGCCAGATCCTTAACCCACTGAGCGAGGCCAGGGACTGAACCCTCGTCCTCGTGGATACTAATTGGGTTTGTTACCACTGAGCCACAGTGGGGAGTCCAAATTCACTTCTTTTCTGTGAGGAACTGGTCCCAGTAACACTTGGAGGACCCCACGTCATCTCCAGAGCTCATGCTCACCTTCCATGATGGAGATGTGAACAGCTCTTCTCCGGGTCCTGGGCACGCTGCTCAGCCTTGGGCCATGGGTTATGGAAGGACAGCTGCGGCTGGGAACCATCCCTGCCCTGAGGTTAAAGAGAGAGAACTCTGTCAACTCGGTGCACAGACAGATGTGGTCAGGACTTAGAGTTGAGGAGTGGTTACTACAATTGCCCGGTTGTTTTGAGCTTTGTTTTGTTTTAAAAAAAAAAATCTTTTAACCTGATTTTTGCCTTTAGTACCTGGTAAAGAAGACATTGCTTCAAACTTGTCAGTCTCCTTATATCCCAGACCCACCTGAGCCTTTTTTTTTTTTTAGTGTGGCAGCGGTGTCAGTGGTCTCTGGGCAGGACAGCAGGAAGTAGAGTGCCAGGCTAAGCGGCACTCCTCAAAACCTGCCTCAGACTGACAGGGCAGCCTCCCGACTTCCAACAGAGGCTGCTGGCACAGGAGCTCCATGTGAAGACAGGTAGTAACTCTGATTCCCAGAGTCAGGCTGGTTGGCAAACCCTAGTCCACGTGGCCAGTCATCTTCCTGGGTCTTAGCAGATTCCAGGAGATGGACTTCTGATGCATGATTTATAAAGACACATGAGGCATGGAATTCAAAACTATTTCAGACCTAGTGTGACTGGCTTCCTGTAATGGACTGACCCCAGACCCAGTGAAATCTTGCTGCTTGGATATGTCCTCCGTGGTCTATGACCAGTTTCAGGACTTGCGATGACAACAGAGAATTACCCAGGAAGGGTGTTCCTGGGTCTGAGGCTCTATCTGCATTAGCCCACCCACCCTCATTCTCCATCAGGGCTCAGGGAACCAGGGTCAGCCTATTCCCCATGCCTTTAGCTGAGATGGGTCTCTTCATCTTCCTGCCTTGTTCGGGAGCCGTCCATCATGGCCAGAATCTTCACGGTATTCAAAGTGCTGGCTCTTTGAAGATTCTGAGATCTGATTCTGAGATTCTGAGACCTGGTTTGAGGGGAAGCCCCTGGCAGCCTACCTGTGTATTTCTGGTGGCTCTCGCTTGATCTTGGCACTCGATTCCATTACTTCCTTGGCAACTCGGCCACTATAAGTAGTATAATAAAACAAGCAGCAAGAAATGAGACAGTGTTCCAGGACTGGCCTCCTCTCTGAGATCTCATATACTTTGGCTGAATTGGGAAATGGCCTCTTTGCCCTGCCCTTTCCCAATGTTTAGGTCACTGAGAAAGGCTTGTTTGCTGGGGAACAGAGCTCTAAGGTGTCCTGACAGCTTTCTTAGAGGGCTCTCTATTTCTGGAGTCTTCGGGATCTTCCATTCTCATTAAGGAATCATTCCTCATTGTCCAGCCTGTTCCAAAAATATTGCACAGAAAAGGAGGAATCTTTTGACAGACATGAATCACTGTTGTAGTTCTTATTTTGCTGCCTTTGAAAGGGCAGGAGAAGATACAGATCTTAAGCCCTACAGACAAACAGCTGCAGGGAAGGAAAGAGCCAAAAGGTTAGGAGAATTGGATGGAAACCTCACACCTTTTTGGAGGTTCCCAGTGTCTTTGTTCTCAAAGATAAGGATCACTGAGCCACTGTTCTCCAAAGAAGGATCTGAAAAATAGGTCCGTAATGGTTACTTACTGTTGCTATTTACCTGTATCGGAACCGGCTCCCTTTAAAGAATAAATTGCTGCTGGATACTGTGCGGACTTGGCTTGACTTCTCCAGCCTGCAGCAAGGCAAAGTTCAGTGTGACAGATGGCCTGCAACCACCTCACAGCCTAAGGCAGCTCATTCCCAGCTCCTTCCAAAGGCTGCTGGAGGGAACTCTTCAGGAAAAGGCCCTTCATGCCCTCATTTGTCTCTTACTCTCCTCTAGCACCTGACAGCTGTGCTCCTGGCCTCAGTGCTGGGGTCGGTTATGCTGAAACCCACTCCCATGTCAGGAGAGTAAAGGCTCCCCAAGAGTGCTTCATGGGGCTCACCAGGGGGACTGAGAGCATAAACAATAGGGAGGATGGTCTGGAGGAATAAGAGAATGTCACCCACTAATCAGTCACATTAGCACTGTGACCCTGAGCAGATTTCTTTCCCTCTATTTGCCTCAGTTTTTTCTTTTCTTTTCTTTTTCTTTTTTTTTGGCCACCCCGTGGCATATCAGAGTTCCCAGGCTGTAATCTCGATTTAAGCTGCAGCAACTTCGGATCCTTTACCCCACTGTCCTGGGCTGAGGATTGAACCTGCATCCCATTGCTCCCAAGATGCTGTTGATCCCGTTGCACCACAGTGTTAACTTCTCTTCTTCTTTTTTTTTTTTTTCTTTTGGCTACACCTGCAGCATCTAAAAGTTCCTGGGCCATGGTTCGAACTTGTACCACAAGCGGCGACCCAAACCACTGTAGTGACAATGCTGGATCCCTAACCCACTCTGCCACAAGAGAACGCCTTGCCTCGGTTTCTTTTTTTTTTCTTTTTTTCTTTTTAGGACTGGAGCCGTGGCATATGGAGGTTCCCAGGCTAGGGGTTGAATCAGAGCTACAGCTGCCAGCCTGCACCACAGCCATAGCAACCGAGCCGCGTTTGCGACCCACACCACGGCTCACAGCAACACCAGATCCTTAACCCACTGAGCGAGGGCAAGAGGTCCTATTCAGATTTGTTTCTGCTGCACCACAAGGGGGACTTCCTCAGTTTTCATATCTATAAAATGATGGAGCTGGCACTGCTTGACCTTCAGATTTCTCTTCCGGTCCTAGAATTTGATGATTCATGTCCAGGTCTGGGTAACTGGGTGGAGAAGAATAGGGGCTGCCCTTTCTATTCCATCTCCTTCTTGGAGAGTCCTCAAGTATATTATCATATTAAAGACTGAGAAGTCCTGAAATGAAGAAACTAGCTTTCTTCATTAAAGAAACTACTTTAATAAAAGTTTCACCATTTATTTGAACTTGGAACCATTCTCCCTCCCCCAGAATACTCATGAACATTACTTTCAGGGTTGTAGACAGCTTAGCGGAAACTCTGGAAGGCACAGCCTCTCGAGTGACTTCGCGGATCCCTTTAGTCCTCTCACACTTACAAAAGGAAGCCTGGGAGTTTCCGCTTTGGTGCAGTGGGTTAAGAACCTGACTGTAGCAGCTTGGGCCACTGCGGGGGCAAGGGTTCAATCCTAGCTCAGTACAGTGGGCTAAAGAATCCCACATTGCTGTAGCTGTGGCTCCGATTTGATCCCTGGCCGGGGAACTTCCACAGGAGAATAGGAAGCTTGGGCAGAGTTGCCCAGCGTGAAATCTCCTAAGACCTGACTCTGCCCACCATGTGCCCTGACTGCCTGTAATGCTAACCCACCTGGTCCGAAGCCTTTGTCATGAGCAGGCGGTGAATATGTAGGCAGTTCCAGGGACACCATCCCTACCTGTCTCAGGGCTCCCTGAGACTCTAAGCCTATTGCCCTCCTGCCCAAGTACATTTTTGTGTCCGAATGGCTCCCTTTGAAGCACCAGGCCAGAAGCAGGGCAGGGATCTGCCCGTGACATCCTCAGAGTGAGGTCAAGCTGGCTCTGTTAGATGGGGGTCTGGCTTTTAACACTGAATTATTCCATGGAAAATGGTGAAAAGCAGCCTTTGGTATCCAGGCTGGGTGTTGGCAGGGCTCACCGGGTATAGAGATCTATTAGGGAAAGACTTAGAAACTGAGCTCGGGCACATGTTTGTTCCCATGACATAGATGGAAAAACAAAGGAAGGCCTCCAGAAGTGGTGTAGAAATGTTTTCTTGGCTTTCCTTGGACAGTCAGGGACTGAATGCAAGGGAAATGTGACTAAGTGGAAGACTTCCAGGTGTCGTCTCCATGGGAGGAAAGAAGCCCACTCAGGTGAGAATGCAGGCTGCCCATTCAGTTCACCCCTGATTGGTATCAGATACACAGGAATTACTAAGCAACTCAGAGAGCCTGCCCAAGAAACAGCCTCTGGGGCCCTGGTAACAAGGAGGAGACAACTGTGCAGCCAGCATCTGACAGCAGGAGCAGAGTCTGTTGAGGATGGTGCCCCCATGCCTCTCGCCCCAGCCCAGAGCAGTTCTGCTCTCTCCAGGATCCTTCAGGTTACTGGCGGGAGAGCTATGGCCTGTCAGGGGAGGAATGTACCATTTTGTCTTCTGTGTCCTGATTAGGATGCAGCTTATTAAAGCATAAATCATCACATTCTATCTTTAAAGCAAGACTAAGGGTTTTAGCAAAACATACTTTATCTGGCATCACCCACTTAATCTGGCATCACCCCAGCTTCTCAACAGGCTTTCTTTGCTCCCTCATGCTATTTGTTTGGGTTTTGTTGTTTTTGGCTGTGCCTGTGGCACGTGGAAGTTTGGGGCCACAGCAGTGACCTGAGCTACTGCAGTTGACAACACTGGATCCTTACCCACTGAGGCACCATGGAATTCCTCTTTGCTCCCTAATGCTTTTATAACCACTTTTTAAATCAAAGAAAACTGGACACAAAAGCCTCAATATACTTTGGTAAGCACAGGTCTTGCCTTTGACCTCAAACTGGTATCTTAGTTAAGTCCTTGCCCCCTCCAGCTACTCTACCTCAGGTTCCTGGGCACTTTGCCTGTTACTGGCAACCCTTCTGTCAGTGACACACCGGGGAGGGCTAGTACCAACCCCAGCTCAGCACCAGGCTACCAATTGGGGTGCAGGCTCGAGTCTCTCCAAGGCTTAGGGAGCTGCTCTGGGCTGTGCCTGCTCCTTCATGGAGCTTTCGTATTCTGGGCCTCCCAGGCTCTCAGTGGTTCCACAGGGCCACCTTTATTCAAGTCAGGCACTGGGGACTTTCTCTGGCTCAAGTCTTGCCCTGGAAAGACCCAGAACTGCTTTGCCACTGGGGCTGTTCAGGGACACTGCAAGGTAAACCCCTTGGGCAACTCTGCTGAGACACATTCCCAGACTTCAGCTCTGACCCTCCACGTGGTACAGACAGACACCTGGAAAGCGGTCTGAGTTTTACAAGGAAGCCTAGCCTTATCAGCTCATGTCTACTTTGTCAGAATTTCTCAAAGTTTCCTGCCCATCATTCCTCTTAAAGTAGCTTTTATGACTTTGGCTTCAACAAAATCAGTCCCCATCACATGTGTCCACTCACTTGTAGAAGGCTTGGTTCTCGATCCCACATTTCCAGAGGTGCTTGCAGGCTTCTGGAGTTGGAGCAAAATATGTGAGAATAATTTTCTTTTCCTACAAAAAATCCCACATAGAAATAGCTGAGTGTGGATGGAGAATTGAAGGGTGATGTGCGCCAGGACACTGACCCCTGAGTGTCCGAGGGCTCCCACCACTCTCTGGGAGAGGCTTCAGACAAGGAAGGGGCTGCCTGGCAGTGGGCTGATTGCACAAGAAGCCTTCAGCACCCATGAGGCAGAGCCTAGTTCGGTGCAGAAGGGCACACCTGGCAGCTGCAATCAGAGTAAGTCTCCATTGGCACAGCCTCAAGCAAGTGAGCTCTAACCAGAGAAAGTGGCACTCTCATCTGGAGTTTTCCTCTTTTGGGGGGTATTTATTATCTTGGAATTTTTATATGGAAGCAAAAAAATCTTAACTTTGTACTTCCTGGAGGTATGGAACCTCTGTGGTCAAAGCATCCCTGAGGAAGTCTCTGTGCTCCAGGGCTAGCTACCTCTCCAACCTTACCTCCAGGTCTTTCCTTGGTCTTGGCTGAGCATGCAGGTGGCTTAATGCTACCTGAATGGACCTTTTTGGTTCAGCCCTAGCCACTGGGAACCACCCTAGTGCCCCAGTTTTCCCTGAAGAGAAGGAAGCCAGCACTCACCTCTTTCTGACTTACGTATAAATAAAAAGTCTTTCCTTCAAATTTCAGCTTGGTCACCTCATTCCTAGAAGCACAAAGAGAGCACCTGTCACCTCACTGTGGACGCTCGTTCACTGCTAAGTCTTGTAGATGCACAGCCCACCCCGACTGGAAGGGGCTCCAGGCACAGACACAGTTTTAGCCAAAATTAGAACTGAAACAAGACAGCAGCGCAGGGGCCTTAGAGAACAGTTGCTGAAACAGTTCAATCCACAGTGTTCTGGTCAATCACACCATAATAATAGGGTGATAGGAGGATTTCGGGCTCATCAACAGTGGCTGCAAAAGGGAAACATTTGCATGGGAAGTGAGTCTAGGTAGAGTGGTCCTGGGCCATTGCAGGATTTGATTCATAACACAGGTGCATTATCTGGATGGGACTGTCAAACGTTAAGATGCCACAGGTAGCTGATGAGGCCAAAGTTCAAGGTACAGCAAATAATGAGAAACAATGCAACCAGGTTCTGAGGGAGTTGAGTCTTTCAGGTGACTGTGCCACTGGATGGAAAATGCAGTTTAATGCAGACAAATGTCAAACGATCTCAGGGAGGGGGGCGGGGCAACATACCAAAGAGAGAGAACAGATTACATGGAACAGTCATGCAGCGTACTGACCAGGAAAGGGGCTTAGGGGTTTTTGTAGAAAAATCCTTGAAGCCACCAGCCCAGTGAATGGCTGCAGTAAAAGAGGCAAACAGGATACTGGGGTACATCACCCGCAGGACAGACACAAATCAGAAGAAGTGACATGGTTACTGTACATGGCACGGCTTAGACCTCACCTCCACACACTGCTCTCAGCCTTGGTTACATTTACGAAATGGAAAAATGACTGAGGTCTTAGGTGGATGTCCCTGAGAGCCAGAGAGCTAGGCTTCAGCATCGGTCACTCCTCAGGTCCCTTCCATTTGCCTGCCACAACTGCCCTCTGGGGCCTGAAGGCCCTCCCACCTCACCAGGGGCAGAGGCGTTATTTTTCTACCCAACTGGGACCCTCAAGGAGGTCTGACCATGCATATCTGCCTCCACTTGGCTTCTTCCTCTTTGCGATTTCTAGGGAGATTTCCTCAACATCCTAGAAAGTAGCAGAAAGGTAGTGAGAACCAGATACTCAGTTTACTACTGGATAAAACTCAGGGGACAGAGGAAGGTCGCTTGTTTCCTGGAAATCATGGCTGGGTCAGGATGAGAGCTCACAACTTCTGACCACCGGTTCTGACCTAACACAAGCCCCGTGGTATTCCTTCCCTGTTAGATTCCCTCCCAGGATGTCTCTCATACAGAACACGATACATACCGATCAATATATAAACAAGCACACAGATCATCAAGGCTTCAGCAGGCAAGATAGGAAAGTAGGAAGTTTCCTATTGGAAGTGAGGTTGAGTTTATATCTATTAAAGTTGAGACAGGAAAGGGAGATTTCCTGAAGAAGTGGACTGTGAGAGAAGCCATCGAAGCAAAGGGGTCTAGGTGAGCGGCAGGCCAGCAATTTCCCATCTGGGATCACAGACCCCAGTAACAGGTGTGTCCTACCTGTTTGCAGCTAAGATGCCCCCCACCAGGGGCCTCAAAGGACAGCTACTCTGGTCAGTGTGTGGCCCAGGCCCCGGACCCTCTAAGGAACATCAGGTGACCCAGGGTCTCCAGGCAGCAAGTGCGCCTCACTAGGAGAGCGCTGGCCTGACCCTGCTCATTGTCTTTTTCTGAAAAGCATCCTGTGGGATAGGAGACTCCCAAACCCTCACTGTCTTCACCCAAGCACGGTGAGCAGGCCAACTTGAGAAGGCCTAGCAAACGGGTGCAGTGGAGTGCACAGCCGTCAGTCCAGGGCCTTTCCTGGGGAATGGGGCCTGGCTGGGCACGTCAGGGGGGCAGTTTCACTGGCACCCTGGTTGATCATATTGCTGAGCTTCACGAGAGCCCATGAGGGTTGGAAGGGGTGCCTGTCCCCAAGCTGGATAGGGAAGCTGCCCCATCCTCGAGTTCTCCATGAGCTCTTCTGGGGAAGGCAGAAGAAAGAAGACAGGAGCAGGCTTCTCCAGCTGAGCTCTGCCAGGCCACAGAAAGCCACCTCTGAGAGGAGCTGGCCAGCTTCGACTTGGCAGTTTAAGCCCAGGAAGGTTGGGAATCATAGGGGCTTAGCAGGATATGCAACATGTTCTGGTGACGCTGAAAGACATTTGCATAGGCCAGAAAAGGGGACTCTAGGAGAGCCAACCATCCATCAATGAACCAGAGCCTGTGTTGCATCAGCTCGCAGAGCCACGCTACAGAACAGACCCCAGCAGACAGGTGGAGAGGCAGCGGCTCAGGGTAGCTGCAGCTGAGGCAGTGGCTCTTGAAGGAAGAGAGCGGGGCTGTGACGCCTAAGCCCTGAAGAGGGAGAGGGGACAGAGTAGCACCTGTGTTCCTGCGGGCAGTGCCCACAGGGGGTTTGGTCTGAGGAGGGTGTTTCGCCAAAGCAAAGGGGTAACATATTTGCCCCAGGGGTCACCTTGAGCCCTCCTCTCAGGAGGGTGGGTGAGGAGGAAACATCTATGCACGTGCTGTGGCCCTCAGCAGGGGACAGTCCCAAGGACTCAGTTCGCATGGGAACTTCGCTTCCTTGACACTGGCACCAGCCCTCAACCTCTCATCCTACCTGGAAACTAACTCTCCATACCCCTTCTCTCTCTGGAGAGGCTGTTGGCTCTCAGGAACACCCCGTTGGAAGAATAGGATCCCTAGAAGAGACCACTACCTTCACCAGTTACCATTATGGAAGCAAGGCTTTGGAGGGGGCTCAGAACCAGAACTCGCCCGATCACACACAGAGGACAAGGGAACCACAGCCCTCCCCAGCTGGTGAGGTGTAAAAAGCCTGTTTTGGAAACAGAGATACTCACCATTTGATGAAGTGGACCCTCTTGTTTCCTTGCAGAACAACAAACCCAAAAGGAGTGAAGGCCAGAAATGCAGCATTTCCTGACACGTCCTGCAACACAGAAGGACTTGTGATCAGGGTGATGCAGGCATGGAGGCCAAAAGATGAGAAACACAGTTGTTCACTGGGGATACAGGGTTAACACTCGCCAGGAGGTCAGAGAGGGAAGAGCCTGGCATTTGGAGGTAACAGGCAAGTTACGTACCTTCCCTGAGCCTCTGTGCCCTTGACCTTAAGTTGTAGATTAAAATGATACCAATCTTAGAAGGCTATTGTGAACATCCAGAGAGAATGGCAAACCCTCGCACATTGTTGGTGGGATTTCACTTTGGAAAGCAGTTTGGAAGTTCTTCAAATTGTTAAATGCAGAGTTAACCACATGACCCAGAAATTCCACTCCTAGGTATGCACCCAAGAGAACTGAAAACACGTGTTCAAACAGAAACTTGTACATGATGTTCAGAGCAGGATTATTCATAACAGCTAAAAAGTGTTAATATAACCTCCAAGGATATATTGTATAATAAAGGGAATAGAGCCAATATTTTATAGTAACCAGAAGTAGAGCATAACCTTTAAAAATTGTGAATCACTATATTGTACACCTGTAACTTATATAATATAGTACAGCAACTATACTTCAAAAAAACAAAAAACAAAAGGTGGAAACAACCAAATGTCCATCACCTGATAAATGAATAAACAAAATGTGGTATATCTATACGATGGACCCTTATTCAGCAGTAAAGAGGAATGTCATACTGATACCTGCAACAACAGAAATGAACCTTGAAAACATTACACTAAGTAAAAGAAGCCAGATACAAAAGATTACATGTTGCATGCTTCCATCTATATGAAATGTCCAAAAAAGGCAAATCCATAAGGACAAAAAGAATGTTACGTGTTGCCATGGTGGTGGGGGAGGGGAGAAGAGGAGTGACAGCTAATAGGTACAGGGTTTCTTTCTGGGGGATAATGAAAATGTTCTAAAATTAGTGGTGATAGTTTCACAACTCTGTTAATATACTATGAACCACTGAATTGCACACTTAAAAATGATTAATTTTATGATGTGTGAATTATTTCTCAAGAAAGGTGTTATCAGAGAAAAAGAGAGAGAATAGCAGCTATCATTTTCAGGAGGGCCTAATACTCTGGGTTCCCTCAGGAAAGTTTAGCGGAAGAAAATATAAGCAACTGGCCAAGTGGAATAGCTGTCACCTGCCCTATGGTGCCTGAACCAACAAAGAGGCCTCCTGATCACCTGTCACCATCAGTTTGTAAACACCAGGCTTGAGGCTCTGCTGAGCAAGGGGAGAAGGTGCAGCAGAAGCTATGCGCCATGGGTCCCTCCCATAGGAAGTGAGCTCCACAGGGCCCAGGCCTTCTCTAGGTTAGGATGGGGCACAGCAAGCTGGCTGATGGATGGCATTCTTTCAGAGAAGCTTCCTTCATGATAGCGAAGATGGGTAGGAATCTGCTGTCAGGGTGTGAGTACATTCAGGCGGCCAGAAATTTATGCCAGGATGCAGGTCAAGTGTTTGTGCAGGACAGCTGTCTGGGCCACAGCTCAGACAGTGCCATGGGGTCAGCGTGAGGCCCCTGGTGTGATATGTGTGCAAGTGTGGGCTGTGGCTGTAGGGCCCTCCTAGTCTCTCTAGCTTCAGGGCTTGCCTCCCTGGCACAGATCTTCAGCCTGATCAGTCCTAAGAACAGTGGGGCCTCTGTGGGGCCTCATGAACCTTGCCTCAAGGAGAAGTGAAGTTTGGCCTTAAAACTGTCTCTTCAAGTCAGGGTTACAGGTGTGAATATCTGGGCCCCAGGAATAAACTAGTTATACGTTTTGCAAACATTCGAATATTAACGCATCATTATTACTGTCCTTTCCTCAGGGTCTGTTGTGACCCCAACACTTGGCTGCAAGCGCAATGTCATTCAACCCATGGGCACAGCAATAAAAGCTGTTTAAAAATAACCTGAATGGAGATACTGCAAGGCCACGGGGCTGGGTCTCCTGCCATCACCAGTTCTTGGTGGAGGGTGTTAACAGCTGCGCGCTAGCACTGCACACAAACACGGCCTCTGCCAGGGGCACCGGCACTCACTGGGCAGGTTGGCAGAGATATGGGTCAGGACAGGCTGGCCTCTGGAGCGGGGAGGCGGGGAGGTGGGCGGTGAGGGAGGATTCTGCTCCCAGGCATGGAGAGTGGGCACCAGGAGGCCTTGGGCTCACTGTGCAGGCAGTGAAGGAAGGTTTAGACAGAGCCTTGAGGCTGAGACCTTACCTTATTCGTATTCACAGAAGAGGCCCGCGGGAAATATTTCTCAGATGAATGTGTGAGGCAGTGGGGTAGGGGCAGCATGGCTGCAGTGGGGGATGTCCGCACGCACAGGAGCAAAATGAGGGGTGGCTCACAAACACGGCCAGCAGATCTGTGGTCGCCGAGGGGGAGGGAGTGGGATGGACGGGGAGTTCAAGGTGAGGAGACACAAACTGTTACATTTAGAACCCATAGACAATGAGGTCCTGCTGCACAGCACAGGAAACTAAGTCCAATCACTTGTGATGGGAGTTCCCCGTCGTGGCACAGTGGTTAACGAATCCGACTAGGAACCATGAGGTTGTGGGTTCGGTCCCTGCCCTTGCTCAGTGGGTTAAGGATCCGGCGTTGCCGTGAGCTGTGATGTGGGTTGCAGACGCGGCTCGGATCCCGCGTTGCTGTGGCTCTGGCGTGGGCTGTGGCTGCAGCTCCGATTAGACCCCTAGCCTGGGAATCTCCATGTGCCGCGGGAACAGCCCAAAGAAATAGCAAAAAAAAAAAAAAAAAGACAATCACTTGTGATGGAACATGATGAAAGATAATATGAGAAGGAGCGTGTGTACAGATGTACAACTGGGTCACTTCGCTGTACAGCAGAAATGGCCAAAACAATGTAAATCTACTGTAATACAATTTTTAAAAAATTTAAAAAATATCACAATTTTAAAAATATTTTTTATTTTTTATTTTTTTTTTGTCTTTTTTTTTTTGGTTGTTGTTGTTGTTGTTGCTATTTCTTGGGCCGCTCCCTTGGCATATGGAGGTTCCCAGGCTAGGGGTCGAATCGGAGCTGTAGCCACTGACCTACGCCAGAGCCACAGCAACGTGGGATCCGAGCCGCGTCTGCAACCTACACCACAGCTCACGGCAACGCTGGATCGTTAACCCGCTGAGCAAGGGCAGGGACCGAACCCGCAACCTCATGGTTCCTAGTCGGTTTCGTTAACCACTGCGCCACGACGGGAACTCCTAAAAATATTTTTTAAAAAACGAGGGGCAGGCACAGGGGGCAGAGGTGACATGTGATGGTGCTGAGAGAGGGAAGGCCCCAGAGGAAGAAGAGGTGCAAGGATGGAAACAAAGGGTGGGGCACAGAGGACAGTGGGATGCGAGTGGGACAGGGAGCAGTGGGTGGGCAGGGAGGGCCTCCAGTCTCGCTCACTCCAGGCCCCTGCAGGCAACGGTGGAAGGGCACGCACCATCCAGGCCCAGGTCCACCCAGGCCCAGACCCTGGCTCTGCCCTCAAGCCCATGTGACCTTGGCCGGGTCCCTTCACTGCCCTGTGTTCCAAACGCCTCGCTGTAAAGTCAGGGCTGATAATGAGCTCTTCTTCTTGAGCGGTGCTCAGTGGGCAGCGGATACAGGCTAATGGTTGTGTTGCTGGTAACACTATTATAGCTGCTACTCATTAGCTGAGTTTATTGAACGCAACACAAAATCTTTTTTACAAAGCGTTAACATTTTACTATTTTTCCTGATGTTGATGGATTTAAATGTTGTTACTTAGGAAATGAGGGTGTGGGAAGTTGGGATAGAAAGGGAGAAGTCACTCTTGGTTAGAGGACATGGAGAAGGGGGTCTGGGGGATACATTTGGGATCTGAGGGAAAAGTGAAGTGGGCAGGAGGGGCAGGAGTTAGGCTCTGTGAAAGTCATCACAGGGACAGGTCTTCCTCTAGCCAGAGCAGAGGGAAGGTAAGGCCCTCCCACGAGCTGGGTGGCACTGGCCATCTCTCTGCCAGATACCTCAGGGCTGGCCTCTGAGGGAAGGCAGGTATAGGAGTTACAGGGGAGCAGCTCTCCTGACTAGACTGGCTCATCTGGAACAAGGAGCAAACTGGGAGTAAAGCCTGATGAGATGCCATGTTGGTCTAGTAAGTCAGAGCAGCACCTTATGCAATCCCAATCCATCCTCTCACTTAGAAGAGAGCAGTTCCCCAAATGGCTTCCAATGCAGCAGCTGCAGAGAAAGGCATCTACCAAGGCAGGGAGCTGGGATGTCAGCTACTTGTTTCTGGCTCATGAGGAGCGGGGTTGGAATTACAGCAAGAAGCCCCGCTTCTGGACCAGCACGAAAACACAAATGGGTAGCCCCACCCACACTGACATCTTCTCTGGAAGTTTCCCAGTTTCTTTCATCTAACACACCATTCTCCTTGGGAGGCTGCCCTTGGGACTTGAATGCAAAAGGACAAATTACATGACAAAAACAAAAAGAGAAGGAAATGAGGACGAGGAGAGAAGTGACTCAGAGAGGAATAACCCATTCTTCAGATCTTCTGCTTTATCAAGCAGAGTCTCTCCTTCCTCTTGTCCCCCTCCTATCCTGATACAATCAGCACCCTTAGGACTGAGCCACTGATGGATCTGGGATGTGGAATCAAAACTCTGGTGGAATCAAAACTTGACAGCCATGCAGCAGATATCACCAGCCCCATTCTAGCTCAGATAACAGGCAAGAGACTTTAGTTGGCTTCTATGGTGAGGTGAGAAATCTGTGTTTAGTATTTCATCCTTGCAGAAAGAGCATCAGTCTTGGTTTAAGATCCCAGCTGTGCTTCTTCTCCTCTTTTTTTTTTTCCCCCTTTTTTCGAACGCACCCATGGCACATGGGTGTTCCCAGGCCGGGGACTGAATTGGAGCCACGGCCAATTCACAGGTAATGAATTATGCCACAGTGGGAACGCCCCAGCCATGCAACTTATTTGCTCTGTAATTTACTAAATGCTCTGGACCTCAGTTTCCTCATTTGCAAGATGAAGAAAATAATACATACTTCAAGAAAAACTACTTGCCTCTGATTTTAGGGAGATGGCCTGAATGATTCACTGCCAGGGCAAAGCCAGCAGAATTTTTCTTGGGGAGGGGATGGATTTGCATTGAGCCATTCACATATTCATCTGGACCCACCATCG
Source organism: Phacochoerus africanus (assembly GCF_016906955.1). Taxonomy (NCBI): domain Eukaryota; kingdom Metazoa; phylum Chordata; class Mammalia; order Artiodactyla; family Suidae; genus Phacochoerus; species Phacochoerus africanus. The sequence continues at coordinate 129,542,356 of NC_062545.1, read as the reverse complement.
AACTTGACCTGCATCAATACATTATCATCAAATGTTTACCGATAATCACTGCCTAGAAAAGGGTTTCTGGGAATCACAGTACTGACTGGTTCCTGGAAATAGGGACATCTGGCCATCTCTGCCCAGATCCACCTCCAGATATAGTGAAGTTGGCTTTGATCTGCTGCTCCCAGAAGACATCCTGGGTGTGACGGAGGCGAGACCAGGTATACTCGGTGGCTATGCCTTTCAGGGCCAGCTAGTCCCCAGTGGGGAGCACAACTGAAACTAACTCAGTCTGGGTGGATGAAGTCTCTATTATTCTTAAAAAAAAAAAAAAAAAAAAAAAACAGAAAAAAAACAAAAAAAAAACAAAAAAAAACTTAGGGAAGAAGATTCCACATGCTCTTCCATACACTTAACGCTAGTTCCTGAAAAAGCTCATAGTCACATTAGCACATTAAGTCAATCATGAAAACCACCCAGTTTCAATATACCTAAACATGGCCACAAGAGACTAGTATGGAAATAAGGAGGAGGCAGGCATCCTGTAAGGGGCTTGGCATCAACCCAGGACAGCTCAGAAATGGAAGTCTTGGCAGAAACTAGCCATATAAGTGGTTTTAGTCAAGTTCCTCATTTTGGCAGTAAATCTAACACTCTCCCCACAGTGCAGCCAAGAGCGGCCCACCTGAGGAGCAAGGTAAGTCAACACTGGTTTTTCTTGTTTTGCTTCACAACTTGTCAAGATGGGGAGGGGGGCTATTTAGAGAGGAGCCTAGGCTGCTGGATTACAAAAGCAATGGTCCTATTTTAAGGACAGGAAAATGACACTGTGATTTTATTTGTGTGGTTGCTCTAACCCAGATCCTGCTGCAATCAATTTTTTTCCTGGTCTACACAGAACAGACATAAAGCCACCTGCTGAACTGACATTACATTTTTATATGATGATTTCAGCAGTCCTATAGGTCTTTTGTCCTCTCTGGATCAGAATGAGCAGAGAGCCCTGCTTTGTTCCTAAATAAAGGCCATCTCACCACAAGGAAGGCCATGCACACGAACTGAAAGAGCACTGCATTGAGACTCAACAACTCCAGGTCTGGGTCCCAGCCCCGTCCTTGCCAGTAACCCTGGACGTGTTCGTCCCTCAGAGCTCAGTGTTCTTATCTTAAAAAGAAGTCAATACTCTCTTCTTGGCAGCACTGTAAAGATTAAATGAGAGGGTGTTTGTGAGCCTGGCATGTGCAGGCTCTCCATGAAAGGCACCTTCTTGGCTCATAACCAGGCTGGGTTCCTGCGATGGGTCTGATCCACCATAAACCTCAACAAGGCAGGGGGCCACAGTCTGGGCCCGCAGGAGACCCAGGGCAAACAACCAGTCCCAGGTCCCCTGGACGGAACAAGACGGTGGCTCCTGAGGTTGCACAGGTGTCAGGGCTGAGGAGCAGGGGCAACAGTGTGCTGCCAGTGGATTGCTCCATTCTCCTCCCCCAGCAGCTTCATAAGCTTGGTCTGCTGCGGGCTCTTACTGGGAGGTGGGGGATAGAGGAGGGGCACGGAGCCAGCGAGTTTGGGCAATAGGATCAGACAGCTAGCTACTGCAGCCCTCCAGCTGTCCCACACAAAGCCGGTAGAATCTCCTCTTCCTGGTCCCTGAGCTAGCCAAGGACACCCTGGGCAGAAAGAAACCATCAGTGTGGACAGGAGGAACAGCAGCTTCTTAATCAGTCCAGGAGAAAGAGCCCAGCCGAAGCATTGTTCTGCTCTCATTTAATTATCAAAACAATTCTTCTTCTTCTATCCTCCCCAGGGCTGCGTGCCCCAGATTCCCAGGGCCCAGTAATTGCCTCTCTGTTAATAGAAATCATCAGTATTTATTTCGCCGAGCGCTCCGGTGTACTTTGGCTCTCCTGTAGCAACATTAAGGCAAATGCTTGGTAGCACATCACCAAAGTGCCTCTACTTAATGACAAGAGTAAAGGCTCCCAACTGTCCTCCTTGTCAGGAGGGCTGAGGGAGCTCTGAGCCAGAGCCCAAGGAGATGAGCAGCAGGGTCCTGCCGTGGCCCTCGGCGAGCAAGGAGTAGGGGCCCAGGAACAAGAGAGGGAAGTCCAGCGAGATGACTGCTCCCACCTTCCCCCAGAACAAGTCTCCTGGGGGCTTCTGCTCCTTATAAACACACAACAACAGGAAGTGACCTGAGTTCATAGTCTTGCTATACCACTCCGTGCCTCGTCATTGGGGCCTCCTGGAACTTTCACCTTGTCCGTAAATCAGGAAGGGTAATATCCACCTCCCAGTGCTGATATGAGGATGAAATGAGAAAATAAGGTGAAAGGGTTCCAGCAGGCCTGCCGGAGAATGTGTGCCGCAAACCTCTCTCTCTCCTTCCTTTTAGGACTTGATGCCGTGGGGATGAAATGATATGATGTGTGGGGTCGGGCCTTATGCGGTGCCTGGTATGAATGCTAATTCCTTCCTGCAGCCTCTTCACCCCTGAGTCTGATGGTGGACAGACTCATCGAAGACCAGGCTGAGCCAGGAGCCCTGCAGTCTTAGGGTGCATGTGCCTTTGGGCTGGACACGTGGCTGGCTGTCATTGCAGCTTCCAGACCTCCCCCCCGCCCCCAGGCAACAGAGACTCCCCCTTACCCACTCAGCTATCCTGCTCAGGTTCACTGTCAGCCCACTGCTACATGCCATCAGGTGACAGCCCTGGCCAGGGACCTATCTTGGAGGAGGAGGGCATTCTGTTGGCCCAAGCGGACTGGACAGATGTGGGGTCAAATGACCTGGCACCTGCTGATGACCATAGCTTTAGGCAGCTATGTCTTTTAAGGTCCTAAAGTGATTCAGCAGTTCAGGGAGGACAAATATTGAGTATCTACAAGGACTTGCACGGGGATGAAGCAAAAGAGGCTTGCAGAAGCCTCTTAAGGCCCCCATAAGTAGGAGACTGGCAGTCCCAGCTGAGAATATCTGAGCAATTTATGCAAGTTAAACGACACCACACGGTTGTGAAGAAGGCATTGTTCAGGAAGCTTTGTAATTCATTTGTAAATACTTAGAGATCAATTTTTTTTTTTTGGTCTAAATTGGCAAGAATGTGTTTTCCAACAGTGCCAGCCCCCAAGAACGTAGTGGTTATCCGTCCACAGGCGGTGCTGGTGGATCAGGGACTGTGGAGATGGAGAGGGTGACCAGGTTTCTGAGTGCCAGAATGTTTTCAAAGTTCAGATTTGACGTTTCGGCATTAAATCCTACACAAAAACAAATCACCATCATCTCAACAAGTGGCCAAGGGGACGCCCCCCACATCACCAGGTTCCTTGGTTTTTATTCTACTCTTTTAATTTTTGTTTGAAATATACGGTGCCTCTCACCTATGAGGAAGAAGAGGTCAGTGGTGGAGAATCAGGCTTACTGGTGGTGCTGGGGCCTCTCCAGCAGTGGAAAGAAAGAGGCAAAGATGTGGAGGAAGTGAGGCAGAGACCAGAAGTGTCAAAGTAGCTGGGACGAGGAGATGAAGGGCCAGGATCCAGCCACAGGCTCCAGTGCTCTCCGCAGTGCCTGTGGCTGCCGGAGCGCGTCTCCGAAATGCCAGACACATATGAGTAATTACAGAGGTTTTCCTCTGGGCAGAGCCTCCCCGGCTGGTTCCCGACTCGCCCTCACAAGTGCATAATGGAATTAAATGTGACTGCGCTGGAGTTCCGCACTGTGACTTTCGCTGCTGCAGTCAATAAAACCCACTCTTGGAGAGAAACTAGATTAGGGGTCAGGGGAGGGTAGGCGGTCCACCGAGGTGCCTCTGATCATTCCCTGTGGGGGGCCTTCCACATTCCTCCTCTCCTCGTTTCCACCCAATTACCCACTATGGCCAAAGTGGGCCCCCCTTTTGCATTTGTTATTTAGATGGGCTTTGCCTCAGCCCCTCCGACGATGATATGGCATCACAAGACTACACAGCATGGACTCCAGAGTTTTCACAATGAGACATTTTCTCTGGCATCTGTCACTCAAAAAGCCAATCACACAGATCCTGAAAGGGCAGGTGTTGCAGACACATGGTCCCTCCCCCCACTGCCTGTCGCCCTCTAGAGGAGGAAAGGTCTGTGTGGTCTCCGACCATGGAGGTCTCACCTTACACGGATGAGGGTCCACTCCATAGGTCTCCAATGTCTGCGCTTTTCTTAAAAAGTTCAGCTCTGATGTTGCTGGTGTTTGACCACTGGAATAAAGAGAACAATATGATTTTAGGGTTTCCTGTTCCCATAGGTTCCCTTGAGGTAAACTTAATAAGAAGTGCTCAGGGTGAGTCTCACACTCCTATTTTTCCAGAGTGTGCCCCCTGCTCTGTCCTAGGACCAGCTTCAGAGACTCTTGTCTAAATAAACTAAGCTGTCTTCAGAATGAGGCAGGCTACATAATGAATGACATGGACTGAGTGTAACACAATAGGGAGTGGCGGGGACTATGGCAAATTAGGAGTGCTACCCTATCTAATGAGGGCAGCTACACCTCAGCTCCAAGACCATAGTCTTAGAATGTAGCGCCCAGCATTGCTAGGTATGATTTTTTAAAGAGAATTCAGAGATACCAATTTTTATGTGGCATTTCACAGTGTTCAATACTATGGGGGCAAACAAGTCCTACTGTATAGCACAGGGAACTATAATCAATATCCTGTGACAAATCATAATGGAAAAGTATGTGAAAAAGAATGTGTATACATCTGTATAACTGAATCACTTTGCTGTACAGCAGAAATTAACACATTATAAATCAACTACACATGGATAAAATTATAAAAAATGCCACGGGAGTTCTCTTGTGGCGCAGTGGGTTAAGGATATGGTGTTGTCACTGCAGCAGCTTGTGTCACTGCTCTGGTGTGGGTTCGAGCCCTGGCTCGGGAACTTCTACATGCCATGGGCGTGGACAAAAAAAATACTATGGGGGCAGGAAAAAATACATCTGAAGGCTGGTGGCAGGCCATCTGATCTAGACTGAAACACAAAGAGGCCTGTATATTTTGCTGGTGCCGCCTGACTTCCTCCTTTACCAAAAGGGACATGGGAATAGAGGGTAAAAAGATGTAACAGGAGACCATGCTGAGCTCCCCAGACCCCACAATAGCCCTGCTGCCCACAGGGTGATGACTGTGAAAAGGAAACAAGTAGAAAAAGGAAGAAACCAGCAATGGCACCAAGTCATCTGCAGAATGGGCCTTCGGCATCATTCACCTCCTGGCTGCCTCCACACAGAACCAGTGCAGCATCAGCACAGGTTCTCTGGGTCCAGTGTCCTTCTACACATATGGGGTTGGCCTTGGTGTGAGTTTCAGTGTGAGGAGGGGTGGGCAGTTTGTGAAGTCAACAACTCTGATGGCTGGTGGGCAGGACTGAAACTTTCTAGGTTCATCCTTTGCCTCAAGTAATGTGGCAGGCCAGGAAGACAAGCCAGCCAAATTCCCAGGGACGAGCAGGCCAAATTCCCTCTACTCTTTCTGGAGAGGCACCAGTCAGTCACCATCTCAAGCAGTCTCTGTGCTCCTTGCTGGGAAATATACTGAAACACACAGTGCACAGTCTGGGCCCTCAAGGAACACGCATTAAGGTTGGAGGAAACAGACACATTTTTACATTATGAAGATGAAGCTAAGCCTGTGTAAGCAGTACCTGTGGAAGGAGGCATTTTGTAGACTGTAGACGTGTACACTCACTAGCACACCTAAGACACGGGGAGGCTGTTTGGAAAATTCTGGTGCAGCAGGCAAAGGATCAGGCACCAGAGGCAGCTGAGCACCACCACCTTGTCCAAGGAGCCTCCTTATTCCCTGACTGGAGGCTGTAAGGCTCTGTGCATGCCATTCACCCCTGGAGTTGGCCCAAAGCTCGGGGGTCCTCAAAGTGGGCGTCATTTCCTGGGGGCTCCCCTGACTTCTTTTAGGTTTCTGAAGGGCTGTCCCCATTGCTCTGACATCTCATACAACCTACCTGCCAGCACCTCCAGGAAGCCCAGCTGATCCCCCATCTCCCCTTTGTGGCACGAGCCTTCACACCTGTTTATTCAGACCTTTACCACAAGGGGCCGCTATTCCCTAAGAGTGACAGGAGGAGCCGGGGCAGCACCAGCACCAGGAGAGGCCACGGGGTCAGCTAGGATCCCACATCTGATAGGCAACCCCATTCCATCCGGAGGGTGGGAACCAGTCCCGCCACACAGAGTGGGCATGAGGTCTGTGTATAAAGGAGGCTCTGGGGCATATTTGTTGGTAAAATCTTTGAAGGTAAAGATTTCCTGTTTGGGGGGACATTAGGGTAAGAACTAGTTTAAGCTTAATATTATCATTAGAAGTATCTTTTGCCGGAGTTCCTGTCGTGGTGCAGTGGAAATGAATCTGACTAGGAACCATGAGGTTGTGGGTTTGATCCCTGGTCTCACTCAGTGGGTTAAGGATCTGGTGTTGCCAGCCTTGGGTTGGATCTGGCATGGCTGTGGGGTAGGCTGGCAGCTACAGCTCCAATTAGACCCCTAGCCTGGGAACCTCCATATGCTGCGGGGGTAGCCCTAAAAAAACAAAAAAAAAAAAAGAAGAACTGTCTTTTTACCTGTCCTTGGACATTGTTCTTTCCCAGAAAGGTAGTTACACAAACATTTTAAAAGATCTTTAAAAAAAATTGTACTGTATGGCTATGACAGCAGGTTTTTTTGTTTGTTTTTCACAAAGCTGCATTGTATATAATTTTTTTCTTCATAGTTCATCAGTTTGGGAAATCTGTGCTCCAGCATGCCACACAACTGAAGCCCAAAAACCCTACTGCTATTGTTATTTTTTTGTCCTTTTAGGGCCGCACCCGAGGCATATGCAGGTGCCCAGGCAAAGGGTTGAATCAGAGCTACACAACTGCAGCGACAGCAACGCCAGATCCGCACCACGTCTGTGACCTACACCACAGCTCACAGCAGCACTGGATCCTTAACCCACTGAGCGAGGCCAGGGATTGCCCCTGCATACTCACGGATCCTAGTCGGGTTCATTAACCACTGAGCCACGACAGGAATTCCCTGTTATTTTTTAAAATTGATCTTTGTAGGAAACCTTATTTCATTTGGATAAAAGGATCCATTAATGCTATTTTGTGGAATCTGGCATAGTCTAGGAGAACTAGGAGAATCTGAGGAGGACAAGTCCCTCCTTCCCTTTGTACAGGAGTGTGGGGTTGAGTGAAGCAGTGCTGAAGACACTACTGAACCAGGTGCCCTCCGTGTACCCACAGCTGCCAGCCCTGAGTGGTCCCATCCACCAACCCACACATCACTGTCACAGTCTGAGGGTGGAGGCTCATTTTTCATACCACATTTCCCTTTCCCCTCAGCTTTTTCTCTCCTGCTGTTTCTTTTATGTTTTCCTTTTCTTTTCCCCCGTTCATGCTTCTTCCCTCTGTCTCCTCATTAATCTTAGGGAAACAAATACGTTTCGGAGGCCTATCCTTCTCTGTTTCCCTTACTATAGAGTGTCTCTCTGGCATCTAAGCTTCAGTCTACACCACTGTTCTTGGAGGGAGGCAGCCCGTAGGGCTGGAGATTGTACTGTCAGCAGATCACTGAAAATGGCGCATCCCAAAGTCAGGAAGGCTGCGTCTGCAGGAGGAGAGGACACAGCGCAGAGGCTGTGTGCTCGGGCTGTGGTGGAGACAGTGGACTGGGCCTGAACTGAGTGTCACGCACCTGAGTTCTGTCTTGTGAATCTCAGCAATCTTCCTTTCCAGCTTCTCTGAATGTTTAGGGAAAAACTGGAACTTGGAGCTGTAGCCTTCGGGGTGTTTTCCTGGGTCATAATCCCCAATCTCCGCTTACAAAAGGAAAGTGGAGGAAAACAATTGTGGAGAGAGGTAAATTATCACTGGCAAAGCAACAAGAAATTAACACAGAGCAAAAGCCAAAGTCCATACCAGATTTGCAAAGAACAGTGGATTTTGAGCACAGTTGTAGGTCAACTGGAAGGCATGTCCCTCAGGAGCAGGGCCACTTTTATTTTTGGCCATGCCCAAAGAATGTGGAGGTTCTCAGGCCAGGGATTGAACCTGCACCACAGCAGTGACCTCAGCCACCACAGTGAACACTGGCTCCTTAACCTGCTGCACCACAGGAGAACTCCATCCCCCCCCTTTTTTTTTGAGGAACAGGCCCACTTTTGTTTTCCCAGGTGTACACACTGACTTGGTTGATATCAAGGCCAAGCAGAGTAAGTAGAGCTGACCCTGTGTTCCTTTTTTGTTCATTTGGTCTTCCCATGGCATGTAGAATTTCCTCGGCCAGGGATGCAACTCATGTCACAGCAGTGACCTGATCTGCAGCAGTGACAATGCTGAATCCTTAACCCACTGCACCACGAGGGAATTCTGCTATCCCTGTGTTCTGAGGTCACCACACAAAAATTTGCAATAGAAGATCAGAAGCCTAGACCATGGTCCTCATCCATTCAGCCATGAGAAGAGGGCCTGGGATCAATGCTGTTTGTGGCAGCACAGAAAACTGGATTTGATCAGGAAGACAGAACCTCTTGGGCCTGAGCTGAATCCAAAGTCTAAATCTTGTTTTGAGGATTTTAGCAGGAATGCAGCAAAATGATGAATGAACCATGAATGAAACTCAGAACTCAGCTCTCAGTCCAAATCAATCAAATCAAGTGAATATATCTGAATAAATATTCACTAAGGGTTGACCAGTTGCCTGGCCAGTCCCTGGAGAGGACTGCAGAGTGGGAAGTCTGGCTATAACCAGAAAGCACCCTTGAGTCAGGGAGCACCAGGTCCCAAGGCTGACTTCCCAGTTCCCTTTGGGGTGGTGGGTGGTTTTTTCCTCTTGCAAATTCACAGAGTCCCTCCCCAAAGCTGCTGAGATCTCAGATCAGTAAACTCTGTTAGGGCGGTGTCTTCCCAGGTCAGAGCCCAGGCTTCTCCAGTGAAGCGTGCTATAGAGAACAGCATGGCTATGTTCGGAGGAAGGATGTTAAGTTCAGCTGCTCTGTGGTTGTCTTTTCTCTGTCCCTAATGAGAATTACAACCAAAGCAGGTGACAAGTCTGCGGGGGGAGAAAATATTAAGAGGAAAATGTGCCCTTTTCTCACAACTGAAATGTCGTGCTGTGGCACAGGTCTCCTCATTGTGCCTTTTTTTTTTTTTTTTTTAATTAAATTTCTATCATTTACCAAGAGACTAAAGGCTTCCCTGGGCTTCAAGTCCAGAGTGACCTTGATCCATGGGGTCATTTATTAGGATTTTATTTAGAAAGCTCCAGTAGTTTCCATTGTGGCTCAGCCGAAATGAATCTGACCAGCATCTATGAGACCCCTGGCCTTGCTCAGGGGTTAGGGATCCGGCATTGACATGAGTTGTGGTGTAGGTCGCAGATGCAGCTTGGATCTGGTGTTGCTGTGGCTCTGGCATAGGCCAGCGGCTACAGCTCCGATTTGACCCCAGCCTGGGAACCTCCATATGCCGTGGGTGTTGTCCCAAAAAGACAAAAAAAAAAAAAAAAAAAAAAGAAAGCTCTAAGTGGGAAACATCGGTGTTGGATATCAATGACTTCTTTAAATTAAAAAAAGAATGAAAGAGGAGCTCCCACTGTGGCTCAATGGGATTGGCAGTGTCTTGGGAGCCACTGGGACATGGGTTTGATAACCAGCCCGGCACAAGGGGTTAGGGATCCGGCATGGCTGCAAGTTGCAGCTTAGGTCTTGTCGGTGGCTCTGATCCCTGGCCCAGGAGCTCCCTGTGCTGTGGAGCGGTCAAAAATGACCAAAAAAAAAAAAAAAAAAAGAAGAAATAAAATTTCACTTAGATGGCACCAGGTTTTCCTTTAAAAATGAAAGGAAAGGGGCATCTTTTAGTATCTTAAGAGTTGACTAGACCTTCTAGATTTCCTGCTTAGGTGATTTTTTTTTTTTTTTGGCTTTTAAGGGCCACACCCATGGCATCGGAAGTTCCCAGGTTAAGGACTAAATCGGAGCTGCAGCTGCTGGCCTTATGCCACAGCCACAGCAAGATGGGATCCATGACTCACTGAGAGAGGCCAGAGATTGAACCCGCATCCTCACGGATACCAGTCTGATTCATTTCCACTGCACCACAACAGGAACTCCCCTCAGGTGATTTTTTAAAAATCAGGAGTCTCAGAAGTCAGAGTTGTACTAGGCTGACTTTTACATTCTTAGCACAGCTGTGATATTTCTCTTGCCGGAAGAACTTTAGTTTCATATTGGCAAGCATTTTTTAGGTTCTGTTCACAAAGTAGCTTCCTGAAGTTCACAGATTCCCAATTGAGAATTCAGATTCTTTGATGGAAACTTCATGGTTTTAGTGCTATGGTTCAAAATAACCCAGTGACAGTTTTAGGCCAAAAGGACTATGAGATGTTTAGGAAGCAGTACTTAGGGTCCCTGAGTTTCATGAAAGGAAAAGGGGTCACATGTGAAGAGTGTATACCTACCCTACAGCTTCACAAATAAAGCCCATTTGGGTATCAGCTGGGTACAGACTGAGTTCTGCCTTATTTGCATGTTAGAAAATGGGTTTGCTACTTGGAAACATTTCAGCTTTGCTCGGAATGGAATGCTCTCTGAACTAGACAACAGAATTCCCAAATGTTTCATACCTTTGAGATTTGCATGAGAGGATAAGGAAAAAAAAAAACTGATTTGGATTACTATCCAGAGTAAGGATGAAGTCTCAGTAACTTCATCAAGCAAGTGTGCAGGGAAAACCCCTCAAACAGAGTCTGAATGGCTTGAAGGCACTGCCGGGAAGACCTGAGGTGTAACTTAAGGTTGAGTGGTTGAAGCTTCCTGGGTGTAGGGAGTCCAGGCAAAGCCCTTTAACTGAGACTCTATTTCAAGATAGGTACCATTTATATCCAAGAAGTAGTCATCTGTGGTAACTGAGATAATGTAATCAGTACTTAGCATGAGAAGGAAATTTATCCTGTCAAAAGTCATTACCTTGAAGGATATAAGCTGCTAACAAGGCAGCATCTGATGTTTTACAGAGGAGGCGGCCGTGGTAGAGATCCCTTTTGATCTGCAGGAAGACTAAATACCTGGAGAGAAAACAGAGAATGAACTATCAAGGATTTCTTTGATTGCCTTAAAGACATAAATATGTAATATAAGCCTATAAAAATCTTTGTCAGGACACTTTTACTACATTAAAAAAAAAAATCTCAAAACATACCACAGAACAAATACATTTTCCATTTCCTTGAAGACTCTTTTAAGCACTCAGCCCGGAGGTTCAATTCAAAACAACCTGTCAGTTTCCTTCTGAAGCTCCAGACAGAAAGGGCACCTCTTGGTTTAAAGAATTCCCCTATCCCCTCCACCCCTCCCACCCTGGGTGCTAGGCTTTGGAAGGAGCCAGCCCTGGTTAGCTCAGCACCAAGAAAGAGACCTCAGTTGGAAGAGAGGGGCTGATGGCGCCTCTCTCCACCTTGGACTCTGGCTGACATAGTTTCTTAAGAAGCACATGTGAACAGCCCTTGCTATTGGCAGAGGTCAGAATCTGAGGAAGGTGGAGAAGCACAGAAACTTGTGGCTAGAATTTCTTCAACTATAGGAAGAAAGGTGATCAAGAACAACTGCTGATGTGTATTGAAAGTGCTCACAATTTGCCCATCTAGGAGTTACACACTCTTCATGCAAAATCTCATCTAACTTTCACATATCACTGTGAAATACATGCTGTTATCATCCCTCTTTTTCAGGATAAAGAAACAGAGACTTAAGTGATTTTCTCGTGGGCAAGTGATCAGTGTCAGGATTCAGATTCTGGACTGTTAGCCTCCTGCAGTTGGCTCTTCATCACTAAGTTATTCTGCTCTCTTTGTGCTATAACTGCCTTGTTGTTTCACAAGTAGTTGGGTGGACCCTGGAACTGCTGACTTTATTTTGAAAGGTCTTCACAAGGTGTGGGGAGTTCTGATGTTCATAGCCTCACAGGTACCCTGAAAAGAGCAGAGGCCAGGGGTATCCCACCCTTAAGTAAGTCACCTGCCACAGTGGCTCCTTAGCCAAGGGGCATCTGTGATGGTTTTAAAAATATGTCCACAAATTCCCAGATACTCCTCATTTCCAGAAGTAGAGGCTAATTCCCTCTCTTTGAATGTGGGCTGGACTTAGTAACTTGCTTCTAACAAAGACAGTGAAGCAGAAGTGCTAGTGTCTGACATCTGAGGCTAGGTCATAATGGTGCTGCAGCTTCCTCCTTGTTCTCCCTTTCTCCTCGATCACTCATTATGTTTGAGGACACTTAAGCAGCATCTTCCAGATGGTGAAGAACGGAGGTCTTCTGCCAACAGAAAGCAAGGAACTGACGCTTTGTGCCAGCAGCCATGTGAGTACATCACCTTGGAAGTAGATCCTCTGGTCAAGCCTTCAGATGACCGCAGACCTGGCCAACCTCTTGGCTGCAACCCCAGGGAAGACCCTGAGCCAGAACCACCCAGCTAAGCCACTCCTGAATTCCTGGCCCACACTGAGAGATAATAAATGCTTGTTATTTTAAGTTTCGTGGTATTTTGCTAAATAGCCATAGATAACTACAGCATTTCTAGAGGAGTAATAGGAAGATAGTAAAAATTCCTCTCAATTCTACCAGTCTGAACCAAAAAGAGATTGGGCCCTCCCTGGAAAACTAGAGGTTTCCAAAGGTTTTGTTTTCAGGATGAAGAATAAATCAGAGGATTCCTTGCCCACTTGATCATGTGAAAATGTTCAAAAGAAAGACCACTGATAGTGTAACCTCTAGGGTGAGGAGTGGTATCAGCAGGTGACTCTGAGAGCCTAGGGCTTAGTGATTCAAGTAATTAAACAGAAACGAAGGAGTGGTCAAATGTTCTCTCCTAAGACCTTGCTACTCAAAGGGCGACATAACCAGGTATCAGCAGCATCTGCAGGCATGTTGGAAATGGAGAATTAGCCCCATCTGAGATATACTGGGTCAGTTTAACAAGATTCCCAGGCGAGGAGTTCCCGTCATGGCTCAGTGATCAACAAATTCAACTAGGAACCATGAGGTTGCCGGTTCGATCCCTGGCCTCGCTCAGTGGGTTGAGGATCCAGCGTTGCCATGAGCTGCAGCATAGGTCGCAGACTCAGCCTGGATCCTGCATTGCTATGGCACTGGTGTAGGCTGGCAGCTGTAGCTCCGATTAGACCCCTAGCCTGGGAACCTCCATATGCTGTGGGTGCGGCCCTAGAAAAGACAAAAAAAAAAAAAAAAGGCAAAAGTTAAAGATAAGGAGAGGATTCTAAAGGCAGCAATTGAAAAAACCAAAAGAAAAAGATTCCCAGGCGATTTGTATTTAGATTAGAGCTTATGAAGCACTGAAAAAATTCCAAAGCATCTTTCTAACCACATCAGGATGGACTGCCCTCCTCAAATGGAAGGTGAGTATGGTCATCTGGAAGTTAGTAAGAATCCCCCTCCTTATCACAATCACCACCATCACCCCCAATCGGCCCCAGTGTCTGCCAGGGAAAACTGAAGGAAAAAGGCATCATGCAGAGTGAATAGTAATTTTTTAAGAAGTATATGCCAAATCAAGTTTCTCTTTGTTCTATTTCCCACAGCGAAATGCCACAAGATATGGAGAAAGCATGGAGGGGGAGGGCGGAGCCCTTTTCTGCCTCTCGCTGCTGTCCCAGCCCCCACCTTCCACAGGGCTTTGGCAGATGATGCAGCAAGCCTTTTGCACTTCACTCATGGAGCGCTCCCTGGGCCTAAGGTCAAGTATCCCTCCTTCCACACCTCTCTGCTTGTCTGCGTCCAAAATTCAGGGATAGCACATATTGGACTAGAGGAGTTATTTCAAAGGGACAATGAGGGTCGGGCCAGTTATCCTCAATGTGGTGGAGAGGAGAACACCCCCCCCCACACACAGGAAGCACATCAGAGTCTGTGTATGGGTGGTCCTATGTTTGAAAAGGCTCCTCCAGCTTTTTTGTCCCCCAAGGGGACACATTCTTCATCACACTGGGAACCATGATGGGCATGTGACAGGTGCCTCAGGTGAGATGGAAGGAAATAAGGCTTTTCACTGCTGGGCGGGTTCCTTCAGACTTCTGAAGGTAGGAGGGCAACAGAGAAGTCAAGGGTAAGGCCAGGGGAACACTGTTCAGCAATGGTGCAGCACTGGAGGGGGAAGGGATGGAGGGGCAAGTCAGCATCCTAGGGGAACACGCCACAGTCTTTAGAGGACAAGAGATGAGCTCATGAAAGAATCAACCGACAGCTTCAAGGTAGAGAGTTGCACTAGGGGTCTCCCCACCCTTTTCTGCCACAGTGGCTTCTATCAAGCTTTGGGTTCTGTTCATTTAAGGTGGTAACCAATGACTCCGATGACTCCGTGTTGTTGGTCATGAGAATATATCCCATGTGACTCAGAGCATCCTTAGGCCTATTCCCAAGAGGCTCTGCAGGATGTTCTCTGCTGCCACACAAGGGCCTAAGGAAGACTATCTTGTTGCCTGAGGCACCGTCACCAGGGCCACTGGATTGCCAGGCAAGGGATTAGCCTGCTGGGGCTACCCAACCCAGTCAGCTTATAATGAGCAGGCTGGATGGGGTACCCGGTTTCAGACCCTCATTGCAGGAGTTACAGAGCCCAATTCTCACATTTTATAGCTGAGGAAAGTGAAGCCTGGAGATAGAGAGTGATGTGTCTGAGCTCACACAGTGATCAAAATCGAGGATGTTCTGACTTAGGGTCTGATGCTTTTTCTGCCCCCCATGGTAATTCAGTGAGCAATGGTTAGGGAGAGAAGGGTCCTGAATGAAGTCAAGAGAACTCTTCGTCATTAGAGAGAAATCCTCAATGGAACAAAAAAGAAATTGGCTTTAGACCCAATTTAAGACAGCAAGCTTCCTCCTGAGGTTGCTTTTTTTTTTTTTGGTTAAATTTTGCCTCTTTCTGTTTTTTTTTTTTTTGGTCTTTTTTGTCTTTTTTTAGGGCCACACCTGCGGCATATGAAGTTCCCAGGCTAGGGGTGGAATAGCAGCCACAGCAATGCCAGATCTAAGCTGCATATGCGACCTATACCCTAGCTCATGGCAATGCTGGATGCTAACCCATTGATCGAGGCCTGGGATTGAACCTGCATCCTCAAGGATGCTAGTCAGATTTGTTTCCACTGAGCCACTATGGGAACTCAAACTTTGCCTCTTTCTGGCCTCACCTGTGGCATATGGAAGTTTCCAGGCTAAGGGTCAAGTCAGAGCTACAGTGGCCGGTCTATACCACAGCCACAGGAACGTGGGATCCAAGCCGCAACCGTGACCTGCAGATGTACTGCAGCTCATGGCAACACCAGATCCTTAACCCACTGAGCGAGGCCAGGGATCGAACCTGCATCTCTGTGGATACTATTCGGGTTTGTAACCCACTCAACCACAATGGGAACTCTTTCACTTTCTTGTTAAAATGCCAAGTTGTCCTAAATCGATGGAGGTATGAATTAGGACCATCCAAAGTTGGAAAGTATGAGAGCATAAAAGATGACCAAGGAAAACCTGATTTTTTCTTGAACATGTTCATCTCTCCCAGGTAGTGGCTTTGGCACTGTGCTTTCTGATATCAGAGGGTGCGGATGAATCCAGAAATATTTCCATAATGAAAGGGTCTGAGCTCTGGAAAGCACTGGTGTCTTTCGATGAATTTTTTCCAGATCCTTTGGCCCAGCCTTCCCTTCATTATATTCTTTGCCCCTGTCTTCCTCTATTTTCTACCTTACTTTTTACTAACTATGATCATGTTTAGTATTTCTTCTTCCCCCATACTATGAAGACTGTGGGCTCCTTGGAGTCAGGGATTATGTTTTATAACTTTTAATATTCTCCTAGAGAGCCCATATATCCTGTGCCTAGCTCACCTAATCACATTCCTCCCTTCTATCCATCCCATCCACCCACCCATCCACCTATTTTCCCATTCATCTATCCACCTATCTGCCCATCCATCCATCCACCTATCTGCCCTTCCATCTATCCAACCACCCATCCACCCATCCGTCCACCTATCTCTCCATTCATCCATCCATCCCATCCACTCACTCATCCACCCATCCATCCATCTACCTATCTGCCCACCCATCCATCCGTCTACCCATCTGCCCACCCATCCATCCACCCACCCACTCAACTACCCATCCATGCAGTTCTAAACACATATACGCACCAGACACTGCCACAGGTGCTCAGAATACATCAGAGATCAAAACAGGCCCTACTCCTATGGAGCTTACATTCCAATGGGAAGAAACAGATGACAAAATAGAAACAAAACAATGTAGCAATGACTTACTGAGTGCATGCTGTGTGCAACACACTGTATTGTTTAAAACAAATTCTTTCATTTAATCTTCACAGCAACTCTATGAGGAGACTACTATTTTTAGCCCTGTCTCATACATGAGGAAAGGGAATAACTGCAGACACTGTTGCTTGCCTTGTCACATATCTAGTTAAAGAACAACCTGGGATTTGAACTCAGGTCTTTTTTGATTACTTAGCTCAGGACTGGCAAACTAAGGCCTGCACCAGAGCTTCCAATGAGATAAAATAACATGCTACTGGAACACAGCCATGCTCATTCATTTATGTACTGTCTATGGCTGCTTTCTCATTACAATGGCAGAACAGAGTATGTGTGACAGAGACCATAAGGCCCACAAAGCCCAAAATACTTACTATCTGGCCTTTTGCAGAAAAAGTTTGCCAACCCATCTTAGCCTAAGCTAGGCTCAAGAGATGTTCACTGTAGGAATAAAGTATCTAAAAATGCTATTAACATTTTCTAAAAAGATAACTGACCTAAAAAGATCTATTAACATTTTTTTTGAGCACCTGCTCAAACATGTGTCAGGCAGTTTGCTTCCCTGGAAGTGGAGGCCCCACTTGCACTCAGTTTCCTTCTATTACTTGATCTTTCAATGAGTTCGAACACCTGCAGCCCTTGTTAAAAGCTAAATCTGGTGCCTAATCCCCATTTTCTCTGCCTTGCCTCTAGCTCAGACAAGAAAATCTATTTATTACTTTAAAAAATGACAAAAGAGATTAATCGGGATTTGGCAACTAAATTTATCATCTGGGAAGAGTCCAAGAGATAAATTGAAGCACAGTTCTTTATTCCCTACTTCATCCCCTCCTCTCAGCCTGGCTTTATGGGAACAGCCGAGATAGCTGTGAAATTTAGGACCGAGATTGCTAGGAAAAAGCACACTGACAGCTAAATTAGTTTGGCAGGACGGTGGGGTGGAGGGCTCTAAGCCAGGAATGAATTATGGGTATTGAGTGAGGCTGGGGCAGGAACCCACTCTTTTAAGATCAGCAGGGATGTGAACAAGGATAAAGATGCAGCTAGGCCCAAGGCCTCCACAGAAGGCCTCGGAGGGGGAGGCACAAAGACTCCAACAGAGCCAGGCACCCTGAGGTTCACAGACCTGACAGCGCTGGGAAAATGCATCCTAGGGAAGGAAGGCTGGTGAGGTAGACAGCGAGAGGGGAATAGTCGAGGACAGTGGGCACAGATGCAGGCAGGAAGGGCAGGAGCTACATGCTTGCCAATGTCTTTGAAGTTTGCTGGCATGGAGAGAGGCCTGGCCATGGCTTCTCAGGCATCAAATGTTAGCTGCTTAAGTGTTAGGACTCTAGCCAGGACAGAAGAGGAGTGGGAATTCTCACATAAACAAAGGAGAAAAGCCAGAGCTAACTGTACTTGTGCCCCGTGCAGAGCCCTTGGGGTCTGCAGAGCATGTAATCAACCTGGCAGTAAGACAGTGAGCCTTTGCTCAGTGCCAGGCTCGCTGGGGGGTGGATTAAGAAGTACAAGACCTCACGCAGTGGTGATCCTCCTGACAATGCTATGAGGCACTGTCACTGTCCCCATTTCATAAATAAGGGATCTGAAAGTCAGAGAAGTTTAATATTTTATGTTCAAGGCTGTATAGCCAAGAAGGAGCAGAAACAGCATCTGAGCCCCTCAGCCTCTGCTGCATCTTGGGTATGAGGGTCTGTATGTTAGTATTAAGTAGTAACATTTGATTTATGAAATTATATTATGAATACCTCCTCCCAAGAGCTAGGAAAACCATGTATTTTTTGTCTTTTAATCAAATCAGAAAGTATGGAGTTCCCGTCGTGGCGCAGTGGTTAACGAATCCAACTAGGAACCATGAGGTTGTGGGTTCGGGCCCTGCCCTTGCTCAGTGGGTTAACGATCTGGCATTGCTGTGAGCTGTGGTGTAGGTTGCAGACACAGCTAGGATCCCGCGTTGCTGTGGCTCTGGCGTAGGCCGGTGGCTACAGCTCCGATTCGACCCCTAGCCTGGGAAGCTCCATATGCCGCGGGAGCGGCCCAAGAAATAGCAACAACAACAACAACAACAACAACAAAGACAAAAGACAAAAAAAAAATCAGAAAGTAGTGTATCTGTCGTGCTCTCACTGGCAGCTCGCTGAGTTGTGAGCCAGTCCTGCTCATCCTCATTGTTGGCCCAGTGAGGTGGAGACGAGGTGATCCTGATGCAGGGGTTGGGAGGTGAGGTGCTAGGCTCTCAACCAACATGTGTTAGGTTTGCCTTGACATGTGGACAGGAGCTTGGACTTCTGGGTCCTCTCTGGTGCCATCACCTCTTTCCAGAGAGAGAGAGGAAGGGAGGGAGGAAAGGAAGCGGGAGTGGAGGCGGGGGCAGGCACAGAGCTGTGGCGAACACTCTGGACGTCCTGAGCAGGGCTGGCTGGTGCTTTGCCCAAACTCCCCTCCGTTTAAGTTGCTAAAACATAGTGGTTCTACCCTCACTCTCCTGCCTAAAGCTACAGGATTGCTCATTAATATGGATGACCTTGGTTTGCAGAAGCAAAGTGGGAGCCATATCCACTTCCACGTGCCAGGTAAGGAGCATGAGGTTTGGTTCTAAACACACACTTTGCTGTCCTCAGTGCTTTAAAATGGTTGGCTGGGTGAGCACTGCCCCAGCATCTGGCAGAAGCAACCTTCCTGACCCTTCTGATAACTTCACATGATTTCCCTTCAAACTCCCCTGGGGGCCATGGGAAGGAGCCATTGCCTCCCTGTCCCACTTTGCTTCCTGTGTGCTCCTTCTTCCTGTTTCTTGCCCTCTGCTCTTCTGTTTCCTCATTTTCCTTCTCAGGGAAGCTTTTGCTCCTTTTATCTGACGTAGAACTAGTGGCATGCTCTCCAGAACAGGAAGTAAGTATGATTCCATATTCCTGCTTCCATCCTCTTCCATCCCTTTCTTTGGGATTTTTGGAAGCACTTTAGGATCTACAGGTAAAGCATAAGGCCTTGAAGGACAGTCTCTACACTGGTAATGGCCACATCCCAGTCTCTACTGCCTCTAAGGTTTTAGGGATAGGGGTAGAACTGGCAGGAGTCATGTCTTCCTAAGCTCTAGGATCTCCTGGCATCACCCCTCACCTCAGGCCCTTCCCTTTACAAGGGAACATCAAGGTTTTGCTAACAAATGTCAAAATTAGATCCTTCTAATATAAAAATTAAGGACCCCTGTTACAGAGAGTTCCTAAATCTCTGAGGCAAGACTTTTTAGAGTGAATTTGGTTTAGATGTACAAAACCCTGGGGAAGATTTGAAGCTGCTTGTCATCGACCCTCTTGTAGGAAGGCATGGGCACAGAGGTTCTTTCTTATCCTCAGGTGGTGCTGGATGAGATAGGATTCATTCCATGGAGCTGTGTGCCTGCCACAATGAAGAGTTTATCTTGGGCTTGGTCCACCAGCATACTGGAAGTCACCCACTTGGATTTGAAATCTGCAGTGTTTCTCAGCTTTTCACTTCCGCTTTGCCATTTCACAAATACATCAGGCTGTCAGATGTATTTCAACCCCCAAAATGAGTATCAACCGAACCCTCTCCAAAAACATCCATGGTGGCCACATCATTGGTAAAATAAAAAAATGCTTTTGATTAATTTGTTACTCCAGATCCCTTTGCAGATGACCAGTTTAAGATGAAGTAGTCACATTTCTTGAAGAAATAAACTTTCTCCATTGCAGTTCTACTGAGGGAATGAGCAAAGACAGCATGCGGAAATAAAGTACAGAATTAAGGTTCTATTTAGGAAGAATTCCTTGCCTATCAGAGTTAGGAGCTTCCAAAATAGAGGACCTGGGGGGTTACAGTCCTCCTTCCTATCTTCTCCAGCAGGTCCTAGTGGCTGAGGGTCATGTGCTCAGCCTTACCTGGTTATTTCTTCTTTCAGGGCAGCAGGGTCTGCAGGGTAAAACTTCACCCGGAAGCACATGGTGAACGGAGGCTGGGCTGCAGAGACAAAGAGGTGCCGGTCAGGAAAGATCCTCCCTGGAAGATTTCTGGGCTCCCGTCCCCACCGGGATGCCAATCCTCACATGTTTAGGGCCAACTTATGCTCAGAACAGGGGAAAATTACCAAGACTCACTACAAGGAGGGAAGGTTTCACCCCACCCTCCCCAGGGGTGAGGCTTCCATCTTCTTGCAGAGAATACTTACATCTCAGTTGCTTCACCACAGACTTTGTAAACTCCAACCAATGCTGAAACAGAGAACAGAGAACAAGAAAACCCTAATGAGAAGCAGTGTCAAATATAACTTGTTTTATTCAACTTAAATAACTAGACAGATTGTAGCCCAGGATGAAAGCAGCCCTGAAGCTTGTGATATCGAGGCTTGGAGAGTAAAGGGTGATAGGACTTTTTTTTTTTTTCTTCCTGAAATAAGCTCCCTCTGGAACCAGCTGTAAAATGGGAAGAGTTCCAACTTCAAATGGCATTTCTGGGCTTCCCTGGCAAATGCCACCATCCAAGGTAGGGCACCACTGTTCTGAGCCATGTTTCTGGTGTACCAATAGGTACCAGCAAACGCACGTCTGTGTGTTGCTCAAGCAGGAAACGCTCCCTGGAATGGGGTTGTGTGTCCGTGTTACACAGTCGGGCAGAGGGGACACTGTAACACACAGAGGGCACGGGTAGCAGCTCTAGAAAGTATTGGCAGGTGGAATTTTATAAATGGTGAGAAGGCAGGGATGGCTGGTGTATATTTCATCTTTGAGTAACACATTGCCAACCCTTATGTGAGAGAATACATACTCAGGATTCCTTAGCATCTAGGGATGTTTAAAGTCTAAGCCTCATAAGATAAATAGCCACGACCAGACCAATGCATAGGAGAATATCCTGTTTTCCATGGATTTTCACAGAGGCAGGACACAGTATTAATGCATTTTCTCCCATGGTGCTTAGGTTTAGGGAAAGAAACAATGAGACCATTCTATATCAGCTTCCCAGTTCCACATGGATGCTTTATAAAATGCATTATTGATGTGTGCTGCTTTTATGCTAATCAGGAACCTTGACAATTTGCAGAGAGCTAGAATTGCTGTTATTTAAGGTTTGATTATCTGGAAGTAGCTTAAAACCACTAGGTACAAGCTCTCTGTCCTATTTAACCACTATCATTGGTGCCCAGTTCAGTGTTCAGTGTGCAGCTCTAGAACGGATGAAGGAACTAGGTCCACGTTCCGTCCCTTCTGGCTACTTCCATCTAGAATAACATCTTGGCAGAGTCCTCCCTCTGGCAGGAAAGCAGCCAGGGCCACGCAGACGGCATCCTGGCCTCCCTGGATGCCCAGCTTGCACCTTCTGGGCTGGGCCATGGGTCATGCCGTTAATGGACCCACTAGGAGCCAGTTCTTCCATCAGCTCCACATGGATAATCTGGGCTGACAGTCTGCTCTCTTGCTTCCTCTGATCTGAGTTCCCAAGAGGCTGGCAACTCATTATAGCCACTCAATGTGGTTAACAGGTCCTTCTCACATTACATGGCCCACCGCGGCTTGGCTTCACAGGGAAGCAAAGGCAAGAGATGAAATTGCACGGAAACAACTGGGGTCCAGGCCGTGCCTGTGAAGGCGGAGGAGGCCTGTCTCTGCGGAGCACACCGGAATTCTGGATAGTGAGGAGAAGGATATAAAGAGAATGCCCCAAGCGCTGGACTGATAGATTAAAATAAATAAAGGAAGATAGAAACTAAGTGGAATGACAGAGCCATTATCGGCAGGAGGCAGAGAGGCTGAATGACAAAAGGCTATTCCCCTTGGCAACAGCTGGAGAGAAGACTCTGCCTGGGAGTGAGAGCTCAAGAAAGGAGTGAAGCTGGAGGAGGCTCAGAGAGGGTGCGAAGGCAGTGGAAAGCTTGTCCAAAAGACTTTAAGGGTCTGGCAGAAAAATCTTACAGGTTCCCCAAAATACAGTGATGGTAGAGTTACCTTTTGCAGCTGCCTGGCTGAATCTGGGTCCGAGAATCACTAGCAAACTGATAACACCGGACTGGGGATGAGGGATCAGGAGAAGAGGAAAAAGAAGGTTCAGAGAGGGGAGCTCCCTCTTGTATTGGGGTGAATGGGCCAATGTGGTAGGATCTTCAGGCTCTGGGGATTTGAAAGGGTACAAGGGGAGAGGCTGAGAATAGGCTGAGCCCAGTACCTGAAGCAGGAACAGGGAGCGGGTGTTGAGGGCAGCTCCTACAGGGGGACCAGAGAAATCCTAGACCCCAGGGAAACCCCTGCATAGCCAGGAGTGCCGGGATGGACGTGAGAGCTGGGTTCTGCCACCCTGGTGCTCAGGGGAAGAGGCTTATTTTAGGGTCTCACACCCAGGGGGTGCCAGAGCTCCTCCATCTCTATGGTGATCAGAAGATGTAGGATGACAGTTCTCCACAGGTCCATTTCCCCATGACTCTCAAGTATCCTTTCAAGCCCCCCTGCTCTCCTTAACTCTCTCTCAGTAAAGACACAGAACCATGCGACTAGAGGCTATGGGATATGAGTTCCCCGTGGAACCCTAGAAACCACACAGGGTCAGATGTCAGGCAGGTCAGATCAGGAGACAGTCTTTGCCTCTAGCCTCAGGCAAGTTCTGTAACCTGTCCCAAGACCATTTACTCGTCTGAATTATGGATGGTACAACTGTGATGCTCACCTCATTTGCAGTAAGGACTGACTACTATGTGAAGCTCTTAGCTTCATGCCTATTACAACCCAGCGTTCATGTACAGGCTCCTGAGCTGAAAGATCTAGGTCTGTGCCCAGTGCAGAACCCAGCACATGGGAGCCACCTCATGAAGGTTTATTACTCCTTTTCCCCCATTTCCTTATTTCTCTCTATCTTCTTTGGCTTTTCATCTTTGTCACCTCCATATACTTATTCTCCTTAAGCACATCTTGATTAACTAAAAAGTAACAGGATACATTCCCCCCCCCCTTTTTTCTTCAGACGCCACTGTCTTTGGGAGATGAAGAAACTTTGGGGTAACTGGCCTTTCTTCTTAAGTGGAAAAGCTCAGACCTCCCCAAAACAACCAACAACCAACAACAACTCTTTTTTTTTTTTTGTCTTTTCTAGGGCCGCACTCGAGGCATATGGAGGTCCCCAGGCTAGGGGTCTAATTGGAGCTATAGTCGCCAGTCTATGCCATAGCCACAGTAACTTGAGCTTGGAGCTGCATCTGCGGCCTACACCATGGCTCACAGCAACGCCAGATCCTTAACCCACTGAGCAAAGCCAGGGACCGAACCCGCAACCTCATGGTTCCTAGTCGGATTCGTTAACCACTGAGCCACAACGGGAACTCCAACAAAAATTCTTTTGTAAACACAGTCTATTGTTATAGACTGAATGGACACCTATAGCCCGGGAGGACACATAACTTCCTGGGGTCATGGCACCTTCTGGGGTCTTACACTATGGTCCAGAGCTAAGGACAGTATTTATGCAAAGACAGTTCAACCTTTATGGGTGAGGAGCTGACCTCGACATTCCTTCTCAAACACTGATGATGCTCGAAATCCTGCTGAGCTGGGAGGAAGGAGACAACAGCAGCAAAATGGGACAGGGCTTGTCAAAGGAAACCAATTCAGGCCTTTGAGTCTCTCCTACAACTCATGTGTTCAGCATAAAACCCTAAATGTGACCTGGAGACACAATGACTCAGAGCATCAAAGAACAAAACAGCACTTGACTCTGGCATGGAGAGAGAGTTACCTGTGGCCCTGGGCACTGCTGGGAGGTTGTGCCCTTGGGGGCTCCAAGGTCTCTAGTGGTGACAGAAATGATGCCCATGTTTGGAACTATGAAAAAAATGAGTGGACCCATGGTGACAGTGTTTTTGGAGAATGGTAGAGGAGAGGAGGTGGTGACAGGGCTGTGGGGAAGGGAGACACTGAAGCCTGAATGCTTCTGCATACTTTCCCACTGCAATGCTGATGCCAGAAAAACATCCCCACATCGAGCAGAAGTTACAGAAACTGAAGGTGTCAGCCAGCAGGACAGCTGGGCAAGTGGAGAGGAGGAACATAACCCTGTAACTACTCACCCCCTCATCATTCCTTCAGAAAACAGTTATTGAACATCCAGTGCATTCCAGGCCCCATGCTAGTTCCATGGGATACAGAGATGAATAAGATAAAGTCCATGCCCTTACAGAAATTACATTTTTGCTGGGAATGCAGGTAATCTAACAGGCGATCACAGAGGGATGGGATAAGTGCTCCATTAGGGGTGGTACAGGGCACATGGGGGTGCATCAGAGAGGCCCCTCATTCAGAGTGGGAGTTAGGGAAGGCCTCCTGGAAGAAGTAAAGTTGAGACCTTATGCGTAAGAAGGAGTGAGCCAGAAGGAAAGCGTGGAGAGTAGAGAAATGAAGAAGGGGGGAGGCAGTGCTCCAGAGGAGAACTGCAGAGCTGCAGGCTCTGAACAGAGAGAAGAGACGTGTGTGTGGAGCCACAGTACTGTTTGGTCAGGGGAGGTGAAGCTGGAGGGGTAGGCAGGGTCCTAGGGATAATGTGCTTGTTCCTAAATTTGCCTGGAATAATAAGAGCCCTTGGCAATGCCTTGTGTCTGCAGAGCTGCCCATGCTGTGCAGGGCAAAACAAGTGTTGCAGCATTTGCAAGGGTTAAGGGCCCGTGTCAGCCTGGCTCCTTCTCTGTCCTGCCCAGACTGGGATGTCATGGCACTTAGGTGAGGCCCTTCCTGACCAGAACAGGGCAAGTCAGCCCATGTACTTGAGAAGGGGCAGCAGAGCCTCAGCCTGTGACCTGGGCTCTGGGAACACAGCACTAACCCAGCTGCCCTGCCTCTGACTGCGAATCTTTGGGCAACTCACTCCAGCTCTCCAGGCTGCCATTTCAGCATCTTAAAAATGATGAGCCACACCAGGTGAGCTCTGTTTCCATGTGAGTGTCTTCCAGGTCTCATAATATGATCTGAAGAGATGACACCCAACTGCAGGGCCAGCTGGCCCCTGACTCCTGAAGCTAAACTCTGAACATGAATGTCAGTTCAGGGCTTCAGGTTACTGACCAACCCTCTCTTCCACATGTGCTTTGAATATGTACTTACCCGCTGCTTATCAGGGTCCACAAAGCGGATCCCAAAATAGTCTTTCTCAAGTAGATTCAGGTGGTGGCAAAGAAGGTCAAACAGGTACTGGCCTTTGGCATCTCTCTGCAAAGAAAGCAAGCTCCCATGAGAAATGGATGGGCTTCTTCAGTGCAATTTTGTTTTAGCAGTCATTAAGAATCTTTTGAAACAGAGAGTTCCCATTGCTCAGCGAGTTAAGAACCTGACATGGTGTCCCTGAGGATGCTGGTTCAATCCCTAGCCCTGCTCAGTGGGTTAAGGATCCAGCATTGCCACAACCTGTGGGGTAGTTTGCAGATGCAGCTCAGATATGGCATGGCTGTGGCTGTGGCCCCAGCTTTAGCTCTGATTCAACCCCTAGCCTGAGACCTTCCATATGCTGCAAGTGCGGCCCTAAAAAAAATGTTTGCAACAGTTGCATGAGGGTATGAAAGGGGCACATGTCCTTAACTACTGTGACAGATTTGATATTCTCAGGAATCCAGAGGCTTTTAGTACCTGGAAGGAGCCCAAGAACCTTTCCTTCCACATGGATGTCAGAGAAGGCTGCAGGAGTCAGGTAATCCCAGCTCCCATCTCTAAGGCACGCAGCTTTCCTCCAGACTTGTGTGGAACACAGTCTCTGCCTCTAACGTGTATCTTGAACCCTCCTGCTTGTCTCCACCCCCATCACCAACCCCACAGGTGAAGCCATCACCATCTCTCAGCTGGACCACAGCCAGAGCCTTCAAGCCAGTCCTCTGCTCCTGTGCTCAGCCTCGCTCCATATGGCGGTCAGGCTGACCATGATTTAGACAAACTGTCTTTTTTAATGAATAACTAGTAGATGCAGACAGTAAGATACTCAAACACAGAGAAAGGGTATACTACGAAGGGTAAGTTTCCCTTTTGTCCTACTCACCTGATGCTTCAGCACCCCTCCCCATAAGCAACCCCTCACCAGCTTCTTGTGTGTCCTCAACATGGTTATTTTATTCAGGGGCAGCCTCTATGGATACACAGCTCCTCTTTTAAAAATACACCGGCAGCATATTGTATACTGTATTCTCTTTCTGAGGATTTTCTCCCACTTAGGGCATCTTGTGACTCCTTCTATAGCAGCACATACAGATTCACTGAACTGTTTTTAGCTGCGACAGTGAGCACACATGATCTTTAATTACATTCCCGCTCCTGCTTAATGCTGTCAGTAAGGGGCTTCTCTCGCTCTCTGAATAAAACCCAACTCTGATGGCGGCTTCCAAGGCCTTTCACGACCTGACTCCTGCTTCCTTTTCTGAACTTGTTTTAAGCCATTCTCACCACTGTCCGGCCACAGTCACTCCATGCCAAGGCTTTTCTGCCCCTGTGTCCTGTAGTCCCTCTGCCAGGGATGCTCTTCATGCAGCACTTCTTCTCCTTGAGGTCTCAGCTCAAATGTTCCTTCCGCAGAGGTCTTTCCTCTGTAGAATGGCCCTTCCCTGGCACTTTCTATCTCATCTATTTATCCTGTTTATTTCCTTTATAGCACTAACAACAGTCTGTAATGATCTTTTGATTCATTTACTTGTTTATCATCTGCTCCCTTTCTAGACTATGCTTTTCATGAGGGCAGGTGCCCTCCCCCAGGATTTAAGCACAGGGCTTGCCATATGGCAGGTAGGTCCTCAATAATTATTTGTCAAATTGATGAAGAGAAGGTAGAGGGGTGGCTAAAAGGTTTTACGAAATGTCAGGAAATCAGGCCACTTCTAAACCTAAAACCTTCTCCTTCAGGGACCTGCCTGGGTATCTGGGATGAGATGGGAGGAGAATGACTTGCAGGAAAGTGTCAGAACAGCTGGAGCTCTGCAAGACAGCATCCCTGGGCCTGTCCCCAGGGGTCCCTGCAGCCCAGCTGAGATGCCCATCTCTGGTGGATCTATGTCTAATTCTGAATCCAAATCAAGGTGGTCTTATAAGGGCCAAAGTATCTCACCTGGGACAAGGCCTAAGGCCATGGATAATTACAGAAGGACCTGGCGCTGCTCCAAGAACGGGAAGATCTTTATGACCTCCTGGAAATGTTTATACCTCACCTCTTCCCCTTCTGCTGGCTCACCCTATACTCTCCAAGGAGAACTAGGGCAGGATATCAAATCTCTCAGCAAATATCTTAAGACACTTATCCTTGCAGGATTGGGAGGATGAGCAACTGGACAGCTCAACTAAGGGAGGTGGTGCTATGTGGGCACCTCCCCCTCTTCTGCTGGCCTCGCACTCCCTCCCATAGCCTAATCCTGGGGCAGCAGCCCTGTTCACACACCCTTCGGTCTGCCACCAGAAATAGCTAGTCTCACCACCCAGCCTTGTTATGAACCACACTGGGATGTTAGGGTGGTGGGCCACAAACTAGGTCTTCCAAAAGACTCCATCAACAACTGTCGATGTGGGCAGGGGCTGTCAACTCTTTCCTTACTGATGCCTCGGAGTAGGAAAAGCTTAAGCTCATTTTTAAGGTTCTTCTGGGGAACAGAGGAAATATGCTTAACCTTATTTCAAAGCAGCATGTCCTGTACTATTATCTCTCTCAAAGCATGGAATGTTAAGAGACACCTGCATGTTATGAATATTTTTCTCTACAAATTTTACTTTGTACCAAGTTGGCTACTACACTGGGATCAGCTGGAGTGAGTGGGTTTTTGTTTTTGTTTTTTTCCATTGAAGTATAGTTGATGTACAATATTATATTTGTTTAAGGTGACTATCTTAGTGGTTCAGGATTTTTGCAGATTATACTTCACTATAGATTACTGCCAGACAATGGGTATGATTCTTTGTGCTACACAGTATAGCCTTGTTGCTTACCTATTTTATATACAATAGATTGCATCTGTTAATCCCATACCCCTAATTTGTTCCTCCTGGGGTGAGTTTTAATGGCTGGAGACATTAGTTTACTTCTTTACATACAACAATCATATGGACTTTTAATAAGAATCGTGTCTTCCATAAAAACAACGCATTCTCATGGGCTGAGAGCTCAAATATGCTTGTAGGACTCCTAGCTGGCAAGAACATTAATTCAGTAGTTCCAACCTCAGAGTTCTGCCACTTCACAGGAAGTGGCTTTTCTCTTCAGGTAGTTATGGAAAAAAAAAAAAAAAGATACATCCCTCTGTCGGTAAAAAAGGATCGTTTTCTCATTATTTCTCAGCATTTGGTGAAACTCCTGCTCCCCACCATGAAGTTATCGTTCCCTCGGGTTCCCATTTACCCATGGTGGATACATGATTTTGAGCTACAAGGCTCCTGTGGAGACTAATGAAGAGAAGCATCTTTCTTTGCTGTGTCTTCAAGACTGGAGGGAAGGAGTGGGGATAGGCAGGAACAGAGCTCTCCCTTACAGCAGAATCCCATGACGTTTCTATTCCCACAGAAACACAAAGGCAGAAGCAACTCAGAGCTGCCGGGGCACCTTTCACACAGAGATGCCCTTGGCACTCCCTTGGAGCACCCACACTGTGGCTGGCGGGTGGCCCTAGGCAGCCTTTGGAAGGTCACATTCAGCTGGACCCTCATGGTAGGGTCCCTACAACAAGCCTTTGGCAGAGCCTAGGGTTCAGGAATTTAATACTTCCTGGCTTTGCACTTGCAGTTGCCAGTGGTGTCCTAGGAGTCCCTCTCTGTGGTCTCCCTGCCTCAAGCTGGGGCTTTCTGCGAAGTTCTCCGGCAGTCAGTCTTCTCTATTGGTGGGATGGCAAAGTCCAGCGAGTTCTGTCTCCTTTTCCCTTTGCCGGCAGTTGTCCCGGCGCTATGGCTAACCCATGTGTTGTGTGCTGAATGTTGTGCCATTGATTACACTGGAGAAACAGGCACTCGCGCTGACAGGTGATTACTGTTTAGTCACAAAGTCGGGGCTCCAAGCCTGAGGCCGTTTATCTTCAGGATGAGAGAGCCGAGGCAGAGAGCCCAAATCCAGCTAAACCTCAGAGGTTATTCTCTTCATGAGGGCATGAGTGGGTCAAAATAACTTTTTAATAAGCACCTATCTAAAAAATAAATTTATTTTTTATGAACCACAATAGTACGTACACATATTTGAAAATAGTAGTTTATATATGTGCAACCCTTTCGCTGTCTTTATGGGATGCCCAGAGTGATTCATGAGCCCCTTAGAATCATTCTGCAACTCTGAGGTCATGAGAATTCATATTCGTGGTCCTTCCTGGAGCACCTGGTTCTGGTTCTCTATGGTTTGTCATCTGTTCTTTAGGGAAGGCACTAAGGCAGCAAGCAGTAAGCAGGCTTGGGCCAGTGACCTAAACTCTTCAAGGTTAATTGCATTTTCTGCCTCATAATCAATACCCTTGGGCAGGGAAACAGCTTTATTTTAACCCATCAAGGGGTCAAGGCCAGGGATGCTGGCATGGTTTACCCTGATCAAAGGGGCTAACATGTAGAAAGTCCCCCACTCATTGGGTCTCACCTTATTCAAGCCAGCTTTCCTGTGAGGCAGGCAGATGCTAAGTGCAAACTATGTGGGTCTTGAAGAGGGCCAGAGCCATCGATACTTTCACACATCCTGGGCCACATGCAGTTAAAGGGGAGCTGGCCATGGCTTCATGGCTCTCTGAGACGGCAGAGGTGAGACAGAGGGTAGTGGGGGGTGGGCACCTGCAGTCCAAAAGCGCGTGAGTGCAGGCGGGGGGAAAGGCTGTGCCAGGATGGGGTCCAAGGAGGGAGCAAGAGCTGAGCGAGTTGTCCTGGGAGCCTGAGAAGGAAGCATGGAGGCACCAGGGGTGAGAAGGCATCCCAGCCTCTATTCTGACTTTACATTTCCTGTAGGCCAAAGATTTCTTGGCTTTCCTCATCCGTGTCCTCTAGGGCATGTGTGTGCCAGTGTCTGCCAGGTTTAGGAGCAGATGCTGTGGAAAAGCACTTTAATGTCACAAAGGAACAGCCACATTAGCTCCTCTTTTCAGGGCCAGGGCATGAGTACGCTGAGCAGAGGGTGTGAATCAATTACTGGGTGCAGTCCTGCCCCCGTGTTCACACACCACAAGCAGCCCAGCTTCGGGGCACAGAGGGGCACAGATGCTAACAGCAGGGTCCCAGGTTTCTTAACCTCAGCAAGTTCCATGCCAATTTACATTTTCTTTGAAGGGCCAGAACTCCTGCTGAGCTCCTGGCCCAGGGGCCCACTTTTCTTGCTTAGTTGTAAACCAACGAAATCTGTCCAGGAACTGCTGAGGCTGCAGCTAGAAAAGCAGCCAGCTCCCTCTGGGAGAAGACGGGAAGTTCATTCCAGGGAGAAATGCAGCCACCCTGTCTGTATAGCAGGTTGCCCCAGTGCAGCCGGCCCTCACTCCCTGTGCTCATAGCAGACTGCTCCAGAGCTGGGCAGTGAGGAAGGGAAGGACAACCATGCAGGCACTTAGTATCTAGACTGAAGCACCTGATGGCTACCCTGGGAGAAGCCAGGCCGAGGAGGGAAGTCCAAGTGGAGAGAGAGAGAAGAACAGTGCTCACCCAGACTCCCGCAGCCAGAAGCTCCAGCAAGTCCCTAAGAAACGCGGCACCTTCTTGTACTGATACCCCCCATTTTACATGCAAGGAGAGGGAGTCAGGGTGATTTTCACAATGCAAATGCTTATCTGTAGGTTCAGATGCCAGGTATGGTGCCCTGGGAACCCCATTGGCAGTCCTTACTTGGGTCAGAGAATGGGCTTAGCTCAGGGGCACATGGCAGGACATGCAGAGGACATGTGTGGGGGTGGGGAGAACACATTCTGCCTGAACGGGCGGTCACTGGGCACGTAAACGTCATGAGAGGGAGGACTTGGTGTCCTGTCAGCACAGATGGCCCAAACCAAACACAACAAGGGCAATTAAGACCCTCTGAGCAGAGGCTTCAAACCTGCTGTTGTACAGCTTGTCAGAGCAGGGCTAACGGAGAGGGCTAGACTTAGTGAGAAATCAGTGAGGAGCTGCCGGAGCCCAGGTGCCCCTTCCTGGGAGGATTCTTTGTACCCGGGAAAGTTACTGGAAAGAAAAAACCCTGAGCTGGGCCTGAAGAAAAGCAAACTCGTTTATTTTTCCCATAGTGAGGCCACTTTTACAGTAAAGTGACTCTTAGTAGCATCACTGTTCCTTGCTATTGATTGAATAAATTTTGGTTGTATTTTTCCAGCCAGTGCTGAATATCTCAGAGGACTAGTCATGTCACATTTGTAGGATTACCAAAAACTCAGCCAAGCTTGTTAGAAAAAACACTCAGCATTTTGTATCTGTGTGAAGCTCATATTCTTTCTCTGTTTCTCTCTCTCTCTCTCTCACGCACACACAAACACACACACACACACCCTTCCTTTCATACAACGTTGCTCCAGATAATTTGTAAAGAAAATCCAGCATTTTGGGGTAAACAGACATCCTCCTGCATCCAAACCTAAAGACAGTTTGACGAAACATTGTATTGCCTTTTTTTTTTTTTGCAAAGGGCAAATGCACATGCTATTTGGCAAATCTGGAAATTTCTAGGGTTATGGAGAGTGGCCTGGGTGGCCAGGATCAGAAGCAACATGTCAAGCTCAGCATCTTCACTGGTTCTCATAATCCTGGAGCCTTTCCCCCAGTCTCCCTCCACCTCAGCAGAAAACTGTTTATTGGCAGTGTCAACAAATGTAGTGGGTTCTGAGCTGGACACATCCCATAATGAGAGGGGCCAGGATTTCTGAGTCCTTGTGCAGTTTTCTTTTCAATTATCCTATCAGTCATGCATGTTCCGTTGGAACTGAGGGAGGCAGAGAGGGAAAGGGCCCTGGGAAGGTGCACCGAGACTGAGCCCTGGGCTTGGACTCAAGGCCCTGCTCTGCCACTTCTCAGCTTGTGACCTCAGACCTGTCCCTTAGCCTGTCTGAGCTTCTGTTTCCTTAGCTGCAAAACAAGATTCAATCTTTGGGGAAAAAGAATCTGAGAGACTAGATGTGATTATGTATGACTGGGTCACTTTGTTGGACAGCAGAAATTATAACAACCTTATAAATGAACTATACTTCAATGAAACTTAACAAAAAGAAAAGAAAAAAAGGAATAGCGTGATATATGATTCACACTATATCTTTCTCTCTCTCTCTCTTTTTTTTTTTTTTTGGTCTTTTTGCCATTTCTTGGGCTGCTCCTGCAGCATATGGAGGTTCCCAGGCTAGGGGTCCAATCGGAGCTATAGCTGCCAGCCTACACCAGAGCCACAGCAACTCAGGATCCAAGCCGCGTCTGCAACCTACACCACAGCTCACGGAAATGCTGGATCCTTAACCCACTGAGCAAGGCCAGGGATCGAACCAGCAACCGCATGGTTCTTAGTCGGATTCGTTAACCACTGAGCCACGACGGGAACTCCTATATCTTTCTCTCAGGAGGCTCAAAACAAGAGCCATAGCATACATAAAAACCCTGTGCATTTTTCCTACCGGCATCCCCTGCCCCCTGTGACCCCTTCTTCCCTTAGGCTGAACGGACTTGAAATGACGAGGCTTTAGCCACGAGGCTGTGCTCTCACGGAAGAGAAGCCAGTCCTCCCTGGGCAAGAACACTAGGGCGGGTCCTGCTACATGTCCCCTAGTGCTGTGTCCCTGAGCTTATGCGGATGGCCACCATATTGGAAACCTGCCCCATGAGGCCCTCAAGGCACAGATTTGCGCCTTCTCCCTGTCCTAAGGCTATTTTCCTCAGACACAGTCAGAAAAAGAGTAGAAAACATTAAATATAAGCCACCAACCCAAACCCTTCGGAGGCCCGGCAGCTCTATTCAGTGCCATGGGGACAAAGGAGGCGCTTCTTTTCATTGCTCTTGACAGACTCCCGCACTCTGGAAGGTGTGAGTGAGGTGGAGGATGAGACACGAGACCACTCCAGCAGCCACCATACTTTTTAATGCCTTGGCATCAACTAGGATAAAAAGAAAAAGGCATCTGGCAGAATGTATTTCATTAAGTTAACTCTTGATTTCTCTCAAAAATCATGATTGGTTGTCTCTGGCATTAAAGCTACGGGAGCCTCAGACTCCTCCCCCTGGAGTTGCCAGGTGACTGCCTGTCCTGGTGGCAGACAAAGAGGAGGTATGGACAGGGAGAGTTCAGAGCTCTCGGATTGGAGTCCCAAGGTCGCCACCCACAGCCACTCACGTCCCTAGCTAGGACCAGATAGGTCATTCTCATTGCTTCTCCTGAGAAGGACAGCTAGGGCTTCCCTTGAAAGGTCTCTCATCAGAGCAGATAGGACTCTGAGGTAGGGCTGCAGGGCATGGCACTTGGCCTGTGGTCCCACTGATGGTACAAAGCCGCAATGATAAATGCCCCCCTTGCTGGCACTTGCCAGTGGAGACAACCTCACTGGAATAACAAAACTGAAAGTCCCAGGAGAAAAGTGAGACAGCCGGGCCAGGGGCCAAGCAGAGGGCAGAAAGATGGTTTATTGTGCAAAACAACAGGGCAAAGCCCAAATCTCCCAAAAGTGGCTGTCCCAGCAGTGGAGATGGATAGAGGGGTGAAGCGAGATGGGAGGCAATGGCTAGCCCAGTTGAAGGCAGAGTTTCCTTAAGAAACAAATTTAGAACCATACCATGCACTGGTCCAGAGCATGGTATGGACCAGTGCATGGTTCTAACTGGCGCCTACACTGGAATCCCCTGGAAAGTTACTAAAACAGAATGCTGGGCCCCTCTCCTACAGTGTCTGGTTCCATGGGTCTGGGGTGGATCCTAACAAGTTCCAGGTGATGCTGATGGTCTGGGGATCAATGGACTAGACCCAGCCTTCTCCAGGGCCTGTTGGTCACTAGCAGCTCTTGGGGAAAAGACTCCAGGGATGGGGGTAGAAAACTAGATATCTGAATTACACTACAATCCAGCTCTGTCAGCACAATTCTCACTACTCAGTGTTCATCTTCTCACATACCAATACTGCAGACGAACCCTGCTCCTCCCCTGCCAGGTTTTCAAATTCTGCCTTTCATGACAGTGGGCAGCTGCCCAAAGCTGGCTGGAAAGTTCAAGTCCCCAAACGCCATTTACTTTCAATGGCTAAGTAGCCCAAAATTCACTGCACTTTCACCATGAATTAGGTCATCAGAAAATAGAGCTGCCAGGCATCATCAAACCTAATTCAGAGAAAGAGCTCCCTTCTCACCTCAGTTCTGCCTTCAGTGGCAGGGAGTCTGTTCCAGAACATTTCCTCTCCTGGCCTCTAGATCTCCTGTCTAGGTGCTGGGTGGGGACTTGCACCAGACCTCTGCCTGCCGCTGCCTCCTCCCTGTATCTGTGCTCTTCAAGCTTCCCCGTCAGACTTTTGCCTTGGCTGTCATGATCAGCCTTCTCTTTTCTCTTTCTTGGGTAAGGATTCAGATGTGCCCCCATCAGGGGGTGGGGAAGTGGATGGGCAAGGGATCTCTGTCCTGAGCGTGCTCCATGCCAGGGAGCCAAATCTTTTTGTTTTTTTTTTTGGCTGCAGTGTGCAGTGGCTCAACCTGGGATCTCAGTTCCCAGACCAGGGATTGAACCCAGGCTGAAGCGGTATGAGCACTGAGTCCTAGGCCACCAGGGAACTCCCCAGGGAGGCAAGTCTTCTGTGTTCAGCTTTGAGCAGGGCATCTGGGGCAGGAGGGACGGGAGGGAGTAAGAAAAGGCAAATTCTGGAGTTCCGTCATGGCTCAGTGGTTAGCATCCATGAGGATGTGGGTTCGATCCCCGGCCTTGCTCAGTGGATTAAGGAACTGGTGTTGCCATGAGCCGTGGTGCAGGTTGCAGACATGGCTCGGATGCTGCATTGCTGTGGCTGTGGTGTAGCCCAGTGGCTTCAGCTCCGATTCAACCCCTAGCCTGGGAACCTCCATGTGATGTGGGTATGGCCCTAAAAAGACAAAAAAAAAAAAAAAAAAGGCAAATTCTGAATGCGATTTCTTGGGCAAGTCGCTTTTCTCTCTGAGCCTCAGTTTCCATCTATATAAATAAGCTCACATCCCTTTATGGGCCCAAACTCTCTGATTCTGTTTTTAGTTGATTAAAGTAATCACACTCCAGGTCCATCTTCTCTTAAGTGAGGATAAAAAAAAATTTTTTTTTTTAAAAGGGTCATCAGGTAGCTTTACAGAGTAGATGTCTATTAAGACATTTATTGCTAGTTTAATTTAAAAAACTCAGGGCCATTGCTCAAAGTAAATGGAAAGATTAACTAAACACAATTCATTCAATTCTGGAAGCTGCCTCTGGCAGGCCTGAGACAGTGAAGACTGTTATGTCAAACTATTACGCTGCTAGGGGTCTGGTCATTTTACCTTCTGCTGTGAGAAGAGGAAAAAAAAAACCCTCTTAGGTCTTCCAAAGCACACCTACAGCCTCACACAGTAGGAAGTGCAAAGGAGCTTCTCAGGTTGGATCCTGAGGCTGTGCCCACTATGTCCTCCCCAGGCCCAGCTTCTCAGACTACACCCCAGAAGGCAGAGGCGCTCCTGAATTTTTATGTGGGAGGGGCTTGGGATAGTCTGAGGTTGGGGAGGGAAATGAAGTTTTATTTGCACGGCCCTGGGTATAAAATTAAGAAGCCTTCCAGCATCTAATAAAGAAGGGAGTGCAAGTGACAGATGGGAAGGGGCTGATAAAGTGTCTCTGACAATCTCATCCCACACTATCCTAAACTTGCCTGGAGGCAGAGCCTCTGAACTGGGGCTGAGGCAAAGGCCAAGGGTGTGCTTTGAGGTGAGTGCCCCTGGGCTCCTGAGCTTAGTTTCCTGAGGGTTCTCCCAGTTGTAATACTTCAGTGGCTGAGAAGTAATAGGTGCCTCTTGGTCTATGAATAATTCTTGAGCTTAGAAACATATCTCTACAAGGGCACTGGGTGTAAGGTGGCATGAGCAGGGCATCAGGCAAAACCATGGTCCAGGCCTTGCAGTGTGATGGAGAGAGCAAACAGAGGTGCCAAGACTTCTGAATGTGTGTCAGCACTCCTCTAGTCACTCTCCGGCCTGAAGAGTAGGGTGAATGCCAGAGAGGTGGAGCTCTGAGCCCAGCAGCACCCCTGAGGCCTCTGGCATATCCTGTCATCTCCATGCCTCTGCACAGCAAGACCACTAATACTGAGACCAAGAGTCCCCTGAGGGCTGCACAGCAATGCTAGTCGAGATGTCACACTGAAAAAATTTTTGCACATCTGCTGCAAACTAAATATTGTGTTACTTGAAGGCCAAAAAAATGGATGACAAACTACTGAAAAAATGCTCAATTCAATATATACCAAGAGCCTTCCTTGAATAAGGAATTACCTGAGTGTTCTCAGGGATTGCAGAGATAGAAGATTTAGAGCCATCTGAAAAAGCAACTTGGAAAAGCCATCCTCCTTCCTCCAATCTCACAGCACTCACTATCTGTACCACTTAACAGTCCTACTGCTGCCTCTCCTGTGTTCATGTCCCCTGCCCTCTCTGTTACCGGAGGGAGATGGAAGCATGGTACCCAGTGTGCACACTCATGGTACATGGCCCAGGGCCTTGAACATGATCCTCAGGAAGTGTTTGTTGATCAGCTACTAAATGGTATGACCAGGCTAAAAGCTGAAGACTAGCAATAGCTCAACTTCCCTAACGAGGTCCTCCCTCCTGGGTCTTCAACTCCTAATACCCAGTGAAATGGGTGTAGAAAAGAACACAGAAAGATCATGTTGGGGTAAGACTGTTACTGGAGATGGAGAAGCAGAGTCAAATTTAACCCTAGAAATTCATTCCAGGATTGGCGCCCCACGACCTCTGTCTAGTTTACCAATTCTAACTCCACAGGCTGCACCTGAGTGGAACAGGAGCCTCCTGGCCTAAATGCCACCAGGCAATAGAAAGTGGCCTGCAGTATAGCCTGGTTCCAAAATAGCTGCTCAGCCCACCCACACATAGTCATGGAAAAGGGAAACACAGCTCTGCTGCCAGAAAGGTCTCTAGCTGGGTCCCTGCCACTGGAAAGAGAATGAAAGGTTCCATACTGGACGAGACTAATCATTACATCTGTGTAATTAAATTGATATGAATCTCATAGCCAAGTTCCTTTTAGGGAGTTGATGTTGGAAAACACTTCCATGCTCCTGGGATCATGAGAATAGGATTTAGGATATACATATTTTTTCTTTTTGGCTGCACATGCAGCATATGGAAGTTCCCAGGCCAGGATCAAACCTGAGCCACAGCAGTGATCCAAGCCATTTCAGTGGTAATGCTGCATCCTTAACCTACTGCACCACAAGAGAACTATCGGGACAGTTTTAATTTCTGGAAAATATCAGACACTTTCCTATGGGCAAACTATGCATGTCTCTAGAGATTTCCTCTTTCCTTTGCAGTTTTTTCTGATGCTTTTCCTGTCTTTCTACAATATTTCCCATCACCTGACCATGGTGCCACAGGATCTACTTTGGGCTTCAGATTGATGGGTGACTAATATCAGCTTGGATACCTGCCTTAGCACTTGTTATAGGTCAGGTTACACAGGAAGTGACTCTGGGATGGACTGTAGCACACGGGATGTTTTAAAGGAGTGCTCTTGGGATCAACAGCCATGGACAGGATTGGAAGAAAGCTGAAGTGGGCAGAGGGAGAAGGCGAGCTACGATGCAGGCCTTGTGTCGACTTGGCTGACCCCTAGGGAGCTCTGGAGCTAGAATGGCCCTTCAGAGTTATTTCAAGTTGAACCAAAATAGCCAAGCCTTGTACACCCCTGCCTAGAGTAGTCACTGGATATGGACCACTGCCAACAGCACTCCCAGGGGGATCCAGTGTCCAGTGGGACATCTGAGTCCACCACATCACTCTCAACACAAACCCAAAATCATGACTATTTCTTTTCTTTTCTTTCCTTTTTTTTTAGGGTCGCATATGTGGCATATGGAAGTTCCCAGGCTAGGGGTCAAATCAGAGCTACAGCTACCAGCCTACATCACAGCCATAGCAACATGGGATCTGAGCCACATCTACGACCTGCACCACCCACAGCTCACGACAGCGCCAGATCCTTAACCCACTGAGCGAGGCCAGGGATCGAACCCGCATCCTCACAAATACTAGTCAGGTTCGTTAGCTGCTGAGCCACAAAGGGAATTCCCTAATGACCATTTCTTAAGAGAAATGTGCAAAACATTAACATTCCATAGGCATTCTCTCTAATGCTAACAATTCCATAAGAAAGGTTTCTATTAACCATCTTTTACAAAAGAGGAAACCAAGGCTCAGTGGAGTTAAATGGCCTAAGACCACACAACTAGAATGTGAGGCTCACATCCAGGCCTGCCTTGCCCCACAGATCACACTCCTTCTATTCTGTTCAATTCCCATTCTTTGATTTTCTCATATGGCCTCTGTGGAAGTAGCTACAGCTCCATCCTTCTATGCAGGTTTGGGTTGGATTTATAATCCTCTGACTAGATATCTAAATGCATACCTAAGCCTGTTGCTTGAATTATTTCCCAAATCTTTGAATCACTTAGACCTGGGCACTATTCAACCAGAAAATCACTCCTGCAGGAAAAAGGACAGATGCCTGTCTTCTCTATGAGGATAAACAAAATCTAACAGGAAACCAGTAACTTAGTCAACAATATTTGAAGATGAGAATAAGAAATGAGCAGCATTTAAAGCCAGATTTCTTACTTTTTTCTTTTAGGTTTTTTGGACCAGAACATTTCCATATCTCTATACCCTGGAGATTAAAGATCAGCTGTAAACCAATCCCAAACCCCCTAGATGGGGGTGTGGAGGCAGGAGCCAGGTGTAACATGCGAGGGCACATGCGCTTTATATACCTCGCTCTTCCTTTGCACACTTCACATATCCTTAAATTTTAAGACGACACACACAGGCCAGAGGGAGTACTGGATCATGACAAGAAAAGCTCCTACCTAAGCAAAACAATGCATCACTGGCAAAGTGATTTGGCCCCATGGGTTTTTCTCCCCAGGTAGAGTGTTTTGTTTTGTTTTTATTTTAAAAAAATCATTTCTTTTTAGAGTGTCTTATATGTTGTTCTCTGGGGTGCTTTTTTTCAATTCATCCAAGATGCTTATTTAGAAAGCATGTGACATCAGACTGTAAGAAACAGAGGCAACAGAATGGGCTCTGGAGCAGCCCCTGGCTATGTTCAAGTCCTCCCTGCACTTCGAGTGAGAATTCTTTTGAGGCTGTATTACTGATAGCTGTTCTCCCTGCCCAAGAAGACTCTAGAGAATGAAGAGTGATGGGATGATTCCCTTAATTTTCCATTAACTAGGAGGTGAACCTTATTTGGGGGTGGGGGAGAATTTTCCACAAATTACATTGAGGAGATACATGTCATTGCAGAGGTAATGGGATGGTGTGATGGAATGAGACTACCGGAAAGATCTTGCAAAGGAAGGGATTTATGAACTCAGTCTTGAAGGATAGAAGCTTGCCAGCCCAGGAGTGGGAGAACTGTACAAGGAACAGCATGTCCAGAGCAGGGCATGTTCT
Organism: Phacochoerus africanus; assembly: GCF_016906955.1. Taxonomy (NCBI): domain Eukaryota; kingdom Metazoa; phylum Chordata; class Mammalia; order Artiodactyla; family Suidae; genus Phacochoerus; species Phacochoerus africanus. The sequence goes on along the minus strand of NC_062545.1, from coordinate 129,502,403 downwards.
AGGAATTTTACCCAAATGCCATGGCACAAGGAGGTCTGATGCAAGACATCAAGATGAACATGGATTATTAAAAAAAAAAAAAAAGATGAACATGGAGAGGCAGACAAGGGCTGGATGGTGAATGGCCTCGTATGCCATGCTAAAGAATTCATTCTGTCAGTGATGGCAAGGGCTGGAAAGATTTTAAGTAGGAATAAGATGTGATTAGATTTCATATTGGTAGGGGAAGATTGGAAGAAGGCAAGACTAGAAGTAGGAAGACCAGATGAAAAATCATTGTAACAATCCAAATGAGCATTGGTGGACATGCAGGCTAAGATAATGGTGATGGGATAAAAATGGGATGGATTGAAGAAAACTTTAGGCAGAAGAATAAACAAAGTTTCAGTGACCTTTTTTTTTTTTTTTTTAAGGGCAGCACTGGTGGCATATGGAGGTTCCCAGGCTAGGGAACTGTAGCTGTAGCCACCGGCCTAGGCAACAGCCACAGCAACGCAGGATCCAAGCCTTGTTTGCAACCTACATCATAGCTCATGGCAATGCCGGATCCTTATCCCACTGAGTGAGGCCAGGGATTGAACTCACAACCTCATGGTTACCAGTTGGATTTGTGTCATAATGGGAACTCCTCAGTGACCAATTTGAAGAGGGGTGTGAATGAGAAGCAGAAATGGTGGACAATTTCCACAAGCAAGGAGCTCAGTTCAGCAAGAAGGCTGGGAGAATATGTTGAAAAGCAATCTTTGAATTGAGCATCATCACGACGACTCTGGTGAATGGGTCATTAATTCTTTCAAGGTTCCAACTATTGAATTAATTAAGGAAATAATTAAGTTTTCCTAGATTGGTCATTACATTGATTTATTTTTTAGAGCACATGATTTTTTTTTTTTTGGCAAATGTTAAAAATAATGTTTGCTAGAATTAACTTCTTATAGGTACCATGGTTGAATTCAATTATCAAGGCACAAATATCATGTTTGTATAAACAGAGATTTATATAGTCCTTTCAGGTTAGTTTTAGATGCTCTCCTCTGACCTTCTATAGCATTCTGGACATACCCTCACTTTCAATATATTGTAATGATCTACTGTTTTGTCATGGAGCCAAGGTGGATGGGATAGGGACCCTGTCTTACTCCTTTTGGTATGCCACATCCTTGAAACATAGCAGGTACTCGAGAAAAGACTAAATCAAAACTTTAGTAAAAATGAAAGTAAAGTATATTGAACAAATCCCATTCCAAGTGCCCCTTCTTTAGACTGGCCAGCAGAACTGAAACTATCTGCACAAAAACCTACGAGGATGCTTCTGTTGACCCAGCAACTGAGTCTCTGCACTAACTTCAAGTAGTATACTGGTGATCACCACCGAACCAGGGAGTCAGTTCCAGGCACAGGAAATGCTATGCATCTTAAGATTTAGCTCATCAGCAGGGGCTCCTGAGAAAATATATTTTTTTTAACCTCCAAGATTCTTACTCAAGAAACATATTAAGAGAGCTACTGGTGCTTATATTTATCGTCACATTAGCCATGACAGCTGCAAAATGTTTTCACTTTAAGTTGAATCTCAAAAGCTTCATTTGCATTTTCTCTAACTCAGGGATATTGTTAGGAAAAAACCAGGGTGGAGGGAGAGGGAGGGAGAGGATGTTTCATCTTTGGTTCCTCTAAGCTGAATTAAATATTTTAAATCAATCATCTCTGATCTGTCATTAGGGGATTTGTTCACATGTTTTTGTTTTTTTTTTTTTTAACACAAATTATAGCTTCTAGGAATTTACAATTTAAGAATTTGTGAAGGTCAAAAATATGAAATTCTAACATATGAAATGACAGCCTCAAAGACAAGAGTCCCTTACCACCCCCTCCTTCTTCTAGAGCAATCTAGTACAAGGGCTACTGCTGAGACATTTCCAAATGCAGCAACACTGAAACTCATTATAAGTTTTAACAACTTGCTTTTCAGAGTCTTTGGGGCTTTGACAACCTAAATTTAGGTCTCCTTAATGGAATGGCTTTGCTTTAGAAAACAGATTTTGTCAAGGATTTTATAACCCCACTCTTCCCCCAATTCATTTAACTTTACTCTTTTGGAACAAGAGAAAGGGGAAAGAGCCAGGAGAAAGCCAGAATTACTTAGCAGTGCCTTAATTTTAAATGTTTATGATGAAATAAAATTGTTACTTTCAATGACAACATATGAAATTAAAATATAAATGAGTTGTGAGTAATCAGACACTCATAATCATAAGACACAATACACTTTCCTGAATAACACTGTTCCATAAGATAGAGAATACTTTAATATTTAAGGGTTAATTAAACCCAGAACTTAAGGTTTTGGATATTTCACAATACTTTTTTTTTTTTGGTCATTTTTTTATAGCCACACCCACAGCAGTCCCCAGGCTAGGGGTTGAATTGGAGCCGCAGCTGCTGGCCTACACCACAGCCACAGCAACGAAGGATCTGAGCCACATCTGTGACATACACCACAGCTCACGGCAATGCTGGCTCCTTAACCCACTGAGCGAGGCCAGGGATCGAACCGGCATCCTCATGGATACTAGTCGAGTTCTTTATCACTGAGCCACGATGGGAGCGCCTCCCAATAGTTTTTAATTCTCCTCTGTACTGGGTAGAATATTATCCTTCCTGAAAATTCATGTCTACCTAAAAGCCTCAGAACAGGATCTTATTTGGAAATAAGGTCTTTATAGATGTAATCAGTTAAGATGAGGTCATCCTCGAGTAGGGCAGGGCCTAAATCCAATGGCAAGTGTCCTTTTAAGTTCATGTGGAGACAGACACACAGAAGAGCCAGGGAGGCAGGGTTGTCATTGACCACTAGAAGCTGGAAGAGGCAAGAAAGGACTCTTCCCATTGTGGGTTCGATCCCTGACCTTGCTCAGTGGGTTATGGATCTGGTGTTGCTGTGAGCTGTGGTGTAGGTCACAGACACGGTTCCGATCCTGCATTGCTATGGCTCTGGCATAGGCCGGCGGCTACAGCTCCCATTAGACCCCTAGCCTGGGAACCTCCATATGCTGTGGAAGCAGCCCTAGAAAAGGCAAAAAGACCAAAAAAAAAAAAAAAAAAAAGAAGGACTCTTCCCTTGAGCCTTCAGAGACAGCAGTCTCTGCTGACACCTTAATTTCAAACTTCTAGTCTTCAGAACTGTGAGAAAATAAATTTCTGTTGTTTCAAGCTATTGGGTTTGTAATCATTTGTTATAGCAGGAAACTGATACAACTCTTTCAGGGCAAAGTTCCACTTTGTTTATGGCAGGCCTTTTTGGCAATAAACATGGCCTTGTGTTAGTTAATGTTTTTCACTTATACATGTATGTTATGGTATCATATGTGTATGCAATTTCATCGAATATCTGAGATGACAGCTTCAAATTTCAACAATATTTAAGTTCCCCCAGCACACAGCTGCATATGCCAAACTAAATGTTCAATAACCCAAGAATTTATTTGCATCATTTTAAAAAGGAGATGCTACCTAGAGAAGATACAGATGTTTTTCGGAAGTTACCTTTCTTTTAGGCTTAGCTGGGCTCCCTGGAGTCTGTCCCAGGCATACATAGTCAAGGGTCAGCCAGAGATTTGGGTAGAATTTACGTACAGAATTTGGGGCTCCCTTGTCTGTCTCTCTCTGGGATTTTCCTCACTTTCCAGCTGCTGTGGTTGCCCCAAACTCTGACTTCTTTGCATTTGATACAAATTGTGGGTTTCTAGGAGTCTTAACTGCCTTATAGGACACCAAAAGGGACATACCCTCTAGCTAAAAGCCATGCAAGAATGGAAAGCTTTCCCACTGCTATTTCCTCCCTTTAAGAGTAGACCATCCTTCAATTTCTGCTGCTTTCCAATCCTGCTCCAGTGGCTTTAAGTGGTTATATTTTATATTTTGTCCAGCATTTATAGTGGTTATCTGTGGAGAGCTGGTTCAATAGGAAGTATGTGGTCATTTAAGGAAGCAGAAACGTCCTAAAAATTTTGATGCTTTTTTTTTTTGGTAAAAATCTTTCCTGAATCTCAAGAACTAGAAAGGTACTACACAAAAGCCAAAGTAATAGCCCCTGGCAAACAAAGGGAAGTGATTTAAATGACCACTCAGATATATGCCCAAGAGTGGGATTGCTGGGTCATATGGTAGTTCTATGCATAGTTTTCTAAGGTACCTCCATACTGTTCTCCATGGAGCATGATAATGGGAGACAAAAGAATGTATACATGTATGTATAACTGAGTCACCATGGTGTACAGTAGAAAATGAACTGTACTGGGGAAATAACAATAAAAAAATAACAAAAAAAAATGACCACTCAGGAAATCTCAACTTAATTTTTCAAAAATACAAACTTCTATTAGTCTGTGACATTAAATATCAGTAGGAACAAAAAAGGGTACTGGAACTTGAGCCTTTTGATGTCTGCCACACTCCGCTCCTGTGCCCACCATGAGGACACTGATACCAAAATGCATTCAATGTCATGTACGCTCAGCTACACACACCCACATGCAGCCAACTCCAAACATCCTGAAGTGTGACACAGCCTTTGTGAACATTTCTTAGGGAGCAAGGGGTACACAATATAACAGCAAAACTTTCTCCCAAATGACTTTTGAAGCCTCTTCCCCTGTCTACACCCCTTCTCCTCTGAGGTCTCCCTTTTGCAGTTCCACCCAGCCCCCTTGTTCTCTCCCCTTCTCTCTCTGATTTTTTTTAGGGCTGCACCTGGGGCATATGGAGGTTCCCATGCTAGGGGTCCAATCGAAGTTGTAGCCACCAGCCTGCATCGCAGTCATAGCAATGCATATCTAAGCCACATCTGTGACCTACAGCTCACAGCAACACCGGGTCCTTAACCCACTGAGTGAGGCCAGGGATCGAACCTGCATCCTCATGGATGCTAGTCAGATTCGTTAACCACTAAGCCACAATGGGAACACCTCCTCTTTCTTTTTAAGTTAATTAAATTTTTTTTTTTTTTGGCTGCACCTGTGGCATGGGGAAGTTCCCAAGCCAGAGATCAAACCCGAGCCACAGTAGTGACAATGCTGAATCCTTCACCACTTGGTTACCAGAGAACTCCTCCTCTTCTCTCTCTGTTTTGAGGTGAAGCTCTCAACGGCTTCAAATCTGCAGTTCTCTTCTCACAGCAAAGGCAGAATAGTCCAGCCACTCCACCGAAGCAGTCTCCCCTGGGGTGCAGTGGGGTGTATATACGTGTGTAGCTTGACTGCACAGTCATAATTTAATAGCTTTCTCCTGTCATAGTTCCATATTCATACACACATGGAAACAGCAGGAAGGAAAGGGGTGCATTCCAGGAGGGCGGAGTCTGAGCTGAACGTGTGCCCGGCCCTGTATTTACACATATTATTTCTAACCCCCTCCATTTTTCAGATGAGGAACGTCAGGCTCACTGTTCATTCTCTTTCTCCCCAGCCCACAGCCTCTGGGATGTCAGTAACATATTGATGTAAAATGCAGCAGAAAACAGGAAGGGTATTTCTGGGAGTCGTTGGGGAGAGGACATGGAGTAGAGGCTGGGTTGTCTTGAGCTCAGGAGCAATCTAGAAGGGCTGGTGCTGGGGCAGTGGTGGTGCAGAAAGATTTAAAGGAAGAGTCTGCTAGACGGGGCAGGGGCTCCAGGAGTGGGATGGGGTCTCGGCTCACCTTGTGCTCCTCTTTCCCCTTCTTTCCCACATGGTGGTCACATGGCTGCTTCTCTGTTCCTCACACTCTCCCAGCTCATTTTTAAAGACAGAGACACTCCGAATGGCGATATGGTTAATTTATTTACTAAAGCTAATTAGAGTTGATACTCTGGAAGTCTCATAGGCAATTTCAGTCTTTCCAACACTAAATGACACCATTTCACACAGCACATGACTTACCTTGGTTCACCCATACACTAAAGAGTTCAAGCTTCTAAATTCCCAAACACCTTCCCACTTTGGGGTGAACTGATTCGAAAGAAAAAAATAGTGTCTGTAGCAGTGACTGCTTTTAAAATTATCACTTGAGTAGAATTTAATGGGTACGTAAGTGACTTCTGTTTTACTGTACGATATCCTTTAAAATCTAAATTTCCTGGCATAAATATCTTCAATGATTCATTTTTAGCAAGCATTACATAGGGTTGGCTGCTGGATATTTACCTTGGATCTGAGAGTATGTGTGAAGAATATGAGCTAGGAAATATACTATTGGTAGATTACAAAAAGCCATGCGTGGCTACAAAAATTTCCATTTATACTGGTTCTAAACTCCATATAGTTAGAAGCTGTCATCTCACTTTCACACTGCTAACTTGGAGTTAGGCAAAAATTGACAGTTAAAACTGCTTTCCCATTGAGTTCAGGTATTGTTTTATAAGAAGCAATTTACAAAAGAAAATGCATTTGAAGTTTAAAATTTTGATTCTAACATGACAGTTTTTATGATCTCTGGTTTTAAGGAGGTTTCAAGGAATTGGGAAGGCATGACAAACAAAAAGAAGAATGAACATACAATGAAAGAAGATGGAAAAGGAGGCAAGGGAACTGGTGAGCTGGGTCACTAACAGAGTGATTCAGAGGTAAAGCCCACAAGCCAGGGGAAAGCACAGCTGCATGTTATGCGTGATAGAGAGTGTACCTGGGAAAGTTTAAGTTTTTTGTTTTTTTTTTAAATATTTTTATTTTTTAAAAAAGTTGATTTACAATGTTCTGTCAATTTCTACTGTACAGCAAAGTGAACCAGTCATACATATATATATATATACATATACCTTCTTTTTCTCACATTATCCTTCATCTTAAGTGTTTTTTGTTTGTTTGCTTTTTGGTCTTTTTTAGGGCCACATCCATGGCATATGGAGGTTACCAGGCTAGGGACTGAATTGGAGCTATAGCCACTGGCCTACACCACAGCCACAGCAATACCAGATCCAAGCCACATCTTTGACCTACACCATAGCTCACAGAAACGCCAGACCCTAAACTCACTAAGCAAGGCCAGGTTATCGAACCTGCATCCTCATGGATGCTGGTCAGATTAATTCTGCTGAGCCATGACGGGAACTCCTTAAGTTTTGATGAATTAATTTTTCCTTGTTGATGAGGCAGAGGCAGCTGGGCTACATGAAAATGAAGAGACAACTCAAAACCTGCCACATTTCAAATACCTTGAACATTTAAAAATCTTTAACCCTAGCTGTTAGCAAAAGCTAAAAAGTCACCAGGCTGATGCCTTTTTTTCCCCCTTTGGCTGCATCTGTGGCATGTGGAAGTTACCAGGCCAGAGATGGAACCGGAGTCATAGCAGTGACCTGAGCCACTATAGTGACAATGCTAGATCTTTAACACACTGTGTCACAACAGAACTCCCCAGGCTGATGCTTTTTAAATGACTATCCTTGTTTACCCTCCTGTAGGTAGAGATGCCAAATAAGAGAGGTGGGGAGGGTCAATCAATGCTGAGTGAGAACTCTGTGTCAGGCCCCATGTTAAGCATTTCACATTCACTCCTTTACCTTATGAGACAGATGCTATTATCAAGCCCATTTGACAGATGGGAAAGCTAAAGCACAGGAAAGATTGGTAACGTGATAATTATCACACAGTCAGTCAGGGACTGAGCTGGGAGTTGAAACTAGGCAGTTTAACCATAGAACCCAAATACATAATCACTGTGCCATATGGCATTTTCTAAAAGAAGCTAGAACTGGTTGACAGGATAAAGGGGACTGAAAGTGTGTAGTACTCTAACACCTGGTTGCTACCTGGAAAATCTGTTAGGACATCGTGGTAGAAATCTGGAGACCTCTTGGGTGTTATTCTTTGACACCCACCATTACTTTTAAGTCAGGGAAAAAAGAAACCTACCTCAAGCTATCCTTTCTTCTAAATTCAAATATGAACAAGGGAAAGAATTAAAAATGTCTGAATTTTTTGATATAGTCACTTCATTGTATTGAAATTTCTAAAAAATGTCAAACACTCCTTGAGGGGAACTTTTCAGTAATGTGGTTGAATCATGTGGCAATTATGAGCCTAACTTCTAAAGCAGTTTCCATAAGGAGGGTGTAATTTTTTTGAAGAATGTATAAATACACACACACATACCAATACTCTCTCCCTATAAGACATCTTCAAGCCAAATTTCCATTTCTTTCAGGCTCTATTTATATGCAAGCAGTTCTAAGAATTCTCAGAAAAGGACAGGCCTGTTACTGTCCCCTCACTGGCATCCCTTAGGGCAAAAGTCCTCATCCATTTTTCAGGCATGACCCACTTTAAGGGTTCGGCCTGTGTGGTGAGTCACATGCACATCTTCTAAGGACCTGGATGGGCTGCAAATGCCATGAAATGAAAATGACTAAAATGTTCCAAGTCTGCTGCTTTCGTCTCTTTCTTATTTGCCATCTCTTCACAGGTCATTAGGTATAAATCACATTTTTGTGTATAAATATCTAGAATTCGGGGACCCCTTGTGGGCCACTGCTCCTGTGTCACAGCCATACAGGCCAAAAGCAACAGCAAGTAGGGAAAAGGATTCCACTGGCCAATAGGCAAAGCCCACAAGGGAAAGCTTCAAAGAGGCTCACAGTTGCGGGGGGTGGGGTGGGGGGGGTGGGAGCAGGGAACGGGACTGCAAACATCACAGCGAGCTCACCTCTTCCTGCCTTTGGGGATGACTCAGACAGGCCTTGCAAAGCTCCTTGAGGCTCTGATGCTCTCCACAGTAACCACAAAATCCTATGCCCTGCCTTCCCCTTGGTCCTGCCCCCTGCCATCTACATGCACGGCCCACATGTATCCCCCTCTACAATGGCCTTCCAATCCCTCATCTAAATCGTCTTAAGGCCCTTCTAACTTTCCACTCAGTGCTATAACTATTCATAAACATGTTCTATTTCCCATTAGACTGTAAGCTCCCTTTAGTAGGGCCCATATCCAATTCGTCCTTCTGGAACACATGGAGCCTTGCCCAGTAGATGTTCAACAAATACTGAATTAAACAAACGGTTCTGAAATCCAGTCTCTGAAAACTGAGAAATCATACGCAGCTCCGTGGAAACCATAGCACTGGATGGGCACCATTTGAGCCTCAGAATGTTCACTCCTTGAACAACACTGGAGCTGTTGGATTATTCTGCACATGCTGGTGGTGTTTTCTGTAAGTCTGCTTTGTGTTCTCACCAGTGTCCCAAAGGTGAAGCAGTCCAATTAGGCAATGAACACACATTATTCATGCATTAGGAGCCCTAAATTGAATAGCATGATACACAGGAAAATACCCTGCACACAAGGCATCCATTACAGACAGAAGTGATCTCTCACATCCTGCCATGTACTTATCTGGAGAGAAAGTGTACTTCAGGGAACTCTGCTTACTTAAAAGAGAACGAGGATGAAAGAAGAAAGGATACAGTTCCTGCTGCATGGAAAGAATGGCTTGGTGGGGGCACCTGTCAGGGAGCCAGGGGCCTTGGAACTTGCACTGGCCATCATGATGATGAGCTGCTCAACACGATGATGCCTCAGTGTCTCTGACTGACTCCTCCTTCCTCCCTGGTATGCAGGATGGCTGGGAGGTTGTCTCACACTGCAGGTTCTTGTTTCCAACACCTCAGGTCTGCTGTCAGGGTCTCAGCCCTCCCAGGAGAGGTAGAAGCATCTAGGGAAACCTCTGGAGAAACCCACCCAAATCTCTGGTCTAGAGGCCTTGTCTACTCAAGTGCTTCTGCAGGACAGGGAGGCTGGAGGGGTGAGGGCAGGAGGAGCATGTACAAAGGAGGAACCAGCCTCCTTGAATGAGATGCTACACCTACTTCTGTTCTCAAGAATGGGAGCAGGTCTTAGCATGGAACTGGCTTCACCTTTTATTTTTTTATTATATAGTTTAAATTTTCAATTTTTTTGCTTTTTAGGGCCACACTTATGGCATATGGAGGTTCCCAGGCTAGGGGTCGAATTGGAGCTATAGCTGCCAGCCTACGCCACAGCCACAGCAAATCGGGATCCGAGTCGTGTCTGCCGCCTACACCACAGCTCACGGTAATGCTGGATCCTTAACCCGCTGAGCAGGGCCAGGATTGAACCCCCATCCTCATGGATCCTAGTCTGATTTGCTTCCACTGAACCACCACGGGAACTCCTGGCTTCACCTTTTGAAAGATGCATCTACATGGATGAACGTTCACACCTTTCACACACCAGGGTGAAAGCTGATGACACCCTGGGGATAATGGGTCTGTGGGTTCTCTCTCAGCTGTATCAGGCATGCTTGGGGATGGACACACACCCCTACACGCACGCACGCACTCCCCTCCCCAGGATCACATTAAGAGAGGCTCCAACTTGCCTTCTTAACCTTGGTTTCACCCACAGCTTCTAAATGACGCAGGAAGAGGCCAAGCACTCCCATTTGATGGAGTTGAGTCCCCCGAGTGAGCTCAGCTTGGGACCTAGCATCCTGAAATGATGATGAGATCTTGAACAACAAGGCACAGCTGGGACATCCTTACCAGCAATAGCAAACTTCAGATTCTCATATGGTTTTCTCCAGCTGCCTTGTTCAGCTGTTTTCATCATCAGAGAGGAATACTAGGTGTTTAACAAAAAGAATGCTCCCCTAACCCTCTTTTTGGTACTCTGATTACGGGCAATGTGATACTGACTTTGAACATGGGGATATATATACATATATATTCTAAAATATAATGCTTTTCATACAAATAGAAGTTGATTAACCTTGGATTTTTTTTTTTTTTAATTTTAAACATGGTATGGACAATAGTTAACGTTTTTTGAAGGTTCATTATGTACCAGGCATGGTGTTTTATAGAAATTATCTCATTTAGGAGTTCCCATCGTGGCTCAGCAGAAATGAAACCGACTAGTAACCTTGAGGACAAAGGTTCAATCTCTGGCCTCCCTCAGTGGGTTAAGGATCCGGCCTGGCCGTGAGCTATGGTATAGGTCGCAGACGCGGCTCAGATCTGGTGTTGCTGTGGCTGTGGTGTAGACCAGCAGCTATAGCTCCGATTCAACCCCTAGCCTGAACCTCCATATGCCATGGGAGTGCCCTAAAAAGAGAAAAAAAAAAGGAGAGAAAGAAAAGAAAAAGAAAAAGAAAAGAAAGGAAGGAAAAGAAATTATGGAGGGCATTATGATTACACATACAAGAATGAATAAGAAAAAAAAAAGACTATAAGGAAATAAGAGCAAATTTTATCAGTGTATTAAGCTGCTGAGGTTGAGGGTTTTTCTCATAATTTCTAAATGTTCTGTGATGTGAGAGTTTTTGGTAATGAAAAATACTTAAATTCATAGTGCTCTTAGACTTCAGGTACTAAGCAGTCTGTGCTCTGGGTAATTAAACATAGATTGCTCAATTCTCCACACATCAGACGACATAATGTGTGTGAAAGCACCTTATACACAGTAAGGGGTATAAGTGTTTTAGATATTATTGCCCCTCAGTGCATTTGAGGACGAGGCTGCCATATCAGAAAACTATTTAGAATGGCTCTTGTTTGTCATGGTGAGTGATATTCAGTAGAAATTCACATGCTACCAACCAAAACATCCTTATAATGAAAAAGGGCTTGCCCACTGTCTCTTTGAAAATAACGAAACACTAACCCATGACAAACTCTATCCCAGCCAGACCTCCCTCCCACCTTGGGAGGAAGGCTAAACTGTGAAGGGAGCACATTCTTCTAGGCCCACGTCTTGTATATACATCTGTGTGTGTGAGTGGTTCAGAGATGCCATGTGGTCAGACTGCCACAGAATGTCCCATCTGAGCTGGCCAAGTGGCTCTTGCAAGAGGAATAAGATCAAATAACAATCTGCTCAGCACAGTGAGCAGCTTCCTCCCCAGGTGGGAAAATCTGGAGCTGCCCCGTACTGACTTTTCACCATGCCCCACATAAGCAAATGCCACGCTAAATATATATTCCAAATACATTTCATCAAGAAGCCAGAGTAACACCAGCATTTGTGCTTAGGCTAATGCCCTGTTATATGGATTATAGCCAACTGGAATAAAATGAATATTCTCCACCACAATTCAATTGTTCTTTATACAGTTTTTAATGAGATTCTGCCCAGTGTCACAGTAGTACTTATGTAATTACTCTATATACCTCTGCCAGCAAGGAGAGAATGAAATCTCTTATCAGGGTATTGCAAGCCCGTAACACCTCAGCAGCCTGTCTCTCTCAGCACACTGTTGCATTTGGGATGGTCTGGGAGCACAGCCACCCTGCAGAGGGAACGCTTGGGTGACCCAGGCCTCAGTGCTGCAGAATAGCTTTCAGGGACCAGGATTGCACTTTGCTGACATTTCTCAAGAAAACGTTGTATGAAAAGAAAGGGAGCCTGCAACTTCTCAGCCAGGTCTCTCTAATCAGGATGGTCAGAGGGACACGTGTGGACGTGTGCACCTCAGTCAGAGGTTGCTGAAGGCACCTCTGCGGGAACCCAAGACAATCCATCACGGGAGGGCAGTGAGCAGGAGAAGATGGGGACAGAATTGAAAAATAGTTTATATGTTTCCTTGAGGAAAACTGTAGGTCATTAGAAAGCATAATAAGGGAAAAAAGTGCTGCTGAGAAGCAGTTTAAATCTGGTCTTGGGAAGTTATCTCAGTCAGGAAGATGGGCCTCTGCCCTCTACTGCTGGGGAACGCTGGAAGCCAGGGGCTAGACCATTAAAAGTTCCACTGAGGCTTTGCCCTGCAGTCTCAGGAATGACTTTCTTCTCTACTGTAGCTCTGCTTCGGGCCACAAGAGGAGGAGGCTCCGAGCTAACCCCAGGGACTGCATGAAATCCAAGATCATGGCCTAGAACTCACCCAGCAGGCCAGCGATTGTCAAGAGGATGTAGTAGCAGTCTTGGTTTCCACTAGAGTTCTCAGAGTGTTCCCAGGGAAGCAAAACTCCACAGAATCTGCCAGGGCAGAGTGTGGAGGAGGAAAAAGGGCCATTGCACAGCAAAGTCCTTGCTCCCACTTTCTGGGCTTCCCTCTGGTAGTGTCACCCCCATCCCTGCCCTAGCAAGGCCCAATCCTCGGCGGTAGAGGTGGGCAGACGTAGGAAGCAAGTATCACCCTGCTCCACAATCAAAAGAAGATCAACCATAAGAGGCTTGTTCAGGGTGCAACAGGAAAACAAACGGGGACTCCCTAGTCCTGTGGTCTACACTGCACATTACTTCGTCCTATGTGGTTGACTTCACCCACCAACACCACAGACCATGTTGCTCACAAAGTTTTGCAGATCCTTCTTTGCACTTTATACCACTGGCCTTCCCACTCACTTCCCTCGCATTTCATCTCTAACCTCCCCTGCCAACAGCAACAATAACCACACCACACCTTAGCTACAATTTACACGCCCTGGGAAAGACCGCTTATTAACAAGTTTCCACACTGTATCTTTCATGTGTTACCTGCATGGGTGGTAGTATTTGCAGTTAGGTGTGTTAATAGCAAGACTCTAGTAATAATAATGTTCAGCACATATTTAAACCTTCAAGGGGCATTTTCAGCCATTATGTAATTTTACAGTCTCAGAAAAAAAAAAAAATCATAGACATTCCCACTGTAGCTCAGCAGCAAGGTAAAGAACCCGACATAGCGTTCATGAGGATGCAGGTTTGATCCCTGGCCTCACTCAGTGGGTTAAGGATCTGGCCAGCTGGCAGGATGGCCATTCTTCCTAATTTATAAATGAAGAAAATGTCACTCATGAATGTTATGTGACTTGCCTAAAATTTATGGCACGGTTGAAACCAGTTCCCAGGTTTCTTGATCCTCACCCAAGGACTCATTCTATGAAAAAGTTCTGTGCTACCTGGGTGGAATGATCATTACAGAAGAAATCTGGCAGAGCTGAGCTGCACGTAATAGAAAGACAGCTACTGAGCCAAGCCTTGCCAGTGCCGGATTCGATTAAATATCATCAGGAAGAGGGCTATTCAGTTTGTGCCCTTCTCACCCCTTCCTGCTCACCTGCTGTCATGGGACTGGCACAGAACTGCACAGACCATGATGAAGGACCTTCTTCTGGGCCTGAGACACCTCTGTCTGTGGGCTCACCTAGGAGATGGAGGCTAGAGCCCAAGCATATGGGCAGGCTCATCCATGCCATTGACATTGCCTCTAAGCTTCTCGCTGAGGGGCTGTGAGAGACAGTGACTCGAAAGTTATATTTACAGACCCAAGTTATTCAGTTGGCCCTATGTGCTTCCCTCCCCTCCCCTGCCCCAGCAAAGGTGCTGAGTGAAAGTACAAAGAATGTGGGGGCCAACGTAAGATGAGTAATAATAAAGGGTAGGCCAAAGAATGACTCAAAAAGGTAAATGGGATTGCTTTCTATTCACCCAGACGCCATCCCCAAATACGGAGTTATCACCTGATCGCTGTGTGTGGGGATGGGGAGGTGACTCATCCTGGCTTGCCATATCTGAACAACAACTATGACATTTTACTTTGCATTTCTGTAGCTCTCTTTCTATGGTGCTTGGCACCGGCCACATCTACCTTCTCTAGGCGTGATGAAACAGTTTTGCCTAACAGGGGAAGAGAGGGAGCTGTCCATTTAGCAAGACTGTTCCTACCATCCTGCAAGGCCCAAGATGAAATTTACCTTTTTTTGTGAAGTCTTTTCTAAGTCCTTCCAATTATCGATGATATTTCCTTCCTTGAAAGGTTCATAACATACAACTCTAAATGCATATCTTTTTTTCATAGACATTTGTGCAGTATGGTCATTTCCCCACAAGAAGTAATCATTAGATTATGTTCTTTGGGAGTAGGGATTGTGTCCCACTCATTGCCCACTCCAAGGCCTGGCACTAATGCCCTGTCCATGGTGAGTGTTCTGTGAATACTGTTCAAAAGACATGGATTCTTTGCTCCCTCACCTGTACTGGGTCCTCTCACAGCATCTCCCTGCTATTCTCCCAGGCAGCCTGGACCATACTGAGCACTCACCTCTAGGGCAGTAACTAAGCAGGGTGTGCTGTAAGCAAAGATGGACAAACTGATCTCCTGATCAGACTAGGTGATTGCTGAGGTTCCTTCTAATTCTGAAACAATACTTCTAAAATTTTGGCTAAGTGAAAATAAGAGATTAGTGAATGTGGATAATAAACACTGAAATAATAAATAAATGAAAAAGGAGTTAGGTGTGTCATAGGTTCAAGAAAAATATGAAATACTCAGGGGAGACTTTCTGGGAGGACATAATTTAAGGTGCTCTATGAATATAGGAAGAACACCTCCCAGCAAAAGTGGGGGTGTTTGTAGTACAACAGGGTCTAGTTTAGGGAATATCTTGAAATGAGATCAAATGAATGTAGTATTGAGTAAATGTGGCAGGGAGAGTACAGGAAAGGCAAAAGGGTAGTTTGAATCAAGTGACAATCTGCAAAGACTGTGAACTCAGACACTGTGTGTGTGTGTAAATGTGATACATGAAGTATAGGTTTTGGAATCAGATTAGGATGAAATCTTGGCTGCCATGCTCACTAGCTCTGTGGCAGTTTATAAATTACGACAAAAGTTTCAGTCTCTTTATACTGATCATAAGGATATATGTGCATTTTCTTATGAAATTAAATGAGATAAACAATATAAAATGCTTAGCACAGCACCTAGCACTCGTTCCTTTAACACATACTTACTGAGTATTTTGTGTGTGCTAGATAGTTTGCCAGGCATTTTACATGGTATCATCAGAAAATGGAAGCTACGATTTTTTTTTTCTTCTTTGTCTTTTCTAGGGCTGCACCCAAGGCATATGGAGGTTCCCAGGCTAGGGGTCTAATTGGAGCTGTAGCCACTGGCCTACGCCACAGCCATAGCAGCGGGGGATTTGAGCCGAGTCGTCAACTGACACCACAGCTCACGGCAACGCCAGATCCTCAATCCACTGAGCAAGGCCAGGGATTGAACTGCGACCTCATCGTTCCTAGTCGGATTCGTTAACCACTGAGCCACGACTGGAACTCCGGAAGCTACAATTGTTATTAGCTAAAGAGACTATGCCTTTTCTTCCTGTATTCCCACAGCAAATTATAGCCCTTTGATTCTGAAACTAAGAAGGAAAAATGTAATTTTACTATATCTGTAATTTCACTTATTTGCCTTTGTTATATTTTGCTTAAAAAATAAAACAACTCAAAATTGAGTCCTCAGCTTTAGGTGCATTGTAAATGCAAATTAAGTAACAAGAATTTTCTTAAAGTCTCGACTTTTTAACATAGTCTCTCCTTTGTGCACAGAGGTATAATCAAAAAGCCAAACACAGATCCTCCTCTCCTCTTGGAAAGTTGTCTCTTGACATAGTACTCAAAAAGACAACTTAAAAAAGACATGTATGGTTATGTGTCCCCTCTCCGGGGACAGTCTTCTCCTGTAGATGTAAAACAGGCTTTGGCAGCTGCTCAGTATCATTAGGCCAAGGGCAAGTCAACTGCTCTCTCAGGCTTAAAAGTTATCATCTCAAACCAAAAATTCTAAGCATTTGACCAAAAAGAGAAAGCCAACGGAGATTCAGTTATCATGAGGGATTTCTTGTTGATCTTACGATCTATAGCAAATGCCTAACAGTCTGATTTGTATTTTTCTATGTACATACTTATATATGTATGTATGTAGGGTATTAAGGAAAAATTGCAAAAAGGCACTTGCTTTGCAAAAAGGGCTATTTTTGTGTATAGATCAGTAAGTCATAAAACTTGAGTGAGGTTTGTTTTGCTAAGTATACAACTTCTTAATACATTTCATGAGCAATTAACTTCTGGGGAAAATATATTAGTTTCCAATAAAGGAATACATTATTTTTCTAGCCTATATGTTGCTTGTTTTCCAATGGGCTGTGGCTACTCTGGTTACAACCAAGAGTAAGATTGCAATTTCAGAGATTGTTTTCTTGAGGTCTTGGCTATATAGGAAAACCAAGGTGTTCTCAGAATTTCAGATAGATAACTTGGGATTCATTTGGAGTTCATGTATTTTGGTGGGAAGCTCCCAACAAAGCAAAGACATAAGGGTAATAATTAGTACATGCAAACAGGGAGTCTCTAGAAAATAACCCACAGCTATGCTTATTTAAGACTTGTGTAAGAAGAAAGCAGGGCACACATTCACTATTTCATTTAATAATTTGAATATGACCCCATCATACTTAGAATAGATCCATTTCCAACCTAATGCTTGGTACTCCCTAATCCCTGTTTATTTTTAATTGACACAATAATCTCTAGCTAGGATAAGGTATTTTCTCTCATAAATTTATAAATCTTTACAAAGGAAATTACTTCGGAGAAATTACTTCAAATGTCAAGTAACTCAAGGGACTTAATCTTAGAATTTATGTTTCTATTTTTAATGTTTTAATCCAGACACAATTTTTTTTCCCCCTTAAGTCCCTTCAAGTATCGAAGGTACTAAATCACCTCTCATATAAAAGCTCATCAAAAGGGAAGTCAGAATTTTCCTCCTCACTTAGTTCTTTTAAATTCAGCTGTTTTGTGAGATGTAAAATAAATAAATAAATAAATAAAATCAAAGCAATTAAAATACACGCAATGTGAGATGACAATTTTCTGCTCTAAAGTTTCCAACATCTCAGTTACTTAGAAACATCTGCTCAACTAAAAAGAATAGATTGAATGAAGGAATCTCAAAAACTCATTTAGTATATGATCCTGTTCCTGGATCATATGTCAATTAAAATATCAGCAAATGTAATTGCCTATATTAGGGTCTCCAAAACTTATCATTACAATACTCCAAAGCATCAAACAAAAATAATTTTAAACCATTTTTCATTTGTTAAAAGGTGCTATATTGCACTTTCTTTGTGTGTGCCTCCTTCCAAAAAGGCTGGAAATTATAAGTCTATGCCATTTTTTTTTGGTTCCACCCGCAGAATGCATAAATGGGCCAGGGATCAAACCGGCACCACGATAGTGAAAATGCTGAATCCTTAATTGCTAGACCACCAGAACCTGAACCTACACATTTTAAGAGCAGTACAACCAAGGAAGGGACTACTAACGTTCATTAATCATTGGCTATTGTTTACATAACAATATTTATATTTAGGCTCTTTCTCTTTTGTCTCTGCAACATTGATTGCATTGTTATCAATTCATTTCTTTCAACTCTACCCTCTATGAAAGCAAGAACTACTATCATCTATCCCATATTTATTCTTTTACCTATACTATCAGGAGGCAGTTAAGTCAACCTTTTTTTTTTTTTTCCCCTTTTTGCTTTTCAGGGCCGCACCCAAGGCATATGGAAGTTCCCAGCCCAGGGGCTGATTCGGAGCTACAGCCACCAGTCTATGCCACAGCCACAGCCATGCCAGATCCAAGCCGCACCTGCGACCTACACCACAGCTCATGGCAATGCTGGATACTTAACTTACTGAGTGAGGCCAGGGATGGAACCAATGTCCTCATAGATACTAGTTGGGTTCGACACCACTGAGGCACAATAGGAACTCCAGGTCAGCCTTTTTTTGAGAGGAGTAAATATCTTTCACCATTACTGCCTTAAAAAGTGATTCATGTAATGTTTTGCAGTGCATATTCACAGAACTCAGATACTTTATTATCCTTAATTTTTGTTACAGATGTGAAAACTGAATGAAGTCAGGTGTTGCCTATTAAAATTATTGTGATAATTTCTAGTTAGGTGCCTAGAAAATGCTGAGTGGAGGCTCAAATCCAGATTCTCTACCCCAAACCCTCGATTCTCTCCACTGTTCCTTATTAACCTTCCAGAAGGGATTTGGTCATTTCTATTACTTGATTTAGTTCTTCTCTCAGTACTTTTAAGTATGAAGCCCCAAACTGAAGTAACACTCCAGTGATTACAGTGAAACATGACCACTTGATTCTGAATGCCACGCTCTTGCCAAATACCCTTTTAAAATAGCCTGTTCTCATTGATTATTAACTCAACTACCAGTCGGCCTTAATTCCGTATGATTTTCCCCACATTGCTTTGTGCCAGCAAGCAAGGAAACATCACTGCCTACTTTGTTTACTTTCCTTTCTAAACACAGAGACCATTTCTTAACTCCCTACTGTGGATGAGACACTGTGCTGATTTCATTTTACTTAATTCTCATATAACTCTACTAGGTATGTATTGTTATCCTATTCTACAGGTGAAGAAACTGAGGCTTGGAGAAGGTACGTATGTGTCACCTGTTAAGCTATTTGTGATCATTTCTAGAATATGTCCAAGAGAATTTGAATTTTTCTTTCGTTTTTTTAATCCCATTTATGACACAACGCATGTTCCTTTTTTCTTACATAAATTAAAGGAGCACTAACTGCCATTCCAAATTGACTCACTTGTGTACACACTAAACCTGGACATCAGACATCAGACACATCACTCATGTGCCCAGACTCATGCTAACATAGTGGCAGGTACAGAGGTGCTGAATGATGTGGTACTAAGGGCTGCTCAGGCCTTGAGTACCATTGATGGGCCTAAGTAAAAAGGTCGGGAAAGTAATCTTTTTTTCTTTTTCTTTTTTTTTTGCCTTTTAGGGCTGTACCCATGTCATATAGAGGTTCCCAGGCTAGGGGTCTAATCGGAGCTACAGCTGCAGGCCTATACCACAGCAACTTGGGATCTGAGCCATGTCTGTGATCTACACCACAGCTCAGGACAATGCTGGATCCTTAACCCACTGGGGGAGGCCAGGGATTGAACGTACAACCTTATGGTTCCTAGTCGGATTCGTTTCTGCTGCGCCACAACGAGAACTCCAAGGGAAAGTAATCTTGGAAGGAAAAAAAAAAAGGAAAAGGTAAAAGAAAGAGGGAAAAAGGAGTTCCCATTGTGGCTCAGTGGAAACAAACACAACTAGTATCCATGAGGATGCAGGTTCCATCCCTGGCCTTGCTTGGTGGGTTAAGGATCCAGCATTGCCATGAGCTGTGGTGTAGGTTGCAGATGCAGCCCGCATCCCGAGTTGCTGTGGCAGTGGTGCAGGCTGGCAGCTACAGCTCCAATTCAGCCCCTGGCCTGGGGACTTCTAGAAGCTGCACATGCAGCCCTAAAAAGACCAAAAAAAATAAAAAGGGAAAAAAAGGGGATATGTTTTTGCATGTTTCTGTTGCCTCTGAGGTGATGCTTTTTAAAAGCGGGGTTCACTGCTTCACATTCTCTTACCAAGTTTTTATTGACCACTATTGCTTGAGAGCCTGTTCTTTCCTGTGTGGTGGTCTCTGTGACTAAGCATTTCTAGGATAACAGAACCTGTAGAAACAGAACTTCCTAGTATTGGACTTTGTACCTCTTTGCTACCCCATCATGTCAATCTAAACCGCACCTGGCACACAGCAACACTGATGTCAACTCTTCCATCCATTCTCTGAACAGAGTAGAAAAGCAGAGGCCTTCTTTACCTCAGTACAAAGCCTACCCCCCCCACCATCACAGAATATTGTGCTTTCTTACAAATTCCAACAACCTCTAGTGACTAATTATGTAAGAAGTCTCTCTTCTTGGACCTCAATTCCTCTCAACAGAGCCATCTGTTAGCCAAGGACTCAACATCAAAACATTCTTTGATGAGTCACAATTAATGACAAGTACAATGTGAGTACTGCCAGAATGATAAATTTAACACTACTCAAATATTCATCATGGACTAAATAAAGAGCCTTTTCAGTTTTGAAAATGAAATATTTTAAGGTTTAAAAAAAATGCTTGGCTTCAAAAATAAACCAAATACAGCCCTGGCAGTTCCAAAGAAATCGATTGGTATTGAGGTAGTGTTAGCAAAGCTGCCATCATGTGCCTGAAAATAATTGGAATTAACTTATTCTAATTGCTGATAGGCAAAACTTTGTAAATAGAGTGGTGAGGTGAGTATGCAATGAACTGGGTGATGATACACAAGAGTTCTGATTCTGGCTGGGACATCCACTACTTTATGTCTGTAGATCCGATGATTACCAAAGTCCTTGCCAGGGCTAATACACCATCATTCCATGAAAGTATGATTTAGATCCATAGATATGTGCTGCCTTTTGGATTCCAAGGGGACCTCACTGACCATAATACCGTCTGTGCTGAGATTCCTGGCAATCCTGTGAAACTTTTTCTGGGCTTTCTTGCTTGTTAAAAGACTAGCAAACACTGTGAATGGACTTACTCCATATTTCTTTTCTCTTTTGATGGGTTCTAGTTGGCAAGACCCACTACTGGACACTTATGAAGGAGCAAGTCTTTTACATTTATAGTCATGAAACTTCTTCAATGAGTTGATTATTTTTTTTAAAAATGAGATCCATATAATAGAAGCCAACAGTTCTCCTTCAGTCTGTTTTGCAATCAATAAAAGATAGGTTAAATAACAGAGCAGTGATACCGAGCAGTAGAAAAACAAATATAATTTAGAATTTGAGTCCCTTCTTATGACTCAAGGCTGAATACAAAGTAGACAAACTGAAGTCTAATCTTACATTTTAAAATATATAACCTATATAAAATTGCCCTTTGAAAAGCATTTGTGAATACAACTTCTGTTATAACCAATAACCAAAGATTAGGGTGACCATTCACTGGCTATCGATCAACTTTAAATAGATTAGCTACAAGGGATCCATCTCAGAAACGTCACTCCACACAGTGGGACAGGCTCACAATCAAGAGTCCATCTATACAATAACACGATAATCTTGCGATTCGATTTTCCCTGTTTATTTCTTTGATAATGTTTTTCTTGGTCATTTTTCCTAAACTGTTTTCTTTTTCAAGCATAAAAATAATACACCATTAAATACCGTCAAAAAATAACTATCAGAGTTCCCGTCGTAGCTCAGTGGTTAACGAACCCAACTAGTATCAGTGAGGATGTGGGTTTGATCCCTAGCCTTGCTCAGTGGGTTAAGGATCCAGCATTGCTGTGAGCTGTGGTGTATGTCGCAGACTCGGCTCAGATCCTAAGCTGCTGTGGCTGTGGCGAGGGCCAGAAGCTATAGCTCTGATTCAACCCCTAGCCTGGGAACCTCAATATACCACAGATTTGCCCCTAACAAGATAAAAGACAAAAAAAAATTGATGAAAAAAAAAAACTATCATGACAGAATCCTGATACAACAAGGTTTTTCAATTATGGCATATTAAATTTTGGCCTTCTTCATGTGCGATGTTTTTCTTATGTGTAAACGAGCACATGTCCGGAAGCTTGTCCTCAATGGAGAGAATACATTACCTAAAGGCCAATTCCAGATGATGATAATTCTATTTTGACCTTGTATTCTGCTAGTTTTATGCCCTCAAGTATTGACAACACTGTGCTTTATGACTAAAGTCTGTCTATATCATTCTTTGGGTCTTGCCTAGAAGAGGCAACCTTGGACACTAAATAAATGAAAACATGATGATTTATAACTCATGATTCAGACTCAGCACTGGCAAACCCAAAGTAACTGCAGGTAGAAGACTGCAGGAAAACTAAGCACAATTGAGGCTGCTTATGAAATAAGAGAGCAAGCAAAAAATGAGGGTGTACCTAAGCTATGGTTTGGATGGAAGGGGAGCCTCCAAAACAGTACTAAGGGAACTCCTCTAGTATAGAAAGGGATAAAGAATGGCCTGGGGGTCTACGACCTTTTAAACTGACAATGAGAGATTCCAGCTATATTTAGCCCGTAATCTTTATGTCTAAGGACACACAGGAGCAACTAGAGAGCATGGAGGCAGGGCTTGGAGAAGTGAGTAGAGGCTTTTCCTGACTCTGCTCTACATTTGCTGCATCCTTACCCACAGGATTTAGAGAGAACCATGATTCTTAACGTTGATAACCTGTCAAAACCATATGATGTACACCGAAATAATATCTGCCTTTTATTGATCACGTGCCAAACACTATGCATCTATTGTGCCAAATTGTGCAAAGCAAGTATTAACACTGCATTTCCATTTTTATGATTGGGGAAGATAAGGAATAAAAAGTTCAAGTCAGTTGCTAAGATTTCACATAGCTAATTGTCTAGGTTGGGATTTGAATTTAGATCCACGCAACACTTAAGACTGAACTCCTGCCCCCGACCCCCACATACCCTCCTGCTCTGCCACTCTATAAGACACAATAATTTTTTTTTAAATTTTTAGGTCATTTCTAAGGTCCAAAGAAATACAAATGAAGGCAGTAGTTGTAGGCTAACTATGGCCATCAGGGACTACAAAATTCTACCTCAGTTCAGGTTATATTTTCCCACAAATGTTAATGAAAAGTACCTGCCATGTGTAAAGCCCTGGGCCTTGAGGCAGAAGGACAGAAAAGTCATAATTCTTGCCTTCAAAGAGTCTGTAATCTAACTGAACAGGCTTGGAAGAAAGTTAAGTAATAACAGTGATAAGTAACTAAATACAACAGTAAAAGTGATATCATGAATGAATACACAATTGAAACTGAGAAAAAGGAGACATCATATGGTCTGTAAAGGTTCAGGAAGACTTTCTGGAGAAGGAAGGATTTAAGCTGTTTCTTAGGGATTGAAAAAACCTGGGCAAAGAGGGAAAAAAAGGGTATTGTATTCCAAGAGGAGAAATGGGGTAACAAAAATACCACTGTAAGCCTGCTGCTTGGAGCTGAAGGTTAGAGAGCATGAATAATGTGAGGCAGCTAGAAAGGGAAGCTAGAGTCCGAATGTTGGAAACTGAAAGGTTGGTTAGGTAAACTGGATTTTTAATCCCATGGGCAGTGGGGATCCAGGAATGTTTCTGAGCCAGGAAATCACATGATCCTAGTGGTGTTCTAGGAAGACTTCTCTGGCAGGAAGATTGCTGAGGAGCAGAAGGAAGGCAGGAATACTAGTTAGGAGTTGACTAGAGGAGCAGTTCAGATAGCAGATAGAAGCAGAGGAAAAAAAGAAGTTATTTCTGCTGCTATAGATACAGAAAGATTTGAGCTTGGGTCTTGCTGGAACTGATTTAATTAAATGGAAATTTGGGAAAAATAAAGCACAAAGAACTTTGGATAAGTTTATGGTTCAATTAAGAATTATTTTTAACTTTACAGTTTTGTATAAATTTACAAGTTACATAGTATTTTCATATATATTCATTCATTTATCCTCATGACACCACTAGATATATTTGGCACTGTTTCCATTTTTCAGATACTGAAATTCAAGTTTGAAGCCCTGCAGTTACTAACACAAGGCCACACTGTTAGCACATTTTGGGGCTGAGACCTGCATATAACAGGCTTCTGATTCCATATTCCATATATCTGCTATTTACTATGCTAATATAAAAATTTATTTTCAATTTTGGAGGCTCAACATGTTTAGTTTCTTTTTTTAATGGAAAATTTAAACATACACAAAAGTAGGGAGAATAGTAGTATGAACTCCTGTGTGCCTACCACCTAGATGTATCAATGATAAACTCAAAACCAACCTAGTCTCATCTACACTCTATCTACCCCTGATTACTTGAAGCAAATTCTCCAACTCACATCATGATTCTTTTATATTTAAGTTCCAGCTGATGTTTTAAAGAACTCAAAATCAGTTGTATTCCTTACAAATATTTTCTATCTTTAGCTTTAACTGAAAAACAGAGGAGGATGTATGTTGCCTTGCAGAGGACTTTTTTTCTTACCAAGATATGAGAAAGTGAAAAGCAAAACAATTGACCCCTTTCTCAGAAGAATTTCCTGGGAATTTCATTTTTTCAAGCTACCTCTGGTACATGAAAAGTGAAATATATTTCTTTTGTTCTCCTGACTCCCATTCTGTAACTTTCTTTTTTCTAAGCTGGAGTGATACACGAGGTGCTTGTAGCTTTCCTAAAGGTGGTTTTAATAGAATGCCTTGCATCTACCTACCTTATTTTACTGTGTCTGAATGTGTATGAAATGTGCAGGGTAATTTCGTTGGCTAAGGAAAATTATTTTTCTTTCTGTATTCCAAGGGGAAAATATACTCCTGTGTTTAACAAGTTTTTCCTAAAATTGCAAAAAGACTTCTTTTGCTAAGAACATAATCATTTCACAATCACTTATTCTTACATTGCTTAGAAAAAATTCTATTTAGAATTTTAAAGTTAAGGAGTTCCTGTCGTGGCTCAGTGGTTAATGAATCTGACTAGGAACCATGAGGTTGCAGGTTCGATCCCTGGCCTTGCTCAGTGGGTTAAGGATCCAGTATTGCCATGAGCTGTGGTGTAGGTTGCAGACGTGGCTCGGATCCCATATTGCTCTGGCTGTGGTGTAGGCCAGCAGCTGTAGCTCCGATTGGACCCCGAGCCTGGGAATCTCCATATGCCGAGGGTGCGGCCATAGAAAAGACAAAAAAAAAAAAAAGAAAAAAAGAAAAAAGCATTTTAATAACTGAAAGACACTGAAAAATCATTGCTTTCACCTCAGATCTTTTTAAGCTGTCTTTTTATTCTGAATTTATATCTAAAGTAACATCATTTATGTTACCTAGGGTGTGACAGGGCTGTGGGTGAATAGCAAATGATCGATTATATCCAGAGGCCTAAATTCACATTTAGAGGAAAGGATACACTTTGTTACAGACACCGAAAAAAAGACATTTAAATTACCTTGTGTCTTTAATTATTCAGAATTTGATAGCCATGCAGATTCATTCATTCATTTGGTCAACATCTATATGCCCGGGCTCTATGTGAGATTCTGAGGATGCAGATGATGAACATGTCAGATATGGTCCTTTCCCTTGGATGGTATTTCTTCATATAAATTAGTAGGATTTCTACAAATAAATATTGCAATGCTTTGATTCCTGAAAATTGTCACATATGCTAAAAAAAGTTCTTCTTAAAAAGAACTCATTTTAAATGTCTCAGTCATTAAATAATTGTACCTGGGCCCTGAGGGGATTGTATTTTGCCTATAAATAAATCCCTAAGACTTTTAGATAGGGAACATATGCCACTGATAACCCTGTGACTGTGGGAATAGGAAGGGCCGGTACTGTTAACTGGACAGTTCTGGTTAAGAAAAGAAGAATGACACTATCGCTCTGTCCTAAGGTTTTTCTGGAGGTAAGAGCTGTAATGGTTATAAATATATTTTTGTTGGAGCAATGTAATTTTATTTCTTCTGCTTTCTAATACAAGCACCTCCTCCCTCAGCCTGCCTTTCATTATGAAATCTGCCAACTGGCTTTAACTATTGCCAGCTTTTCTGTCTCTTCCCCATAGTCAGGGTCCTTTTTTCAGTGGGAGTCTATAGGAACTTGTGGCAAATCTCAGACAATGTCTTAGCAATTGGAACATGCCCTTTAGCTGGTGAGGCACTGGATTATATACCAGAGCGAAGTCAAAGCATATTGCTGCACACACAGAAAGTCAACATGAGTGTCCTGGCAGAGGCACAAACTGCACTTGACAAAATGCAAATCACAAAAGGGAAGGTAGAAGAAAAAGGGGAAATTGGATTCTGTGCTTAATTTTCTGCAATTACTACATTATAATGTGATTGATGAACTAGATAAAGAGAGTTCTAAAATTAATATGAGAACTAGGTGGAGATTTAAGTTAAATCTCTATTCCCAGAAATATCAGAGATGACCCAGGTTGCTGGCCTGATGCTCGTGGCCTATCTGCTGCCAGCGCTTCCAACAATTTACTCTTGATGACTGCTTCAGGCCTCCATTCTTTGTCTTCGAAATGTTCCTCTTCCAGCACTGGACTGGAGATAGAACATGGCTTAGGAGTCGAAGGTACTGGATCAGATGTTTGTTTTCAGCTGATGCCTTCTCTGCTTCAACATGTATGGTTTCTAGGGAAACTCACTTCTCTTGGATGTAGCATTTTACCCTGTCTGTTTCTGAAGCTCATTTCCATGAGCATTTCCTTAGTCAATGAGGTGTCTTTTTTTCCCCCGAAGATCTTAATTGCACTTTGTTTTGGTAGCATGTGGTAGTAATGCGATGATCAAAGAAATGAGAATGTAAAAGGTATGAATCCCATTGGTGAATAATCTGCTGACAGGGTGGGGGATAAAATTCAGACCCTTTAGAAATTAGGATTCTGTTGTGTGTGCCACTAGGATGCTACAATACTGCAGCCATCAACCTAGACAGACCCGGGGTTACTCACCAAAATGACCCAACCCATTAGCTCAATAGGATAGACAAGTTTGGGTCATGTGAAATTTAAAAAGACAGAACATTTTTCTTCGTATGTCATATGTGGAGACGTAAGGTGAAATGAAATGTTTTAACTGTACATTTTTCAAGGTAAAGGAAAGATTGTTTTAAATTGTTTTCTGTTTACATAAAAATACATAAAAATCATCCATTATCCCTTTCCTCAGAGAGTAGATCTCTGTAATTATTTTTTTGTCTTTGGTTTCAAGAAGATTTCAATGCAAACAGAGTTGAAATGTACAATTACTAATCCCTTCTCTCACCTGATGAGGAAATCTGTCTCTGCGAGACCTGGAGTACTTTTGGGTGAACGATAAAAAGGCGTCTATTCCTCTGGGGGACCAATGCCAGGATACATGATGTAGCCACTACTGCACTGGCTGGATTTCAGCCTTAGTTGCCCCCTTCCCCTGTGTGCTAAACAACTGTCCAGTCCTGATCTCAGGGTGATGGCTTTCTAGTCTCCACCTGAGTGACAGAGAGCTCATCAGCTCACATGGATGGTCCCTCTCACCTCTGAACAGTGTTGATTGTGGCAAATTCTTCTTAAGAATGAAAAAGAATGTCTTCCTATAAGTTCTACCTACTGATTCAAGTTCCGCTTCTGAAAAAACTGTAATATCCTCTACTCAGCCTGCCACAAGATTGCCCTTCAGATACCTGATACTCTATTACACTATGTCTTCCAAGTTGTCCCTTCCCCGGGCCGAATACCTGACTTTTACAACTGGATCTTTGCATAAGTTATTTCTAGATCTTGGTCAATATCCCATGTTATTTTCTGGTTTGCTAATCTTCTTTAACTCAGAAGGTCATACTGAACATGATACTCCAAGTATATTACAGCTTTATAACACAGTAAAGCTACCAAATCTTTTTTTCTTTTCTTTTTTTTTTTTAGGGCCGCACCCTTGGCATATGGAAGTTCCCAGGCTAGGGGTGGAATTGGAGCTACATACAGCTACACCACAGCCACAGCAATTTGGGATGCGAGCTGCATCTGCAATCTACATCACAGCTCATGGCAACGCCAGATCCCAGACCTACTGAGCGAGGCCAAGGATTGAACATCATGGATACTAGTGGGATTCTTTTCTGCTGTACCACAATGGGAACTCCAGTAAAGCTATTAAATCTTGATTCAAACATTTTTATTTCCTTTAATACAACAAAAACCTTTATTTGGTTTTAGAAAAACTTACATTATTCAATTTGTGGACATCTAGAAACATTTCAAGCATTCCTTTATGAAGCCAGACAGCCCCGATCTTTTTTTTTTAATTAAAAAAATTTTTTTTATTACTCAAATGAATTTATCACATCTATAGTTGTATAATGATCATAACAATCCAATTTCACAGGATTTCCATCCCACAACCCAAGCACATCCCCTTACCCCCCAAACTGTCTCCTTTGGAGATCATAAGTTTTTCAGTGTCTGAGTCAGCATCTGTTCTGCAAAGAAGAATAAAAACCATATAATCCTCTCAACAGACGTGGAAAAAGCCTTTGACAAAATCTAACACCCATTTCTGATAAAAACCCTTCAGAAAGTGGGCATAGCGGGAACCTACCTCAACATAATAAAGGCAATATATGACAAACCCACAGCGAACATCATTCTCAATGGTGAAAAGCTGAAAGAATTCCCACTGAGATCAGGAACAAGACAAGGATGTCTGCTCTCGCCACTACTCTTCAACATAGTTCTGGAAGTCCTAGGAACAGCAATCAGAGAAGTAAAAGAAATAAAAGGAATCCAAATTGGAAAGGAAGAAGTAAAACTATCACTATTTGCAGATGACATGATACTATACCTAGAGAATCCTAAACACTCTAACAAAAAACTGTTAGAGCTCATCCATGAATTTGGCAAAGTCGCAGGATACAAAATTAATAGACAGAAATCGACAGCATTTCTATACACTAACAATGAAAGAGCAGAAAGAGAAATTAGGGAAGCAATTCCATTTACCATCGCATCCAAAAGAATGAAATACCTAGGAGTAAACCTACCTAAAGAGACAAAAGGCCTACTCTGACAACTATAAAGACACTGATGAAAGAAATCAAAGATGACATAAATAAATGGAAAGATATACCATGCTCGTGGATTGGAAGAGTTAATATTATCAAAACGACTATACTACCTAAGGCAGTATACAGATTCAATGCAATCCCTATCAAATTACCAAGGACATTTTTCACAGAAGTCGAACAAAATATTTTAAAGTTTGTTTGGAAGCACAAAAGACCCAGAATAGCCAAAGACATCCTGAAAAAGAAAAATGGAGCTGGAGGAATCAGGCTCCCGGACTTCAGACTGTACTACAAAGCAACAATCATCAAAACCATATGGTACTGGCACAAAGACAGAAATATAGATCAGTGGGACAGGATAGAAAGTCCAGAACTAAACCCACAGACCTACAGCCAACTAATCTATGACAATGGAGCCAATCTTCTACTTGTGCCATTAAATGCTAGAACTAAATGCAGGACTTATTATGCCTAGTACATGTATTTTTCTTGATGTTAGCCCAATGTTTCAGTGTGTTAGGGTCCTTTTGAAACATATCAAATTAAGATTTTTCAGAAGTCACTCCATGGTAAAGCTATGGAAAAGTCATAGCTATAGTGAATTTGGCTTTGAACAAGGCACCTCACCAAGATGGAAAGTCATCTCTTGGGTGAGTTTGATTTACAGCCATTTGAACAACCATTTCTGAAAAGTGTGGCTTAACAGATCAAGTAAATCTAGAGGGGAGCTTTATGTCCTAATCCTGTCCTTTTCAGTTTCACTTGCATAAAAACAGAAGGTACTAGCCTGATTTGTAAGTGCTCTATGGGCATAGACCATAATTCTACAATTCCCAGGACACCTAGAATATGACTAACCAGTTAGCACAAAATCAGTTCTTCCCTTTTTAAAAAAATTGAATTATAATTGATTTACAATATTATATTAGTAGTGCACACAATTAATGTTTGATAATTCTTGCCAAGTCTTTAACTTGAACTGTGGTGGAGACGGGCCAACAACAATCTGAATAATGAAAATGAGACACTTCTCCAATTACTATTGCTCTCTAATAGTATTTATCCCTCCATCTTCAGAGCCCTCAGCCTTATTCCTTTTTTTTTTTTTTGTCTTTTTGCCATTTTCTTGGGCTGCTCTCGTGGCATACGGAGGTTCCCAGGCTAGGGGTTGAATCAGAGCTGTAGCCGCTGGCCTATGCCACAGCCACAGCAATGCAGGATCAGAGCTGTGTCTGAGACCTGCACCACAGCTCACGGCAACGCCGGATCCCTAACCCGCTGAGCAAGGCCAGGGATCGAACCTGCAACCTCATGGTTCCTAGTTGGAACCACTGAGCCATGATGGGAACTCCAGCCTTATTCTTGCATTTAGGTCTTTTCTTTCTCTGGGCTAAACACCCTCCCCTCCCTGACCTTCATTTGTTCATCTGTTTGTTCATTTACTTATCAGACAGCTCACTATTTATTCATTTATTCATTAGATATTTAATGAGTGCCTGCCACTGGCCTTACACAGTGCTAGACACAACACTGTATAATACAATGGTGAGCAAGATTTGTCTGTGGTCTACTAGGAGGAGCCAGACAAATAAAGGGGCACCTTCAATGCAGTGTGGTAAGTGGAACAGTAAGGGCACGTGATATGGTGCTATGAAAGCACAGAAGAGGGTCCCCTGGCCAAAGTGGGAGATAAGGAAGAAAGCCTTCCCATAGGAAATAAAATCTAAGATGAATCCTTAAGGGTGAATGGGAGTTGGCCAAATGAAAAGGGTCATAGAAAGCATTCTAGGAAGAGAACAGCATGAGCAGGATCTGGGACCATAGAAATCTCCGATGGTCAACTTCTTTTACTGTCTCTTTTTGGTCTCCTGTCCACTTGCCCAGAAATCACATTGTACATGTTCATTTAATTCTCTAGCTCTCCTCTTTCTGACCAAGTTAGTGTAAGTACAGACCACTTGCTTTTTGTGCCTTAGAATGGTCCTATTCCTGCCTTTACCTTCTCTTTTCTTGTTGTGAGAAAGCACTGGAGTTAGTTCAGTCCCATGTCCATTCTGGCATCTATAAGCCTTTCAGGGGAAGGACCATGGCATCTTCATCCTGACAATGTAGGTCCCTGACACATGCTTGGCATACAGTTGGCACTCAACAAATGTTTAAAGTATTGAAAAGCAAAACTGAAATGTTTACAAACCCTAATATTCATGAGGAATATTTGGTAAGACATAACCAGATCCATGTAGCTCTCGGACTTAGAAATCACAGAAAGCCTCTTTTATAGTCAACAGAAATTCAACTTTTTTTTTTTTTTAGAAATTCAACTTTTTAATCAGAATCAATTAGTGCATTTTGCCTGAGAAATTGTTATGTGCTGATCCCTTTCTTTGCTCAAAGCAAGCTCACAGAACAATGACCAAGGCTCTTGTGCCTTCTGACAACCATCTTCCAGAGTTGCTGAGCAATCTGTCAAGGTGCCTGCTGCCTCAAAGGTGAGACCTCCAGGCTACCCAGGTTCTGCCTAGTGATGTGGAATTGTCTCTCTCTTTGAATGTGCTCAGTTGGAACACAATTGCAGAACGTCCAGAGCACTGAACCATGAGGAATGAGATTAGCTGAGCAAAGAGATAAACTAGGCATTGCCCAAGGGATGCTGACAAGTGAAGTGACCGCCTGCTTTGCTTTCAGATCAGAGTTCTCAAAAGTGATCTAAGCTAGAACATGCCAGGGCACATGAGAAAGATTAAAACTTCCTACAGGCAGAAAGTAGGAGAGGATAAAGTTAATAAGGAATGAAAAGATGTAAAGAAGTATTTACCCCAATTTCAAAATTCAAGAGCTAAACAACAACAAAAATTTGACTAGCAATAAAACAAAAAATAGATGAAAAAGAGGAGACCTTAAAAACACCCAAATGGAGATATTCTTGGTAAATCAAATGCAGGGCCAACATGAAAGCAATACAGAGAGTAGGAGAGCTGAAGGGCCAATAATCACCCAGAAGATGCCTGTTCTCAGTGATCAGAGACTTCCACTAAAATCTCAATGAAATAACATTTCACATTCAAGTGATTAGCAATACTAAAAACTCTTAATAGTTACACTGAAAACTACAAAACATTGCTGAGAGAAATGAAAGAAGACCTAAACACATGGAGAGATGTATTGTATTCATGAGTTTTAAGACTCTATATTGTTAAGATATCAATTCTCCCTAAACAGAGCCATAAATTCAGCATAATTGCTGTCAAAATCCCAGCAAGCCTGTTTTTTTCATTTTTAAAAAAGTTTTATTGAAGTATAGCTGATTTACAAGGTTGTGATAATTTTTGCTGTACAAAAAAGTGATCCAGTTATATATGTACATACATCCATTCACTTTCAGATTCTTTTCTTACATAGATTATTACAGAATATTGGGTGGAGTTCCCTGTGCTATACAGCAGGTCCCCGATGGCCAATCATTCCATATACAGTTGTATGAATATGCCAATCCCAACCCCCAGTCCATCTCTGTCTGGCCCCACCTGTCCCCTTCCGTAACCATAAGTTTTACAAAGTCTGTGAGTCTCTTTTTGTTCTGCAAATAAATTCGCTTGAATAAATTTTTTAGATTCCACATACAAATGATATCATATGATGTCTGTCTTTCTCTGACTAACTTCACTCAGTATGATAATCTCTAGGCCTATGTGTGTTGCTGCAAATGGCATTATTTCATTCTTTTTATGGGTGAGTAATATTCCATTGTATATATGTACCACTTCCTCTTTATCCATTCCTCTGTCAATTGACATTTAGGTTGCTTCCATGTCTTGGCTATTGTAAATAGTTCAGCAGGCTTTCTTGAAGAAATTAACAAACCAATTCTAAGAACCCACATGTAAATAAAAAGAACCTAAAACAGGCAAAACAATTTTGCAAAAGAAGAACAAATTTGGAGGAATAATATTACCTAATTTCAAAATGTTTTATAAAGCTACAGTAATTGGGACTTTGTGGTCCTGACAAAAAGAGGGGAAAAAAGGTCAACAGGATAGAATAAGGACCCCAGAAACAGACCAACACATTTTTCCCTAGGTTTAGGCTCTAGGATAGCATCCTCCTGATTCATGTATAATTGGTTCATCATATTCCTTCTAAACCATCTTTGGAGGGAGGAGGCTAACTGTGACTTTCGCCCTGTGTAGATGAGAGAAAATGGTCTGCCTGGCACTGGTGTGTAATTAGTTTTCCTACATTGAAATTTGTGATTGGTGTGTATAGTGCTGTTGGCCTGTAATGACAAGGTTGACAAATGAGTACTATCATTCTTGTCAGTGCTCATAATCTTGCCAGTCAGCATGGAAAGAATTTTCCTCACCAGGAATCAAGTATTTTGGTCACTCCTATGAGCATCACCAGCCTCTTCTCATCTCTGTGGACTGACCCCAAGGAAAAATCCTTCTTTCTTAAACTTTCCTCCCTGTTGGCTTCCAGGATCCTATTCTGTCTGGTGTCTCTCCTGTTTACTATTTCAGGGTCTTTCTCTTTCCCATCCCTTAAATGTTGGTGTTCCCTATGATTTCTTCTTCTAATCTCTTTTCTTATTACTTGAAGTCTGAGATATCCCATCCACTTCTTTAGCTTCAACTGCCCCTGCAAGGAGATGACCCATCTCCCTCCTGAACTCCAACTTAGTTAAAACCAGCTCAGCAATGTTTTCCCCATTCTCTACACATTCTTTAAGAAGAAAATTTTAAAGTTTTCATTATAAAAGTAAAGTCCATTTACTCATTTTTTTTTTCTTCTCTCCCTTGAGAATACTACCATGTTTTTTGTTTTGTTTTGTTTTTCTGGTGCTGATCCAGTTTTTTAAAAAATTATAGTTGTTTCACAATGTTGTGCCCATTTCTGCTGTACAGAAAAGTAACCTAGTCATATATATATATATATTCTTTTTTCTCATTTCATCCCCCATCATGTTCTATCCCAAGAGATTAGACACAGTTCCTTGTGCTATGTAGTAGGACCTCATTGCCTATCCATTCTAAATATAAGTTTGTATCTACTAAGTCTAAACTCCTAGTCCATCCTACCATGTTTACTCTTTTCTTCTTTTCTTTTTTTTTTTAGGGCTGCACCTACACCATATGGAAGTTCCCAGGCTAGAGGTCAAACCAGAGCTGCAGCTGCCAGCCTATGCCACAGTCACAGCAAACCAGGATCCGAGCTGTGTCTGTGACCAACACCACAACTCACGGCAATGCTGGATCCCCGACCCACTGAGCAAGGCCAGGAATTGAACCCACATTCTCAAGGATACTAGTCAGATTTGTTTCTGCTGCACCACAATGGGTGCTGGGTTTTTGTGGCTTTTTTTTTGGGCCATGCAGCCTGTGAAGGTTCCTAGACCAGAGATCCAGAGATACTCCTGCTGTTTTTCATTACAAAGGTACTGTTCATCAGTCATCCCAGGAGGTAAGTGATATTTTAGGGGCTAACCTAAAAATCTCATCACTATTTATAAAATTATGTTTCTGGAGAAATATATTATAGGTTTATGTGAGCCAATTTAGAATCAAATTTTGGAATATGACCAATACGTAAATTGGGAAAATTTCTACTCTTTCAAACAGATGTGGGAAATGATGGTATTTATCATTACATAGAATTTCATTTAAAAATTTTATATGATCCTAAGTAAAGTTTTAGGGACCATCCTTTATGTCATTAGCCCTACCCAAACTACTCATTCAGTGACATTTATTTCTTCTGTATATTTTATACTGATAATCTGCCTTTGGGATGGGGTATGGGAATGTTTACAATGACCACATCCTGACTTCTAATCTGATTTTTCATCTACTGTTTGCTCTTTCTATAAGATTTGTGCTTTCTAGAATTCAGAGTCTAAGCAAGTGAAAGCTGGTAGGATGCGACACTATCTCCATTCCCTTCTTCTCTCCTTCCTCACATCGCCACAAAACTAACATACAGCTGAAGGTATATATCCTGTCCCTTAAGATTTTCTCCTTCAGGGCTATCCCTTTTCTTGCTCTTCCTTTCCTTTTTGGATACAGTCAGTCATACCTATTGTGGATGCCTTTTATACACTTACACAAACAAGGCAAGCAGATTCCTTAGGCTATTCTCCATGGACTTAAGGTATGCCTTCTTTTTTTTTTTGCTTGTTTTTAGGGCCGCATTCATGGCATATGGAAGTTCCCAAGCTATGGAGGGGTCAAATCGGTGCTACAGCTGCTGGCCTACTCCACAGCCACAGCAATGCAGGATCCAAGCCAAGTCTGTGACCTACACCACAGCTCACAGCAACACCGGATCCTTAACCCTCTGAGCAAGGCCAGGGATTGTACCTGTGACCTCATGGTTCCTAGTGGATTCATTTCCACTGTGCCATGATGGCAACTCCAGGTATGCCTTCTTCCACATAACAGATTTTCCCTAAAGTATTGTAATTCAACATTAATTGAATAACTTAAAATGTGCTAAGAAAAATGGACAAAACTAAACTATAGCATCTAGGAATGAACATTTCAGTGATAAAATGATAAAAATGCAAGGAAAAGTGATTTCTATAAAAGTCAGAACAGTAGTTACTACAAAACCTAAAGTCAGCTGAAGGAAAGAAATCATAAAGATCTGAGAGGAAATGAATAAAATAGAGATTCAAAAAACAATAGAAAAAAATCAATAAAACCAAGAGATGGTTCTTTGAAAAGGTAAACAAAATTGACAAACATCTGGCCAGACTCACCAAGAAGAGGAGAAAAAAACCCAAATAAACAAAATAAGAAATGAAAACAAAGAAATCACAATGGATTCTGCAGAAATACAAAAAAAAGTAAGAGAATACTATGAACAACTGTATGCCAACAATTTTGACAACACAGAAGAAATGGACAACTTTCTAGAGACTTACAGCCTACCAAAAATGAATCAAGAAGAAACAGATCAAATGAACAGACCCATCACTAGAAATGAAATTGAATATGTCATAAAAACACTCCCTACAAATAAAAATCCAGGACCAGGTGGCTTCACAAGCGAATTCTACAAAACATACAAAGAGGAACTTATATATATATCCTCCTTAAACTTTTCCAAAAGGTTGAAGAAGGAACACTCCCAAAGACACTCCCATTCTATGATGCCACCATCACCCTAATACCAAAACCAGACAAAGATACTACCAAAAAAGAAAACTATCAGCCAGTATCTTTGATGAATATAGATGCAAAAAATTCTCAACAAAATTTTAGCCAACCAAATCCAACAACATATAAAAAAGATCATACACCACAACCAAGTGGGAGTCATCCCAGGTTCATGAGGATGATTCAACATACGCAAATCAATCAATGTCATACACCACATTAATAAGAGAAAAGTGAAAAACCGCATAATCATCTCAATAGATGCATAAAAAGCATTTGACAAAGTCCAACAGCCATTTATGATAAAAGCTCTCGCCAAAGTGGGTACAGAGGGATCATTCCTGAACATAGTTAAAGTCGTTTATGACAAACCCACAGCAAATATAATATGCAATGGGGAAAAGCTGAAAGTCTTCCCACTAAAATCTGAAACAAGACAAGGATGCCCACCCTCACACCCTCACCACTGTTATTCAACATAGTATTGGAAGTCCTAGCCACAGCAATCAGACAAACAAAAGAAATAAAAGGTATCCAAACTGGAAGAGAAGAGGTAAAATTGTCACTATATGTAGATGACATGATACTATACATAGAAAATCCTAAGGACTCAACCCAAAAACTACTTGAACTGATCAACAAATTCAGCAAAGTAGCAGGATATAAGATTAACATTCAGAAATCAGTCACATTTCTGTATACTAACGATGAAATATTAGAAAAGGAATACAAAAATACAATACCTTTTAAAATTGAACCCCAAAAAATCAAATACCTGGGAATAAACCTGACCAAGGAGGTGAAACACTTATTTGCTGAGAACTATAAAACATTAGTCAAGGAAATTAAAGAAGACACAAATAAATGGAAAGATATTCCATGCTTCTGGTGGGAAAAATTAATATTGTAAAAATGGTCATATTACCCAAAGCAATCTACAGATTCAAAGCAATCCCTATCAAAATACCCATGACAGGAGTTCCCATCATGGCTCAGTGGTTAACAAATCTGACTAGGAACCATGAAGTTGCAGGTTCGATCCCTGGCCTCGCTCAGTGGGTTAAGGATTCCGTGTTGCTCTGGCTGTGGCAAAGGCCAGCAGCTACAACTCTGATTAGATCCCTAGCCTGGGAACCTCTATATGCCTCGGGTGTGGCCCTAGAAGAGACAAAAAAAAAAAAAAAATACCCATGACATTTTTCACAGAACTAGAACAAGCAATCCAAAAATTTATATGGACCCACAAAAAAAACCAGAATTTCCAAAGCAACCCTGAGGAACAAAAACCAAGCAGGAGGCATAACTCCCCCAGACTTCAGGCAATATTACAAAGCCACAGTAACCAAGACAGTACCAAACAGACCAGTGGAACAGAATAGAGAAGTCAGAAATAAACCCAGACACCTACAGTCAATTAGTCTTCAACAAAGGAGGCAAGAATATAAAATGGGAAAGTCACTTTTCAGCAAGGACTGCTGGGAAACCTGGGCAGCTGCATATAAATCAATCAAACTAGAATATACCCTCATATCATGCACATACATAAACTCAAAATGGCTGAAAGACTTAAACCTAAGACATGACACCACAAACGCCTACAAGAGAGCATTGGCAAAACATTCTCTGACATCAACCATACAAATGCTTTATTAGGTCCGTCTCCCAAGGCAGTAGAAATAAAAACACAAAAACAAATAAATGGGACCTGGAGTTCCCATTGTAGCTCAGCAGGTTACGAACCCAACTAGTATCCATGAGGATATAGGTTTGATCCCTGGCCTTGCTTGGTGGGCTGGGGATCTGACGTTGTATGAACTGTGGTGTGGGTTGCAGACATGGCTTGGATCCTGTGTTGCCATGGCTGTGGTATACACAGGCTGCAACTGAAACTCTGGTTTGACCCCTAGTGTGGGAACTTCCATGTGCCACAGGTGCGGCCCTAAAACAAAACAAAACAAAATGAAAAAACAACCAAAAAGCAACAAATGGAACCTAATCAAACTCACAACCTTTTGCACAGCCAAGAAAACTATTAACAAAATGAAAAGCCAACCTATGCAATGGTAGAAAATAGTTGCAAATGATGCAACCAACTAGGGCTTAACCTCCAAAATATACAAACAACTCATACAACTCAACAACAAACAACGCAACTGAAAAATGGGCAGAAGACCTAAGCAGACATTTCTCTAGAGAAGGCATACAGATTGCCAGTAGGCATGTGAAAAGATGCTCAACACCACTAATTATCAGAGAAATGCAAATAAAAACTACAATGAGGTACCACTTCACACTGGTGATAACAGCCATCATCAATAATCCTACAAATAAATGTAGGAGATGGTGGCAAAAAGGGAACACTTCTACACTGTTGGTGGGAATGTGAACTGGTACAACCACTATGGAAGACAGTATGGAGGTTCCCTAGAAAACTAAATATAAACTACCATATGATCCAGCAATCCCACTTCTGGGCATATATCCAGACAAAATATTCATTCAAAAAGATACACACACCCTTATGTTCATAACAGCACTATTCACAATAGCCAAGATATGAAAACAACCTAAATGTCCACTGACAGATTAATGAATTAAGAAGAGATATTACATAAAGGAATACTACTCAGCTATAAAAAGAGCTATACCAATTGCAGCAACATGGATTCAACTAGAGACTTTCATACTAAGTGAAGTAAGTCAGAAAGGGAAAGATAAATACCATATGATATCACTTATATGTGGAATCTAAAATATGGCACACATGAACCATCTACAAAACAGAAACAGACTCACAGACATAGAGAACAGACTTGTTGCCAAGGGTGAGGGGGAGGGAGCGAGAAGGAGTGGGATGGAATGGGAGTTTGGGGTTAGTATATGCAAACTACTACATTTAGAATGGATAAACAAGAGAGCTCCCTTTGTGGCTCAGTGGTAACCCTACTAGTATCCATGAGGATGGGGGTTCAATCCCTGGCCTTCCTCAGTGGGTTAAGGATCCAGCGTTGCCATGAGCTGTGGTGTAGGTCACAGACAGGGCTAGGATAATGAATTGCTGTGGCAGCTGTAGCTCTGATTCCACCCCTGGCCTGGGAACTTCCATGTGCCACACCTGCAGCCCTAAAAAGGAAAAAAAAAAAAAAAAAAAAGAATGGATAAATAACAAGGTCCTACTGCAAGCACAGGGAAATTTATTCAATCTCCTGAGACAGAACATAATGGGAAAGGATATACTTTTTAAAAAGAATGTATATATATATAGGACTGGGTAAATTTGCTGTACAGCAGAAAGTGGCACAACATTGTAAATCGACTATAATTTAAAAACACCAAAAAAATAAAAATCATGGAATTCAAAAAAGAAAATAAAGCTGTTTGGAAATAGTTTATATAATTTAAATATAAACAAAATTAATGGCCTAAACAACAAATATTTATTTCTCACAGTTCTGGAGGTTAGGAGATCCAGCATGAAGGTACCAGGCTGTCTGGGATCTGATCAGAGCCCTGTCATTGATTTACAGACGGCCTGTCTTCTTGCTGTGCTCTCACATGGCAAAGATGAGTCATTTCTGAGTCTCTTCTTATAAGAACCCTAATCCCATTCATGAGGCCCCTTCACTCAGGGTCTGATTAACTCCCAAGGGCCTTAGCTCCAAATACCATCATATTGGGGATAGAGGCGTCAACATATGAATTTGGGGGAAGAAACAAACATTCAGTCCACAGCAGCGGTGTTCACCTTATAATAATTTAGTAAGCCACCACATATTCAGTTTACATGGTCTTCTATATCTGTGTTTTATAATGAAAAAGGTTTACACACTATACCAGGAAGTTTGGTTTTTTGATGAAACATGTCAATTTTAAAACAAAAGCCTCCCTTTTTTTGGCCACACCCATGGCAGGCAGAAGTACCTGGGTCAGGGACTGAACCCGTGCCACAGCAGTGACAAAACCATATCTCTAACCTGCTAAGCCACCAAGGAACTCCAACAAAAGCCTTTAAAACAAAAAGTTCTTGGGAGTTCCCACTGTGGCTCAGAGGGTTATGAACCCAACTAGTATCCATGAGGTTGTGGGTTTGATCCCTGCCTCGCTCAGTGGGTTAAGGATTCATCATTATCGTGAGCTGTAGTGTAGGTCACAGACATGGCTCGGAGCTCACATTGCTGTGGCTGTGGTGTACTTCCATGTGCTGCAAGTACAGCCCTAAAAAGGCAAAACAAACAAACAAAAAGTTCTTTAGCCCTCACTCTATTGAATAAACATAATTTTTACATGTGAAATTTGCTTAAAGTTATATGGAACTATATTGGCAAAGTACTGTTCCTTAAATTGCCAAAAACAAATATGCCCATCTTTAGGAAGAGTTAGTATTAATAAAATAACTCAATAAGCCTGTGCTTTTGAGGGCAACACACTTCATTTCTGGCCCTAAAGAAACTTCTTACACACAGGGTTAAATTTGCTTCCCACGATATGTTCATGCAGCCTCTATAACCCAAGGCTTTTATAGATGTATACTGACCCATAATGATTTGAATTCTATTCTCAGGAGCAGGGATAGATAGAATACTGGAGTCAAGGGACTGGGACTTAAATTCAGCCTTCCATGGCTTAAAAGAGACAACCTCTTTCCAGATTCAAAATAGTCTACTCCGGATTGGGGTAGAGGTCGGGGAGGAGACGGCAAGTTGGAAACATCACCACAGTACTGACTAGAAAGAAACCCCGGTAGTAATTCACAAAACTATTGGGTGATTTCTTTCTTTCCGGTCCCCCAAAGGCCAAGTGGACTGTCATGAGGCATTAGTGGAGATGCTCTGAATATTTTTGTTACTTTCTGTGTCATTAAGGATTTCTGGAGTGATATCCGTTTACTTTTACCCACTGTTTTTTTTTTGTTGTTGTTGTTGTTTGTTTGTGTGTTTTTTTACAAATGTTGGATAAGCCCAGAAAGTGTCCCAGAATGGCGAAAGTGAGATAAGGCAAAATATTTCTTTATTTAACAACAACAACACAGGTATTGACAATTAAGACTTGAAGAACAAAACCAATCTCCAACTGGAGAAGAGAGTGTTTAGGGTAAGGGAACCAGGAGATATCAGATTATGATTGAATTCCAAGTTCAAGGCACTGTTCAGAATCTAAGACACTCCATTTGAATCCCTCCAGCTGCTACTCTGAAATATTAGGCTACAAATTTAATTGGTCATAAGCACAATTTCTTTCCCAAGATACTTGTTTACTCCTTTTATGTAGTATTATTTTGCTTCTAATAAAGAATTTAGGTCCTACAAAGTATGTTTCCTACCCAAATCAGAGCTAGTTCTTAATACTTAAGTGCTTATCTAAGTCAATAAAATCCACCTCTGCTTAAGTATAACTAGGATCTCAACTATCTCAACTCCCGGAACAGACAGCTGTCCCTTTAGCTTGTGCAGAAGTCCTTCAGAAAATGGACAATGCTGGCTGGGTGTAGGAGATGCAATGTCTAGGGTATTTCCACAAGAAAAACAAATATGCCCATCTTTAGGAAGAGTTAGTATTAATAAAATAACTCATTATCTCTAACACAATATCCTCCATTAAGTATTTACCATTTCCTTATTCACCTCCTAATGTCTTGTCTGCTACCATTGAACTTGTTTTGGTCCTTAAAATGAGAGCCGAGAAAGCACTTAATGAGAACCTGGCCCTGGCTCGCTCTTTCTCTCAAATTCCCTGACATTACGGTGTTCCACTTTGACATTCCTCTAGTCTCTTGACCATTTCCCCCTTACATGTGAGACAAAGCAATCACTAGAACATAAACACCCAAAGCATATATCAGAAATCAGAGGAGTTCTTGTTGTGGCTCAGAGGGTTAAGAACACAACATAGTGTCTGCCAGAATGTGAGTTTGATCCCTGGCCTCCCTCAGTGGGTTAAGGATCTGGCTTTGCTATAGGCTGTGGTGTAGCTCACAGATGTGGCTTGGATCCTGCATTGCTGTGGCTGTGGCGGAGGCCGGCAGCTGCAGCTCCAATTTGACCCCTAGCCTGGGAACTGCCATATGCTGCAGGAAGTCATCTTGATCGTAAGACTGATTCTCAGTTGGAAGCACTCTAGAAGACTGAAGATATATGATATTTTAATGGAGAAAAGAGTTTCAGTAAAGTGAAGGCTGGAGCTGATCCTGGTGAGACACAGTGGGTTGTGGATGGTGCTTGTTTCATGCATTCATTATATACTATATGTAAGAGGCATTCATTTATTTATTCATTCAGAAATATTTATTCAGCACCTTTCCTGCCAGGTACTATGCTTGGGGCTGGTGACAGAATAATAAGCAAAATGGTATAACTTTGAATTTACAATAGTTATCCACAAGTCTACATATGCTCAAATCTACTATGTAAATTTCATAATGGAAAACTACAAGGACAATGGGAAAGAAATATCAAGGGAAATCTGACTTAGTCTGAGCTTTAGGGATTCTTCCGAGGCAAAGCTCCAATGTGAAGGAAGTATAAAAGATACCTAAGTGAAACGGGAGTGAAGAGAAGAGCCCTCCAGGCATAGAGAATAGATTTGCAAAGACCGGAATCAAAAAGGAATGAGGTACACTCAAAAAAATGGGAGACCAGGATGGCCGTGCCCAGAATGAGGCAGATGTAGGAAAGGAGATAGAGGTCGGTGAGTGCAGAGCCTTGGAGACAATGCGAAGGATCTGAGATGTTAATCTAAGAGCCAAAGAGAGCCACTGAAGGGTTTTTAAGCAGAGGAGTGACAGGATCAGACTGTGATCAGAAAGGAACAAGATTATGAGTCTAGGAGGCTCTTTCAATGGCCCTGGCAAAAGGTGAGAAGTGGGTTGATATGACAGTTCCTTAGGAAGTAAAAGTGATAGGCCTCGGTGATGGAAGGACCGTGAGGGGTGCTAAGGAAGGAGGCTTGTCCACTGGGTAGATGGAAGTTCCA
Source organism: Phacochoerus africanus (assembly GCF_016906955.1). Classification (NCBI taxonomy): domain Eukaryota; kingdom Metazoa; phylum Chordata; class Mammalia; order Artiodactyla; family Suidae; genus Phacochoerus; species Phacochoerus africanus. The sequence goes on along the minus strand of NC_062545.1, from coordinate 129,459,046 downwards.
TTTATTGAGATAGGGCTTGCCTAAGAATACTGTGGGTCTTCAGGGCCCCTTCAAGGAGATAGAATTCAAAGCCTCTGGCCAAGAGTTATCAGACCTTATCATCATCCCACCTGTCTCATTATATGCTCCTTCCCCCACCTTGAGCAACCTGGCCTATTCCTTCCTACCCTGTACTAGGAAAGGTATGTGGCCACTCGTCACCTTCCCCATAGGGGCATTATACCATGCCAACCAACCAGCAAGTGTATCACAAGACCCCTCTTTCCCCAACCAAGTGTATCATTAGATCTCTCATCTCTTCCTGGGCTATACAAGCAGACAAGATCATGCACTTGGAGTTGGCTCATCCCACTGGTGTCTCTTATCTCAATAAATCTTTCTCTTCAACTTGTTGTGCTAGAAAATTCTTTTTCTGACTGACCATGATAAATACTTCTATAGAGAGGGAGGAGAAACACATTTTCATCCTAAAGCTTATACAACAAGTCTTTTTTTTTATTATAAATTTTATTTTTTTTAAATTTTTATTATGATTGATTTACAATGTTCTGTCAATTTCTGCTGTACAGCAAAGTGACCCAGTCATACATATACATACATTCTTTTTCTCACATTATCTTCCATCATGTTCCATCACAAGGGATCAGATATATAGTTCTCTGTGCTATACAGCAGGATCTCATTGCCTGTCCACTCCAAATACAATCGTTTTCATCTACTAACCCCACTCCCAATCCATCCCACTCCCTCCTGCTCTCCCCTGGCAAACATGAGTCTGTCCTACATGTCCATGATCTTTTCTGTTTTGTAGATAGATCATTTGTGCCACATTTTAGATTCCACATATAAGTGATATCATATGGTGTCTGTCTGTCTTTCTCTTTCTGGCTTACTTCACTCACTATGAGAGTCTCTATTTCCATCCATGTTGCTGCAAATGGCATTATTTTGTTCTTTTTTATGGCCAAGTACTATTACATTGTATATATGTACCACATCTTCCTGATCCATTCATCCACAGATGGGCATTTAGGTTGTTTCCATGTCTTGGCTATTGTGAAGAGTGCTTCAATGAACATATGGGTGCGTGTGTCTTTTTCAATGAATTTTTTGCCCTGATATATGCCCAGGAGTGGGATTCCTGGGTCATATGGTAGTTCTATACTTAGTTTTCTGGGGTATTTCCATACTGTTTTCCAAAGTGGTTGTACCAATTTACATTCCCATCAACAGTGTAGGAGGGTTCCCTTCTCTCCACACCTTCTCCAGCATTTGTTATGTGTTGACTTGTTAATGATGGCTACTCTAACTGGTGTGAGGTGGTACCTCACTGTAGTTTTGATTTCCCTTTCTCTAATAATTAGTGATAATGAGCATTTTTTCATGTGCCTGCTGCCATCTGCATGTCTTCTTTGGTGAAATGCCTATTTAAGTCTTCTGCCCATTTTTTAATTGGGTTGTGTGCTTTTTTGTTGTTGAGTTGTATGAGTTGTTTGCTTATTTTGGAGCGTGAACTTTGCTGGTTCAGTCATTTGCAAAAATCTCCCATTCTGTGGGCTGTCTTTTTGTTTGTTTTTAATGGTTTTCTTTGCTGTGTAGAAGCTTTTGAGTTTAATTAGTCCCATTCATTTATTTGTATCTTTATTGTCTTTATTCTAGGAGGTGGATCAAACAAGATGTACAAGTCTGAATGACTAGCAGTAAGACTGGGTGAGCTCTTAGAATCATCTTGTATTCTGGAGAAGAGAAAAATACCTCACAGTAGAAAAATCATCTGATGAGGACATCAGAGAACTTTGTAAAATGCCACATCATCTACCTCATTAAAGAAAGCATGGATCTCAAGAAATTTAAAGTAGTGAAGTTTTACTTATAACAAAATCAAGTGCTTTCATGTAGAATGAAGCCAGGACACAACCTTTTTTTTTTTTTTTTTTGCCTTTTGCCTTTTGTCCTTTTAGGGCCGTATCCGCCGGAGGTTCCTAGAGGCCAGGGGTCTAATCAGAGCTGTTGCTGCCAGCTATGCCAGAACCACAGCAACACCAGATCCGAGCCACGTCTGTGACCCACACCACAGCTCATGGCAATGCCGGATCCTTAACCCACTGAGCAAGGCCAGGGATCGAACCTGCAACCTCATGGTTCCTAGTTGGATTCGTTTCTGCTGTGCCACAATGGGAACTCCATGGACATGATTTTTAATTTTTTTTCCCATTCATTACCATTTTCTTTTGGAAAAAATTTAAAAGAAGGAAGAGCATTAAAGTTATCTTAAATTTAAAGTTTCACTGGAAAGGCATCACTTCCAGGAAAACCCAGTAATATTATTATCCTTTGTCCTCACTAAATATTATTAGGAAAGTCTTTGACAGATACCATTTTGTAACTTTTGAACAAGTGGCCAGCTAAAAATACCACATTGAGACTGAATCAGTTTAGGCTTAGGCAAACTAAAAAGTGATGTAAAAAAACTGCAGGTGTCTAAATATAGTGTTCAGACTGCAGGACTACTAAGGACTGGAGAGGAGTCACAGAATGGGGTGAAGATGGCTGGTTCTATGTACAGGGAATTTGCTGGCAGGCCTTGCTTTCTGTTTGGAGGACTTGGTTTTCACACTTTGCTGGGGGAGAAATAGGATTTCAGAAACCTAAGAAGTTTTTGAAGAACACTTTTATTTTTCGCAAATTATATTGTAAAATGCCCTTTTTTTTTTTTTTTTTTTGGCCAGGATATACAGTGGCTTGAACTAGGATCCCAGTTCCCAGACTAGGGATTGAACCTGGGCCAAAGCAATGAAAGTGCCCAACACTAACCCTAGACTACCAGGGAACTACCGAAAAGCTTTAAAAGAAAATAAACTAGAAAATTTAAAAAAAATTATCAAAAATAGAGTGCAGGTATGATTTCCAAAGAACAGAAGGTAATGTTTATTTGTTTATAAGGGTGTGTGACTTAATGATAAAAATATTTATTAATTGATGTCAACCTTTACTTGGAAAAAGCCGAGCATTCACTCACAAACTAAGGTTCCCCAGGTTTCTTTTTCAAATCTTCTAGCTTTTTAAGGTACTCATTCCTTTCTCATTATCCTGGGATTGGCGGCGTCTACACAAAATCAAAACAGTGTTTTCTGACAGGATGGAGGATAATGTGAGAAAAAGAATGTATATATATATGTATAACTGGGCACTTTGCTGTACAGCAGAAATTGATACAACATTGCAAATCAACTATAATAAAAAATTTAGGGAGTTCCCGTTGTGGCGCAGTGGTTAACGAATCCGACTAGGAACCATGAGGTTGCGGGTTCGGTCCCTGCCCTTGCTTAGTGGGTTAACGATCCGGCGTTGCTGTGAGCTGTGGTGTAGGTTGCAGACACGGCTCGGATCCCGCGTTGCTGTGGCTCTGGCATAGGCTGGTGGCTCCAGCTCTGATTCGACCCCTAGCCTGGGAACCTCCATATGCTGCGGGAGCAGCCCGAAGAAATAGCAAAAAGACAAAAAAAAAAAAAATTTAAAAATAGTGTTTTCTGTAAATTTTGGTCTCAGTCTTCAGGGTCAACAGTAGGTTAAATAAGCAATGGAAAATTTTCTGCATCTTCTCAGTAGGGCCTGTGAATGCTTTTAAAACAAAAAACTATGAAAGGTACTCATGGATATGGTTCCATGGAATCTTTATGGTTCCAGTCTGTAGGCCAGACAGGACTGTCTTGATTTTTTTTTTTTTTCTTTAACAGCTGCACCCTGTGGCATATGTAAGTTCCCAGGCCAGGGGCTGAATTGGAACTGCAGCTTCCAGCCTACACCACAGCCACAGCAATACGGATCCGAGCCACATCCACAACTTTCACCACAGCTCTCAGCAATGCCGGATCCTTAACCCACCAAGAGAGGCCAGGGATCAAACTCGCATCCTCAGGGAGACAACGTTGGGATCTTCCACAATGGGAACTCCTTTCTCTATTTCTTAAAAGAATTTTCTGGAACTTGACTCACTTAAAAAATTGTGGAGGGTAAGGCCTTCCACTTTAACAGCTTCAGCCTGCAGTGTTGACTAAACTGGTAATGCAGAATAAATCAGAGATGAAACACACCAGGAATGTGGAGGAGTTGACACTGCAGAACCATTTCTTCAAGAACCAAGCAATGGCAATTGCAGTCTATACAGGAACCCACTCTCAGGAAAGCTAGGCATGCCTTTAGAAGGTGAATGGTGTTTACTTATCAGTTTTGGTGAAGCTAGCAACAGGAAAAAATTATTTAAAAGGGGGAAAGTTACCACCACCAAGGAATACTTGAATACTCGATGGGTCCAAATCTGTGATTTGCCTGTAAAAATCAATCTCAGAAACCTTACATTTGAGGTAAATACTCCTGCAAAGAACCAACTGGATAATGAAGAATATCCTCCTAATGTCCTATTTGTTTGAGTCTCTCTCTTCCTTTACCTCTTGAACATTTTAAGCAGACTTAAAGTTCCTTTCAGGTTGCTCTATCATCTATAGGTTCTTGGTTCTATCCACAAATGGGCTTTGTTTTTTTCCCTAAGTTCAGCTCCAGTGAGAGTTGCCTTTTGTGAGACTTTCTACTGTGGGTTGAAAAGTTATCTCAATGAAGAGGCTGGGGAACATGGCTAGGTTTTTTCCTGCTGTTGTTTTCAGTCCTTGGACCAGTTTTCATTTTTGTTTCCTTGGCTTGGGGCTTCTGCACTTTTTCTGTAGCCTAACTTTATGGCCCCATCTCAAGTGAGTAGACCTTTACTGGAAAATGGAGGCCCCTTTCTGGCCCCTGCTTTGAGATAAGGAGCTCAGGTCCATCTCTGAGCTACTTTCAGAGACAGGGTTTTTTGTTTGCCTTTTAGGGCCACACTTGGACCATATGAAAGTTCCCAGGCTAGGGGTTGAATCAGAGCTACAGCTGCCAGCCTATACTACAGCCACAGCAACTTGGGATATGAGCCATGTCAGTGACCTACACCACAGTTCATGGCAATGCTGTATCTCTGACCCACTGAGCGAGGACAGGGATCGAACCTACCTCCTCATGGATACTAGTTGGATTCATTCCAATTGGAACTCAGAAAGCAGTTTTATCCCCTCTAAAAGTTTGACATAGCCACTAAAATTCACAACTGCCAAATCACTAGAATTTCACATTAAAACAAGTCTGAAAATGTTTTTATGTACAACATGATGCAGTCAAAACCACACTGGCCCAGGAGTCAGAAGACCTGAGCTCTAGACAAGTCCAGCTCCAAACTGGCTGTGTGACTGAAGCCAAGTTTGTTGACCATTCAGGGTCTTGGGAGAAAACCAAGAACTTGGAACTCCAGCAGAGTGCTAATGCCTCTTCCAGCTCTAAAATGCCCTGATTCAGTGAAACACTATCTTTCACCTCCGGGGCCTAGTAGGAGGCCTGGGTGGAGGGCAGCATGTGCTTGAGAGGAGGGATCTTTTATAAAAAGTCCCTGGATTTCAGCTCCAAAGATTATGAAGCTTCTCCTTTAAAATGGCTACTAGACACATCAGCATTTCAAACACCATTGTCTGTGACAGGGAGCTCAGGGAGATTAGGAAGTAGACAAATTTTGTTTTTGTTTTTGTTTTTCATGCTGAGCTCAGTATGTAAACATTAACTGTTCATACACTTTATTCAGCATTCCCCATTCATTTTTCATGAACACATAAAACATATCAAAGGAATATAGGCTTTACTTCTTAGTTTTTCTCTCAGTATTACAGACAGACTCATTTTCCTCTGTCAGCAAACCTGAAGGCTAGAGTCTTAGTTTAGTTGTAAGCAATGTCTCATTGAAACAGAAAAAGCTTCACAGAATAGGACATCACCACCCCACCCCGCCTTCCTCCTCTCCTGTCAGGCAGTGTGTGTAGTTATACAAACAGCCTCTGGAAACAAACACTGTGTACAACTCAAACAGACATCTAAGTACATCAGAGGCAGCAGCTTGGGCAGGCACAGAGCAGGCAAAGAGTAAGCACCAGAGCAGGACTGAACTGAGCCTCCCAGAACTTCTCCAGGGCCTGCAGCACCTACTCCATCAAAAATCCTTGCCTTAACCACTATAACCCATGTGCTATAGAGCATCATATTGGGGCATCTCTCCTCAGAAGTTAATGCACAGATACATTCATACCTGAGGGGAAAAAAGATCACTCCAGGAGAGCTCAAAGTTGATAGTCAATAATTCTGTGTTCCATATGATGGAAATTAGGTAGAAAGAGTACTAAGTTCAGAATTTGGAAACATGGGTTCTAGTCCTGACTCAGTCTGAAATTCTGAGACCATGACCAAATCATTTAGCATCTCTGGGTCTTACTTTTCTTATAAAATCAGTAGGTTTGGAAAAATGGTCTCTAATACATCTATCAGTTCTAAAGTTCTACTAGCCTATGATAAAGTTACTAAGAAGGAGGAGAACATGGTTCATATTATAGACCAAACCTAGCTCATTACATGGGAGCATTAAAATATGTAGATTTCAAGGCCTCTCTGCAGACCCTCACAGGGCTTGGGAAGTGGTTTGCAAAGCTCCTTGGAAGATCCTGATGATGAACCAGAACTGGGAACCACTGGCCTTAAGCTAACAGAACTGATTAAACTGTATGACCAAAAAGATAACACCGAGCTGGCTGGGTCAACCTGGGAGGCAATCAGTATAACCGGCATTCTGTGAGGATAATTAGTATTCATATAAATGAGTTGGGAAATGTCTATTTGATTTGCAGATGCTAGTAAACTTGGGAATGGAATCAATATTCCAGAAAAACTTTAGAGACTAAATGGATACTTTATAGTGGAAACCAAAAGTATAAAGATCTAAGAGGAAAGACCTAACGTGGTACTCCTGATGAAGAAAGAAAATTCTAAGATGAGGTTGGTAAAGCTTTATGTCAGAAAAAGACCTAAAGTTAGAGTGGATGACAAACTGGCCAGGAACTAGAAATGGGCACAGACTTGGGGGTAGATGTAAGAATTGACTAAGGCCATCCTCATTGGGCATGATTCCGAAACACGAAAATTCCCATTATAATAGCTAAACAAACACCAGTCCTTCAAAAACAGGGTTCACATTTCTGTTGCCATGGGATAGCAGATGTAATTGCATAAAGGTACAAATTTCACTGCTAGCTCTTCATTCAAAAATCACATTATAAATAACGGATGTGCACTGTGATCACATGATCAGTGACAAATCACATCTCTTCTTTCAAAATCTGTTGGTGACTGGTCACTATGAATCTGTTATTCAGGTTTACACACAAACAATAAAGTGTCTGGTGGGCTTGTCTTCCAGTGATAAACCCAATAATGGATAAAGAGAATTGGCCAACAAAGAGTAAAAAAGTCATAATGCTGGAATGTAAACAGTTACAGAAGAAACAGTTAAGCGTGGAATTGTTGACACTGCTGCCATTCGAGAGACTAGATATGCACCAGAGGAACTCAGGGAAGGCAAACTAATCACCATAATGAGGAAAGTGGTTGTGATGAAAAGGAGGAAGATGTCCCAGAGGAAGGGATGCTGGCAAAAACTGCACATTAAAGGAATTCTTGGAGCTATTTCATGACATTGATAGCACAAAGGATAAAATGTTGGAAGCTGATTCCAAACTTAGGAAGGAGTATGACAAAACACCAAGGCACAGAAGGGATGTGTGCCCAATATGGTAAGTTATATGACAAGGTGGCAAGCACTATTCAGACTACTCTGGATAAGTTTTTTACAAAGAAATAAAACATTTAAATTCTTAATGTTTTAAATTACAGTATACTAGTTTTTTTTTTTCCTTTTTTCTTTTTAAGGTCATTCCTGCAGCATATGGAAGTTCCTGGGCTAGGGGTTGAATTGGAACTGCAGCTGCTGGCCTACACCACAGTATACTAGTATTAGGTTGACTGTGTTTTTAATTTCTCTATACATGTATAACTAACAGGAATAGTGCTTTAAAACTTTTGACATACGTTTATGTACCATTATTTTCCCACTGATTATTAATACCCCTATGCTCCAAACTCAGCCTGCATAGTCATTTTTACAGTCTCACACCACTGTGTAAAGCAAAAAACACTGTATTTAGGAATCATGAGGTGAGTTTCTCATTGTTAGTACTTATCAGATATTTCTACAGCACTGGATCCAGTTCAGACATTATAACCAAAGACTGACATGGAGAACTTGGAGGAGATGTTGAAAGCAATAATAAGTAAGAGGCTAAAAAAAAAAAGCAGGCCATAGAAAAACATGTAAGGAAACAGATTTTTGTTACTGAAAAGAAAGTGGAGGTGCAAATTAACCATGGCTGATCTTAAGGGACTTTTACATAATGGATACTGACTAGTCATTACACATCTCCACTAAAGAATGAACAGATAAAAATTAATTTTAACTGCAATAGGACTGACCTGGGTTCACTGAAGAATGAACTTACAAAACAGTGAAAAAGGTACTATATATCAGAACATGTTTCAAAGCAAGCTGTGTAATTTTCCTTCTGGAGGTCCTAAAACATAGAATCAGTTCTTATACATCTGAAATGGTTTAAGTTTTGAAGATGATCTGCATGACCTTTCAAGGTTCCTGCCACAGCTAAGATGCTATGATTTTTTACCACTGTGGGACTTTATCTTACCCTAAGCTGCCAATGATTTCTGAGCGCTGTACTTAAACTGTTCTTTGCTTTGCACATTCAGCTCTCTTTGTCCCAGATCTTCTCTAGTTAAAGGGCATTAGATTATGAAGTGGAACTCTGATGGGAAAGCAAAGCTGCAGAACAATCCCGTTTTCCGTGAGGCTCTGTGATAGGGACTGCAGCAGCTTTGATGTATGCAGCTCCCATAGCATCAGTGCATCCATACAAATGAGCCCCAAGTGCCTGGGACAGATCCTACTGCTGCTGCCTTCTGTGACCTCATATAAGCTCTCCTTCAGAGCCCTGGTTTGGGTTTGAAGCACAGATATTCACAAAAACTGATCGCCAAACCAGGCTTATGAATACCCTCCCAGGACCAAGTATTCACAGTGAGTACAAAAATGGACCTTTTGAGCTCTCTTTAGTACTAACAACTCTTGAATTATAACACAGACAATTGTTCCACAAGAAACACACAATCTCTTCACCTCTAGAATGTTCAGGGCTACCAGGTGAGGGAATACTTGCTATTTTTAAACCAGTCACTGACCTGTTCTCCATTTTTCCATTCTCTGTGTTCCATTTATGTGTTAGCTCTACAAAATTTAAGATAGACTCCAATATTCTTCATGAGACGGCTCAATAATGAAATCTCTACACAGTACAATGTACTGGCTTTGCATCTTTCTTCCAACAATTAGATTTCCAGGGAGAAAACATGTAAGAGGCAAAACCCAAACACTGACTGCCCAGAGCTCCGAACAAGATGAAGTATGAGAGACAGAAGCTCATTAACTATAAGTTACCTGAGGATAAGGCATCTCTGATTTAAAAAAAGTACTACTGGGAGTAGAGTATTTGCTTTCTTTTATAAAGTTGGATTTATAAATAGAGACTATAAATATTCTCCACAAATGAATCTTACAACAGAATTGAAATTTGTTCTTTCAGCAGACTTCTAATGAGATGTTTTTCTGACTTTTGTTTGCTTTTGTTTTCATTTGACTCACAGATTCAGACTTGAGTATTGTCCCTGTAGCAGAAATAATGCAGTTTTGGTTGGGCATTCCTGAGTATGACCAATTATCTATTTGAAGAGAAAGCTGTGAATCCTTAAAAGAAAAAATAATAAGATTACTTAATTTTTCATTTAAATTTAAGGTTGAACGTGGAGACTAAACAACATGCTACTAAACAACCAATGGATCACTGAGGAAATCAAAGAGGAAATTTAAAAATACCTATAAGCAGATGACAACAAAGATATGACACTCCAAAACCTATGGGATGCAGCAAAAGCAGTTCTAAGAGGGAAGTTTATAGCAATACAAACCCACATCAGGAAACAAGAAAAAGCTCAAATAAACAAGCTAACTTTATATCTAAAGCAACTAGAGAGAGAACAGATGAGACCTAAAGTTAACAGAAGGAAAGAAATCATAAAGATCAGAACAGAAATCAATGAAATAGAAATGAAGAAAACCATAGAAAAGATCAATGAAACGAAAAGCTGGTTCTTTGAAAAGATCAACAAAATTGATAAACCCTTAGCCAGACTTATCAAGAAAAAAAGAGAGAGGACTCAAATCAATAAAATTAGAAATGAAAAAGGAGAAGTTACAATGGACATCACAGAAATACAAAGGATCATATCAGACTACTATATGTGACCATATGCCAATAAATTGGAAAACCTGGAAGAAATGGACAAATCTTAGAAAAGTACAATCTTCCAAGACTAAACCAAGATGAAGTAGAAAAGATGAATGGACCAATCACAAGAACTGAAATTGAAACTGGGATTAAAAAACTTCCAACAAACAAAAGTCCAGGGCCAGATGGCTTCACAAGTGAATTCTATCAAACATTTAGAGAAGAGCTAACACCTCTCTTTCTGAAATTATTCCAAAAAATTACAGAGGAAGGAACACTCCCAAACTCATTCTATGAGGCCACCATCGCCCTGATACCAAAACCAGACAAAGATTTCACAAAAAAAGAAAACTACAGGCCAATTTCGCTGATGAACATAGATGCAAAAAACCTTCAACAAAATACTAGCAAACCAAATGCAACAATACATTAAAAGAATTGCACACCATGATCAAGTGGGACTTATCCCAGGGATGCGAGGATTCTTCAATATCTGCAAATCAATCAGTGTGATACACCATATTAACAAACTGAAGAATAAAAACCCTATGATCCTCTTAGTAGATGCACAAAAAGCCTTTGACAAAATCCAACAGCCATTTCTGATAAAAACCCTTCAGAAAGTGGGCATAATGGGAACCTACTTCAACACAATAAAGGCCATTTACGTCAAACCCAGAGCTAACATCATTCTCAATGGTGAAAAGCTGAAAGAACTCCCGCTGAGATCAGGAACAAGACAAGGATGTCTGCTCTAGCCACTACTATTCAACATAGCTTTGGAAGTCCTAGCCACAGCAATCAGAGAAGTAAAAGAAAGAAAAGGAATCCAAGTTGGAAAGGAAGAAATAAAACTGCCACTTTGGAGTTCCCGTCGTGGCGCAGTGGTTAACGAATCCGGCTAGGAACCATGAGGTTGCGGGTTCGGTCCCTGCCCTTGCTCAGTGGGTTAACGATCCGGCGTTGCCGTGAGCTGTGGTGTAGGTTGCAGATGCGGCTCGGATCCCGCGTTGCTGTGGCTCTGGTGTAGGCTGGTGGCTCCAGCTCCGATTCAACCCCTAGCCTGGGAACCTCCATGTGCCGTGGGACCGGCCCAAGAAATAGCAACAACAACAACAACAACAACAAAAAGACAAAAGACAAAAAAAAAAAACAACTGTCACTCTTTGCAGATGACATTATACTATACCTAGAGAATCCTAAAGACTCTACCAGAAAACTGTTAGAGCTCATCAACGAATCTGGCAAAGTAGCAGGATACAAAATTAATACACAGAAATCAACTGCATTTCTATATACTAACAATGAAAGATCAGAAAGATAAATCAGGGAAGCAATCCAGTTCACCATCACATCGAAAAGAATAAAATACTTAGGAATAAACCTACCTAAAGAGACAAAAGACCTATACTTTCAACAGCACTGATGAAAGAAATCAAAGATGACACCAACAGATGGAAAGACATACCATGTTCTTGGATTGGAAGAGTCAATATTATCAAAATGACTATACTACCCAAAGCAATCTACAGATTCAATGAAATCCCTTTCAAATCACTAAGGACATTCTTCACAGAACTAGAACAAAATATTTTAAAGTTTGGAAGCATAAAAAACCAAGAATAGCCAAAGCCATCCTGAGAAAGAAAAGTGGAGCTCGAGGAATCAGGCTCCCTGACTTCAGACTATGCTACAACGCTGCAGTCATCAAAACTGTATGGTACTGGCACAAAGACAGAAATATACATCAGTGGAACAAGATAGAAAGCCCAGAATTAAACCCATGCACCTACAGTCAACTAATCTATGACAAAGGAAGCAGGAATATACAATGGAGAAAAGACAGCCCCTTCAAGAAGTGGTGCTGGCAAAACCTGACAGCCACATGGAAAAGAATGAAATTAGAACACTCCCTAACACCATACACAAAAATAAACTAAGAATGGATTAAAGACCTAGATATAATACCAGATACTATAAAACTCATAGAGGAAAACATAGGCCAGACACTCTCCAACATAAATGACAGCAACATCTTCTCAGATCCACTTCTTAGAGTATTGACAGTAAAAACAAAAATAAACAAACGGGACTTAATTAAACTTAAAAGTTTCTGCACAGCAAAGGAAACCCTAAACAAAACAAAAAGACAACCCACAGAATGGGAGAAAATCTTTGCAAGTGAATCAACTGACAAGGGATTAATCTCTAAAATTTATGAACACCTCCTACAGCTCAATATCAAAAAAAACAAACAACCCCATAAAAAATGGGCCGATCTAAACAGACAATTCTCCAAAGAAAACATACAGATGGCCAAAAAACACATGAAAAGATGTTCAACATCACTCATTATTAGAGAAATGCAAATCAAAACCACTATATGAGGTCCCACCTTACACCAGCCAGAATGGCCATCATCCAAAAGTCTATAAACAGTAAGTGCTGGAGAGAGTGTGGAGAAAAGGGAACTCTCTTACACTCTTGGTGGGAATGTAAATTGGTGGAACCACTGTGGAAAACAGTATGGAGATTCCTCAGAAAACTAAACATAGAACTTCCATTTGATCCAGCAATCCCACTCCTGGGCATCTATCCAGAGAAAATCATGACTCGCAAAGACACATGTACTCCAGTGTTTACTGCAGCACTAAATACATGGAAGACATGGAAACAACCCAAGGCATGGAAACAACCTAAATGCCCATCGACAGAGGAGTGGATAAAGAAGATATGGTACATATACACAATGGAATATTAGCCATTAAAATGAAAGAAATAACGGCATTTGCAGCAACATGGATGGACCTAGAAATTATCATGCTAAGTGGAGTCAGTCAGACAATGAGACACCATCATCAAATGCTATCACTGACATGTGGAATCTCAAAGTAGGACACAATGAACTTTGCAGAACAGAACTGACTCACAGCCTTTGAAAAACTTCTGGTTTCCAAATGAGACATATTGGGAGGTGGGGGGATGCACTGAGGGTTTGGGATGGAAATGCTACAAAATTTGATTGTGATGATCATCGTACAACTATAAATGTAATAAAATTCATTGAGTAATAACAAAAAATATATAGAATGTATATGTATAAAAAATAAATTTAAGGAGTTCCCGTCGTGGCGCAGTGGTTAACGAATCCGACTAGGAACCATGAGGTTGCGGGTTCGGTCCCTGCCCTTGCTCAGTGGGTTAACGATCCGGCATTGCCGTGAGCTGTGGTGTAGGTTGCAGACGCGGCTCGGATCCCGCGTTGCTGTGGCTCTGGCGTAGGCCGGTGGCTCCAGCTCTGATTCAACCCCTAGCCTGGGAACCTCCATGTGCCGCGGGAGCGGCCCAAGAAATAGCAACAACAACAACAACAACAAAAGACAAAAGACAAAAAAAAATAAAAATAAAAATAAATAAATTTAAGGTTGACATTATATATACATGTAACCAAACACTTTTAGAGCTTAACAAAGAGTCTACTCCCTATTGCACATGTACAACACTGCTTCAGCTTCTGATACAGGTATCTTAACTTATAGGCTAGACAACAATGATCAGACACTTTGTTCTTTCACAGGCTCATGGAAGATTCTACAAGGAGGTTGGGAGAACAGGATCATCTGAAAATAACCACTATGAACTAAAATAAAACAATAACTATCATCCAGCCACTTTTTAGGTGCAATTTGATTTTTTTTAAGTAACAGAATGGAATGCAACAGTTCTAGAACCAAGAGAGGTTCTCCTTTCATAATATTTGTATAGGGTTGCTCTAGATTTTTCAGTGGTGGCCAAGAGAACTTTGTGTTAATGGAAATGTTCCATTCCCGCACTAATGCAGAGGTCATTGACCACTTGTGGTGTGATGCAACTTGAAATGTGGTTAATGCAACCGAGGAAAGGCACTTTTCGTTGACTTCAATTTTAATTTAAATAAAACACAAGTGGTTAGTGGCTAGTACAATGTGGATGTAGAACCATGGTTCCCAAATCTACCTACACAATGAAATCACCAAGGGAGCCTAAAAAAATATCCTCACTTCCTAGACTCTTTCTAATTGATTCTGACTTAATAGGTCTGCATAGAGACCAGTATTGGTATTTTTTTTAAGTTCACTAAATGATATTAAAACTTTTTACTTTTTTAACAGTAGTTTTAGATTCACAGCAAAATTAAGAGGAAGGTACAGAGATTTCCCATATACCTCCTGCTCCCGTACAAGCACAGCCTCTCCTTCTATGGGCATGCCCTAACAGATCAGTATACTTGCTACAATTGATGAACCTACATTGACACATCATAATTACCCAAAATCCTTAGTTTACATTACGGCTCATTGTTGGTGTCAACGAGCATTTGTACAAACCCATGGTCATACATTCCATGGGTTTGTACAAATGTATAATGACATGTTCCCATCATTATAAACACAGAGTATTTTCATGGCCCTAAAATTCCTCTGTGCTCTGAGTTTCACCACCACTGAAGAATATCCATTGTCTGGGTGTACTGCAGTTTATTTATCCATTCACCTCATGAAGAACATCTTGGTTACTTTTAAATTTTGGCAATTACAAACAAGGCTGCCACAAATATCTGTGTGGGTTTCTGTGTGCAAATAAAATTTCAACTCCTTTGGGTAAATACCAAGGAGCACAATTGCTGAACACATGTGAAGTGTATGTTTCCTTGTTGTAAGAAGCCACCAAAGTGCCTTCCAAAGTGGCTGTATTATTTTGCATTCCCACCAGCAATGAATGAGAGTTCTTATTGCTCCACATCCTCCCCAGCATTTGGTGTTGTCAATGTTCTAAATTTTGGGCATTCTTAAGGATCCGGCATTGCCGTGAGCTGTGGTGTAGGCCGCAGACACAGCTCGGATCTGGCATTGCTGTGGCTCTGGTGTAGGCCAGTAGCTGTAGCTCTGATTGGACCCCTAGCCTGGGAACCTCCATGTGACACAGGTGCAGCCCCCCCGCCAAAAAAAAGACTAAATTTTGGGCATTCTAATAGATGTGCTGTGTATCTCATTGTTTTTGTTTGCATTTCCCTGATTACAATCTGGTGTGCAAGCATCTTTCCACATGCTTATTTGTCATCCATGAATCTTCTTTGATGAAGTGCCTGTCAAGATCTTTGGCCCATTTTTGTAATAGAGTTATTCATTTTCTTATTGTTAAGTTTTAAGAGTTCTTTGTATATTTTGTATAACAGCTCTTATCAGATGTGTTTGATCAGTATTTTGCAGGTATTTTCTTCCAGTCTGTGGCTCATTTTCTCTTTCTCTTGACATTGTCCATCCTAGAGCAGAAGTCTTTATTTTAATAAGTCCATCTTATAATTTCTCTTTCACGGATTAATGTGTTTAGAGTTGTATCTAAAAACTCACCACTATTCCCAAGGTTATCCAGGTTTTCTTCTATGTTATCTTCTAGCAGTTTTACTGTTTTACAGTTTTGTATTTTACATTTAGGCCTATGATCAATTTTGAGTTAGTCTTGTGAAGAGTGTAAGGTCTGTTTTCTCAATCCACTTAGAAATGATATCATCTATAAACAAAAGTTTTATTTCATCCTTTCCAATCTGTTTAAATTTTATTTCCTTTTCTTGTCTTATTGTATTCATCAGTACTTCTAGTACAATGTTGAAAGGAGTGATGGGTACAACTTCCAGTAATAAGACAAATAAGTTCTGGGGATGTAGTGTACAGCAACATGACTAAAGTTAACAAGGTTATATATCTGAATATTGCTAAGAGAATATATTTTAAAAGTTGTCATCACATACACAAAAACTGTCACTATGTGAGGTGATGGAAGTGTTAACTAACCTCATCATGACAATCATTTTGCAATATATACATATATTTTTTTTGAGTTCTGAACCAGCCTTCCATATCTGGGATAAATCCTATGTAATCATAATATATAATTATTCTTGTTCATTGTTGGATTCAACTTGCTAATCTTTTGTTGAGGGTTTCTACATCTATGTTCAAGAGAGACATTGGCCTGTAGTTTTCTTTTCTTGTAATGTCTTTGTGTGGTTTTGCTGTAAGGGTAACACTGGCCCACGGAATGAATTAGGTAATATTTCCTCTACTTCTATCCTCTGAAAAAGACTGCAGAAAATTGGTATAATTTTGCCTTAAATGTTTGGTAGAACTCATCTGAGCCTGGTGCTTTCTGTTTTGGAAGGTTATTAATTATTTCTTTAATAAATATAGGCTATTCAAATTTTCTATTTCTTCTTGTGAGAGTCTAGGCTAATCATGTCTTTCAAGGAATTGGTCCGTTTCATCTAGAACATCAAATTCATGGGCATACAGTTCTTCACAGTATTCCTTTACTAGCTTTTAATGTCCATACCATAATCTGTAATGATGCCCATTTATTTCATATATTATTAATTTGTGTCCCTCTATTTCTTTTCTTTTTTTTTTTGTCTTTTGTCTTTGTTGTTGTTGTTGTTGCTATTTCTTGGGCCGCTCCCGCGGCATATGGAGGTTCCCAGGCTAGGGGTCGAATCGGAGCTGTGGCCGCCAGCCTACACCAGAGCCACAGCAACGCAGGATCCGAGCTGTGTCTGCAACCTACACCACAGCTCACGGCAACGCCGGATTGTTAACCCACTGAGCAAGGGCAGGGACCGAACCCACAACCTCATGGTTCCTAGTCAGATTCGTTAACCACTGAGCCACGACGGGAACTCCCCACTTGCTCTCTTTTGATTTGAGTTAGCATGGTATATTTTTCTCTATCCATTTACTTTTCATTTATATGTATCTTTATATTTAAAGTGGGTTTCTGTAGACAACACATATTTGGATGCTGTTTTATGATCCACTCTGTCAAGCCCCATCTTATAATTGGTGCATTTAGACCACTGACATTCAAAGTGATTAGTGATATAGTTGAATTAATATCTACCATAACTGTTACGGTTTGCTACTTACTGCTCGTCATTTGTACTTCTACTCTTGCATTCCTACTCTTTTTCTGTCTTTTGTGGTTTTAACTGTACATTTTGTATGATCTATTTTTTCCCCTTAGGCTATCAGTTATATTTTGTTTTTACTTTTCTGAGGGCTTCCCTAGAGTTTGCAAAATACAGCTGACCCGTGAACAACGTGGGCTTTGAAGGGCTGACCCTCCATACAGTTGAAAACCCACATACAACAATCAGCTATGTACAGTTCCCCTGTATCTGCACCTCCTCTAAATCTACAATTTTGCATCTGCAGATTTAACAAACTGTGGATCATGTAGTACTATAATATGTACTATTGAGAAAATCTGCATATAAGTGGACACAAAATCACACATAAGTTCAAATCCATGTTGTTCTGGGGTCATTAGTGTATTTTCTTTCTTTTCTTTTTTTCAGTTATATATTTTCAATGAATCCAAGTCCACTTTCAAATAACAATACCACTTCATTGGCAGTACCTTAAAGCAAAGAATCTTAATTTCTCCTATTGTCTTTCATATCATTGCTGTTATTCATTTCACTTATATATAAGTATACCCAGTCAAATACACTGTGATCTGTTGGATCAATTAATTTATTTTACTGAAATTTAGTTCTTCCTAAATGGGCTTTCTTTATGTAGATCCAAGCGTCTGACCCATATAATTTTCCGTCTATCTAAAGAACTTTTAATGATTTTTATAAGGCAGGCCTACTGGCAACACATTCTCTCAGTTTTTGTTTGTCTGAGGTCTTTATTTCTCCTTCACTTTTTAATGAAATTTCAGAAAATACAGAATTTTAGGTTTTTTTTTTCCCCAGTCTTTTCTTTTTTTCTCTACTTTTCAGTTTTGGAGGTTTCTATTGAGAAATCCTCAAGCTCAGAGATTCTTTCCTTAGCCATGTCTAGTCTGCTAAGAAACCCTTCAAAGGCATTCTTCATTTCTGTCATAGCATTTTTTATTTCTAGTATTTCCTTTTGGTTTTTTTCTTAGGATTCCTATCGCTCTGTTTACATTGCCCACCTGTTCTTTCATGGTATCTACTTTATCCATTAGAGTCTTAAGCTTAATAATTATAGTTATTTTAAATTCCCTGTATGACAATTCCAATATTCCTACTACACTTGGTTTTGAAGCTTGCTCTGTCTCTTAAAATTGTGCTTTTTTTCTTTTAGTGTGGCTTGTCATTTTTTTTTCTTGATAGCTGGACATGATGTACTGGCTATAGGAAACTACCATAAACAAGTCTTCAGTAATGGATGGTAAGGTGTGTATGTGGCTGGCTGAGGGCAGCACACTATAGTCCTATGATTAAGTCAGTCTTTTTGTGAGTCTGTGCCTTCAGATGGTAAAGTTCAGAAGTGGTTCTCAGTTTTTTCTTCTCCCTTAGGTGGCTAGAGTGAGCTGGAGTTGGGTATTTCCTTTCCTCAGGTCAGTTAGGCTCTGATAATATCTGAGTAGGTTAGGCTCTGGTTAACAAATTTCTCCTGAAGGTCAGTCTTATTAAGAAGAACAGAGCACTCTGTCTTATGTATTTCAAAATAGTACCTCTCCCTGCTCCTAATCCTACCCCCTGAGGTCTCTCTATAGGAAGCATGAGGAAATTTCTCCCCCCTATTTATTGTGTGAATCTGGAGGAGCTCCTGGTGACAAATCTCACAAAATTGTGAGAGACCTCCAATGTATGGGTCTCCTAGTTGTCCATTCTGAGCCTCCAGCCATTTGTCAATTATAGTTCAGGTTTTTCTACCAGTATACTTGTTCCCTTGGTTTCTGCTGACTCACTCTTAAGCTGAGACTCCCTATACCCACCTGTCTCTCCAATCTTTGGGCAGGAGGGAGGAGGGCAGTGATTTGCTCTGTATCCTCTCCTGCATTTTGGATCCAAGAAGAGTTGTTGCATTTTTGGTCTGTTCAGGCTTTTATTTTCAGGACAGGATGGTAACTTCCAAGCTCTTTAGACGGAGAATGGGATACTAGAAGTCTCCCCAGGTGATCTTTTCATTCTGTGACCAGAGTTTGAGAATTACTGCTGTAGAATTTTGCTACTTGAAGTGTTCTGTGTTACTTGAGAGCTTGTTAAAAATTCAGAAGCTCAGGCTGTATCCTGGACTTACTGAAACCAGAAACTGCCATTTAACAAGATCCCCAGGTGATTCACTTGCATATCAAAGCTTAAGAATCACTGCTCTTGAACAGTATTTTCTTCCTTGGCTACACATTAGAATCACGTAAACAGCTTTTCAAAAAATAATACATACATTGGTTCAAAGCTCCCAGTTATTCCAATGTGGGGTTAGTGAGAGAGATACTGCTGGAATGCACCAACATAAATAAGAATGGCTTGGGTATACTCTGGTCATAACAGGCACAGGGAAAGAGAGAAGGTCTGAGCCCCCACCTTCAAGGGGTGAGAAACAGGGGATGTACCTTATGCGAGGAATACCGCTGGCATCCAAGGAAAAGGAACCTCATGATGATGAAGGGTGCCTCTCAAGTTTTATCTGGTTTTTACCCCAAATGGTGTGTTTTATAGCACCTTTGCTCTACATCTCTAAAACCAGGCTTCCTGTTGTCCTGTTCTCTGTCCACTCCTCTCCCCAGCCTGTATGCAGAGAATACTCTTGACATTTCTCAAGAAAACATATTTCTGTTCTAGGAAAGCAGAATGGATCACACTTAATAGTCCTCATTTTGCATTAAAGCTGTAAAGGATATATTCCTACCAACACATTCTCTTGTAGTTCATCACATCCCCTCCAGGATGCCTACTGGCAACAACCTAGGATGCCAGAACTCTTGACAGAACCCAGTCTTTCTCCACACAAGAAACTGTCTCTCTGCCTATTGTGTTTCCTCCCCCAAGTTTTCCTGGCGTAGCTCTGCTGCCAAAGTGAGTGACAATATTCCCTGGACTTGATTTCCAGTGCTAAGTCTTTATAATATTGAAGTCTAACATTAATAGTTTTCTCCCTATAATTTAGAGGATGCTTGCCTATAATGACAAGAAACTATCCCTACTCTTTCAGAAAAACCAAGATGGTCATAGACAACACAAGCAACAATCATTTCAGTCCCCATGACTTCTGTTGTTTCCAAACAACAACAACAAGAATATATTCCTCAGAATTCCTGTTGTGGCTCAATGGTTAATGAACCCAACTAATATCCATGAAGACTCGGATTCGATCCCTGGCCTCACTCAGTGGGTTAAGGATCTGGTGTTGCCATGAGCTGTGGTGTAGGTTGCAGACACGCCTTGGATCCCGTGTGGCTGTCACTGTGGCTGTGGCCAGCAGCTGCAGCTCCTATTTGACCCCTAGCCTGGGAACTTCCATATGCCGGGGGTACTGCCCTAAAAAAACAAAAGACAAAAAAAAAATTAGATACAGGAAAAAAAAAAGATACATTCCTCAAGTCTCATGAGATTGAGGCTTCCCATTTTCCTCCAGCAGGTCTTTAAAATTTTGTCTCCTCTATCTTTCATGTGAGATATTTTCCATTACATTAGAGGGACTTTATTGGATGATGTGATTATTAAAACTACATTTTCTCAACTGGTTCAATGTGGAAATTCAAATACTTTCTATACCAATTCATCAGGGAAAAGAGAGTCACAGCTGCTTACTGATGGTATGATACTTAGCTAAGTTTCTTTCACTACAAAATGGGGTTAAGACTCTTTTGTAGTTCTGTTGTCAAGATTAAATGAGATAATGGATACACAAGGGCCTATAAATTGCAAAGTGCTCTATGAGATTTAGGTATGCTCATTATTAGTTGGTTGGAGAGAAGCTGCTTCCTGGAAGATGAGTACAGAATAATTTCCAGGCACAGTGAAAGTATCAAAAGACAGACATAGATTTTCTGGTGGCAAATCTTTGGACCAGGGAACCAAGGTTTTATTTCTAGTTTCTTGTTAAAGGTCATTGCCAACACCACACATTCCCTGTGACATTTGTTTCAAACAAGCCTACTGACCAGAGGCAATGCATAGGTGATCCAGCAGTTTGGGGGTAGGATGGGGTTGCTGTCTGTTAGGCTTCCTAGCTCGTTCATTTTATGTACAATCCCCCCTCCCCCCAAAAAAAACCCACTGCCATTCACATTGGTTGACACTAAGGCTGAGCATACTAAAGGGGTGCTCTTTCAGATCTAATTATGGCTAGCCAGGGGTTTCTATCCCTGGCAGCACAGCTGCCTTCTACCAGGAAACTAATGAGAGGAGCTTGTGAGATGAAGGATGATTTTGGTATCAGGAAGTTTGCCTGTGATTTGAAAGAAAGAGTTTGCACTCCTAAGTTCTGCCCTGTCGTGAGATAGGCAGGCCTATTTCTACCCAGCTGCCACCTGCCACGCAAGATGACATCACTTTCTAGAACACAGATAATTTCTGTGGACAACCTGCTGGCAATCAGGCACCAAAATGTCTGGGGGAAAAATGAGCTGGGGTCATCAAATGCTGAAGGTAGGAAACAGCAGCTCCAATCCTCAGCTGCTAACAGTGTTTCTTCTCTATTCACAGCTGGCTTTTAAATAACTCCCAAGGTCACCATTTTAGGCAAGTGACTAAAAGTCAAGAAGAGAGCATTATTAAGGGAAATATAAATTAGGTATTTAATTGTTCCAGGACTCCGTCCTTGGCTCTATTCTACCTTAATTTACTACCTTGGTATCTTATCAATTTTCACAGCTTTAAACTCCATTTATAATGAAGACCTCACAATGTTTTATCTTCAGCCCGAACTTTTATCTTAAACTCCAGAATACAGTACTACCTGAGGGACATCTCCATTCAGATGTCTACCAGATATCTCAAACTCCACCAGTCCAACACTGAATTCCTTTTTGTAAATTTTTGTTTTGAAATAATTTCATATTTACAGAAAATTTGCAAGAATATACTAAGAACTCCTGTATTCCCTTCACCCAGATTCCCTAATTCTTAACATTTCTCCATATTTATTTAAGCATTCTTTCTGTGTGTGTGTGTGTTATTGTTAGTTATTTTCTGAGCCATTTGAGAATAAGTTGTAGACATGTTGGTCCATTATTTCCCCAATACTTGTGATGTTTCCTAAGAACAAGAACATTCTTTAAGCACAATGTAATTATCCAAATCAGGGAGGTAACACTGATATGATATTACTATCTTATCTACAGGCCTTATTCACTTGTAAGCCAGTTGTCCCAATATTTTACCATCTATCCACCTGTCTAGCTATCTAGCGAGCAATCTTTTTTCCCTCTTTATCCAGGGTTAAATTCAGAATCACAAGTTGTATTTAGTTGTCAAGTCTTTTTAGTCTTCTTTTATCTGTGATACTTTCACAGCCTGTCTTTGTTTTTCAGGACTTATTGAAGATAGGTTATGGAATGTTCCTGAATTCTTTGAAGATTTTTTAAAAAATTGTGGTAAAATACACACATCATAAAATTTACCATCTTAACCATTTTTAAGTATATACTTCGGTAGTGTTATGTATATTCACATTGTTGTGCAACAAGTTTTTATGGAACTGTTTTCATCTTGCAAAACAAATTCTATATCCATTAAGATGCTCTTAATTTGGGTTTGTCTGAGGTTTACTCATGAGCAGACTGAGGCTGTGCATTTTTAGCAGGAATTCTACAAAAGTGATGTTACATTCTTCTCTGTGTATCATGTAAGGAGGTCATGATGTTAGCTTGTCCCACTACTGGTGATATTAACTTTGCTTAAGATGATAGCTGCCAGGTTTCTCTACTGTGAAGTTACTATTTTCCTTTGTAATAAGTACTCTGAGACTATGAATACATCTTCCTCATCAAATTTTCATCCATTAGTATAGGGTTCACTGATAATTCTCATATAAATCAATTATTACCTTGATACTTGTCAAGTGCTGATTTTTCTAACTTTATCATTCCTTACTCATTTATCATCAGGTATTATACTATAAGCAAAAGCTTTCTTTCTCTCCCATTAATTTATTTATTCACTTATTTGTTATGTCAATATGGATTCATGGACCTCATTTTATTCTATGAGTGATAATCTATTTACTATCACTATTGATTTTGATGCTAACATAGTCCCAGAATTGGCCAATGGAATCCTTTGAAGTTGGCCCGCATGCCTTTTGGACTTGCCCTTATCACTATGTCAGTATCTGCTTACTTTCTGGCACAATAAGATGTCCCAGGCTGACCTTATCCTTTCTCTGGCCCAGCCTGGAATGAGGGATTTCTCCAGGTCCCCTGATTTCTTTACTGGAGAATATATTTTAAAAGCCTACATCTGGGTGCTATGTGTTCACTGTCAGTGGATTTCATTCCTTTCCAGCCTTTTCAGTAAGGGGGTTAAGAAAATATATTTGAGGAGCTCCCATTGAGGCTCAATGGTTATGAACCTGACTAGTATCCATGAGGATGTGGGTTTGATCCCTGGCCTCACTCAGTGGGTTAAGAATCCAGCATTGCCATGAACTGCAGTGTAGGTAGCAGACTCCGCTCAGCTCTGGCATTGCTATGGCTGTGGCATAAGTTGGCAGCTGCAGCTCCGATTCGACCCCTAGCCTGGGAGCTTTAACATGCTTTGGGTGCAGCCCTAAAAAGCAAAAAAAAAAAAAAAAAAAAGAAAAAAAAAGATATTTTAAAGTGCGTATTTGTATCAATTTCTATACCTATTTATCTGTATGTTCAAAACCATGAGTTGCACACCAATAGCTCTAATTCTAATCTTAATCCAACATCACAAAGTTCATTCCAGTCTTTCCTTTTTCCATACTTTCCTTTCCTGACAGTGACCTGGGTCCTATTATTCTCACTTTTACTTAGGTGCTTATTCCCAGAAAGCACCAAAAGTAGTTTGAGAATTCCCAAGTCATACAACACTGGGAAACTAAACTCTTGATCTTTCATTCCAAATGGGCTCCACCCATGGCCTTTTCCATTTCAGCTGATAGCAACTCCATCCTTCTAGTTGCTCAGGACAAAAACCTGGATTTATCCTTGACTCTCTCTCTTTCTCGCTCTCTCTCATGCCCTGTCAGAAAACCCTGTCATTTCTGCCTTCAAAATACATTCAGAATCACTTCCTGTTACTTCCAATGCTACCATGCTGATCCAAACTACCAACACTGTCTTGGGTTCAGCTGTCTCCAACTTGTCTCCTTGCCTCTTAATCAGTCTTTTGTCAAACCAGGATACAGAGTTGTCCTTTTAAAATGTGAGTCAATCTTCTGCTAAAACACTTGCAATGGATTCCGGTTCACTCAGAGTAAAAGCCAAAGTCAATGGCTTGATATATTCTTTTTTTGTTGTTTTTTAAGGGCTGCACCTGCAGCATATGGAAGTTCCTGGGCTACAATCTAATTGGAGCTACAGCTGCCAGCCTACACCACAGCAATGCTGAATCTGAGCAACATCTGCTATCCACAGATGCTGGATCCTTAACCCACTGAGCACGGCCAGGGATTGAACCTGCATCCTCATGGATACCAGAAAGGTTTGTTACCTCTGAGCCACAACCAGAACTCCCAAAGTCAGTGACTTAAAATGGCCCTACACAGCCTGTTCTGTATACCTTTCTGACTTCATCTCTTCTGTCTCCATCACCATACTCCAGCCATACTAGACCCCTTGCAGTTTATCAAACACTCTAGCCACATTGCCATTTAAGACCTTTGCTCCAATTCCTCTGCGAAAACCAATTCCTTCCTTCCCCTTAAGTGCTCAATCTTACTTTCTCAATGACACCCACGCTGATTCCTGGATCTGAGACTACACCCCATTCCCCCGCAGTCTATCCTCCTTATGCTGCTCTAAGTTTTCTTCTTCTGTAACACTAATCACCTTCTTACATACCATATAATTTACTCATTTATAACATTAATTATTTTTTGCTTCTCCTCCACCCCTGTCTCTGTCTCTCTGCCAGAATTTAGGCTCCACGAGGACATAAATATTTGTCTGTTTTATTAGCAGATGTATTCCACATGTCCAGAATGGTGCCTGGCATGCAGCAGGCACTCAAAAATTATTTGGTGATGTTGAATGAATAAATTATTAAGGCTCTAGCCTCAAAAACTACTTCATCTCCTACTTTGGCAATGTAGTCTCATTGAAGAGTTTCTATAAACCATAATTTGATCTATGACCTATGATAGCAGTTTGGGCCAATGGCCCTCATTCATACTTCAGACTAACATTCTCCCAAGAAAGACAGTGTCCTTACCAGAAATTTAGTAACACACCATACCAGTGAGCCAAAGTGCTTCAAATAAATATCAAATAAAAGTTCCAGAGAAAACTGTATACCTTTGTATAACCTGTGGGTGTCTGTATATGAAGCTTCTGCTTTTAACTTCTATAATAGTGAGAGCCTAGAATTTCATTTGCAGTTAATGTACACATTTGACAAATTTGCCCATTTTGGGAGCACTATTTAAAAACCTTCCAGATTGCTGTCTGCTGATCAAAATGGAGATTATCATCCTAACACACTGCATTTCCTAGCACCTACAAGGCCAGGCATTGTTAAGAGAGTACACCAATGGTTTCTGCATTCAAAATCTTGTATGTATTTTCAGTGGTGGAAGCAGATGTGGAAGTAGAAGTGGTGGAAGTGGAAGTAGAAGAGTCTCTGACCTAAAAAAATTAAGAAACATGGCATTTGACTATTTAGTGGAACTCCTTCATTAAGTTTCCGACAACAGGAACCATGTCTTTCCTATTGTCAAATCTCACTGCCTACCGAACTGTAAATAATATTTGCTGAACAAATAAAAATAGGTGAATGAGTAAAGAACAAATGAATGAATCACTGCTGCCTCAGCTCACCCTCCTCCCCTTTCTCTGGCTGTCTAAGGAGATGGACCACAGTGGCACACCAAGGACATCTGAAGGGTAATGATTCAGAGAGTAAGAACCACTCCTTGAAGTTATCACTAGATTTGAGTGGAGAAAACTTTGTAGGAGTGGAAAAGAAATCTTAGAGATGAGAAAGACTTTTGTCTTCCTCTAGCTTTTTCAAAGTTAAGGAGTTTGGGGGAATGTAAATTAGTACAACCTCTAGAGAGAATGTATGGAGGTTCCTCAGAAAACTAAGAATAGAACAACCATATGATTCAGCAATCCCACTTCTGGGTATATATTCAGACAAAAGATTCATTCAAAAAGATACATGCACCCTTATGTTCACTGCTCCCTATTCAAAATAGTCAAGATGTGGAAACAACCTAAACGTCTATCAACAGATGAATGGATAAAGAAGATGTGGTACATATATGCAATGGAGTACTACTCAGTCATAAAAAAGAACAAAATAATGCCATTTGGTGCAACACAGATGGAACTAAAGACTCTCATACTAAGTGAAGTCAATCTGAAAGAGAAAGACAAATACCATAGGATATCACTTAAATGTGGAATCTAAAATAAGCACAAATGAACCTATCTACAAAACAGAAACAGACTCACAGACATAGAGAACAGACTTGTGGTTGCCAAGGGGGAGGGGGGAAGGAGTGGGATGGACTAGGAGTTTGGGGTTAGTAGATGCAAACTATTACATTTAGAGTGGATAAGCAATGGGGTCCTACTGTATAGAACAGGGAACTATATCCAATCTCTTGGGACAGATCATGACGAAAGATAATATAAGAAAGGGAATTTATACATATGTCCGACTAGGTCAATATGCTGTATAACTGAAATTGGCACATTGTAAATCAACTATACTTCAATAAAAAATAAATTTAAAAAATAAAGTTAGGGAATTTTTTGAGGCAATGGGCTCCCAGGGGCTTTAGGACTTTTGTGTATTTCTGGATACTAAGAGGAGTGGCCCAGAGTACAAGCTGTGAGAACTTGCCCGAGGTCCCAGGTTTAAGGGGAAACGGTAGTAACACCTTTATGTTCCTTTCTAGGTTGTTCATCAGGGTAGGAAGGAAGGCAGAAATTCAAATAAGAACCCTGTCCAGGAATAAACATTGTGGATTTATGATGTATCTTTTTGAACCTGAATATATTAGGGCACAGAGGCTACTCCTCTAACAGTGTACCCTGAACTTCAAAGGGATTTTGAAATATTTATTATGCAATTTATGCACCATGTTGACCACAAGGATTCATTTCTATTTATAAGAAAACTACCCACTAAGATTGATCAGGCTATGGTTGAGGACAGAGTCAATCTGTGGAACTGGCTGCATCTGTTCTGCTGAGGGAAATTTCTGCCATGGACAGCTTGACTAGGTATTACCCAAAATACTCCAGAGAAGCAGCAAATTGCCTTCTGTCCCTACTTTATTCACAGAATAAGACCAAAGTGGCTACAGAACATAGTTGCCCAGCAAAATCACAACCAGAGGCTCCATAAGGCCATAGTGATGGCTAAGCTCAAAGATGAAGCCATGTAAGAACCTCCCTAAATCAGATCCCACAAACCATGTTCCTGACAGAGGGAAAGAAAGAGACAAAAGAGAAGTGCACCAAGAAAGAGACAAAAGAGCGGTGCACCAAACACACATTACAATGGAGAAATCTTCCACTTATCCTTCATGCTGAGCAAAAGAGCAGTAACTGGGGGCAGGTATAGTCAAGGTCACACTACGTTACTCAGTATTTCCATGAGTACCTACTGGGCATTTAAAGCACAGTGCTAGGTACAGTGGGGATACTAAGTGAACAAGATGAGAGCCCATGTTCTCTACAGTGGAGATAAACATAAGTGCTAATAACAGCAATGCAAATGAGAGAGATACAGACACATGTGTTTAGAAGAGGTAGTGAGAGTATTTGGCTAGTGATGGTGGGATCTGTTGGTTGTGCTTAATGGACCAGGGAAGGAAGGAGAGGTCTCTTCTCTTTTCTTTTTCTTTCTTTATTTCTTTCTCTTTCTTTCTTTCTTTCTTTCTTTCTTTCTTTCTTTCTTTCTTTCTTTCTTTCTTTCTTTCTTTCTTTCTAACACTTGACATCCTGTCAAGTTTTGAATAGAGAATTTTTTTCCATTTTTTAAAGTTTTATTGAAGTCTAGTGGATTTACAAGGTTGTGATAATTTCTGCTGTAAAACCAAGTGATTCAGTTATACACACATCCATTTTCTCTCAGATTCTTTTCCCACATAGATTATCACAAAATATCGGATAGAGTTCTCTGTGCTATACAGCAGGTCCCTGTTGGCCAATCATTCCATATACCTCAGTGTGCATATGCCAATCCCAAACCTTCAATCCATCCTGATTAGAAAATTAGAAATGATCAGAACTATTCTCTGGAGAGATTAATTAGGCAGTAAGGAAGTTTGTGGGAATGGAAATTGAAAGACAGAGGCAACAGATACTTAGGACGTAAAATCAACAGGTCCAGGAGTTCCCATTGTGGCAGGGTGGAAACAAATCTGACTAGGAACCATGAGGATGCGGGTTTGATCTCTGGCCTTGCTCAGTGGGTTAAGGATCCAGCATTGCCCTGAACTGTGGTGTAGGTGGCAGATGCAGCTCAGATCCTGAGATGCTCTGGCTGTGGTGTAGGCTGGCAGCTGAGCTCCAACTGGACCTCTAGCCTGGGAATCTCTATATGTCACGGGTGTAGCCCTAAAAAGCCAAAAGCCGAAAGCCAAAAGCCAAAAAAAGAAAAAAAAATCACCAGGTCCAGGCTACTGACATGGAACTCAGCAAGAGAGATGAGTAAAAGGTGACAAGGAGAATGCTGGTGTCAGCCAAGAGGAGGGTCCCCAGGAGAAAAAAAGACTTGAGAGAAACAGATGATATGTGGTTTTGGACACACTGAAGTGCTAGTGAAGCTACCTGACAGGCTGTTGGAAATGTGAGACTAAAGCCCTGGGGAGAGGGCTGGATTGGTAAAGCTATAGAGGAGAGAGCATTCTGCATATAAATGGGTGCTGACACCATAAAAATGGATGAGATCAACAAGGGAGAAAGTTAGGAGGAAGGGAAAAGAGGATCAAGGGCAGAACCTTAGGGAATGCCTGCATATAGGATGAGAATAAGAGCCAGACAATGAAACCAAAAGGGCAGTCGTTGGAGCAATAATCTGAGAATTGGCAGACTGTCCCAGGAAACAGAGGAGGAAAAAGGCTCAAGAAAGAATGGGAGGTCACACAGGAATAGATGGAAAGTGCCACAGAGACCAGAGGATGGGAGTTAAGGAAATGCTGGTGAGGCTTCAAGGAGCAGTTTCACTAGACGCGTGGTGGGATCACAAATTAGGTTTCAAGTGCAAGGGTTCTAGAATTGGGTCATTCAATTCATATTTGTGAGCATCCATCTGTCTTTACTTCTTGCCTCCTTTTTCCTTCCTGAACTCGCCATTTGTCCCCTCACTGCTGTGTGCAAGTTTCTAAAGCTTCTTCCTATTAAGGATTCGATAGATACTGACAAATATTGACAAAATGAATGAATGAATTTCTTTAGGAGTCCCCAGGCTCCTAGAAGGTTATTGCTTATTTAGATTTTATTCCCCAGGCAAAGATATACTGAAGACGAATGTTTATTTTCATGGGCTTGGGTTGAAAAGGTTTAGGTCTAAATCCTTGCACCCCTACCACTTACTAGCAGTGTAATTTCAATAAGTGCCAACTGAAAAAAATTATAATAGTTTTCATTTAACAGAGTTGATATGAGGACTAAGTGGGATAATGGACATGGTGCCTAATATATATTGAGGGCTTATTAAATTGTATCACTCTTTATTATGTAGCTGGGTATTATCAAGGGTTACTTATTGAAATAAGTATTTATTAGTGAGAGAGACAATAAATAATACAGAAGAAGCATCTGAAATTGTTTCTGGCCTCACAGGAGTTTACAGTCTCATTAGAAGAGTCAAGGCTGACAGTGATGAGAAAATAAAGGAGCAACACCCAACTAGTGTTAGATGGTCTGGTAATGTCTGTAAGTGAAACAGAAAATGAGGAAGAGGTAGAGATCCAAAATAGAGGTGGGATAGAGATGCTTTCGAAAAGCCATGGGGAGGGAGAGCGAGACAGACAGACAGATACACACACAGAGAGAGAGAGAGAGAGAGAAGAGGTGGTCCAGAGGATGGGTGAACATGCTAAAGCAGATATGCCTGTGCAGGTACTGGAGTCACTTATGACCAGCTTCCTGAATGTGAAAGAGAAGTGATGGGGAGGATGAAATTGGTTATGGCAGGATGGGGCCTGTCAAGACTTGAGCATGGCAGCAGTTCTTGGTGTTTGGTAGCTATTGTTGGGAAGTCCTTGCAAGATTATCTGAAGGTGGAAAGAAAGATGTGGTGGGGAGATTGTCCTCACATGTTGGAGTCAGATAGGCAGAATGAAGTCTGATGCTCATGCAGGACTCCAGAGGATGAAATGCTTCTTTGAATACCATCTAGGACTGGAAGCAAAAAGCTCATTCCAGACTGGACTTGCTCCTAATGAACCAACAGATCTGAATCTTGAGGCTTTACATACTAGGGAACATGAGGGAAGCTGGGACAGAAGTGGGGCAGGTAGATATCAGAGTACAAACCATATGTATATGTGCACCAATGAATAAATGATCATGTGAGTGCATACTTCCGAAATATATACTCCTGGGTACTGCAGAGACTCTAAATCTCCCTAAAGACTCCAGATAGCATCATTCTTTTGACACCTCCAGGTTTTGCAAAGCTACACACTCTAATTACATTTAGTGAGAAACCATCTTAGATCTTAAAGAGTATTTAGCCATTTTATGTCTGTAACAAAAACAGCATTAAATGATAAGGTTTCCTGACCAAATTAAATAGCCTAACCATTCTATTTACAGATGAAAGAAAAGTAACACAGATATGCATGCCTCTTTCGGATTCAGTGACCAACTTCCCAAATATATGCACTGAAAAGATATGATGTTGAGAAGTGTTGGAGGAATGTTTGCCACTAGTGTCATTCACTGATCTCCATTAACAGGATGTCCACTTGCAGGTATATAAATTAATCCAGATTTAACATGATAATCTTTTGGGTTTATCTCAAACACTATTGGTTACCAGAAAGCTACATTTTTTTTTTTAAAAGTTCATTCTCAAATGAAAACACACATTGATTTTTGAAAGTCAACATTTTGCAGTTTGTATTTCTGACTTTAAAAATTTTCTCAAATACCTGAATTTAAGACCATTGTTACTGGCAATACCTAAATTATGAAAAAGGTATATTCTCAGAGTTAATCAGTGCTTCTTTTCTCATAGATTCAATGCTATAAATAATGGTTAGTTTCTATAGACCAGCCATGGACTTAATCCAATGGTGGCGATGTGTGTCCTTAGTGCCTCTTGTACTATGTGGCACGTGCTGTTCTTTAAAAGTGTGCTAAACAAATGCTCTAATCAATCAACAAATAAATGAAGTATAGGCCTATGTTGTTGGGAAAGTAAATAACTCATAAAAACCAACCATCATATATAAAAATGATTCTCCTGGAAAACATGTTCTGAGTCCCAGCTTAGTCACCAGGAACGACCACTTCTAATGGTTCATCCTCTGACTTTGGTGGCTGAATGGAAATTTCTCCCTCAGCTCTGAGAGAAAAGCCAACTGAAGCACCAGCTATCATGGACATTTTCTCACTTCCACTGGGTAAGTCTTATAAAGAAAGAGGGATGAAAGGAAGGGGATGAAGATAGGAGAGTAATGGGAGAGTCTGGAACTCAGGCAACAAGACTATCATTAGGGCTGGTCTAGCACATCCTGTCACTACATGTTCAAAATTAGTGTGACTGAAGTAGGTGAGGACAGAGACTGGAGTGGGGAGGGCGTCTAGGGAGCAAAGAGTCTGCATTTGTGATGGGGGGAAAATCCTATGCAGGGCCAACACTGAGGAAAGGAGTCTTCCTGTGGTGGCCCATCTAAGGCTAAAGCACTAGAGAGGAACGGGCCGCTGGAGCTAGAATTTCTTATTAGCTTATGTGATGTCAGATGAGGTAATTAACCTTTCTGTATCCCAGTAAAATGGGGATAAGAGTCCCCACCTCAAGGGTTGGTAGGAGGATTAAATAAATTAACAGTGCCTGTGATATACAAGGGTGACGTAAGTGTTGACTAAACAAATACACTGGGGTCCTAATAAGCTGCTGATTACATGTTATACACATCATGATTAAAAACATGTTCAACTTTGCAAACTATAGGCCTTCCTAAGGATTAAGGAGCAAGAGGAAAAGAAGGTGGGTATTGTTTGCGAAGTATCAATCAAAAGCACAGTACTATCTTCACTTGTGCTACGACCACTATCTTTACCTCAAAAGAAAAAAATCTGTGCTAAATCACCACCTAGGGATAGGAAGTTTAAAAGGATACTGTGAGGTTCTCAGTGAGTACCAAGCAAGTCTTACTGAGACTATTTTAGGAGTGAATTTTCTTCTGATGACAAGGAAGAATATAAAATACATCTCTTTTTTTGACAATGATGCCCTATGAACAACTATTCAAAATGGGTTCCATTAAAGGGTTCATCTCATTTCACTAAGTGAAATAAGGTCATCCTTTTTAATTTCAGAAATGTCTCTGCCCAGCCAAATGACAAATGTCATTTGGACCCTTGGTGCATAAATTGCCGTAATTTTTAAGACACAAACTTCAAGGTTAGACTGCCAAGTCTCCATGCTTCCTTTCATGGTTTGCCAGCACAAAGGAGAAAATGCTTGTGAAATGAAAAAGGTTACGTCATATTGAAGAACCTTGTGCTTAGGGATGGTTTCCCTTTGCCCAGAGCCACTGAAAAGTCAGAGCGGCTTCCATTTCCTCCTTTACTGCAGGATTGTTCTTTTAAATAAATGAAAGGCTGATATATATGTGCGTTGCCCTTACTAGAGCACAGAATAAGGTTTAGAATACAATAATCGGTCTAGGAAAGTGATGAGACATGGAGAAACTCCCTGTCTAGAGAGTTTCTAATAGAAAAAGACTAACAATTTGGTTTCCCACCAGTTCGCAGGCCCTAAAGAAGCACTGCTCTCTTTTGCCTCAAAACCAAGCTGCTCATCAGCTATGTTAGCATTCCTCTCCATTCTCTCATCCTCTACGGAGCAATCTCATTAAACAGCAACATCTGCAAATCCAGAGTGGTGACAAACGTGGCAGATCTGGTCAGAGAGGGGAAAGCACTAAAACTGCTTAGAGCACTTAGACCAACAAGTACCAAGCCAAATGTAACAGGAATTTGTTATGCCACTGATGTGTTTTACCAATAAACAAACCATCACAGTCCTTAGAATGCAGTATACATTTTTACATGCAAATAATGTTATTTCTTCATCATACCCTGAAATGGGTGATAGGACATAGCATGGGACTGTGGAAACTGCACAGGCCCTGGAATGTGATGGTTTGGGTTTTAGTGTAGCCCCATTATTTAGAAATGGGGTGTGGCCTCGGATAAAAAGGGATGATGTAATTAATACACGCTGTGCCAACCTCACAGGACTTTTGGGAGGATCAAATGAGATCATGTATCTGCAAGTATTCTGTAAACTGGTAAGGCCTTTCAGATTTGACTCTTGTGTTACCATGATTGTGTCTGACGACTTATTTTGTATATTAGTCAGTATGGATCATAAATCAATCAGCACATATATCGAGTGCTGATTCTGGCAAATCATTGATCTAATAGCCTGAAGCCCTTGCGAAATTAATACGGCTCTCAAATCCTGCTGCAGTCTACAGAACGAGTCCTGCTGTCTAGGAAAGGCTAAATGTTCATCCATTTTTGTGTAGCAAAGAGCAGTAAAAAAAATGGAAACTTGTACATCTATATTAGCATTTAAATCAATATTTTATCTGAGAATATATTAAGCAGCAGGATTATTTAGGTTAATGTTATCTCCTTGAAATATTTGTTCAAAGCACAGGCTGCCGTCAAAGTATTTAAAGTGGTTTAGATGAAGGGATTAGACTTTGAGGCTTAATGGAAATAAACTTCAAAAGGCACTTTTCACAAAAGTTAATATACATGGAATATAAATATAAAATATTATTTCTGTCTCAAAGGAACGGTTAAGCAGTAAACAGAGATCTGTTTGTTCCCTGTCTTAGTGGGAGTTACGTTTTAAAAAGGGAGAGGGCCAACTCCTTTAACAAAGTGTGGAGCTACGGAGCTACTCTTTTTTTTGTTTTTTGGGGTTTTTTTTTTGTTTTGTTTTTCTTTTTAGAGCTGCACCTGAGGCATATGGAGGTTCCCAGGCTAGGGGTCAAATCAGAGCTGTGGTTGCCTACCTACATGACAGCCACAGCAACGCAGGATCCGAGCTGCGTAGTGTGGAGTAGCGTAGTGTGGAGTAGCGTAGTGTGGAGTCACTCTTAATGACTGTCTATGACGGGGAACAATTTGATTAAGGTTAGGCCTGTGGGTAATTAATCCTCAGCAGGAAAATCTAACAGCAGTCTATGCATATGAAGCCTTGAAAGAAAGAATACCACTTTGGGGCATAATCACTAAAAGTATCCTGCCATTAACTTCTCAAACTATATGCTTGTTTAATACCAAGTCCACAGGCACCAGCCAGTAACTGTACCCCTAAAATTCTATTAAGGGGTGAGACCAAGTATACAGGGTAGGAGGAGAAGGCCCTGGTTTCCACAGCCCTAATCCTTTCCTTTTCTATTCTTTTTTTCTCATGTAGTTCAAATGAGCCTTTTGCCCTATAAGTTGCAAGCCAGCACTCCTTTTGTTCCCCACGTTTTAGACCTCCTGACACACACAATTTATTCAAGGGACATAACTTTTGGTGGAGTAAGACAGACTGTTAAGAGGCAGAGAGATGGCTAATAGTTGGTATGAATATATATTTCTAATGCCTCTACACTCACCTATTTTTCTTCTCCAACAGGCTGCATTTCACCCAACTTTGTAAATTGTAATGTTGACATTCTTACTAGCACAGTGAGTGCACAAAATGATCATCTACTAAACACTTACTGATGATGATCAAACACCACCATCTAGGATGCCCTGGACAAGGGAATCTATGCCACTTTAAAGGCATTAAAAGAAGAGTGTTTATAATCAGAAAGGCTACTCATAATATCTTTGGCATCTTATGAAGAAAAGAAAAAATAAACATTAAAATTCTTGGCAGAATGCCTAATACCAAACATTTACTACTTAATTTTTTCTGTTCTCTAAATTTTTTAAAATGTAAGTTATCACTGTAAGCAGATTATACACCCATTCATTACTAGGAATATATTTTCTAGAGCATTAGAATTGAATCAGGAAAAATAAAAGGTTTCCCAGTATTTAAAGAAATAAATGTATGTTTTCTTTGTGTGAAGCAAATCATTTCTTCTAAAATCCTTATTTCATTAAAGAGTTCTTTGACCAACATATGAAGAAGGGACGATATATTCAATATGTATTATCATATCTTGTCTTAATAAGACTACTTTACATCTGTCCTGCTTGTTTATAAAGCACTTTCTATTCATTCATTCATTCTTTTTAGGGCCTCATCTGCAGCATATGCAAGTTGCAAAAGGCCAAATCAGGGCTGCAGCCGCCGGCCTGCATCACAGCCATAGCAACTCTGGATCCAAGCCGCATCTTGTGCCACAGCTTGTGGCAATGCTTAATCCTTAAGTTGCCCAGCAAGGCTAGGGATCAAACCTGCATCCTCACAGACACTATTTTGGGTTCTTAATCTGCTGAGCCACAACAGGAACTCCCGATAAAGCACTTTCATCTTTACTGTCACCTCTGCTCTTCCCTCTCCCAGTGTGACAGCAGCTTAGGTACACTGTCCTTAATTTACAAGTGCAAAAGAAACTGAGACACTGAGAAGTTAAGTGCCTTCATTTGTTCAACAAGCCAGGTACTTTTCTTGGTGCCATGTTTACAGTGATGAACAAGACAAAGCTCCTGCTCTTACAGAGCTTCCTCAGTGGTATGTCTGTAAATATTTAACAACTAGCTCCTTGCATGTATGTTCACCATGAATGTATGATTTAATATTTTCCTTTCCTTTAGTGAATAAGACGAAATTGTAATAGCAAAGTCCTATGTTGGACCTTTACTCATTTCTCAATAATCTGAGTGACTTCTTTGCTAAATTAAGTTTTCAAATGTTAAAAGAATATATTCTCAATTTTTGTGCTATTTACAATGTAATAGCCATAGACAATAAATTATTAACTTTTTATCCATTATTTTCTTAAATTTAAACCATCAACAAAAACAATAAATCACACCCTGATTTGCAGTGTTTGGTGATTTCAGTGCTATAAAAACTCCTACCATGACCAAATTTTATGCTATCAATATGAAGTCATTGAACTCAGAGTCTGAGAAAAAGGCACAGTAGTACATCATTGTATGGCATTTCTACCATTCAGTTACAATAGACGTGAATACACTCAAGAGCACAGATAATCATAAAACAACAAGTTTTGAGTATTTAAATTTTAAAATAACTGAATTTTATGTTTGTATAATTTTTAAATAATTGCCATGTTTTTTACCAGCTCAAAAAAGGAAACTCACAGGAGAAAACATTTGCAAATCATATATCTGATAAGGCATTAATATCCAGAATATATAAAGAACTCCTACAACTCAACACAAAAAAGCAAACAATCCTTTTAAATAATGGGCAAAGGGCTTGAATAGACATTTCTCCAAAGAAGATGTACAAATGATCAGTAAACACATGATAGGATGCTTAATATTACTAATCACTGGAGAAATAAAGATTAAAACCGTAACGAAGAGTTCCCATGTGGCTCAGATGGTTAAGGATCTGGTATTGTCAATGAGGTGGCCTAGATCACTGCTGTGGCACGGGTTTGATCCCTGGCGAACTTCCACATGCCATGTGCAGCCAAAAAAACCCCACAAAAAATACCATCATGAGATACCAGTTCATACCCACTAGGATGGCTATTATTAAACAAAAAATAAAATAAAAAGACAAAAGCACCAGAAAATAACAAGCGTTGGCAAGGATGCTGAGAAACTGAAACCCTCATACATTGTAAACAGGAATGTAAAATGGTTTGGCTACAGTGGAGAACAGTATGGTGGTCCCTCAAAAGTTAAACATAGAATTACCAGAGGATCCAGCAATTCCAACTCTAGGCATATACCCTAAAGAACTGAACAATATTTAAACACCAGTGTTCATAGGAGCACTAGCAGGTGAAACAACCTAAATGTCCATCAACAAGTAAATGACTAAAAATGTGGCATATACATATAATAGAATTACTCAGACTTAAAAAGGAATGAAATTCTGATACATGTTGCAGTATAGATGAACCTTGAAAACATTATGCTAATTGAAATAAACCAAACACAAAAGGACAGTATTGTATGATTCCACTTTTGTGAATTACATACGATAGTCAAATTCATAGAGACAGAAAGTAGAATAAGTTACCACAGGCTCAGGGAAGAGGGGAAGGGGCAGTTTCAGTTCAAGACAATGGAAAAGGTTCTGGAAACAGATGGTGGTGATGGTTGCACAACAATGTGAATGTACTTAATGTCACTGAAATTCACTTAAAATGATTACAATTAAAAATTTGATATCATATATTTTAACACAATTGAAAGAGCAGGAAATAAGGAATATTATATTTGAATAATTAAAAAAAATAGCTCACAACAATACTGAAAATTCAACAATCAGATTTTGTGAGCCCCAGGGTTAGGGGATTAAGAGGTGTAACTATTAGGTATGAAATAAACTGTCAGAATATACTGCACGACAAGGCAAATATAATGAGCTTGCCTTCCTTCCAGTAAGGAGGAGTATGAGAGATTTACTCAGGTCATACATGAAATGGAAGAGCCAGCCCTAACTCCAGATCCTCTGGCAGTCTAGTACTATTTCCATAGAAACATACTATTTTCCATGTAAGCAAGTAATAGATTAGTTTTGCTGGTACAAAAGGTTCTGAAGTACACCTATTTGCTACAGAATGGCTGCAGAGGGCTGGAAAAATGCCCCAAAGGTTAAGCTTTGTAAAGATGGTGAATTTGGAGGAAAAAAAAAAGTAAGAGGCCAGTTCTGGAGAGAAGAAAGATGGGAGAGTAGGGTAGGAGGAATCAGTAGGTCCAATCGCTGAGAGATCTGCAGATACACAAGAGACACAAAAAGCCCACTTCTAAATACATCCTGATTAAATATAAAAGCTTTTTCAGCACAGCCAAGGAAACCACTGACAAAATGAAAAGACAACTTACTGAATGGGAGAAAAATATTTGCAAATGATGGAACTGACAAGGGGTTAATGCCCAAAATATACAAACAGCTCATATAACTCAATCTCAAACAAAGAACCCAATAAAAAAATGGGCAGAAGACCTAAATAAACATTTTTCCAAAGATGTCAGTCATATGGATGGCTAATGGGCACATGAAAAGATGCTCAACATTGCTATTAGAGAAATGCAAATCAAACCCACAATGAGTCACCCCGTACCTGTCAAACGGCTATCATTAAAAAGTCAACAAATAGGAGTTACCATCATGTCTCAGCAGTTAGCAAACCTGACTAGTATCCATGAGGACACTAGTTTGATCCCTGGCCTTGCTCAGTGGGTTAAGGATCCAGTGTTGCTGTGAGCTGTGGTGTAGGTCGCAAACGCATCTCAGATTCCGTATTGCTGTGGCTATGGCATAGGCCACTGGCTTCAGCCCCGATTGGACTCC
Organism: Phacochoerus africanus; assembly: GCF_016906955.1. Lineage (NCBI taxonomy): Eukaryota > Metazoa > Chordata > Mammalia > Artiodactyla > Suidae > Phacochoerus > Phacochoerus africanus. Next base: position 129,420,103 of record NC_062545.1, on the reverse strand, counting down.
TGGCCTGAGAACCTCCACACGCTGCAGGTGCAGCCCTTAAAAAAAAAAAAATACAAACAACAAATGTTGGTGAGGATGTGGAGAAAAGGGTACCCTCCTACACTGTTGGTTAGAATGTAAACTGGTACAGCCACTATGGAAAAGAGTATGGCGGTTTCTTAAAAAACTAAAAATAGAACTACTATATAATCCAGCAATTCTACTCTCCTGGGTATGTATCCAGAAAAAATGAAAATACTAGTTCAAAAATATACATGCACCCCAATGTTCATTACATCACTATTTACAATTGCCAAGACATGGAAGCAATTCAAATGCCCATCAACAGAAGATTGGATGAAGAAGAGATACACACACACATATATGCCACAATGGAATATTACTCAACCATAAAAAAGAATGAAATACTGCCATTTGCAGCAATGTGGATGGGCTAAAATAAGTCAGACAAAGAAAGACAAATACTGTATGACATCACTTCTATGTGGAATCTAAAAAACAGTATGAATGAATGTACATACAAAAGAGAAACAGACTCACAAATATAGAAAACAAATTTATGGTTACCAAAGGGGAAAGGGAAAAGGGGAGGGACAAATTAGGGATATGAGATTAAGAGATACAAACTACTACATATAAAATTGATAAGCAACAAGGATATACTGTATAGAACAGGGAATTATACCCATTCAATTGTAATAACCTGGGAGTTCCCATTGTGGCTCAGTGGGTTACAAACCTGGTTAGTATCTATGAGGACGTAGGTTCAATCCCTTGACTTGCTCAGTGGGTTAAGGATCCAGCATTGCTGTGAGCTGTGGTGTAGATCACAGACACAGTTCAGATCCCATGTTGCTGTGGCTATAGTGTAGACTGGCAGCTGCAGCTATGATTTGACCCCTAGCCTAGGAACTTCCATATGTCGAAGGTGTGGCCCCAAAAAGCAAAAAAAGAAAAAAGAAAAAAAGTAACGGAGTATACTCTGCAAAAATATTGAATTACTATGCTGTTCACCTGAAACCAACACAATACTATAAATCAACTATACTTCAATTAAAAAAAAAAGAATAAAAAACTCCCTTCTTCGTGCCTCATTAATTATGTATACTTCTAGGTTGTGATCAAGGGTCTCTGAGAGATGTGCCTGCCTTGTATGTGTAGTTTCCGCCTAGACAACAGGTATCCAAGGATATCTTCATCTCTCCTAAAATTTCCCAAGTCCTCCAATATAGCCCATCTGGAAGTTGTCTTAGGAACTACTGCAAATGAGGCATTAACAGTGACAGCCTGACAAAGGAGTCCTATGAAGTTGAGAAAAACATATTACTTAGAGAAAATGGCCTGTACAAAGGCTCAGAGGCAAGAATAAGATAGGAAGGGCACTGGATAGAAAACAGCTTTGCTGGAACATGAAGCTGGCAACAGGCAGACCACGGCAAAGCACCTTGAACCCTGTGATAAAGAACATGTCTCTCTGTAAGAAAGATGCTGTTTTAGCACACCTTTTCATTTGTTTCTTTTTTAGAAATAAGTTCCTCCTTCAACTTTTTTTTTTATACATCTAGACTTAAAAGCTGTAGAGTAAAATTTTAAAGTCCCTTTAATGAAATTGGACTTATTTATGGTCTACTCACATTCCCAACAAGGCAGTGATCCTTCCAAGGGTCTAAAAATAAAGTTATCAGATGGCTTAGTAAATATGAAAGTCTTTGAGAATATAACATTTACAATACTTGAATTTCACTTTTTTTAATTTTAAACTAGACTCTTCTGAGAGATCAAGTTATGTCCTGATTATAACATATGGAGCAGTAATGTTTCCAAGATAAAAAAGTAATACTTAGTGGATTTCTGAGAATCAGCATAAATAATATCAAGAAAGAATACTTGACACGCCACCTCCCTGAGCCTCATTTTCCTCATTTATAAGGGGGTTTAACAATGCCTGCACTGTGGGGTTGTTGTGGGGAAAGGAAGAAGAGCGTGAAGCACATACAGCACCTGAAAATAAGTAAGCATTCAGTGCACTGTGACTGCTATTAACATTGCGCACATAAATGTTTAATTCAATAAACAATTATTAAGTGTTACAATATATAAAACATGGTCTAAAATCTGAGTTTTGTTTCATCTTTTAAAGTTTGCAATATTTCAATCACAGAAGAAATTTCAGACCTCCCCCTCACAAATGTCTGGCAGATCTTTTGTTTTAACTCCCTACGATTTTCAACTTTATGAAACTACCACAATTTATCTATTCCTCAAATAATACTGGCATTGAAAATGCCTCGGGAGAATTTCTCTAGAAGTGGAATAACTTGTCACAGGGTATGATAATCTTTGCTCTTGAAATTAGTACAACATTTTCTTTTGCACCCAGCACTGGAGGAGCATTCTCTTTTACCAACACTAGGTGTCAGGCATCTTATTTTTGCCAATGCTATGGGTATAAAATGGTAACTCACTGTTTCAACTTACATTTCCTTAATTATTAAAGAGGTTTAGTATCATTTCGTGTGTTTTTAGCTATTGTAGTTTTCTCCTTCATTAAGCTTCCTGTTCATGTCTTTTGCTCATTTTTTAAATAAGAAATTTGCCTCTTCTTATTGATTATATTCTTTTCCTCAATCCTTCCCTGGTTACAAGTACTACAGACATCTCCTCAAAGTCTACTCCTTGTATTTTTAATTTCGTTTATAGTGAACTATAATCTGTAAAGTGGAAATGATAACATTACCTCATATCATAAATAATGTACCTGAAAGCTCCTGGTAATGTGTCAGGCAGAGATTAGATAAATGTGAGTTTCTACCATTCGCCTTCAACACCCAACCTTAAAAAGTTCATGGCTCAGTAACAGAGGAGTGATTAAAAACATTGGTTCTGGAGTTGAACAGATTTGGTTTCGAATCCCAACTTTACTAAATTTAGGTCTATGACCTTGATCCACCTTTAGCCTCAATTTCCTCATTTGTAGAGAAGGGATAATAATATTTAACTCATAGAGTTATTGTGAGATGTAAAGTGTTTAGCCCAGGGGTTGACAAACAGAAAGGTCGCAACATATGATAGCTGCTATCTCCATCATCATTATTAGAAGAAATACACATTATATACAAATAATTATGACATAGAGCGAAATATCATAAAAACTCCCTGGAGTTCCTCATCGTGGCTCAGTGGTTAATGAATCTGACTAGGAACCATGAGGTTGTGGGTTCGATCCCTGACCTCGCTCAGTGGGTTACGGATCTGGCGTTGCTGTGAGCTGTGGTGTAGATTGCAGATGCGGCTCCGATCCTGCATTGCTGTGGCTCTGGCATAGGCCAGCAGCTATGGCTCTGATTCGACCCAGACCCTAGCCTGGGAACCTCCATATGCCGAGGGAGAGGCCCAAGAAATGCCAAAAAAACAAAAAACAAACAAACAAAAAAACCCTCCCTATGAGAAAAACAAAAATTCAGTGCTATCGGAGTTCCTGTCATGGCGCAGCAGAAACGAATCCAACTAGGAATTATGAGGTATCAGGTTCAATCAATGGGTTAAGGATCCGGCGTTGCCGTGAACTGTGGTGTAGGTCACAGATGCGGCTCAGATCTGGTGTTTCAGTGACTGTGGTGTAGGCCGGCAGCTACAGCTCTGAATAGAGCTGTAGCCTGGGAACCTCCATATGCTGCGGATACGGCCCTAAAAAGACAAAAAAAAAAAAAAACTTCAGTGCTATCAGAATGCAAAGATTAGAGTTCTAACATCCAGTTGGGGTCCAGAGGGAGTGAGAAGGCTTCAAAGAAGAATGGTATTTGAATTTTTATTTTATTTTTTGTCTTTTTAGGACCATACCTGCAGCATATGGAGGTTCCCAGGCTAAGGGTTGAATCAGAGCTGCAGACACTGCTTTATGCCACAGCCATAGCAACACGGGATCTCAGCTGCATCTGAGACTTACAACCACAGCTCATGGCAACACCAGATCCATAACCCACTGAGTGAGGCCAGGGATCAAACCCACATCCTCATGGATACTAGTCAGGTTTGCTAACCACTGAGCCATGAAAGGAACTCCGAGGAATGGTATTTGAATGGTCCTTGGAGGAAGACAGAAATGAAGGAGAAGGATATTCAAGAAAACAAAGCAGAGGTGTGGAGATTAGATATATCTATCTCCAGGCTGCCAATGTACAGGGACAACTGAGTAAGTCAGACTTAGGAAGTGAGCATTCATTTTTCTGGTTATCTGAGTATTCTAGGCACTAAAAGGTAACTCACTGACTTAATTAATATTCTGAATATAAATATGGAATACTGTTGGCTTGGGAATAAAGTTTGGTGCACAAGACTCAGTAGAAGTACTCAGAGAAAGGTATATTAAGAGAATAGAACATAGGACATTTGACTGGTATAAAGAAAGCAAATAGATGGAGATGCCAAATGAGTGACAGGAGAGGGGCCTGCTGCTCTCAGAGCCAGGTTTGGTGACTACTCACTTACTTTCAGGCCATCAGCCAGGTATGATTTTTTTCCTTAAACAATGTGAGTGGTGAAATCTGATCCAGAAAACAATGCAGCCTTTTCTCATTGCCTTTGCTTATAGAGGCCCATAAATCATCGTCAGCTTAATTTTCTTTGAATGAAATAGATTTCATTGTATTTTGTGTATGTATTTGTATATGCATATGTATGTACGTATATCTATCTATCTATCTATCTCATGACATGTGGAATTTTTCAGGCCAGGGATTGAACCCATGCCATGGCAGCAATCTGAGCTGCTACAGTGACAACACTGGATCCTTAACCTGGTACGCCAAGGAACCCTAGTATATTTTATCTTGAACAAAATGTGTTCCACCTACTATTCACTTTATCTACTTATAATTCAAAATAGCATTTGACTGTACTAAAATATCTATTACTGTATTTCTCATGTTCTATCTAGTTTTTCTTTCCAAATTCATAAGTATAGAGTTGATTGCTTTAAAATCAGGGTTTATGTTATTCTTAACAGCTTATAATTTATTTACTCACAAGAGAACTGACCTACAAATCGGTTATCAAATCCAGCTATAAACTTTATCCATCACAACAAAGTAACTGAACTTAGACTGCAATAATAGTAGAACTGTTATTCTTGTTGTCAACCTCACATTCAATGTGCGTGATGCACAGCAAGACCAAAGAGACAGAAATGCTGGAGTCTGGAGCAGGGAAAAGTTTATTGCAAGGGCCAGGCAAAGAGAACAGAACAGGTGGCTTGTGTTCAGAAGATTCAAACTCCCCAATGGAAGTTTTTCAAAGGCAAAGTTTGGGGTAAGGGCTGCAGGGGGTGTGACTTTCTTCTGATGAGGTAACAGGGTGATGTCTCAAGAACCTCAGCCTTCTGGTTCTAATCAGTCTGGGGTCTACCAGCTTGGGGTCAGCATGCAGTCACCATCCTCCACCTGGGTGGGGGGGTCTTAGTTTCTACAGAACAACTTGAAGATATGCATCAGATTATTATCTATATTCTTCAGGAAGAACTCAGAGTCCTCTGACTCTCTTATTAACTGCTTGAATATGTTCTTTGAGACCAGGAGAAGGCCTAGGAGACTAAAGCCTTTTTTTTCCTCCAAACAAGAAACAGGGGACAGAGAGGGGCTTTTGTACCCAGGAGTGCCCCACCCCATCAGGCCCTGCTCAGTTTCACTTTTTTTTTTCCTTTGAAAATACCAGGTTTAAGTATGACAAAATGCTTTTCTGAAAAAAGAAAATGGTGGGCAGTTCTATACACAAAACCAGAAAAGAACCGCTGTAGCAGGGAAATTCCAATCACTCAAATCCAGCAGAACTCTAGGCATTTCTAAAAAGAAAAGTGACACCATTTTTCTACCTTTTCCAAAATTTATCTATTCGTGGTGATTACCATGTGCACACAGATGTAGCTAAAATAATCACTGTGGGACCAAGAGTTCTTTCTTCATGGTCTTCCAATTCTTTTGTTTGCCTCTGGCATAGGTAAATAAACAGCAGGTGTTATTCACCACTAAATAAATCTTACCTACTTGCAAATTTCTAACATACAATAGAACGAAAAATAGCAAGAAGAATGCTTGCTGTTTGTTGCGATTTGAGCTCTATCACTTGCCTGAGGACAGAAGGATCCTGTGGTTAGTCACAAACTATGCACCAAGACGCTGAGATCACAACCAAGAATTTAATCTGTCCTTCTATGAGGTTAGCACCCTCTTCTCCATATTATGCCTCTGTAACAATACCATAACCTCAAAATGTTACTTTCTATCCTTTAATAACCACTTTCTAATTTTCACCTGGATGCACTGTAGGCACAGCATACACCACCATCTGTTTACACAATGGCAATTACTTCATTCTTTCAGAGCAAACAACCCCAAAGCAAAACACACACAAATCAAAAACAAACGAAACCAAAAAAATCAGTCTGTTTTCCATATGAAATTCCTCTCTTTATGCAACATGGCCATATTTTTGAAGAGAATTAAAATGCTTTATTCTTTTGCCTTTCTGAATACATAACTTTCACCCTATCTAGCTCAAGGTATCCATTTGCTTAAGAGATTACCATTTATTAGAGACGGAATATATAGAAAGAAGGAAGTGACATTTGGCTGTTGACATGCAAAACATTATGGAATATACTAGTCAGCTTTGCTATAGTAACAAATAACCCCAAATGTGCATGGTTTAGAGCAATGAAATTTTATTCTTACAGAACAGCTTGGCCACAGGCCAGTGTCAGCTCATTCTGTGAACCAGGCTGAAGAAGAGGCCCCTGTTCCGGTTATGGCATCCTCACAGCATAAGGAACAGAACAAGAACAAGGGGGTAGGTGGAAAGCTGCACTGATGCTCAAAGCTTCTGCTCAGATGTGATCTCTATCACATCTGCTCACATGCCACTGACCAAAGAAAATCACTTGTCTCAGCCCCACAGCAATGAGACAAGGATGTGTACTCCTCTCATGGGAGGTGTTGCAAGTCACATGGCAACAGGAAGACAGAATGAACAGTTGCGTAACAGCAACAGAATGTACCACATGCCTGAAGATGGCAGCCTGGCAAGTCAAGATGTCTTGAGAGATTTTCCACTATCCTTCACCTCTCCTTTTGCTATATCGACCGACAAGCCTACACCAAAAAAGAATGTGGAGAAGATACTCCATCCAGCTCTTCGGCCACACTAGGTCTATGGAAGGATGAGGATCTAAAACAGAAAGCCCAGTCTTTTCAGACTTTGGGAGATGAGGGGTTGGTGAGGGGTGAAGGGGAGGGTAGCGAAACAGCTCTGATTTCCTCAGCCTATAGAGCCTGTTAAATGAGAATGAAACCAATGACTGAGAGCCTGCTCGCTCTTCTCATTTGTTTGAGACTCTAGGCCAAGATCGACTCTCAGGTGGCCACCACCACCATGTGGGGCACAGACACAGTGACTCAGTGTTGCTGCAGGGCTGGCAGAGAAGAGCTTGAGGTTTAGGTATCCTGAGATCCCAGCAGTCCCATAAGGCACAGACCCTGAGAGATTACAAGAGGAGAAGTGGACAGCAGATGCAGCACAGACTCAGGTGTGTACAACCAGTAGAAGCCAAGGGGCGGCACAGCCAGCCAGAGTGCTACTGGGTTCTTATCAGGCAGCCTGGAGCCGTATTTCAGCTATAATGCCAGCACAGCAAGCTGCAGCACTCAGGTGGATGAGGGACATTGCCCTCGAGACCCAGAGACCGAGAGGCCTGTTATTTCTGTTGCTACCTCAAGGGGCTATTTGAATTATTGCATCAGTTAAAGCTTTCAACCAGATTGGATATTTAGGTAATTTGTCTCCCCAGCTAATCAGTGGGTGAAAGCTCAGGACAAAGGCCATTGTGATACTGACAAAATAAGCTAAATTTTCTCCTAGGAAGGCTCAAAGAAATTAGCTGAGCCACTTCTATTTTGTTCACCACTATATCCACAGACTAACACAGTGTCTAATTTAAGTATTCAACAAATATTCACTGAATGAGAGAATGAATGAGAGGCCATTAGTGAGAGGAAATCGATCAACTGGTAACTGCTGTGGTTAGCCAAGCAGCCTGAATTAAGAAGACAATGTCAGTTTCTTCTTGGTATCAACATGGTCCCAGCTTCATTCCTAAAACAAGCTTGCAATCTTTACGACATGGTTCATACTACCATATTTAATTTAATCTGGTTCCTCATTTCAAAGCCCTCTGGATTGCCTACTACATCCTTTTGCCTCAAGAAAAAAAACCATGAATAGTGGGGCAGGATTTCAACCTTGCAGTCACAATAGGAAACCAGTGAGTGTTACTGAACCAGAATGGGTGATGTTTGAACCAATAAACTAACTTTGGCATTAGTGGCAACTTGATTTTACCTGCTCCAAGATAACTTCATTGTTGGAGCTGCCAAGCCTGTGGGCATCAGAGTAGCTAGGATTCATAAACAGAACACCACAAGGAATGACAGAGAAAACATGGTAAATAAAATACAAGGTTATACAGGATTGAGGTAGAGATGTGTGCTGACTGAAACAATGAACTTTTGTAATGAACTACACTTAGCACCCTAGCTGTACAGCAGAATCACTCATGAAGCTTCAAAATAGAACAGATCCCTGGCAATTCTGACTCAGGAGGTGTGGGTGGGGCCCAAGCAATACTAATTTTTAAAAGCTATGCAGGTCATTCTGATGCATAGCCAGGGCGTTCTGCAAGTGAGGACACCTCATGATCAGCAAGCACTGAAAGAATTAATGAATGAAAAGGCTCCTTAGGATTATAAATTCTTTAAAAGCATGGACTATGTGCTATTCATTTTTGTACTCTAGCCACCAATGTTTTTTGTAATGAATGAATAAATGGATGAATGAGTCATGAATACTCTGCCTTAGTAGCCTGATCTCAGGGAGTTCTGAATACAGGAAACAAAAAAAAGTGATAGCTGATGTTTGTTGTGTGTACTACTTACTAGAATTCCTGGCATAATATTAGACAGACTAAATGAGAATGAAAATGTGTGATCATTGCAACATTAATTTTTATATTTATTTATTTATTTGTATTTTTGCCATTTCTTTGGCCACTCCCATGGCATTTGGAGGTTCCCAGGCCAGGGGTCAAATCGGAGCTATAGCCACCAGCCTACACCAGAGCCACAGCAACATGGGATCCGAGCCGCATCTGCAACCTACACCACAGCTCACGGCAACGCCGGATCCTCAACCCACTGAGCAAGGCCAGGGACCAAACCCGCAACCTCGTGGTTCCTAGTTGGATTCGTTAACCACTCAGCCACGACGGGAACTCCCACAACATTAATTTTTTAAAAAAAATCATCACATGAAATTGGTTTTTGTTAAACTTGGGGGGTGCTAAGAGAAGGGGGATAGAGAAAATTGGTGTTATGATAAGATTTGCAGAACAAAATCCTACATGTGGGGTATGAAAAAGAGCAGAATCATAAAGCCGCTTCATTCTGCCCTCTACTAATTGTCCATTTTATATTTACTTCTCCTTGAGCCACAGTATAAGGTACAGCTGAAAAACAAGTGTTAATGATATGATTTTTGATCTAATGTAGCACTGCTTTATAGAAATGTTTAATGTGTTAATGACTCCCAAGCCCTGGATGAGTGAAGCAAACACAGATGAGCTCAGTGAAGTTTCCAGCTCCCTCTATGCTTTATGCTCAAGTTTTGTGGTAACAAAACCCTATGCTGGGAAAAAGCAGTCATATCGCACTTCCTAAACCTTCCTAGTCTAATGCTAAATCACAGGCAACTCTGCCTTTTAGCAAAGCTGAGCCACGCCACGGATCCCACTCCAGTACCCCACCCTACCCCCCACCCAAAAAGGAGGTAAAGGAGGAAGCTGACTCAGTAGAGAGTCTGAGGGAGGTTCTGCAGTCCTTGTACAGTGACACTTGAGCTTACTTGGAAGGGAGAGGGACAGAAGGGCTGGAAGAGGTATACTGAACAAATGAATGTGAAGTCTGAAGTCTGAGCTGGGCTGGAGAGAAAAGAAAGGCCTTTGGAACTAAAGAGGGAGAAATCTATTCTCTGTTGAAACAACAATAGCTTTCTTACTGCAAGTTTACCAAAAGGGGCCAATGTAAACAGGGAAGGAAGGAGAAGCCCTGAGTATGCAGGAGGGTTGTTAGTCTGACTGAGTGTCCTAATCAGAAGGCCTGGCAGGGTGATTAGACACCCACATGTTCCACAGCCCTGTGAGCAGAGCTCTGGGCCCTGCCCACCTGACGGACAGACCCACGCGAACTACCTGTCCTAGCTGACAAAAGCAGTTATGCATGGTAGTGCAAATGAAGGTTGTCTTTGAATTCCTTGAAATGAGCTAGAGCATAAAGTTTGTCCCGGGCCTCTCATCCACAGGGGGGGAAAAACCCCTGAATATTACAGCTATTCCATTATTTCCCTATGAAAATATAAAACCAAAATCAATAATGTTAATGCTCTTTTTTTTTTTTTTTAAATGAGAGCTGCAATGTTTATTTAAGGCTTTCTCTTGGTTTTTTGTTTGTTTGTTTTTTCTTTTTTGCCACACAGGCAGTATGTAGGAATTCCTAGGCCAAGGATTGAACCTATACCTCACAGCAGCAACCAGAGCCACGCAGGAGCCTCAACCCCCTAGGCCATCAGAAAACTCCCTAATGCTCTTTTATTGTACTTAGTGTAATCTGGGGTTTGATGGCTATTTCTATAGCATTCCTCAATCACTGTCCACCTTCTTCTGCCATAACTTTAAATGAATGTTACAAAGATATTGGAAAAAACTAAAGACATGGACATCTTCTTCTGTTTTTAATTTAAGAAAACTCTCTTTTATTCTGTTCCTATTCTATAGATTATACAGCCAGAAGCAGGCTGTGTACTGACTAGGTCCTCTGGAAACCTTTTAAATATTCCAACAAGCTGGAAAATAGACTACTAAAGCTTTACAAACTGATGATAAAGGACAAATTCTCTTCTAGGAGGAGTCTCAATAAATGTCACAAATGACAGTTTTTACACAAGCCTCTTTCTTAATAGGGCATTACTGAGCTCTATGCTTAATATTACATGTGTTATAATTTGCATTGTGCATATTCAATAGAGGCTTTCATTTATACCATAATTTTCTTTTCCTTTGTAAGGTTTTTTTCCCCTCAGGAAACTACATAGGTAAACATTTCTAGTATTTTAAAAATGATTTTATTTCAGACTTAATTTCAAAAATGGAAAGAGAAAAGGCAATAGAATATAACAATCAAAATCACAGGCATTGCAGTCAAACTCCTTGAGTTCAAACTCTGGCTCTTTTATTAACTTGGTGACTTTGGGCAAGTTGTTTGATCTAAGCCTAGCTTTCCCTATTTTATGATTTTATAAAATAGGGAAAATAGTTTGTCCCTAAAGATTTACAAAAATTCAAGGTTATTCATGTTTGCACAGTGTCTGATATCAAATCAGTGTTCAGTAAATGTTGATTATGACTCATTCATACCCTCTTGATCTAGAGTATGTATTTTCCCATGCAGCACCCACAACATACAGGCCACAGAAAACACAACATATAGAAAGCACAACTGGCGACAGACACAGCATCTCTCAGACTGGTGGTCAGAAAGATTCCAGGAGTTTGCCTGGTACCACTGGGTTCTGGAATTTAGCCAGACTGTAGAGTTGAAGTTGTTACTCTTGCTTCCTTGGCAATGGTCTGGGCATGAAGAAGATCCCAATTTTGATAATCAAAAGTCAATGAAGACTTCAGGTAGGCGTCTGAGTCTGGTTTACATGAAAAGAACAGTGACATAATTTGCTACAATAGGATCTTAAAGGTTGCCAGTCACACAGGGATGACTACTGTTCATTCAACCTTACTTTTTCAGCAAAATGATTTAGTTTCTAAGGCCTGCCAGTTAGAATAATCTAATTACTTAATGCTTTGTTATCCTGACCAAATAATGTCTCTGTTTTCCTCAAAGGCCCACCTGGCCTAGGCTCAAGTTTACGGATGTCTACAGACCAGTAAGCTGTGTCACATTCCCCTCATTTACCACCTGCATTAGCACCTGTTTCTGTATCAATTTTGCAGTAAGGGACCATAGAGAGAAAACCCTGTTCCCTTTCTTACTCCTTTGGGAGTTAATGTCTGTCTATCTCAGAGAAAATATTCTCCCCTTACTTGGCATTGTTTGGGCTGGGAAATGTAGGGCTTGCCTAATTCCCCGTCCCTCCACCCCAGCCTCACCCTTCACACCAAATCCTCAGAGACTTCAGATATTTCAGATTTAGCTCTTTCTCTAGGCTTTGGAACTGTCTGAAACTTGGGAGCTGAGGGGGAAGATATTTAAGAAGCCCTAGTTCAATACTGATGAGTTCTGTTCTCAGGCTCAGTCTAGCTCTAACCTAGTGATTGGTTGCTTATAATTAGGAGTCTATTTTCCTGGTACCCAGGTTAAAGAACTGTATCTCCCCCTCAACCACTTGAGCATCTACCCCTTCCTTTGGTGACCTCAGGTCCTGAGGATGATTCCCTGACACTCTGAATGTTGCTTACTCAAAGAGTCTCCATTTCTGCTGGCTTATCCTAGTACTGTTTCATGTTAGAATCCTCCTTTTGTCCATTCCTACATTTGCCAAAGACCTTGCCCTACATCGGTAACTGCTGAATTCCTCCCAGCACATGCAACAGGTTCCAGACTTCAGTCCAAGACCAAAAGTGCCTGCAAACATGCTGTCACAGGTGGCTCTTCTGGGGCTGGCTGAGTTGCAAGATACGGTACCCATACCCAGAAGATACTCTACATAAATCCACAGTTTTAAAACTTTATTGTCTTGCCATGGCATGCTGACAACAGGCCATAGAGACTCTTAAGGAATTTATAATCAGTAAGCAGTGAAATCAACCATGGAATAGGCTGTAAACCACTTAGGCTTGGTCTGAATTCAAATTTTGAACACAGACATCTGGAACACTATCCTAAGTGCTACTCGGATGTTGTAAAGAAGTACCCCTTTAGTCTTTGCACGTGCCTGACCGGCTATGAGCCAAGCACACAGCCTCCTGGCTGACTGAGACTCTGGCATTTGCTAGAATGTCTTTTGCCAAATTCTTCTGGCATTTGTTTGAAGGTGTCAAAACGTGTTTTACCTCCTAAAGGATATTTTACTTTCTTATCCAAAGAATGTCTGTTGATTATTATCTGCCTACTCATGTTGTCAGTGCACCACAGGAGTAACAGAATTTGGAGACACCTTAGGGTCTACACCATCAGAGATGTGCAATCATGCGGATGCTTCTCTTGTTAGAGACTGGGGCTTGACTACATTTTCCTTTGAACCAACGGCCAAATGAACAATGTTGATCCTATATTGAAAAATCTACCTTCTGTGGATATATCATAAAACCTGAGCAGCCCTGTGCTATTCTGAGGCATCTTAGGGAGGTGATGTCAGGTACTTTTTATTCTTCAGCCAAGAGGCTTTTATTCTGTCTGAAAGGCAACTAAACAGAATGGCTCCAAAATGTCACATGCATGTTCCTGACAGAGCTTCCCCGTAGTAAACTCTCTCTAAAGGCACTGCTTGGATGAACCGAATGAGAAATGTGAGCTGACCTAAGAGAAGCCTCTGGCGAGAGAAACTGCATCACATGTCACAAAAATTAAAGGAAGAGCTCCTAATACAGCATTACCTATCACATCCAGTCAGAGAGCCCTTGTCAATGGGACAGAACAACACCAGAAATGCCTTACTCCAGACTCCGCAGTTTGTTTCAGACATAACCATCCTTGAGCTAGTATCAGAGGAGGCAGCCTTTCTTCCAAGGTTGAATGTGTCCTGAAGTTTTTTTAATCTCATTTTTTTCTGTCTCCTTCAGACCTAAGTTCCACTAATTGGTCCCTCTCTTCTCTATTCCTCATATGCTTACTCAACAATCACCTATCTTTAAATTTTTTTAAAAAAAAAGGAAAAAGAAAAACTGTCCTTGTATCCTGAGTCTCTTTAGCTGTTCTGTCACTGTCTTTGAAGACAGTGGAGAGTAGTGGTTAAGAGCCTGGGTCCTTTCAGCTGGACCACCTGGGCTCAAGTCCTCTTACTCACATGACTGTGTGGTTGTGCCAGTTACTTAACCTTTCTGTGCTCCAATCTCCTTACCAAAAGAATGGGGATGATTGTTCCATTTCCTCTTAGTTACTAATAGGAGTGAACAAGATAATACATGCCAAGCGCTTAGAAGAAAAATCAAATTCTGATTTTTATATATTCTTGTACCCTGCAGTTTGTAGATTCTCTTAGATTTTTCTAGTAGAAAGTAAAACAAAAAACAAAAAAAAAACCTTACCAACCATATAGCCATATCGTTGCATGAATAACATTACATTTTTTCCTAAGCCTCACACTTTTTGTTCGTTTGTTTTGCTGTATTCATGGGCTCCTAGTACAATGGTGAGTAGAAGCAGTCCTGGTCAGTATCCTTATCATCTTCCTGACTCTTCTATTCACTCTTGTATTTTTTGTTTTTTGTTTTTTCAGGGCTGCACTCGAAGCAGATGGAGGTTCCCAGGCTAGGGGTAAGATCAGAGCTACAGCTGCCAGCCTACACCAAAGCCACAGCAATGCCAGATCCAAGCTGTGTCTGTGACCTACCCTACAGCTCACAGCAACGCTGGATCCTTAATCCACTAAGCAGGGCCAGGAACCGAACCTGAATCCTCATGGATACTAGCCGGGTTTGTTACCACAGAGCCACAACAGGAACTCCATCACTCTTCTCTTTTAATGAGGACCCCTACCCTACAATGTCACTAAAAGCTTCACTAATGACCTCCCTTTTGTTGAATCCAACAGGCACATCTCAATCGTCATGTTACCTGCTAAGCATCGTTCAACATTAATGACCACAGCTTTTTTAAAACTCTTGCTTCCTTTACTTCCCAATAACACATGCCCTATGTCCATCTCCCACCTCTGAACATTCTTAGACTCCTTTGATGACTATACTTCCTTTGACTACCCCTTAAATATGATCAAGACACATCACAACTCATACCACAGCTCAGATTTGGAAATAAAAATAAAATTCTTTATAACTAATCAGACTTTATTTCAAAGCCTACACTCACTGGTTAGTGGGGAAAAAATTAGCGAACTATCCAATCCAATTTAAAGTGTAGTCTTACCCAATAATTTATAAAATCCTGTTAGGCAGAATTCAGTCTCTCTTGGATTGGACAGTGAGATGTGTCCAGGAAGACAATCATTCTCTTCCAAGATGATTACAAGTGGCATTACTGCATAATTAGCAAATTCCATCATTTTTCCTAGATGTTTTTCGATTTAACCTTAGATGTTTTGATATGGCATTTATGGCAAGGACTCATTCTCCTGTCATGCTGTCTTTCCTAACATAAGAGAAAAGGCTAATATGTTATGACAGATTCATTTCCCCCTCTGGTGTATATCTTGTATTCTGACTACGCTTAAATGATTCATACCAAAAGACTGCTCAACCCACATAAGCCACAGTTTAAACAATTTAAAATGGCAAAAAGAGAATGGGAAAATGGAATAAAAAGTTAACTATATCTAGGAACATACTTGTATGTACATGTACATATGTCCTTCAGGCTCAACATGGAAAACCAGATGATTTGCTGAGAAATATCAGTGACAATAAAACTAGTAATAAAGACTATTCTTCAACACACAGTGATATGGAAGGAGGAGAAATAAAATGGAGACAGGAATGGTCAGAAAGGACACTTAGAGTGTAATACAGAGCAGAAAGGAGAAATACAGTATTTGTCATCCACCCTCTTTGACATGTGAATACAATGCTATTATACCCTGAATATGAGAACAGCTGGCTCTAACATCGGGTCAAAGCACTATCTCACCCCTGGGAAATATAGTCATTCTTCAGCTCATGATTAGGGCTTGAACAAGGTTTGTTGCCATTTGTCACTCTGTCACAGAGAGTTCAATGGAATTATCTATTTCTTCTCACTTACAAGAGTATAGTCTCTTTGCTGCTATCATCATTCATAGCACTGATGTTACATTAAACTGTACCTCAGAGCTCAGCTCTGTAGTAATCTCCTTGAACCTAGAAACACCAACCTAGCCTAATGCCTTGCACAGAGTAGGCACTCAATAAATAATTCCTGAATGAATGAATGAGGCTCTCCTTTCACTGAAGAAGGAAGGGAGGTGTCTTATTCTTCCCTTCTTAAATGTTCCATAAAAGGAAAAGATTTTGGCATGTTTAATTTAGCTCTGAATGAGACCAAGCCGGAGAGAAGTCAAAGAAAATAAAAAGGGGAAAAAGTCATAAATAGCTACTAATGTGCTACATTAAGAACTGAAGTAGATAAATCATATACCCAGCAAAAATAATGTCAGAAGACAAATGATAGAAAATGTGTTATGATTTTTATTGCTACAAGGACTTTGTTGTTTTTTGGTCTTTTTAGGGCCAGACCCATGGCATATGGAGGTTCTCAGGCTATGGGTCAAACTGGAACTATAGCCACCGGACTATACCACAGGCACAGCAACACCAGATCCAAGCCATGTCTGCAACCTATACCACAGTTCACGGCAACATCAGATCCTTAACCCAATGAGCAAGGCCAGGGATCAAACCTGTGTCCTCATGGATACTAGTCAGATTCGTTTCTGTTGAGCCATGACAGGAACTCCAGACATTTCTATATAGTATACATTTCCATTCATTTCCTTAATTCAACATCTAACTACCAAAGCCAATTCAAAGCAAACAGAAAAGTACAATGGGCCACACACAAATGTACTGACTCAAGAGGCTAATACTAATTTAATTTCCCAATTTCCCTTCGTAGCAGCTTTCCTGGCCTGCAAGGTTACTTTGACACAGTTTCTGTTGGCTCTGGAACTGAAATACAATGTTGGTGTAATTACTTTTCTAAGAATAGCAATGGTCACTATAATTTTTCTAAGCAGTTCCTAACCTTTTCACTTTTTTAGAGTTTGCAAATTCTTGGAAACAACACAATGTATAAATTAAATACAACTTGGAAGCTATTTTAAGGTTAGCCATATTCAATTTCCCTTAATTCTAAAATTCAAGAGGTAGAGCAGCCATGCAGCCTGAGAAAAGATTACCCTATAGCTTTCTCAAACCAATTCCAGATACAAGCATTCTTAAGAAGACATTTATTGAGATTTAGCTGCAGGTGTCTAGAATGCCAATACCATCTCCACCGCGAGGCCAACAGTTTTATTGAGATATATGTACTTTACATACTATACAATTCACCATTTAAAGTACACAATTCAGTGGTGTTTAGTATATTCATAAGGTTATGCAACCATCACCATAATCTAATTTTAGAACATTTCTGTCTCCCCTAAAAGAACCCCCATACCCATTAACAGCAATTCTCATTCCTCCCAACTGCTAGCTCCATACCTACCAGCCCCTGGCAACCATTAATCTACTTTCAATCTCTACAGATTTGCCTATTCGGGACATTTCATATAAACAGAAATCATACAACATAGGCCTTTTGGGTCTAGCTTCTTTCACGTAGCATGTTTTCGAGGTTTATCCATTTTATAGTAGGTATTAGTACTTTCTTTTTATTGATAAATAATATTCTAATACAGGGATATACCACTTTTGTTTATCCACAACTCAGTTGATAGACATTGGTTGTTTTCACCTTTAAGCTATTATGAATGATGTTGCCATGAACATTTATGTACAAGTTTTCGTGTGGACATGTTTTCATTTCACTTGGTGTATACCTAAGAATTGTACTGCTAGGTTATATGGTAACTCTCTCTAACTTTCTGAGAACTGTCAGGCTGTTTTCCAAAGTGGATATAACACTTTTTTTTTTTTTTTGGCTTTTTAGGGCCTGTGGAGCGGCCCATAGGGTGGCATATGGAGGTTCCCAGGCTAGGGGTCAAACTGGAGCCACAGCAATGCCAGATCTGAGCCACATCTGCAACCTACACCATAGCTCATAGCAATGCCAGATCCTTAACACACTGAGCAAGGCCAGGGATCGAACCTGCATCCTCATGAATACTACTCAGATTCGTTTCTGCAGATCCACAATGGCAATTCCATGGATGCACCATTTCATATTCTCACCAATAGTGTATGAGTTTCTCCACATACTCACAAGGCTTGTGTTGTCTTTTTTGTTGTTTTTTTTTGCTTGTTTGTTTTAGGGCTGCACCTTGGCATATGAAGTTCCCAGGCTAGGAGCTGAATTGGAGCTGTGGCTGCTGGCCTACACCACAGCCACAGCAACACTGGATCTGAGCCATATCTGCGATCCATGCTGCAGCTTGTAGCAACACCAGATCCTTAACCCACTGAGCAAAGCCAGGGATCAAACCTGCATCCTCATAGAGACGACTCTGGGTCCTTGACCTGCTAAGTCACAATAGGAACTCCTATTTTTTTTTCTTTTTTTGTCTTTTTGCCATTTCTAGGGCTGCTCCCGTGGTATGTGGAGGTTCCCAGGCTAGGGGTCTAATCAGAACTGTAGCTGCCAGCCTACACCACAGTCACAGCAACGCGGGATCTGAACCGCATCTGTGATCTACACCACTGCTCACGGCAACACCGGATCCTTAACCCACTGAGCAAGGCCAGGGATCGAACCCTCAACCTCACGGTTCCTAGTCGGATTCGTCAACCACTGAGCCATGACGGGACTCCTATTTTTTAATTACAGTCATCCAAGAGAGTATGAAGTGATCTTCCACTGGTTTTGATTTGATTTTAATTTCCCTAACAACTAAAGATGTTGAGCACTTTCTCATACGCTTATTGGCCATTTGTATATCTTGTTTGGAGAACTATGTATTCAAATCCTTTACCCCCTTTTTTTTTTTATCAGATTGTCCTTTTATTATTGAGTTGTAACATTTTTTATATATTCTGGATATAAGCCCCTTAGCAGTTTTATGATTTGCAAATATTCTCCATTATGTGGATTATCTTTTCACTTTCTTTTAAAAAATTTTTATTGAAGTACAGTTGATTTATGTGTTAATTTCTGCTATACAACAGTTATTCACTTATACATCATACGTTTTTATTTTCTTTTCCTTTACAATTTATCATAGGATATTGAATATAGTTCCCTGTGCTATATAGTAGGACCTTCTTGTTAATCCATCCTAAACATAATAGTTTGCCTCCACTAATTTCAAACTTCCAATCCTTCCCTTACCAACTTTCCTCCTTCTTGGCAACCATAAGTCTGTTATCTTTGTCTTTTCACATTCTTATTTTTTTACTATTATTATTATTTTTTGTCTTTTTGTTGTTGTTGTTGTTGCTATTTCTTGGGCTGCTCCCGCAGCATATGGAGGTTTCCAGGCTAGGGGTCGAATCGGAGCTGTAGCCACCGGCCTACGCCAGAGCAGCAACGCGGGATCCGAGCCGTGTCTGCAACCTACACCACAGCTCACGGCAACGCCGGATCGTTAACCCACTGAGCAAGGGCAGGGACCGAACCCGCAACCTCATGGTTCCTAGTCGGATTCGTTAACCACTGCGCCACGACGGGAACTCCTGTCTTTTCACATTCTTGATGGTATTATTTGAAGCACAAAAGTTTCTCTCTTTTTTTCTTTTGCCACACCTGCAGCATATTCAAGTTCCCAAGCCAGGGGTCAAATGGGAGCTACAGCTGCCACCCTATACCACAGCTCACAGCAATGCTGGATCCCCAACCCACTGAGCAAGGCCAGGGATCAAACCTGCATCCTCATGGATCCTAGTCAGGTTCGTAAGAGAACTCCCTGAAGCACAAAAGTTTCTTATTTTAGTGAGGTCTAATATATCTATTTTTTCAGTTTGTCACATTCAGTTTTGATGTCATAACTATGCTAATCTTTGTTATAGCTGTATCCCTAGAAATCTACTGTTAAGGCGTTTTGTTTTTCTTGAGGGAAAGGCAGCATGCATTATTACTCTTCCCTATAGATTAAAAACTTGGGTCACTTGAAAAAACAAATCTCAAGAGTGCAAATGACAGGGAAAGCTTCCTAAAAATGGCTGAGATATGCTACCAGCTACCTTGCAATAATCCATAGAGATGAGGGAAAGAACCCATATAACCCAAATCCACATATTTAATATTTATTTTAGATAGAGTTTTAATCTCCTTCCCCAAAACCCTAACCAGATTGGCTAAGAAGGAGATGACTTGTTTGATTTTTATTTCTTCTCCCTGAATCTGTACCACCAGCTAATAGAAATTTCCACAAGCATTACAGTAGCCCAAAGAAGAAAGGCCAAAAGAAGTGTAAGCAGCCTGAATAAATCGCAACCTAGATGGTGGGCTCCTAAAAAACAGAGCCCTCTTACTCAATAGAGGACTGGCTCTGCTCCTCCACTGTATATTTCAGCCACTGGGAAATCACTGTAAAAGCCTTTGTAAATAAAATAATCATAAACAATATATATGTTGAGATGCAGAAATGGAAAGTGACAAAATCAAATTAACTAATAAACTAAAGAATCAGCTAGGCAAAAAAAAAAAAAAAAGGTACACATAGACCTTAGTTTTATACCACATTGTTAGAAGCAACAGCTAGGACTAGAATGTCTGTCCTTCCTCCCATCGCTACACTTACACATTTTTTAGTCATTGAACAAATGTTATTTAGTATCTACTCTGTGCTAGTGGTACATAACTTAATAACATATAACCTCTAGGGAGTTCCCTGGTGGTCTAGCGGTTAGGATTTGGTATTTGCTTTCACCACTGTGGCCCAGATTCAGTCCTTGGTCTGGGAACTGCAATTCCACATCAACCACTGCACTCTGTGGACAAAAAAAATTATATAAAAGACCTCTGACTTGGTAGAAAATATAATTATTTAAGACCAATTCAAACTACTATTTCCCTCATAAGTCCTCCAATTTGGAGTAACCTCTTCCACTGATCATGTTGGATAGTACTTTATCAACACCTTTACTGGAAAGTTACAGCCCTCTAGTTTGTATTATAGTTTTTTATAAAACACATATGCATCTTTTTTTGGCTTTTATTTGATTTTTATTTTTTCCATTATAGTTGATTTAGTGTTCTGTCAATTTCTACTATACGGCAAAGTGACCCAGTCATGCATATATATCTTTTCTCACATTATCCTCCATCATCTTCCATTATACATGACTAGACAGAGTTCCCCTTGCTATACAGCAGGACAGCATTGCTTACCCACTACAAATGCAACAGTTTGCATCTACTAATCCCAAACTCCCAGTCCATCTCACTCCCTCCCCCTCTCCCTTGGCAACCACAAGTTTTGTTCTCCATGTCCAGGATTTTCTTTTCTGTGGAAAGGTTCATTTGTGCCATATATTAGATTCCAGATATAAGTGATATCATATGGTATTTTTCTTTCTCTTTCTGACTTACTTCACTTAGTATGAGAGACTCTAGTTCCATCCATGTTGCTGCAAATGGCATTATTTTGCTTTTTTATGGCTGAGTAGTATTCCACTGTGTATGTATACACCACATCTTAATTCAATCATCTGTCTATGGACATTTAGGTTGTTTCCTTGTCTTGGCTATTGTGAATAGTGCTGCAATGAACACAGGGGTGCATGTCTTTTTCAAGGAAAGTTTTGTCCAGGTATGTGCTCAAGAGTGGGATTGCTGGGTCATATGGTAGTTCTATATTTAGTTTCCTGAGGCACTTCCATACTGCTCTCCATAGTGGTTATACTAATTTATATTACCACCAACAGTGCAGGAGGGTTCCCTTTTCTCCACATCCTCTCCAGCATTTGTTATTTGTGGACTTATTAATGATGGACATTTTGACTCTTGTGAGGTGGTCCCTCACAGTAGCTTTGATTTGCATTTCTCTAATAATCAGGGATGTGGAGCATTTTTTCATGTGCTTGTTGGCCATCTGTATATATTCTTTGGAGAAATGTCTATTCAGGTCTTCTGCCCATTTTTCAAATGGGTTCTTGGTTTTTTTTTGCTGTTGAGTTGTATAAGTTGTTTCTGTATTTTAGAGATTAAGCCCTCATCAGTTGCATTGTTTGAAACTATTTTCTCCCATTTGTAGGCCTTTTTTTTTTTTTTTTTTATGGTTTCCTTTGCTGTGCAAAAGCTTGTCAGTTTGATTAGGTCCCATTGGTTTATTTTTGCTTTTACTTCTATTGCCTTGGGAGACCGACCTGAGAAAACATATAAGGTTGATGTCAGAGAATGTTTTGCCTATATTCTCTTCTAGGAGTTTGATGGTGTCTTGTCTTATATTTACGTCTTTAAGCCATTTTGAGTTTATTTTTGTGTATGGTGTGAGGGTGTTCCAGTTTCATTGATTTACACGTGGCTATCCAGGTTTCCCAGCATCACTTGCTGAAGACTTTCTTTTTCCCATTTGATATTCTTGCCTCCTTTGTTGAAGATTAATTGACTTAAGGTGTCTGGGTTTATTTCTGGGTTCTCTATTCTGTTCCATTGGTCTGTATGTCTGTTTTGGTACCAGTACCACACTGTCTTGGTTACTGTGGCTTTGTAATGTTGCCTGAAGTCTGGGAGAGTTATGTCTCCTGTTTGGTTTTTGTTCCTTGGGTTTGCTTTGACAATTCTGGGTCTTTTGTGGTTCCATATAAATTTTTGGATTGTTTGTTCTAGTTCTATGAAAAATGTCATGGGTAATTCGACAGGGATTGCATTGAATCTGTAGATTGCTTTGGGTAGTATGGCCATTTTTATGATATTAATTTTTCTAACCTAGGAACATGGAATATCTTTCCATTCCTTTGAATCCTCTTTAATTTCCTTGATTAATACTTTATAATTTCAGCATATAAGTCTTTTACCTCCTTGGTCAGGTTTATTCCTAGGTTTAATTTTTAGGGGTGCAACTTCAAAAGGTATTGTATTTTTTTAATTCCTTTTCTAATATTTCATTTGTAGTATAGAGAAATGTGACTGAGTTCTGAATGTTAATCTTGTGTCCTGCTACTCTGCTGAATTTGTTGATCAGTTCAGGTAGTTTGTGTGTGGAGTACTTAGGGTTTTCCATATATCGTATCATGTCATCTGCATACAGTGAAAATTTTACCTCTTCTCTTCCAATCTGGATACCTTTTATTTCTTTCATTTGTTGGATTACTGTGGCTAGGACTTCCAATACTATGTTGAATAGAAGTGGTAAGAGTGGTCATTCTTGTTTTTTCAGGGTTTTGTGGGAAGGCTTTCAGCTTTTCTCCATTGAGTATTATATTATATGCTGTTGGTTTGTCATAAATGGTTTTTATTATGTTAAGGTATGTTCCCTCTATACCCACTTTGGTAAGAGGGTTTTTTTTGTTTTGTTTTGTTTTTTTAATCATGAATGGATGTTGGACTTTGTCAAACGATTTTTCTTCATTTATTGAGATGACCATGTAGTTTTTGACTTCGTGTGTGTGTGTGTGTGTGTGTGTGTGTGTGTGTGTGTCTTTTTAGGGCCACACCTATGGCATATAGAGATTCCCAGGCTACAGGTCGAATCAGAGCTGTAGCTACTGGCCTACACCACAGCCACAACAATGCCAGATCTGAGCTGTGTCTGTGACTTAAATCACAGCTCATGGCAACACTGGATCTTTAACCCACCGAGTGAGGCCAGGGATCAAATCTGCATACTCATGAATACTGGTCAGATTCACTTCCACTGAGCCAGGACAGTAACTCCAAGTTTTCTTTTGTTAACGTGGTGTATGATATTGATTGTTCTGCGTATGTTGAATCATCCTTGTGAAACTGGGATGAACTCCACTTGATCGTGGTGCATGATCTTTTTTATATGTTACTGGATTCAGTTGGCTAAAATTTTGTTGAGAATTTTTAGATCTATTCATTGGGGATATTGGCCTACAATTTTCTTTTTTGGTAGTATCTGTCTGGTTTTAGTATTAGGGTGATGGTGGCTTCATAGAATGTCTTTGGGGGTGTTCCTTCTTCTTCAACATTTTGGAAAAGTTTAAGAAGGATGGGAATAAGTTCTTCTTTGTATGTTTTGTAGAATTTGCCTGTGAAGCCATCTGGTCCTGGACGTTTGTTTGTAGGGAGAGTGTTTTTATTATATATACAATTTCAATTCTCGTGATCAGTCTGTTCAGTTGATCTATTTCTTGTTGATTCCGTTTTGGCAGGCTGTAAGTCTCTAGAAAGTTGTCTGTTTCTTCTAGGTTGGCAAATTTGTTGGCATATGATTATTCATAGTATTCCCTTCTGGTTTTTTGTATTTCTGCAGTATCCATTGAGATTTCTCATTTTTCATTTCTTATTTTATTTGGTTTCTCTCTCTCCTCTTCTTGGTGAGTCTGGCCAGAGGTTTGTCAATTTTGTTTAGCATTTCAAAGAACCAGCTCTGGTTTTACTGATTTTCTTCTATTGTTTTTTGAATCTATTTTATTGATTTCCTCTCTGATCTTTATGATTTCCTTCCTTCTGCTGACTTTAGGTTTTGTTTGTTCTCTTTTTTTTCTTTTTCTTTTTTGGGGCCACACCAGCAGCATATGGAGGTTCCCAGGGGTCGAATTAGAGTTAAAGCTGCTGGCCTAGCTCACAGCCACAGCAATGCAGGATCCGAGCCACGTCTGCAAACTACACCACAGCTCATGGCAATGCCAGATCATTAACCCACTGAGCAAGGCCAGCAATCAAACCTGCAACCTCATGGTTCCTAGTCAGATTTGTTTCCGCTGCGCCACGATGGAAACTCCTGTTCTGCTTTTTCTAATTCTTTTAGGTCGTGGGTTAAGTTATCAATATGAGAATTTTCTTTTTCTTTGAGGAAGGCCTGTATCACTATGAACTTCCCTCTAAGTACTGCTTTTGCGGCATCCCATTTTGAATGGTTGTATTTTCACTATCATTTGTCTAGAGGTATTTTTTAATTTCCTTTTTGATTTCCTCATTTACCCATTGGTTTTTTAGTAGCATGTTGTTTAGTCTCTATGTAGTCAGTTTTTCTCATTTCTTTTCCTGTGGTTGATTTCTAGTTTGAGGCCATTGTGGTCAGAGAAGACACTTCAAATAATTTCTATACTCTTAAATTTGATGAGGTTAGTTCTGTGCCCAGGATGTGGTCAATCCTTGAGAATGTTCCATGTGCTCTTGAAAAGAATGTATATTCTGATTTTTTTCAATGTAATGTCCTGAAAATGTCAATTAAGTTTAACTTTTCTATTGTGTCATTTAGGATCTCTGTTGCCTTATTGATTTTCTGTCTAGAGGATCTGTCCATTGATGTGAATGGGGTGTTAAAGTCACCTACGATTATTGCATTCACATCAATTTCTCCTTTTATGTTTGTTAGTATTTGTTGTATGTATCTGGGTGCTCCTATATTAGGGGGATATATATACTGAAAATTGTAATATCCTCATCTTGAATGGGTCCTTTTACCAATAATAGTGTCCTTCTTTATCTTTCTTTATGGCCTTTGTTTTAAAGTCTGTTTGTCTGATATAAGTATTGCAACTTCTGCTTTTCCACTGGCATGAAATATCTTTTCCCATCCCCCACTTTCAATTCATATGTGTCCTTTGCCCTAAGGTGAGTCTTGTAGACAGCATATTATAGTCTCTTCCTTTCTTATTTAATCTGCCACTCTATGTCTTTTGATTGGAGCATTCAGTCTGCTGACATTTAAAGTAAGTATTGATAAATATGTATTTATTGCCATTTTAAACCTTGTTTTCCAGTTGATTCTATGTTTCTCCTTTGTTCCTCTCTTTTTTTGGTTGGATGATTTCTTTTTATTTTATGCTTGTGTCCTTTTCTTTTTAGTTTTTGTGAATGAAATATTTGGTTTTGATTTGTGGTTGCCCTGTTTTTCAAGTATGTTAACCCCTTCCTATATCTGCTTGCTTTAGCCTGAGAGTCATACAGGCTCAAATACATTCTAAAGAAAAAGAATCTAAATTTTTTTACTTTCCTTCCTCACATTTTATGATTTTGAAGTCCTTTATGTTTATCCTTTTGCAGTTCCTTGTATAAACACATCTTGTCTCTAGCACTAAACTAGACTCCTTGTGGGCAGGATCTGTGCACAAGTCACCTTCCTAACCACCATATCACCCTGTACGTGAATACATAATAAATTTTAGTTCAGTGAATGGAGTTTTTAAAATATCAAATTTAGAAACACCAGTAAAAGATTAATATAAACCCTATCTTTCATAAAAAATTATATCCATGAATTTTTAATGCAGAAGCTTATTACCTTAGTCTGGAATACCAGCTATTCTAGTTTCCATATAAATGGTTTCTGCTCAGCTTCAGCAGAGTGTCAAAAAGGGGGTGGTTACATTTTTAGACTTTTTCAATCCAAGTGAAAGAAACTCAAAATGTTAGAAACAAAAAATTATGGGTAAGTTACACTTGAGGGCTATCTGATGACTAGAGCATTTTCCTTTAAGAACAACATTCTCCAAATCTACCCCAAATGGGCACTAGATAAACCCACAAGGCAAACAATTAGATCCTAAACTGATGATTTCTTGACTCTGAAATTCAGGCTTCCCTCTTTCCCATCTTTCCTCTCCTAACTAGTTTATATATTCAGCTATCTTTAAAAAAGAACATTTAAATAATTTACAACATTTTTAGAACGGTTTTAGAAATTTGCAAAATTTTAGAAATAAAGAAATTTGCATTTATCCCACTCCCAGTTTCTTTTCCTATTATAACATTTTATATTAGTATGGCACATCTGTCACAATTAATAAATACTGATTATTTTTAACTAAAATCTATACTTTATTGACATTTCCTTAGTTTTAATCTAATGTCCTTTTTTTGTTCCAAGTCCCCATCCAAGTAATCACTTTACATTTTGTAGTCATGTCCCCTTAAGCTCCTCTTGGCTGTGACTTTTTTTTTTTTTTAGGGCTGCACCTGTGGCATATGGAGGTTCCTAGGCTAGCGGTCTAATTGGAGCCATAGCCACACCAGATCTGAGCCGCATCTGTGACCTACACCACAGCTCACGGCAACAGCAGATCCTTAACCCACTGAGCAAGGCCAGGGATCAAACCCACAACCTCCTGGCTCCTAGTCAGATTCGCTTCCGCTGCACCATGATGGGAACTCCCCAGGCTGTGACTTCTTTGAGATTTTCTTTGTTTTTATGATCTTGCCAGTTCTGACAAAATACTGGTTAGATATTTTGTGGAATGTCTCTCAACTGGGATTCATCTCAAGACTGCCTCATGATGATAGTGGAGTTACAGGTTTAGGGGAGGGAAACCACAGAGGTAAGGTACCATTCTCATCACATCATATCAAGGGTGCATATTATAAATATTACCCATCTCTGTTGACATTAACCTTCATCACCTGGCAAAGGTAGTATTTGTCATGTTTCTATACTGCAAAGCTACTCTTTCTCCCCCCAATTTTCCAGCTATACCCTTTGGAAGGAGGTCACTCTGCACATTCAAGAAGCTGGGATTTATGCTCATATCCTTAAGGTTAAAGTAGCTACATAAATTATTTGGAGTTCTTCTGCATGAGACATTTGTCTGTTCATCACCATTTTTTATTACAGACTTTTCTCTTTGCTCCCATTTACTAATTTACTCATTTATTTATGACAGTATAGACTCGTGTATATTTATTTCATTCTTTGGGTTACAATATAATATTATTTTGTTGCTCAAACTGTTCCACCTTTTGATCATTAGGAACTCATTCAGTTGGCTAGTGTGTCCCTTTAACATATTCTAACCATTGAGTTTCTTTTGAGTGCTTCCCTACTCTCCAACACTACAAGATACTCTAAGCTCATATTGTGTATTTCCTGTCCCAGGCCTGGAACCAGCCATTTCTCCAGAGATTTTTGGTTCCTTTTATTGAAGAAAGGCATTAGATCCAAAAGCTGTGTGCTAGATATACTTGTTGCTACTTGAGTGCCATTGCTTCAGCCACTTCTTTCTACACAACATTTCTCTCCATTTCCAGTATCAGAATGTTGTACAGGCCACCATGTGATAGAGCCTAGGAAGGATATTAGAGGCCAGGAAGCCTTTTACTCTGATCTCTGGGAAGCTCCACTCTCATGAATTATCTTCCATCTAAACAAAAGACATTTTTCCATTTCTTAGAGTAAACAAACTTTATTCAATACTTATCTAGTGGTATACTTCTCTGTGTACAGAGTCACAGAATGTTGGAGCCAGAAAAGGCTTTAGAGGATATCAAATTAATTTGTTCACTCATTCACAAATACATATTGAGTGCCTCAATATGTGCTGGGCACAATCATAGACAATAAGGATATAACAGTACATAAAACCAGACACAGTTCCTGATATCATGAAGCTTATGGTCTGGTGAGAATGATGAATATTAATTTTAAAATATCACACATACAATTATAGCAATGCAACTCTGCTAAGTACTTAGGAGGTAAAAAACAGCATGGGAGAATACTGCCCAGAGTCTAGATCTGTTGTGGATTAGGATTCAGGGAGCAAAAATCAGGTCAAGTAGGCAGTAATGAGGTGAGAGGCATAAGAAAGAATCCCAAACAAAGGGAAAGCATGTGCAACAGTCAGACTGCAGGAGAGAATATGGTATAGGAAGAAGCTCAGAGAAGAGAGCTTGGGAACCTGGCAAAAGCTGAAGATGGACGGGAAGCAGGGACTAGACCGCAAGTCCTTGCCAAATAAAAATTTGGTCTCTATTTTAAGAGGAATGGGAAGTTTCTGAAGTAAAACTCAGGGTGGAGGTGGAGGTGACATCTTGAGATTCATGTTTTGCAAAGATCATTCTGATTGTTGAGTGGAGAATGGATTATGGGTGGGAAGGAAGCTGCAGTATGAAGTGACCAGTTAGGAAGCTACTGGAGCAGAATAAAGAGATGATGCTGAAGAGCTGGAGTGGTGGCAGTGGAAATGGAGAGAAGTGAGCAGACTTGAGATCTACAGAGCAAGCAAAATTGAGAGAACTCTAACACTTTGGGTATGACCAAGAGAAAGGACAGTTTAAGGGCAAGAACTGAGTTTCTGGTTTTGCACAATTAGGTGGATGGTGGATGGCAATGTCATCCTTATTTCCTTCATTAATAAGGAAAACATTGAAAAAGGACCGGGTTTGACAGGGAGGCCATGAGTTCAGTTTTGGATTTGCTGAATGTGAGGTATTTATGCAACATCCAATTGGAGAGGCCAAAAAGATCACTAGATTAAAAAATCTGGAACACAGGGTTAGTGATATAAATTTGATATAATTAGGTGATAACTGAAACCAAGAGCACAGATAAAACAGCATAGGAAAGGATACAGAATAGGAAGAGAAGGCATACTGGACAAGCGAAGTTACCCACAAAATGAGATTAATAATAATTCCTATTTCACAGAATTGTAGTCAAGATTAAATGTTACCACACAGGGAACAGCAAATGGAAAACTGTAAGTACCAACTATGTCAGTTATTACTCTAAAAATTGTGCATTTTATAAAACAAATACTCCAATGGGATATGTGTATGGTTGTTTACCTTCTGGACTCAACCATTTAACAGGACATAATGTGTATACTATTACTCATTATTTGAAAAACAAGAGGTCTCTGGTAGTTACAGTAAAGGACCAACAACTATTAATGATATGAAGAACAATATTGGTTTAGTATTATCTCATTTTCCTACTTATTGGCCTATAGGTATAAAATAAGGCATTGAATGAAGAAAAGAATTAAGGTGTAGGAACAGCCCACACCCTGGCCTCCATCCTCTTACCTGCCCTGCAATTGTTTGCTCTCCAAAGCCATTTGCAGCCACAGAAATCTGAAACACTGTAACTTGGAAAAATCTGCCAGATTTTACCAAGGCTATTCAAATGCATATTAAGTAATTAAACATAAATGACAAAATAACATTTTCATTATAGAAACTGACTCAAATAAATAAGAAAACATTTAATACAAATAATAACTAAATAGTTTCTGACCATCAATAAATGCTATTTTCACAAGGGTGTCCTCCAAAAATAGAATTAGCTTCTTTATAGAGAATGGAATATATATTTTAATTAGAGTCTACTCATATTTTAATCAGAGGCAAACTCTTGAGGATAACATTTTAATATGTCAGTTTTCATGAAGATAATCCCAGAATCACAAAGGTAAAAGGATCTGCCCCCCAAAATATTGAACTGTCCTCCTAAGATTTGATAGGTTGTGAACTGCTCCAGGTAGGTCTGGCCATGCAGGTCTGAAATTCAGCCCATGTTTCTCTCATAAAGTCTTGTGATCAAGAACAGGGCTAGCATAGCTTAAAGACAGGAAATGAGGCAGGGGCATTTTATTTTGTTTTGTTTTGGCCCAGAATTGGTGTCCTTGGTACCCTATATGTTATAGTTCCACTGCAGAAGGATCATACAAGAGCAAATGTTTGAACTCCAAACACTAGAATCTTTTAAGATCTGATTTCAGGTTATATGGGGGTCTTGAAAGGAAACTTATGACACAATCAACCATTGAAATGGTTTTATTAAACAATTACCTATCCTCAGCTACTAAGATGGTTTGATTTTCTTGTTGAAGTTCTTTTTTTTTTTTTTTTTTGTCTTTTCTAGGGCCACTCCTGTGGCATATGCAGTTCCCAGGCTAGGGGTCTAATTGGAGCTGTAGCCATTGGCCTACACCAGAGCCACAGCAATGCTGGATCATTAACCCACTGAGCAAGGCCAGGGATTGAACCCTCAACCTCATGGTTCTTAGTCAGATTTGTTAACCACTGCGCCATGACGGGGACTCCTTCTGTTGAAGTTCTTTAACTGACATTACATAGTCAGTGAAGTCATTGGATATACTCTTAAATTTTAATACCCAATGTATTTGGAAACATTGAGAGTAAATAAAAAAACTCAAGTACCTTTAATTTTACCAAATATGGTGGTAAAAAGAAAAAAAAAAAACAACAAAACACCAAATAGTAAAAAAAATAATTCTGTTGGAGCTTTCCAGGAAAGGTAGTATGGAACATTCTTTTTTTTTTTTTTTAATGATTTTAATTTTTCCATTATAGCTGGTTTACAGTGTTCTATCAATTTTCTACTATAAAGCAAGGTGACCCAGTCACACATACATGCATACATTCTTTTTTCTCACATTACCATGCTCCATCATAAATTACTAGATATAGTTCTCAGTGCTATACAGCAGGATCTCATTGCTTATCCATTCCAAAGGCAATGTTTGCATCTTATAGTAGATGTGCCACTTTGAGGTACAAAGCGGGTATGGAACAATCATCTGCCTGAAGACTTCAGTTCAGACCTTGGATCTGAGCCTGCTGTTTTGGCCTTAAGTCATTCAACCTCTTTGAGCCTCAGTTCCTTTGCTTGTATGAAGTGGATTGAACTAAATTATTTCTAAAGCCTCTTCCAGCTCTGACATTCTCTAATTCTACACGTCATGGTTACAAATCTCCTTTTATTTCTGTGTGATCTTCATTTTCTATACCACGGTTATCATTTCACCGCTGTTTTTGGCCTCCTTGTCCTGGTACATCTTACCATTTGTACCTACCCTGAAATATAACCTCCTCTTTTATTCATTATTTAATATATGAACCTCTCTCATCCCTCAAACCTTTAAAAATACACTTTAACTTTTTTCAAAAGCAAATTATTCACCCCAAAGCTTAAAGATTTAACTAGCTCTTTGTCCACTGTCCAGATTCTGCCAATTTAGCATAGGCCCAATACTCAAACACATGTTTAGACGGCTAACATGCATTCATAATTCTACTCAGTGGGAGCATTTATAAAAAGTAAGAGACATTTAGGATGAAAATTAGCATATAATAAAACCCAGGAGAGAATAATTCTAAAGTGATACATAAATGAGAGACAGTAGGGTAAATAGAGTGAAAGCAAACTGTAAGAAGTCATAACAGGACAAATCTCAGTACAGGCTGGGGTCAGTTCATCTTGAGAAGAATAAGAATTTAAATGGCAGAGGAGGAGTTCCCATCGTGGCTCAGTGGGTAACGAATCCAACTAGGAACCATGAGGTTGTGGGTTCGATCCCTGGCCTCGCTCAGTGGGTTAAGGATCTGGTGTTGCTGTGAGCTGTGGTGTAGGTTGCAGATGCGGCTCGGGTCCCGAGTTGCTGTGACTCTGGCGTAAGCTGGTGGCTACAGTTCCAACTGGACCCCTAGCCTGGGAACCTCCTTATCCTGTGGGTGTGGCCCTAGAAAAGACAAATAAATAAATAAATGTCAGAGGAAGTCTCTCCATGGGGGGCAGCCTAAAGAGAAACCTAAGTACTGAGCAATTATAATTATGAAAAGCCTTTCCAGATGTTTTCTTTATTGTAGAGAAGAGAGGCGGTCAAGAGAAGAAGTGTCCTAACTAAAGATTTTGATAAACATGTTTCTCAATATTCAATATTCTGAAGAGTTTCAATCACAGCAATGTGAAAAACTACCTTGTTAGAAGAATGTTAGTCAATCTCAGTAAATCCTTCATATATATTTGCTCATAAATGACTTTAGAAACCTAGACTAGGAAGTACATACTACTTTGCCAAGATATCCAACATATCTTCTTTGCCTCCTCAGCTTGCCTTCCCACCTTGTCTCATTGTCCCTGAGGCCAACCAGGAACACTGTGCATGAGGGGGAGAATCTCCCCACTAACTGCTAATTAGCTGTATATCCCAAGTTTCTGAATTCTCCCACCACTTCCAAACTTGAATAAAATCCTACACCAGGGCATGGGCTGTGGCTTTCCAAATGACTCCTGGTGGGGCAGGATGACACAACTCAGAACTATGAGTTAACTCTCCACGGGGTGACCTGTGTTTTTTCTTCTTTTTAATTTACTTTTTATTTTATATTGGAGTACAGTTGATTTACAATTTTATATTAGTTTAAGGTGTACAGAAAAATGATTCAGTTTTATATATACATATATCTACTATTTTTCAGATTCTTTTCCCATATAGGTTATTACAGAATACTGAGTAGAGTTCCCTGTGCTATATAGTAGGTCCTTTTGGATTATCTATTTTCTGTATAGTAGTGTGTATATGTCAATCCCACCCCCTAACTTACCCCTCCCTCTCTACATTTCCCCTTAGGTAACCGTAAGTTTGTTTTCTAAGTCAATGAGTCTGTTTCTATTTTATGAATAAGCTCATTTGTATAATTTTTTTAGATTTCACACATAAGTGATATCATATGGTATTTGTCTTTCTCTGTCTGACTTACTTCACTTAGTATGATACACTCTAGATCCATCCACATTGCTGCAAATGGCATTAGTTCATTCTTTTTATGGCTGAGTAATATTTCACTGTATACTTTACCACATCTTCTTTATCCATTCCTCTGTCGATGGACACTTAGGTTGTTCCATGTCCTGGCTTTTATAAATACTGCTGCTGTGAACAATGGAGTGCATATACCTTTTCAAATTAGAGTTTTCTCCAGATACATGCCCAGGAGTAGGACTGCAGGATCATAAGTCAACTCCAGTTTTAGTTTTTTAAGGAACCTGCATACTGTTCCCCATAGTAGCTGCACCAATTTACATTCCCACCAACAGTGTGAGAGGGTTTCCTTTTCTCCATACCCTATCCAGCATTTATTGTTCGTAGATTTTTTAATGATACTTTCTGACTGATGTGAGACAATACCTCACTGTAGTTTTAATTTGCGTTTCTCTACTAGTTAAGTGATATTGAGCATTTTTTCATGTGCCTTTTGGCCATGTGTATGTCTTCTTTGGAGAACTGTCTATTTAGATCTTCTGCCCATTTTTTGATTGGCTTTTTTAATATTTTATGTCATGTGAGCTATTTATTTTGGAGATTAATCCCTTGTCCATAGCATCATTTGCAAATATTACCTCCTATTCTGTGAGTTGTCTTTTCATTTGTTTATGGTTTCCTTAGCTATGCAAAAGCTTTTACGTTTAATTAGGTTTACTTTTGTTTTTATTTTCATTACTCTAGGAGACAGATCCAAAAAAAGTATTGCTGCAATTTATGTCAAAGAGTGTTCTGGAGTTCCCGTCGTGGTGCAGTGGTTAACGAATCCGACTAGGAACCATGAGGTTGCGGGTTCGGTCCCTGCCCTTGCTCAGTGGGTTAACGATCCGGCGTTGCCGTGAGCTGTGGTGTAGGTTGCAGACACGGCTCGGATCCCGCGTTGCTGTGGCTCTGGCGTAGGCCGGTGGCTACAGCTCCGATTAGACCCCTAGCCTGGGAACCTCCATATGCCGCGGAAGCGGCCCAAGAAATAACAAATAGACAAAAAAAAAAAAAAGTGTTCTGCCTAAAACTCCTCTAGGAGTTTTATCATATCTAGTCTTACATTTAGGTCTTTAATCCATTTTGAGTTTGTTTTTTGTATATGGTGTTAGAGAACTTCTAATGTCATTCTTTTACATGCTGCTGTCCAGTTTTCAAGGCACCACTTATTGTAGAGTCTGTCTTTTTTCCATTGTATATTCTTACCTCCTTTGACCATAAGTGCATGGATTTATTTCTGGGCTTTCTATCCTATCCTGTACCTGACCTATACATCTGTTTTTGTGTCAGCACCATTTGCTTTCTATCCTATCCTGTACCTGACCTATACATCTGTTTTTGTGTCAGCACCATATTGTCTTGATTATTGTAGCTATGAAATATAGCCTTAAGTCAGCAAGTGTAATTCCTCCAGTCTGTTCTTTCCTCTCAAGATTGTTTTGGCTATCCAGCATCTTTTGTGTTCCCAAACAAATTAAAAATTTTTCTGTTCTAGTTTTGTGAAAAATGCTGTGGGTAATTTGATAAGTATTGCATACAGGCCTTTTGCCTCCTTAGGTTGGCTTATTCCTAGGTATTTATTCTTTTTGATGGAATGATAAATGGAACTGTTTCCTAAATTTCTCTTTCTGGTATTTTGTTGTTAGTGTATAGAAATGCAACAGATTTCTGTATATTAATTTTGTATTCAGCAACTTTATGAACCCATTGATGAGCTGCAGTAGTTTTCTGGTGGTGTCTTTAGGATTTTCTATGTATAGCATCATGTCATCTGCAAATAGTGACAGTTTTACCTCTTCTTTTCCAATTTGGATTCCTTTTATTTCTTTTTCTTCTCTGATTGCTGTGGCTAGGAGTTTAAAAACTATGTTGAATAAAAGTGATAAGAGTGGGCATCCTTGCTTATTTCTGATCTTAGAGGAAATGCTTTCAGTTTTTCACCATTCAGAATGATGTCAGCTGAAGGTTTGTCATATATGGTCTTATTATGTTGAGGTATCGCATAGCTTCTTTCTTCTCAACTATTTTCCCTCACTCTCACTGTTCTGGGACTGTACCTCCAAATAAATTTTCACTTAATTGCTGCCCCAGGCTCTGGCTTCTAAGTAACCAGGCTAAAACAGCAATCAGACCAAAAAGAAGTAAAGGAAAGAACCTTGGATTCGTAATTGAGATACACTGGTTCTAATCTTGCTAAAACTGGCTCTATTAATTAGCCATTTGACCTTCTGAGATCTGTAACATTTTGAGATCTGTGAAATGGAATTGGCATTAGAAAAAGAGAGATTAGACCAAAAGACTGCTGAGTGGTCTACAATTTCAATGCTTTATGATCCTTAGAATCATACAGTCTAAAGCTCAAATAATCTATTAGAAGATGGATCACTGTGAAAACCATGGAGTCCTATTATGTCCCAATTCATTTGATCACAGCAATAGTTTGGAGTAATCTTATGAAATGCAACTTTAACTGAATCTTGGGCAAAATTCTCTCTTGGCTCTAAAATGGGGCCATTTTCAATATCATCAGCAGCCAATGTTCTTTGATGTGTGACAGTATATTTTTCAACTTAACCAAATATCACAAATCCAATAAAACCAGGTCACAGAAGGACTTATGAGAGTTCTAAGACCACATCTGGTTCAGGCAAAGTTATAAATATAAGAGTATTTTTAAAAATCAGTAGTATCAAGTGAAAAACTCAGTCACAAAAGACCACATATGGTATGATTCCATTTATATGAAATGTCCAGCACAGGCAAATCTGTAGAGACAGAAGGTAGATTCATTATTGCCTGGGACTGGAAGTTGAAGAAATGGAGAGTGATTGATAATAGGCATGGAGTTTCTCTTAGGGATGATGAAAATATCCTAAAATCAGTTTATGGTAATGGTCATACAACTCTGTTAACATACTGAAAAACACTGAATTATACTTTAAATGAGTAAATTATACAATATGTGAATTATATCTCAATAAAGCTACTTAAAAAGTAGTCGAGTTATTTTATTGTGGTAAGTGAACCAGCTCAGAGACAAAAAAAAAAAAAAAAAGAAAAAACGTTTAAAGGACAAATGAGCATTTATCTCTGACAGAAAATTGTAAAAAAAAAATTTATATACATATTTTTCAAAGGTTGTAACTTTATCTGGTTTCTGTTTGACACTAAATTCACTCAAGCAGCGAAGAGCCAGACTCTTGGGGACAGACTGCAGGAAGAAGTTAGGAAATGTGTGCAACTGGCAGAGGAAGTTCAATGTGAGCAAGTGCAAGATGACATAAATGGGAGAGGCCCTCAACTAGCATCAGTCACAACCTACAAAAGGGCTCTGGGGGAGATAGTGGGTTATTCAATTCAACAGAACATTTTTGGGGACAACTATTATATATAAGATACTATTTTAAGAGCAGTAGTTAAGACAGAAAATCAAAAATGATGCCAACAGACCCCCACTCCTTCCTCTACTTCCCCAAATGCCTATTAGGATAAGAGAATGTATGCATACTGCAAGCCACGTGAATAAATGCTGTGATCAAGTCTGAACAGGTACTAAGAAGGTTAAGAAAGACTTCATGGCAGAGCTGGCCTTTTCTCTGGGCCTTGAACATTTGAGAATGTCAATCTAATATGACACCAAAAACTGGGAAGCTAAACAAATAATGGGATCCATTCGAGAAGGATAAGAATACAAACACTAAATTAGTCTACCTTATTTAAAACAAGAGATACACTCTAGGACAACCGCACTTCACCAGAGGTAGAGCACAACTTCATTTATATAGAGGCAAGTCTCCTGACAAGGCCTTGGCTTCAAATTCAGTGGTACCTTTTTCTTAAAGTACTTAAGGTTCAGAGTCAGCCCCTGAACACTTGGCCACAAAAAAGAGCCAAAGTGCTGAAGAGCTGCAGACTGATCTGATGCCTTCCTTTGATTTGCTGAAAATGTCCATGAGCACAGAGGAGAAGAGAAAAGAGAGGAAAAGATAAGATGGGAAGGGAAGAGAGCTATCAGATGGCAACAGCGACTGGAAACAGAAGCAGAGATTGGAAACAATGACAGGATAGGCAGCAGGGTTCCAAGTGGCAGACACTCATTCTACAGTCTAAGCCAGCAAGGAGTTACCAGCTCACAAACAGCCCTGGAAGGCATGGGAGGAAGACAGAAATAGTAAGACAGAAAAGGAGAGTAATCTAGAAAAAAAAGGGACAGGGTCAGAAGCTATTTACATAAAATAAAATAAAAAAAATCCCTGGCACACTAACTTATTCTCCAAATCTGAATCTGAAAATACTTGGCTTAAGGGCCCGTGCTCTAGAGAGTAAATATCCAACATTTTACATCCTTTTAAAAATGTAAGATCAATGAAGGAAGGAACTATTTGATGTTTCTCTCTCTCTCTATCCTCCACAGTACCTGGATCTAAGTACTTGCATGCAATATAACTTACCAAACTGCCATACTTTTCCCTGCCATTTAACAACTAAAGTTGTCCTAGCTGCTACTTCTGATTAGCTCATAAGAGTTCAACAGTAACTCTCCCAATTTTTCTGCTCCTGACACAAGGATACATCAGTTGGGATATCCTATGTCTTCACCCTCTCCATTCCATGTGATTTACAAATGTGATTTTTTTTCATTTTCTTTTCTCTCAACTCCCAGAACCCAGCATGCCAGCTTCTCTCAGTATCATAGATACTTAACTCTGACTCCCTTTTAGTCAAAATCTAAAGAGAGATTTTGGAAATAGGTTTCAAGCCATTTGGGAGAAATTATGGTATCAGTCTGGGATCAAAGCAGGCAAACTGTAATGCCCATGGATGCTGCCAGAGGCTCAGCCCTAAAGAAAAGTTGTGGGGTAATCCCAGGCTTCATCAAAATAAAAAGTAGTAAAGGGTGCCCATGATCTGTCACTATTGGTCTGACCCTTTGGTTAGAATACTATCATTATCCCTTGTCCTCTGAAATGTATAAGACTTTTGGTGAGTCATAGATATGTGATCATTCATTCCCACCTGTCACCAAGTCCAGTTTACACCTGCCATAAGGGAATTCCATACAGCCTGACATTTGAATCAGAGTACTACTTTTCAAAAAGTATTATTTTTAACTGCAATAAAAGAAGCTAGGATACTTTGGGCTGAGTTTAGAAGATGTGGTGCACATACACAACAGAATACCACTCAGCCATAAAAAAGAACAAATAATGCCATTGGCAACAACATGGATGGAACTAGAGATTCTCATAATAAGTGAATAAGACAGAAAAAGGAAAACAAATACCATATGATATCATTTATATCTGGGATCTACTATATAGCACAAATTAATTTATCCTCAGAAAAGACACAAACTCATGGACATGGAGAACAGATTTGTGGTTGCCAAGGGGGAGGGAGTGGGATGGCCTGGGAGTTTGAGGTTGGTAGATTCAGACTATTACATTTAGAATGGATAAGCAATGAGATCCTGCTGTATAACACAAAAAACTATATCTAATCACTTATGATGGAGGATAATGTGAGAAAAAGAATGTATAATGTGTAACTGGGTCAGTTTGCTGTACAACAGAAATTGACAGTACATTGTAAATCAACTATAATTAAAAATTTTTCAAATGAAAATAAACAAATGGAGCCTGCTTAAATTTAAAAGCTTTTGCACAGCAAAGGAAACCATTAAAAAAAAAAAAAGAAAGAAAGAAAAAGAAAAGCCAACCCACAAATGGGAGAAATTATTTGCAAACTAAGCAACTGACAAGGAATTAATCTCCAAAATATGCAAACATCTCATACAGCTTTATATTAAAAAAACCCTAAACAACCCAAACAAATAATGGTTAGAGGATTCAAACAGACATTTCTCTAAAGAAGTTAGACAGATGGCCAAAAGGCACATGAAAAGTGCTCAACATTACTAATTATCAGAAAAATGCAAATCAAAACTACAATGAGGTACCACCTCACACCAGTCAGAAGAGCCATAACCAAAAAGTCTACAAACAATAAATGCTGGAGAGGGTATAGAGAAAAAGGAACCTTCCCACACTGATGGTAGGACTGTAAATTGGTACAAGCACTATGGAAAACAGTATGGAGTTTCCTCAGAAAACTAAATATAGAACTATCATATGATCCAGCAATGTCACTCCTGGGCATATGTCCAGAAAAAACTACAATTCAAAAAGATACATGCATATGTATGTTCATAGCAGCACTATTTACAATAGCCAAGACATGGAAATAACTTAAATGTCCATCAACAGAGGAATGGATAAAGAAGATGTGGTACATATATACAATAGGGTATAAAAAGAATGAAATACTGTCATTTGCACCAACATGGATAGTGATTATCCATGAGATTATTGTACTAAGTTAAGTAAGTCAGACAGAAACAAGTATCATATGAGATCACTAATATGTGGAAGCTAATAAAAATGATACAAAAGAATTTGTTCACAAAACAGAAACAGACTCAAAGATTTTGAAACCAAACTTATGGTTACCAAAGGGTAAACCATGGCAGGTGGATAAATTAGAAGGTTGAGATTAATATATACATACTACTATATATAAAATAGGTAACTAACAAGGATATACTGTATAGGACAAGGAAATCTAATCAATATTCTGTAATAACCTATACATAATATAATGTAACTGGTATACAACTAATTGTAAATACAATGTAAATGCTTTGTAAATATTTGCTAACATAAGGCAAATTCAAGTTTTACTTTTTGAAACTTTCTGGAATTTTTTTCCTCAAATATTTCTGAGCAGATGTGAAACTCACAGATATGTAGAGCCCACTGCAGTAGTAAAAAATGTTTGACCTAGATCTGAAAATACTGACATGACCAGATATTGATGCCGGTTGTTGACCTGAGGGAGGGAAAGAAAGGACTAGAATTGGGAAGACAACATAGGTGACTTCAACTATATAATTTCAATTAAAAAA
The DNA here is from genome assembly GCF_016906955.1 of Phacochoerus africanus. Lineage (NCBI taxonomy): Eukaryota > Metazoa > Chordata > Mammalia > Artiodactyla > Suidae > Phacochoerus > Phacochoerus africanus. The sequence continues at coordinate 129,379,823 of NC_062545.1, read as the reverse complement.
ATTTCTAAATCAAATATAAAAAAATACATTTCTTCATTTTGGAGTGGATTGGTACATAGGAGTGTGCTTTATTTATTTATTTACTTTTTGTTTTAGGGAGTTATTTTTCAAGAAAAATAAACCCAACCCAATGAAAACAGAAATAAAAGCACATATAATTCCAAATAAAAAACAGAAATGTATAGAATAAAAAGTTCTATTTCATTCCTTCCCTCAATCTTAATATTTTCCCCAGAGTTAACCATAGTTGACTGCTTCATGTATATTATTCCAAATAATTTTCTATAGATTTATAAATATAACTTTGTAATATGTATTATATATTAAATATAATATATATTAACAGGCTCTTAAGGGGGCAATACAGAACATATTTCTGGGACTTGCTCTTTTTACGTAGCATATTGTGGACATCTTTCCTTGTAAGAACATATCTATTTAGCTCATCTGTTTTAATTACTACAGAGTATTTCATTGTATGGCTGGTCGTATTTAAAAGTAGCAGTAGAAAATTGGAAAGCATTCTTACCTGAAGATAAAGTTTCCTTAAATGTCTTTAAAATTATATTTATTTTCCTCTCATCCAATAAATTTGATATAAAGAAAACCTGAAGGTTGCCTCTACTTCTCCCTTTAGAGGGGCGTAAGTAGATAAACAACTTAGACAAAATAAAATTGAAAAAAAATCCTACTGAAATATCAGAAAGTACACTGTAGCCTTACTTCTATTTCAAATCCAACTTGTAGAAAAAGAAAAAAACTATTTTAGGATTCCAAATAACTATCTTTTAAGCCACAGAATTTAAAGATCACTGAATAATGAAAATTATGTAATGCCTTGTACCCAGGATGCTCTGGAAATTACTTTGGCATTCCCACACCATTATCATTAATGGACACCAGCTGTGGGCTCATAGTATCCTGGGTACATTACACAATAAAAACATAGACAGGATGTCACTGCACATATGCCATGTGCACAGCTTGATTCTAATTAGCATCACTATGAATATATATTTATTGAGGAAAATGGTACAGTGGTTGGAAGCACAGACCTTAAAGTCAGACCTCCTGGGTTCCAATCTTGGCTCAGCCACCTATGTAATGTGTAACCTTGAGCAAGCTATTGGAGACTCATTCCTTGAAAAGACAGGAAGATATCTCACAAACTTGCTATGAGAATTAAAAGAAATAATGATTGTACAGTATTTAGAAAAGTATTTACCCCTTAGTAAGCACTCAATATATATGACGGATTATCACGATTAGTATTACTGAATAATGGTAATACTAAGGAGTTCGCTTAGGACTAGAAGTTATCAAAAAACATGGAACAGTTTCCTGGCTTTCAATAGCTTACAATTTAGAAATAAATTTGAATATCCCCAAACAGAAAAAATAATGAAGAGTGTCACATTCCTCTTTAGACCTAAAAATGTAAGCAAAATCACTTCTCAGTCACCCTACCCAAAAATATAAATATTTAATCAATTTACCTTATTTGAATACCAAATAGAGTTACTAACACTATGCACATAATAGAGATGTGAATACAATCTAGTATATGGGTTGACCTAAAGTTTTTCGATATAAAAATTTGAGATAGGGTTTATCCTTGAGTACACACTGATTTTGATCATGATATTGATTTCATGACCCATCAATCCATTAAGAGGTGCTTTAAGGGGCAGCTGAGACACCACCACTACTAATTAGCTAGTAACATGTAAACTGACCCACACTTTGCAGGGAATATTTTTAAAACTTTTAAAGGTCAATTAAATGCACTGCTTTAGAGTTTACAAAGTTCCTCCAATTTGCTACTTCCTTTCTACATAACTGAGAGGTGAACATGACATCCTTCATAACAATTCTAGGGCTATCATTCTGAACAGATGATTCAATTTGTCACATAAGGTGACTCTACATCACTGTACTCAATCAGTTCTGCTATACACACACACATATACACACACACATATTTTGCCCTTGGTGTTTTGAAAATGAAGAATACATCTGCTATACAATGATTCATTTTAAAAGGAAAAAAAGACATTCAGAAAAAAATGAGCTTTTGAGCTTGTATTCTGGTTCTCTATAAAGCTAAAGCCTTTAAAAAAAAAAAAAAAAGCTAAAGCATAAATTACCTCCTCAGGCTACTTAGCTTTACCAACCCTTGTCTACCTCTGTTTTTTGCCTTATTTTTTCCAAGTTTTTCTCCAAGGTTGTGGGTGCCGTGGTTCTTGACTTCAATTCAAATCAAATCATTCAAGAGATACTTATTTAGAACCTATGAGACTTACCTAAAGCCCTGTCTAGTTACTAGACAAGGTACAGGGATGAACAAGATACTAATCTCTGCCTTCAAAGAGCTTACAATCTTTTTTTTTTAATTTTATTTTTTCTTTTTACAGCTGCACCCGCAGCATATGATAGTTCCTGGGCCAGGGATTGAATCCCAGCTCAGCTGTGACCAATGTCACAACCACAGCAATGTCCAATCCAAGCTGAATTTGTGACCTAAGCTTAGGGCAATGCTGGATCCTTAACCCACTGGGCGAGGCCAGGGATCAAACCAGCATCCTCACAGAGATAATGTCAAGTCTTAACCTGCTGAGCTGCAATGGGAGCTCCCTTACAATCTATTTTTAAATGCCGTAACACAAAAGCAGAATAAGGGCCACATAGAATTTTACAATGTGGTAGAGATTTAAAGATTAGAGAGTGCCCTCTGGTGGAAGGGGCAGGAGATAGTGCAAAAAGACTTCAAGGCATCAGAGTAGTCAGAATTTTGACAGGAAAAGAGTAAGGAAGATAGTTATTGTGGGAAGCAGACAAAAGGCAGGAAACTAAAGGGCTGTGTTCAGGGCACAGTGATATGCCCAGATGTGTCAGAATTGAGAGGATGTTACAAAGGATTTCAAATTAATTAGGCTGGGGAGTCTTATGGATAACTTGGCATTAAATGAGTCATCAAAAGCTTTTAGGCTGGAGAGTCAGGCGATAAGAACTTCATCTTGGGAAGATTTATCCAATAGCAAGTGTGTTGTACAGCAGGTCTCCAATGAGCATCCATTCCACAGATAATAGTGTACATATGCCAACACCAAACCCCCAAATGTATGCAAAGTGAGTCAATTCTGGAACACAGGGTCTCTTCATGATAAGCGGTAGTTTAGTATACCTTCTACCATTACTGAAATAGCTTGGAAACTACAAAGGGCTGGCCATTTCCAGAGGATTTGCTATCAAGGTCTGTCAGTGTACACAGGCTTACCGGGTACATTCATGATACCTAAATCCCATAACGAACCAGACCCCCTAATGCAAGCTGTGTTCTTATACTAAGAGACTCCTTCTGTTCAAAAATGCTAAGTCATCAAAGAATGGCTCTAGACGGATCTAATGTATATTTATGTACATCAGAGAACTGCAGTTAAGGGTCAGCGACAGCACAGAAGTTAGCAAAACTGGCTCTGGAGCCAAACTCTCTGGATTTGAATTCCATCTCATCAATTACTAAGTATATGAACTTGGGCAAAACATGTGGTTCTCTAGGCCTCAGCTTCTTCATGTTATTATAAGAATAAATGAGATAGTACATATACACCATAGCATAGAGCTCCTTGAGTATTCAGTAAATGTTAGCTCTTATTAGCAATTAAAAGGGGCTATAATAATTAACTAGTGTAGTTCAACCTTTCCTACACAGAAGGAATCACCTTAACAACATCCCCAGCCTTATTTGAACATATCTAATGATGGGCAGCTCGCTGCTTTTCAAGGTAGTCTATTTCAATTTTAAGCAGTTGCAATCGTTAGGATGTTGTTGTTTCTATATTTATTCCAAATCTTTCCTTTGACTTCCAAACATTAGTCTTGGTTCTGCCTTTTCAAGCTACGGAAAGAAGTCTGGATCATCTTCCACACAGCATGTCACATACTTGGCACCTGCTCTCTCATTATGTAGCACTTTTGGATACTAGCCTGCTCCTGTCTTGTCCTGTGACCCAGGACACAGCTCTCTAAGCCCGTTTCCTCATATCAAAAGAGTTCCAGACTAAATAATCTCTAAGGTTCCCCCCCCCCCCCAAGAGGCAAAAACTACGACTTGACATACTTTTGCCCCGATATTCTGATTTGGTCTCTCAGGCACTTTTCAGTCCCCTCATTACCTTGCTGCTGTCCTTCATATGTCTCAGTTGGTTATCATCCTTCTTAAAATGTAATTCCCTGAATTAAACACAAAACTAAACTTCCGGCAACAAGAGTCAAAGTGTACTTAAAACTCTCTCCTATTTAATGCACTAAACATAAGCATTTGGGACTGTTTCACCACTTTTGCTTAAGGGTGAACTAATAACTAATTAAAATTCTGGCTTTGGGGCCATAAAATGCTATCCTCTCTACTTTGCATACCCAGAGTTGATCTTTGGAATCTAAGTTCAGGATTTTATATTTATTTCTGTTTAATGTCATCTCTTTAAGCACTGTTCCATCTTTTCAGCCCATGAAGCTTTATTTGAATCTTAATTGTGCCATTCATTGCATTAATGGAAGTACACTGATTATACTTCTAACAATCAGGAAAACATTTTTAAAAATCTAACATTCTACTACATACATAAGTGCTTATATGCAAAAACTGCCTTCTTAATATTAACACTCGATTTTCTTTTTAACTTTAAGATATTTCTTAAGAGGTCTGATTGTACAAACAGGCAGAAAACGTGTGTAGACCTAACAACCTCATCAGGTATCTTAATGATTCTAAACCTAGCAGGTCCACATGTGACATAAAAGCATCAAAACAAAGAACAGGGTATGCCTCTCAATGTGTTGGGACTGCCTGGTGGAAGAGGAACCCAATCCACACCATCCTGCAAATGTTTGCACATCATTCTACTTGTCACAACACTGACTTGTGACTCTCCTTTGTTAATTAAATAAGAGATTTTGAAATACAGGTAGACTATCTTTTCCTTAAGAGGTTAAAAAAAAAGTAAAGATTATTATGGAAATCTGCCCAACTTTAAAAGCTTTAGAAGTGGTTACTGCTTACCTCCATTACAAAAACTTCCAGGGAGACACTCTCACTATTTTTGCTTCTGTAGGACTCCAGAATTTGCCATGTTATATTCCTTTATGTCATCATACTAATGTCCAAATGACTGTGTTCAGGTTGGAAAAAGTTCATCCCACTAAGTGGACTATAATTCTGGGTGCCACGTACTGTCCCTTTCAAAGATAAAAGTGGCCCCAATTTTTGCTAGCAAAAAAAAATCTGTTTTATTATCTATGAATTATGCCTCAAAATTTTAAAACATGAAGATTGTAAGAAGGTCATTTTCAGGTAAATTTTAGTATTTCAATCCCCATTGTATGACGTCCTCTATATTCTCTACATGAATAAGGACTTGTGATTAACATTTTTTTGGACATTCAAATTTTAACCACCCATTATCATGCTGATATGGTAACAACAGCAAAAATGCAAAATATCATGAGCACTAGTATCCTGACCCACTTCAAATCCTTGACCTTGCTTCACAGCATTGTTTCACTCTTGGTTTTCTCCATAGGTTTTTTTCTAAAGGCTGATGCTTCTAAGAGTCACTCTGTGACAGCTGCCACTGGCCTGATCTCAAGGTGATGACATGAACCCTCAAGCAATTCCCTCTTCTGGGGCCATAAGGATATTCCTGCATCCTTCTCAGAAAAAAAAAATGACCCTCTATGATACATATTCATATGAATTATTGTTAACTTCGTAGAATTTTGTGATACACAACAACATTCATATGAACTGTGAGCTAGATCCTGGGGATATGCAATTATATGTAACTAGGGGTGAGATAATAAAGTATGTGTTAAAATTAGAGTCTATCTGTAACCTAGTCAGCAGTAATACAAACGATATTCATAAAAAAGAGCCAGGAACCTAAGACCTCATTCTAGAATATTCTTTCTAAGCCCTAGCCTATATAGTCTACTTAAGTAGACTCTTTAAACTGGGAAATGAGAATCAACTAGTCTGGCTTTGCAGATAAATCATTTCACCCTAACTCCTTATACATTAGCAAGTTTATCTGTAAAATGAGTGGGTTATACTAAATAATATTTTCAGTCTGAATGCTCAAACTCATAGGAGACCAAGCAAAGGTAATACTGGGCTGGAAGTTCCTTTAATTTCAAAAAGCTTATTTGCTACATCATCTAAATAAAATGTCAAATTTCTTTTTTTTCTGAGCTGGAATTACAGTTGTAGCTAACCAGGATTTTCCCATGTTGATCAGAAATTCTGGTTGGCTTTGGTCAATAAAATTAGGAAACACATAAATTATTACTTATTCAATACAGAGCAGTAAAATCTTGCAAAGTTTGTAGGCCATAGGAAACAAGATTAATTTAAAAAAATCTCTGGCAAAGAACAAAATGGAAATCACAGAGCTAGGTTACTGAATTATTCTTTCAGCTAGTATTTACCTGGGCCAGCTTTTTCTCTAGGCCTTAGCATTACAAGGATAACATTGAGAAGTCCATGGTCACAGTTCAACAAAGGGCATGATCTATTAGGTGGCTTCCAAATGCAGTATAGAACATCTACAGTTCATTAATGGGGGAAGTTGGTTGTTGTTGCTGTGCTGTTTTATGATTTTCCCTTAACAATAGCCAGAACAGAAACTTTAAACTTCCCCACAAAGGGCACAATACCTCCTGCATGCTTTTCACAATGATATCAGCTTTTATGTCATCACCAAGAATTTCTAGGTGTACATTTCAGAGGTCTACAACTTATACCTTAAGCATCAAGGAAATGGATTATTGGGGTCCCTCTTGAGGCAACAGGCTACAGGCTAAAGCAAGCACCAAGGCAGCTCAGGATGATGAACAGCCAGCTTTTCTCCGTGCAGACCTCAGTACAGTGAATCCTGAGGGTAAAGGGTGATTCTTAGGTGCTAAATAGTATAAAATAGAATATACTTGTTCCTTCCTTCTACATAATAAATCTCTGAAAAACCACACAGGCCTTCGAAGGTTACTAGACATTGCTGGTTTGATACAGAGCCATCACAAGAAGGCCCAGAAAACAGTATTTCCCCAGCTTGGAAAGTGATAATTTTAAAGTATTGGGTGGAAATCAGGTCTTAGCCAAGAAGACCTCAAACAGCAAGTTTTAAGGGGTGTCAATTTTAATGGAAAATAAATTGCTTCCAAGATACTGCTCAACCCTTGAATGGTCATCGTTTATTGCATGTATTAAAGGATATAAGTTTCTTAATCCTCTATTTCCAAATACAGAGTTTAAGCATCATTAAAAGAACAAGTGTTTTCCCTCTTAAGTGAGCTCTGATTCAACCCGCTTTTTGAAGTTTATAATAAAAAAAATTCAATGGCAAATATACTCCAATGATGACAAGACTATAGAACACAATCCTCTTATTTTAAACAGTACTTTCCTTTTACACAAGTTCTAACATATCAAAGAAAACAAACATGTCTGCATCCACATAAGCATTCAGAGTTGCTTCCCCTGCGTGACCTCTATTTTTTCCATTTCTTCTAGAGAAGTTCCATATGGTAAGCAGTGGTTCAACTCAAAAACCATCTCAATTCCCTTCCTTGGTGTGAGGGCAGAAATCTGTGAGAACATAAGACCTGACAGGCAGAGGGAAAATGAAAAGGTCTATAAATAAGTATAGAAGTGTCCTGGTCTCTGGGTATAAGACAATACCTCTCAGTCTGAGATGTCCAGAAATAAGTATCTGATAAAGGCCCATAATTGTCACCAGAAATCTCAATTCCAGCCGTCACATGTAGCCTTAGAAATGCCGGATTCATCTGCTTGGCTGGTACACATTGGCTGTTGGATATAGACTGCTAGAGGAAAAAGTTGTGATGTCTGAAACCACAAAGCTCTTGCCCTGATTCTTTTCCCAGAAAACATTTCTTTTGCTCACTGTCCTGGAACATTTTCCCTGGGGAGATCTATAAACAAAAGATGACAGGTCAGAAAGTATCCATGTCAGTGGGTAACTAGACACAGTTTAGGAGTAAACTGTCATTATCTGTCACAGCTTAGAGTTCATGTAAATCAAAGAAACTACCCTCCACTTAAAATACACACACACACACACACACACACACAATGATTTTTCTTTTTCTACTCAGGAACCAAAGTATACCAAGAGATGTTACTAGAGTGTCTGAGAATTTTTTGAGAAAAATCATTACAAAGAAATGGAAATTACTTTAAAATATTCTTAATTATAGGAGGAAAATATTCAATTGTAATACAGTAAAAAATATGAATCACAACTGTAAGAGACTGTAAGAAGAAATGACAAAGACAATTTTGATGTACTGAATCGGCAAAGGGTAGAAAGCCAATACTGTTCTTGGGACAACTTTTTTTTGGTTTTTGTTTTGTTCTTTGTCTTTTTGTCTTTTCCAGGGCCACACCTGTGGCATATGGAGGGAGGTTCCCAGGCTAGGGGTCTAATCAGAGCCGGCCTACGCCATAGCCACAACACAGGATCCAAGCCGAGTCTGCGACCTACACCACAACTCACAGCAATGCCAGATCCTTAACCCACTGAGCAAGGCCAGTCATCAAACCCAGAACCTCATGGTTCCTAGTCGGATTCATTAACCACTGAGCCACAACAGGAACTCTCAGGACAACTTTTACATGGGGCATTTTGGCTATATGCGCCCGAAACTTTATAAAGTTCACAATCTCTGACTCAGTAATTCCATTTAAGGGCATTTACTTGAAAGACTAGTAAGATACATACATAAAGTTTTATAAATACAAATGTTCATCTAACACTAACCCTAACTCTAACCCTACTATAAGAGATTTTTTATAGTAGGAAAATCTATTTTTTATAACAGTGGGGATTTGGCTAAATAAATTGTGGTACATCCATGAGAGATATTATGCAACTATTTTTTTAAAAGGATACATTCTACCAACTCAATAGCATTCAAGAATTCTTTACTAAACAATTACTATCTGCCAGACTTACGCTTTTGTACACACACACAAATATATACACAGACACATAAGGAAAAGACTACAATGCAATACACTAATAATGTTATTAATGACTATCACTGTCATAGTGTGATGGGGGTCATTTAAAGTTTCTCCTTGATAATATTTCCAAAATTTTCCAAAATTTCCAAAAGAAAACGCATTGTTTTTATATGTATAATAAACAATGAGTTAAATAGTAGCAAATGCCACTTTTAATTGAGTACTCACTTTGTGCTAGATTGAACAAATAAACACTTTTCAATAATTATTTAATTCTCACCATAATTTTATGAGACTGTGATTATCCCCATTTTGAAACTACATTAATGGCAGAGCTGGGACTTGAACAGAGGTCTAACTCCAAAGCTTGTGCCCTTGACCACCATTAATCACAAAGAGACACAGAATTTCCTGGAATCAAATATTCCAGGAAGCACTATCACATCCTCTCTCATCTGGAAGGAGAAAAGTAGCAAATAAAGAGTTTCTGGAATAGACAATAAGTTCCTACTGAATGGCACAGGGAACTATAGCCAATCTCTTCAAATAGACCACGATGGAAAATATTTTTTAAAAAGAATGTGTAGGGAGTTCCCATCATGGCTCAGTGGAAACCAATCTGACTAGCATCTATGAGGATGCAGGTTCCATCCCTGGCCTCACTCAGTGGGTTAAAGATCCAGCATTGCCAGACGTGGCTCGGATCTGATGTGGCTGTGGCTGTGGTGTAGCTTTAATTTGACCCCTAGCCTGGGAACCTCCATGTGCCATGGGGGCAACTCTAAAAAAAAAATAATAATGTGTGCGTGTGTATATATATACACACTGAGTCACTGTGCTATACAGCAGAAATCAACTATAATTTAATTAAAAAAAATTTTTTTAAAGAATTAAACCACCTGTCCAGATGGTGATCTAGACTCCCAAGCAGGGTTTCTGAGCAATTGCACTGCAAGCAGATCTCAACTCTTCTCAGCCTGCATTATACAATTTCTCTGTGAGAGTTTCTAGTCTCCCAACTCTGCCTGGAGCCTGGCCCTGTGCCCTAACTCTGTGACTAGGAACCTTGCCACCCAATTGATGCCCAATTAATTGGAAATCCTGGTAGAGAATAATAAATGAGCTTGGATATGAGAAAAAGAGTTTCTGTAATTACTCTGTGCTAAAAGGACAAGGAATCCTTTATGACTCTACTTATAGCCTAAGTTTTGGTAGCCTACTATTTCTATAAGCTCATGACAATAAGACTGACACCAGCTGTCTAAATTCACCAAGCAAGTCAGAGGAGTACAGAGTCTCTGTGCACTTAGTTCTCTTGCACTGTCAAGTGTTACTGATACTAAATAAATGGTATTGGTGACAATGATGATAAAGAAAATTTCAATGAGACAAACTACAGTTCAATTTGGTTTTGCTAAAATTGGAAAACATCCATGATCCAGAGGATATGACCAAATCTCAAGCAGTGACAGCCTAGTCAGTGTGCACTCAAGAGGTCCTTCAGGTCTCTGATTTTTGGGAAGGAACATGTTTTCACATGGATGAACCATTCCTGGACATTTAAAGTATATACACATTCTAGCAACTATCACACATATTTTGATGGAAGCATTCATGTTTTTTAAAGCCTATACCTTGATCTTTCATTGAATGCTTAAAGGAAAATCTTAAATACATTCATGTGAAATACTTGAACATGTGTCCTTTCATTAAAAAAATTAAGTGTTTTATGTTTCTTGTACTCAGATCACAGCTTTACAGCATGGCAAAATGAATCATTTCCCATTAATATTTTTGTTTTCCACTGCTACTGTAGCCAAACTAAATCAACTATGCTGTGATCATCAACTATTTTGCAACAACTCATTATAACTAAAATGGGGAAATTGGACATTATAGATAACAACCTGTCTTCAACATATGAATTACACAGTATTTATTAAATATCTACACAATTTTTAACTTACTGGAAACTAATCAGGTAAAACTGATGTGGTTGCTGCCTTTCATGAGCAAGTGAATTCTACAGTACACTGGCGACTAACTTTGAAAGTTGGCAAGATCCAAACTTCCACATCAAACTCTAAAAAGATTTAACTCATCTAACTGTGATGTAGATGGCCAGGTTTAATCCAAAGGAGGATACCATGACTGGAATGGAAGAGGATATATGTGGATCCAGGAGAAAGGGCAGCGGTGCTCCTTGTGGACACTAACTCTAGGATTTCTCCAGGATAATCTGATTTTCCTCTACCTGCTGAGGGGGGTGCAAAGAACTTCTCACATATATTACAAAGTAAATCATCAGATAAGTAACAGAAAGATTAAAAAAAAAAAAAAGACAAGACCTGCTGCAGACTGAATTTCAAGGCCAAAAGAAATTTGACAGTTGCTATAAATGTAAATATTGATGGGAAAACATTAATTTCTCACTTTTTTAATCAAAATGATAAAACAAAAATGTTACCACCACTAAAAAATTTAGTAAGTAATTTTCCTTTGAATAGAGAAGAGAGAAAACCAAGTGACTAGACATAATGAGTAACTAAAGCAGAAAGGTTCCTTCAAATATTGCCTATTATTGGATAGGATAAAGCAGATGTGAAATTATTTTTTTATATTTCATTAAAAAATAATTATCAAACATCTGCTTTGGAAAATAACTATGTAGACTCCATGAAGGTTATGAAAGTGAGAAGAACTTATCTAAAAGCTATCATGATTTATGTATCCTTAAACAACAAAAAGTAGCTCCTAAAGATTTAGGTAATTTTTCATAGCTTGCATATTACACGCATGTGTTACAGACTGTCATAGAAATTCCCCAAGCTTATCCATTTGCAAAGAAAAAAAAAAAAAAGAAAAAAAAAGATTACTGAGAAAACGGGTGGGGGGTGAGGGAAGGAGAGTGCATCCAAATTCTTTTCTAAGGGCAAATGCTAAATATTTTCCAACTAGATTTTTTTTTAAAGTCTAGTCTAAAAAAACCAGATTTTTTTTCTCCCTTTTTCTTTAGAAAAGAAATCCCTTTTTCAAATCCTATATCTTGTAATCCTTTTTCCCTAAGGGTTTAAAGTATACCATGTAACCCTATATTGCTTATATAATCAGTCTCTGCCATACTAAGAACTCAAATAAGCTAGAGGAGATTATCTCAAAAGGAAATTTGTATAAAAATGTCAAAGTAGACTTCCTATAAAATATTTTGAAGTCCATAAGTAAAAACATGTCATGGTCCTAAAATTTATATGAATTCTCAAGGAACCTAGAATAGTCAAAACAATCTTGAAAAAGAAGAAAGTTGAAGACTCCACATTTCCAGATTTAAAAACTTACTATAAAGCTACAATAGTCAAAACAATGTGGTGCTTGCATAAGGACAGATATATAGACCAATGGAATAGAACAGAGAGCCCAGAAACAAACCTTCCCATATATGGTAAAACAATTTAAAACAAAGATGCCAAGACCATTGGGTAGGGAAAGGACAGTCTTTTCAACAAATGGTGTTGACATATTTGTGTGTAAAAGAATGAATTGGACCTTTACCTTATACCATATACAAAAAATAAAAATGGATCAAAGACCTAAGCATAAGAGCTAAAGCTGCAAAACTCTTAGAAGAAAACAAAGAGAAGAAGCTTCATAACATTGGATTTGGCAATGATTTCTTGGATATGACACCAAAAGTTCGGGAAACAAAAGCAAAAATCGATAAATTTAACTTCATCAAAATTGAAAACTCTTGTGCATTGAGAACCACCACCAACAGATTGAAAAAGTAACCCAAAAAGGGAGAAAATATTCACAAATCATATCTGATAAAAGATTAATATCCAGAATATAAAAAGAACTCTGACAACTCAACAACAAAAATTAACCCAATTAAAAAAATGGGAAAAAAGATTTGACTAGAACTTTCTCCAAAGAAGACAGATGGCCAATACACACATGACAAGACACCCAGCAATACTAATCACAACGGAAATGCAAATCAAAACCATATGCAGGAGTTCCCGTCGTGGCGCAGTGGTTAACGAATCCGACTAGGAACCATGAGGTTGCGGGTTCGGTCCCTGCCCTTGCTCAGTGGGTTAACGATCCGGCGTTGCCATGAGCTGTGGTGTAGGTTGCAGACACGGCTCGGATCCTGCATTGCTGTGGCTCTGGCGTAGGCCGGAGGCTACAGCTCCGATTCGACCCCTAGCCTGGGAACCTCCATGTGCCACGGGAGCGGCCCTAGAAATAGCAAAAAGACAAAAAAAAAAAAAACAAAAAAACCATATGCAGTATCACTTCACACTCTAAATTAGAATGGCTATTCAAAAATCAGAAAATAAAATGTGGTGACAAAGATATAGAGAAATTGATCATGGGAATGCAAAATAGGCAGCTGCTGTGAAAAACATAGAATTACCATAAGATCCAGCAATTCTACTTCTAGTTATATACCTAAAATAATTAAAATCAAGGACTCAAACAGATATTTGTATCCCCATATTCATAGCAGTGTTATTTAAAATAGCCAAAAAGTGGAAACAAACCAAATGTCCATAAACAGATGAATGGATAAACAAAATGTGGTATATACATACAAGAGAATATTGTTTTAACACACGCTACACATAGATGAAACTTTAAGACATTATGTTAAGTGAAATAAGCCAATCATAAAAGGACAAATATTGTATGATTCCATTAATATGAGGTACTTACAATAGTCAAGTTCATAGGGACAGAAAATAGAATGGAGAATTATTATTTTAATGTATATGGAGTTCCCGTTGTGGTGCCACAGAAACCAATCTGAGTGGTATCCATGAGGATGCGGGTTCCATCTCTGGCCTCATTCAGTGAGTCAAGGATCAGGTGTTGCTCTGAGCTATGGTGTAAGTCTCAGATGTGGCTCGGATCCCTCGTTCCTGTGACTGTGGTGTAGGCCGGGCAGCTGTAGCTCCAACTGGACCCCTAGCTTGGGAACCTCCATATGCTGTAGGTGCAGCCCTAAAAAGCAAAAATAAAATAAAATAAAATAAAATAGGGAGTTCCTGTCGTGGTGCAGTGGTTAACGAATCCGACTAGGAACCATGAGGTTGCGGGTTCGGTCCCTGCCCTTGCTCAGTGGGTTAACGATCTGGTGTTGCCGTGAGCTGTGGTGTAGGTCGCAGACGCGGCTTGGATGCTGCGTTGCTGTGGCTCTGGCGTAGGCCAGTGGCTACAGCTCCGATTCAACCCCTAGCCCGGGAACCTCCATATGCCGCGGGAGCGGCCCAAAGAAATAGCAAAAAGACAAAAAAAAATAATAATAATAAAAAATAAAATAAAATAAAATAAAATAAAATAAAAAATAATGGGTATAGAGCTTTAGTTTGGGAAAGCGAAAAAGTTCTGAAGATGAATAAAATGATTAAAATGTCATGTACGTTTCACCAGCAATAAAAAAGAAATTAAGCATCTGTCTTAATATGTTCAGACTGCTATAACAAAGTACTGGGTAGCTTATAAACAATAAAATTTATTTTTCACAGTTCTTGGAGGCTAGGAAGTCCAAGATCAAGGCACTAGCAGATTTGGTGCCTACTGAGGGCCTGATTCTTGGTTCGTAGACTGCTGTCTTCTCTCTATGTCCTCACATGGCAGAAGGGGCATGGGAGCTCCATGGGGTATCTTTTATAAAGGCATTAATCCCATTCATGAAGACTCTACTCTCATGACCTCATCACCTCCCAAAGGCCCCATCTCTAAATACCAACACAAGAATCTGGGGAGGACACAAACATTCAGTCTATAATAGCATGACACTGAGATCACAAATAAGTAAAATTTTGCAAATCCTTTATGAAATTTATTTGAATCTCCAAGCCCAATTTTTAAATGAAGAGCTCATATATGCATTCTTTATCTTCTAAAATTTGACAGTGCTATACTTTAGAGGGTTTGCCTTCTTCATAATGGGTTTGTATGTATATGAGATTGTGTATGTATATTTAATAAATATCATTTCCCACACATTCCTAAATTTTCTAAATTCTACATTTGCTACCCATATAAATGAGAGTTTTGAAGACACAAACCGTGTGTGTGTGTGTGTTTACATTTCTAACTCTACCTCTAAGGTAATCAGAAGAATAAAGTTTACATTTCTTTCCCTGATCAAAAGTTGATGGGATAGACAGATGAATGGCTAAGTAAGATGTGGGATGTATATTATTACCACATAATATTATTACCAGAATATTATTTTGTCTTCACAGAGAAGACAATTCTGACACATGCTACATGGACAAACCTTGTGGACATTATGCTAAGTGAAATAAGCCAGTCACAAAAAGACAAATCTACATGAGTCCACTTACATGAGGTACTTAGAACAGAGACAGGAAGTAGAATGGTGGTTGCCAGGGCTGGGGGCAGGAAAGAATATTAAGTTATTATTTACTGGGTACAGAGTTTCAGTTTTACAAGATGAAAAGAGGTATGGAGATGGATAGTGGTGATGGTTGTAATATATTATGAATACATTTAATACCACTTAAAATGGCTAAGATGGTAAATTTTACATTGTATATATTTTACCACAATTTTAAAAATTGGGGGGGAAAGTTGACGGGAGAAGTCCAACAAGTGGTTTTTCAGATCTGGGGCTCCAGAAAGAAGATAGGACTAGAGATAAATACTTAGGAGTCTTCTGACCCTGGAGTAACATTTTGTATCATTGCCTGGTAATGCTGTGTACTTGCCTCATTCTCCATAACAGATTATAAATTCTTAGGGCAAATGAATAAATGCCTAACTCAGCTATTAGCATATGACCTCTAAGAGAAAAGGTGTTTAAGAAATATTTTTAAAAACTGAAGTGAATCTGAGCAATAGACAGAATCTTCATTCTTTCTCCATCTGGTCTACCTGGACCTGCAACATAACAGATTTCTTGCAATCATTTTCTGGCTAATCATTTCAGCTCATTTGTAAATGCAAGGTTAGAGGTTTACAGCTGGATCATAATGTCTATTTCAGAATCCATTTTACTACGTGAACATCATTCAGTAAAAAAACACAAGCCAGAACTTTCCCCTTCATTGGTTCACGTAGCTCCAGACTCTCCTTGTGCACCCACCCTGTCTTGAGAATCCTGGCACAGAGTTTCACAGCCAAAAATAAGGCACAAGGTCAAACAGCGTTTCCTTTGCAGAGAGGATATTCCCTCCCTTCTTTTGGAAACACTTCAACTAACCCTGTTTTAGTTTGGCTGCTTTGCCTCATTTCAAAAATATTTCATTATACTCCATAGCCCTTCCCTTGATGCCCTAGTTAATTAAGTTTACATAATTTCCTACTGATTAGTTTTGAACAGCTTGCTCTGGATTTTCTCTCCTTTAATTTTCTGCCTTTACTGACTGCTTAAAATCCTCAACTATGAACTTGGGAAAGTATGTAACTACAAAACTCACAGTTTTCCACAACAAAAAGCAAATCAGTATGGGGATCCAAGATCTGCGATCAACTGTTCTGGGATGCAAAGAAACTGTTAGGTAGAATCCAGCAATAAGTCAGTAATAATAAACACAAAGAAGTCACTGGTTATATTCTTCAAAAATGATCCATTCCTTTACCTATAATGTACTTCACCTTTACTAAGACCCTTTGAGATTCTTTCTTTGTGCTCAGGAACTCAAAGGATTAATTTTAAAATTATTACTATGTATTTAAAGATTATTGCTCAAACTGATTTATATCCCCCCTCAAATAAAATTCTGAACTGACATTGTGTTTTTGCGTTGAAAAATCCATTAATTTTGGCCATCTTAGTGGCTGATGTGAACTGCAGCACAACCGATGAATATGGTCAAAATTAATGGGTCAGCTGTGCCACAATCTGGTCCATCTGCTGCATATACACAGCCTCAGAGGACAACAAGGAAGAAAAGTGAGCCCAAACATAAACACCAATATCCGAAGGCCTTTCGTTATTTGCGAAATGGCAACAGGCTTTGAAATTACTCTAAACCCTGCTTTTCCCATGAATTCTTTAATTTCCTTGGTATTTTAGGGATGGTAAAACAATTTATTTTCACAAATTGTCATTCTTAAAACTGATAAAAGTTTCATGAAATTTTTTTCCTGTTCTCGTTATCTCTATAAAACAAAGTCAAGGGCTCCCTTCTTCCACTAGCCCACATCAGAACCCAGACAGGAAAAAATGAGTTTAAAGGTTGCAGAAAATTTCTTGCAAATATACTCTATCCACCAACCAAATGGCAAAATCAAACAAATGCATTTTTTAAAAAAGTACCTGTACATGATTTTTCTGGTAGTGAGATTCCCCCACTCCATACACTGAACTATGTTTGATCACCCAGGATTCTTGCTATGTGACAATCAGTGCCCCCTGAAGGAATCAGTGCTTTATTTCTAGTGATTTTGTCCAAAATGACAGCCATGTGTGTTGACTTTTCAGAAAAACGCTTTATATGAATCTCATTTCAGTATTCTTTTATTTCTGTTGAAGATTATGTTGTTTCATATGCCAAGAAACACTTTAAGATGGAAGGTTTCTCTAAAATTTGTTTTAAAAAAATCAGTTTCCACATATAGCCTGCAGATATTTTTTTTAACCCAGACACAATAATCACTTCCTGAAAGCATTGCTGAAGGTCATATTATGCAGTGATGAGATGTCAAGCAAAGGAATACATACATTTCAATTTACAAGCTCACAAATAAGTGTCGGTACTTGGAGGGAAAAAAATTCATAGGTGTGGGAACGAACGATAAGATAGGGAACACTGGCTAATTGGTTAATTCACAAGGATAGCTTCTCCTTGGAACAAGCATAATTCCCATTATGATAAGCACTTTGCAGGTGTGCTAAAAGGAAGAGAGATAAAGTTTGGCAATTAAGTAAGTATTTCCCCCAGTGAATTCTGACTCCAACAATGGAACCAAAGGAGTGTGATGCAATTATGAAACTAAATTTCACAGGATTTTATGGCTAAAGATACTTTGTTAATGACTTACTGAAAATGCTGGTAATTCACAAAAGGCTTCTCAAATACCTGCTTTTCTTTCTTTCTTCCTCTCTTTCTTTCTTTTCCTTCCTTCCTTTCTTCCTTCCTTCCTTCCCTTCCTTCCTTCTTTGGGCTGCACCTGCGGCATATGGAGGTTCCCAGGCTAGGGGTCAAATCAGAGCTGCAGCTGCTGGCCTGTACCATAGCCACAGCAACGAGGGATCTGAGCTACTCTGCGACCTACACCACAGCGTATGGCAATGCCAGATCCTTAACACACTGAGCAAGGCCAGGGATTGAACCCGCATCTTCATGGATACTGTCAGGTTCGTTTCTGCTGAGCCACAATGGGAACTCTTCAAATACCTCCTGATCATATGCTTCAAAAGGCAGATTAAAATGCCCTTCTTTTACCCTTTGGGTCTCAGTGGACATATATAACAGGCTATTTCATGTGATAACACAATAGTGAAAAGAGAACTGAAAATATGCAAACTATCCTAATATTCTCTTTAGGAAGCTATGCGGAAGATTAAGACATCCAATCCCATAGAGATGAGCAGAATGGAATCAAGATATCCCTAGAATCCTAAACAGCATCCATTTTAAAGAAGAAAATTTACTTGATCAACTCCTCTTGAAAGATTCAAAACAATGATCAAGATTAGATTTCATTTCTCATGCCAGTCTTACTAATGGTTATAACACTTTCAGACTATGTAACTAAATTTGGGGGACAGAACCTCTAGTCTGGCACACTGATGTGCAACCTGACCACCTCAATGGTCCTGCACGGGCCTCATAACTGGCTGACATGCCCCAGAGGAGCTTCAACTGAGCCCAGGATTTTTTTCCCCCCATTGCTTTTATTTCATTGCTCTTGAATGCTTTACTGTTTTTACTGTTGTCAATATTAGAAGTCTTTGCTGTTTAATGCATTTGTTCTATGTGTTAAACATTCAAGACACTCAGATAAAGGTGAACCTGGAATAAAACAAGATTAGTGGGATCAAACTATGAAAATAATAGAACATTCAGAAACAATGATAAAGGCAAAGATAGAAGAAAACACAAAGACACAGAAACACAATTTAAAGGGCCATACTGTGTCAAATCAATGGTTCATTTAGTTCAATATCTTCTCTCTGACAGCGGCACCAAGGTGAGTTTTGTGGTAAAGCTTGTCATTCACACTCTTTGATCTTGTCCTCAAAAGGTTAGAGAGACATCCTGAACATACCCAGCTTTCAATAACAACACATTAAGGATCTGGTCATAATCTAGTCTTGGATCTGTCAGTATTTCTATCCAGTAAGTTATTTGTTAATAGTTAAAATATTTATTATTTTAAAACAATATGGATTCTAGTCAAGACTCTGCCAGTAAGTGGGTATTTAACCTTAGGTAAGGTGAATAATCTCTCTGTCTGCATCCTTATCTATATAATGAAGGGGTGCACAGTGATCAATGAAGTCCCTCACTGTTCTACAACTTTATGATCTGGCTACCAAATATCAAGAGGATGATAATACACCCATCTTTATACATGTCCACCGTCTTCCAGGCTATAGTGTTATTAACACCTCTACCTTTGTTTTCTCTAGACTTCAAAGAACCAGTTTCTCATAGTTGGAAGGAACCTCAAAAATCATCTAATGCAACCCACAGGATGCTGAATCACCATTACAGAATTCCCCTACTAGTAGTCCGCTTGTACCTGTTTGGGTCCTATTATTAATGGAGAATTATATGAACTCCCAAGGCAGCCCAATTCATTTTTAACTAACTCCAACTGTCAGAAATTATTCTGATATGAATTCAGGTATGAATGTTGCAAGACATCTATTTCCTTGCAACTTTCTGCTGCTTCTCTCTGGGGGCAAGACAGCACAGCTCTAAATCTCTTTTTCTACACGGTCCATATGCTAGATATTCTAATCTGGAAGAAGCTATCACATTCTTCTAAGTTTTCTCTCTTCTCCACTGGAGAATATAGCCTTTATTCAATATCATAGTGTTTAATCCTTTTTTTTTTTTTTGGCTGCTCTTCTCTGAACAAACTCCTGCTTGACAGTGTCTGTCTTAAAGTATATCATCCCAGATGGAAACTAACATTTTAGCCATGGGATAGTTAAGTGTTAAGGATAGAAGGATCATATTCTCCCTTGTTTCAAACATCTATTTGGATGTTTCTATTAATATAGCTAAGATCATATTAACTTAAGAAACTTAAACTTTTGAATATTTTAATGCATTACTATTCACCTCTATTTCAACTAGATACAGATGGCAGCTGAGAAACTCAAAGAGAAAGATTACTGCTACAGGTGCTAGAAGACATGACTCTTTTTAGTTGTGTGATCTTCGGCAAACAAGTCCAATTTCCTATACCTAGTTTTCTCATTTGTAAAATGGAGATACTATAAAGATAAATCAGTAGATGTCACAATTATTTTCTTAAGTTAAAAGGACTATGAAAAAAACAAGCTGGCACCTCATCACATGGTTAAACCTAAGAGTATCATGTGATGCAGCAACTTCATTCCTATGTATATACACAAGAGAAACAGAAATATACACCCACATAAAAATTGTACACAAATATTCATAGAAGCATTATTTATATTAGCTTTAAAAAGTGGAAACAATCTAAATAGCCACCAACTGATGAAGGGATAAACAAAAAGTGGAATATTCATACAATGGAATGTTATTCAGCCTCAAAAATGAAGTACTGGAGTTCTCATTGTGGCTCAGTGGGTTAAGAACATGCCACAGTGCCCACAAGGATTCGATTTCCATCCCTGGCCTTGTTCACTGGGTTAGGGATCTGGCGTTGCCACAAGCTGCGGTGTGGGTCACAGAGGCAGCTCAGATCCAGGGTTGCTGTGGCTGTGGCCTCAGCTGTGGCTCCATTTCGACCCCTAGACTGGGAACTTCTATATGCCGCAGGTGAGGCTGTCAAAAGAAAAAAAATGAAGTACTGATACATACTACCACATGGATGAATCTTTCAAACGTGCTAAGTAAAAGAAGCAAGACACAAAAGGCCACATTTTGCATTAATTCATTTACATGAAATGTCCAAAACAGGCAGATTCATAGAGACAGGAAATGGATTAGTGGTTGCCAAGCTGAGGGAATAGAAGACTGGGAAGTGACTAAAAGCAGGTACAAGGTTTTCTTTAGGGGGGTATAAAATGTTCTATAATTGAGTGGGGATGGTTGCAGAACTCAGTGAATATGTTAATAGCTACTGAACAGTATTCTTTAGATGGGTGAATTGTATATGTAACATACTTCAATCAAGTTTTTTATTTTTATTTTTCATAATGATTTTTATTTTTTTCCATTATAGCTGGTTTACAGTGTTCTGTCAATTTTCTACTGCACAACAAGGTGACCTAGACACACATACATGTACACATTCTTTTTTCTGACATTATCATGCTCCATCATAAGTGACTAGATATAGTTCCCAGTGCTATATAGCAAGAAGGTTTTTAGAAAGAATTATAGGAGTTCCCGTTGTGGTGGAGTGGTTAACGAATCCGACTAGGAACCGTGAGATTGAGGGTTCAATCCCTGGCCTTGCTCAGTGGGTTAAGGATCCAGCGTTGCCGTGAGCTATGGTGTAGGCCTCAGGCGTGGCTCGGATCCCACGTTGCTGTGGCTGTGCTATAGGACGTTAGCAACAGCTCCGATTAGACCCCTAGCCTGGGAACCTCCATATGCCGTGGGAGTGGCCCTAGAAAAGGCAAAACGACAAAAATAAATAAATAAATAAAAATAAAAAATAAAAGGAACTATAGAAATGTAGTTTATTTTTAATCTACAACATTATTTTATTTTATTTGTGTTTTAGGGCTGCACCCACAGCATATGGAGGTTCCCAGGCTATGGGTCAAATCAGAGCTGCAGCTGCCCGCCTACACCACAGCCACAGCAACACCAAATCCAAGCTGCATCTGTGATCTAAACCACAGGTCACAGCAATGCCAGATCCTTGACCCACTGAGTGAGGCCAGGGATTGAACCACCATCCTCATGGACACCAGTCAGTTTGTTTCCACTGTACCACAATGGGAACTCCTACAACATTATTTTAATTGTTATATCTCCAGTGAATAACTGATAACAACTCTAAGAATACTTTTAAAACTCAGAGGCCAGCACTCACATGGGAATTATATTTATAATTCTGCTAAAAGATTGTGACTATAGTACAGAGTCTGGGGAGTTAGCATGTATAAACCACATCCAGGGATCAGGATACATAAATGTCTGTGATCTGAGTACAAAGACACCTACCCTTGGAAATCTAATACGGCCACTGGCAAATATTCTTACATGCATAAATTTCACTTAGCAGCTGGCATTTATATACATTATTGTTTAACAACTCCAGCCATTAGTTTGTTTTGAATTTTAAAAAAGTGAACAAGTCTTCCAAATAAATATTGTAGCCTGCAGAATACTCATTAACTTACTAAACATAATATATAACCACTATATCCCAGATCCTAGGAATATAAAGATGAACTGACCCCAGTTTTATAGCCCCAAAAGAGTCCTGTATGAAGGCAAAGGGGAAAGATAGGAGATGAAATTAGAACTACAGAAAGATTATTTATTTGTTTATTGATTTATTGTCGTTTGTCTTTTTAGGGCAGCACCCACAGCATATGGAAGTTCCCAGGCTAGGAACTGTTTCTGAGGCCTACGCCAGAGCCACAGCAATGTGGGATCTGAGCCGCGTCTGCGACCTACACCACAGCTCACGGCAATGCCAGATCCTTAACCCACTGAGTGAGGCCAGGGATCGAACCCACAACCTCATGGTTCCTAGTCGGAATTGCTTCCACTGCGCCACGATGGGAACTCCAACTTTTTATTTATGATAATAGGGTGGATCAGATAACCTGAAAAGCCTCCTCCAACAAAGCTCAACGAAACTCAGAATAAAATATATCAAAGATCCGGAGTTCCTGTCGTGGCGCAGTGGTTAACGAATCCGACTAGGAACCATGAGGTTGTGGGTTCGATCCCTGGCCTTGCTCAGTGGGTTAACGATCCGGTGTTGCCGTGAGCTGTGGTGTAGGTTGCAGACACGGCTCGGATCCTGCATTGCTATGGCTCTGGCATAGGCTGGCAGCTACAGCTCTGATTAGACCCCTAGCCTAGGAACCTCCATATGCCGTGGGAGTGGCCCAAGAAACGGCAAACACACACACACACACACACACACACACACACACACACAAGATTCAAATATATATATATATATCAAAGATCCTTTTAAATAGATAGCTAAGTTTTCAAGAAATTAAGGAAACTCCTCAGAGACTAAAACAGAACATTAAGTAAAAAATACAGAAGAGTAAACTACAAGATACTACCTCACAACAGTCAGAATGTCTGTCATTAATAAAGTCTACAAATAACAAATGTTGGAGAGGGTGTAGAGAAGAGGGAACCCTCCTGCACTTTTGGTGGGAATGTAAGCTGGTACAGCCACTATGGAGAACAGTATGGAGGTATCTTAGAAATCTATACATAGAACTACCACATGACCCAGCAGTCCCACTCTTGTGCATATACCCAGACAAAACTTTCTTTAAAAAAGACACATGCACCCACATGTTCACTGCAGCTCTATTCACAATAGCCAAGAGCTGGAAACAACCCAAATGTCCATTGACAGATGATTGGATTAGGAAGATGTGGTATATATATATATACAATGGAATACTACTCAGCCATAAAAAAGAATGACGTAATAGCAACATGGATGGAACTAGAGACTCTCATACTGAGTGAAATAAGCCAGAAAGAGAAAGACAAATACCATATGATATCACTTATAACTGGAATCTAATACACAACACAAGTGAAACTTTCCACAGAAAAGAAAATCATGGACTTGGAGAATAGACTTGTGGTTGCCCAGGGGGAGAGGGAGGGAGTTGGAGGGATAGGGAGCTTGGGGTTAATGGATTCAAGCTATTTCTCTTGGAATGGATTTACAATGAGATCTTGCTGTGTAGCATTGAGAACTATGTCTAGATACTTACATTGCAATATGACAATGGGAGGAAAAATTATGTATACATGTATGTGTAACTTGGACCCCATGCTGTATAGTGGAAATAAATAAATAAAATAAAACAAAATAACTCTAGAGAGATTATCCCCCATTTTATCTATACTGAAACTAAAACAGAGTGAATAAATAATTTGCTCAAGTCACACAATCAGCAGTTCATTTGGTAAGATACATTAAGAGTCTGATGGCTTAAGTGAAGTTGAGAAAAGAGGTTTCAGAGGTAGAATTGAGAAGACCACCAACCATTTAGCCCTAGGAAAGAGAAAGGAATGTGTTTAATTGCAAGCAGTAACATCTTTATGTGTTATATAATATCTGAAACATTATAAAAGGGATAGTGAAGGTTCCTTAATAAACTAAACATAAAATTATGATTTGAAACAGCAGTGTCACTCCTAGGTACATTCTTGTACATGAATGTTCACAGCAGCTGTAGTCACAAGAGCCAAAATATGGAAAGGATCCAAATGTCTATCAACAGATGAATGGAGAAACTAAATGTGGTGGATTCATACAATGGAATATTACTCAGCTCTAATATATGCTACGGTGCAGATAAACCTTGAAAACACTATGCACAGTGAAAGATGCCACACACCAAAGTCTATACACTGTATGATTCCATTATATAAAATATCCAGGATGGGTAAATTCATGGAGACAAGGATTAGCAGATGCCTGGGTAGGAGAGAACAGGGAGAAACTGCTTTATGAATATGGAATGTTCTTTTGGGGTGATGAAAAAGTTCTAGAACTAGGTAGTGCTGACAGTTTTTGTACTTAATGCCACTGAATTGTACATTTTTAAATGATTACAATAGTAAATATTACATTAATTTTTTTTAAAGGGGGGATTAGACTATTGATAGAATAGTTCTATGAAGATACTTAAAAGGTAGAACAGATAGGGGTAAGGGAGGGTAAGGATGAGGACGTCATTAAAACAGCATAATTATCTTTTAAGAAACATTTACACTATGAAAGGGATACTAGCCTTCACAGAACACTACTATGCAGAGGATTTCCATTTACTGCACAAAATCGTCATTCATGATATTGATAATATAAGGGGTCAGGGTTACAAAGAGACAGAGGGCTAATTCCCTTCCTTACAGGTATTGAAATCATATTAAGTAGGATTCACAGAAAATAATAATATACTAATGAAAAACGGTATGATAAAAATTTAAGAACATGTAGTCAACATATACCATGAATTCAGAGGGGAAAGCAGTCAGGACAGCTCTTTTGAAATATACAAAATGAAAGGTGAAAAGGGACAACCTATTGCAAAAGTTAAAAGTATGGGTTTTTAAGTGAGCAGAGAGGATTTGTATGGCAGAAAGACAACTATGACACAATACTACATTGGAGCATACATGTCCTTATATATTTGTCCAAACCTACAGGATATACAACACCAAGAGTAAACTCTAGTAAAACTATGGACTTTGGATGATAATGATGTGCCAGTGTAGGTTCCTTAATTATAACAAATGTACCATCTTGTGGTAGACTGGGCATGTGTAGGAAGAGGCAGTATAGGGGAATTCTGCACCTTTTGCTCAATTGCTGTGAGCCTAAAACTGTTCTTTATATGTGTGTGTGTATGTGTACATATGTATATACGTGTGTGTGTGTGTGTGTGTGTGTGTGTGTGTGTGTCTGTGTGTGTGTCTGAGTTCCTATTGTGGCTGCAAAAACAAACCTGACTAGAATTCATGAGGATGTGGGTTCAATCCCAGGCCTCGCTCAGTGGGTTAAGGATCTGGTGTTGCCATGAGTTGTGGTGTAGGTTGCAGATGTGTCCCAGATCCACGTTGCTGTGGCTGTGGCATAGGCTGGCAGCTGCAGCTCCAATTCAACCCCTAGCTCAGGAACTTCCATAAGCTACAGGTGTGACTCTAAAAAGCAACATATATATATTATATATATGTTATATATATAATATATATATTATTATATATGTAATTATATATATAACATATATAATTATATTTATATAATTGGGCAGTTTTGGAGCCACAGTGAACTTTTGAAATTTGGCTTTACCATTTACTACCTGTATGACCTGTGCAAGTTGCTTTTCCTCAGTTTCCTCATGTGAAATTACATTCTCGTTGACAAGATAGGCAAGAATTCAACAATTTCTTAACTTTATTGAGATACAGTGCACACACCGTACAATTAATGTCTTGTAAAGTATACAATTCAATGGTTCTTACTGCATTCAGAGTATTATGTGATCATCACCATAATTAATTTTAGAACATTTTCAACACCCCAAAAAGAAACCCTGTGCCCGTTAGCAGAAATTCCCCACTTCCCCCTAACCCTGTCCCCACCAGTCCTAACCAACTCTTCATCAACTTTGTCTCTACAGATTTGCCTACTCTGGAAATTTCATTTTAGTGGAATCATAAATATGTGGTAAGAAGTCTACAATTTTAAGGATACTCCAGGATAAGTATAATAGTCCCTCACCTATGCATTTTTTGGTTCAGTATTGGGACTTGAAAGAGAGAAATGACATCCTGATTCTTCTTCCACAAGTTGTGATTCTACCTGTGCACCCCTGAGTGGTACCAACTGTTCTAGGTCATCCCTCCTAGCCTGTTACCTTGTTCCTTCCCCTAAAACCTATGTCTCTAGAGAGGTGCTGAAGACTAGAATTAGAGGGAAAATGACCCTACCATCTATTTATTCCATGTCACCTACCAGGCCCTATGATAGGCACTTTATAGGCATCATCTCCTTTCATTGTCACAGAAACTCTGAGAGGCAAGAACTACTCTTTGTTTTACAGGACAGGAAACTGAAGTTTAACAAGGTTAACTAGCTTCTCTGAAACCAAACAGCCAGTACTGTCAGAGGTGGGATCTGAATCCTGTTCAATATGACTTCAAGGCCCTACCCCCTTAACCATTAAGCACTACCACTCAGTAGTGGTTTTCTCCTGAACCAATCAAAATGGTTTGTTTAAGGAATTTCTTAGTGTATAAAACAAGTGGACATTTGATACTGCAAATAAACTTTCATATTAATCCTATTTTTTATTGATTTACAGTAAAAACCCAGAGACAGGATTCTAGAGAAAGTAAAAGCTGGCTGTCTGATAAAACAGAAAGAATGTACCAACAAGGGACAGAAAGGCAGTGGCTCTGAATCTCTAGTTCTACTTTTTTTCCCACATTTGCTTTTGCCCTCAGCACTAACCTACTTCACAATCTCAGACATGCTTTGAAATGTTTCTCTGTGGGTCCATTCTTCTTGTTAAATAAGAAAGAAAGCCTATATAAAGCTATTACAATGGTTTTAAGTGTGTGTATAATTTGAAACTAACCATTCTCTGTCAATACCAGAAACCCCAGGAGAAAAACAGGGATGCCTGTCTGTCCTTTAAAAAGTCAATCGTTTCCTAACAGGTGGCATTTTATTGTGGTGGCTTTCAGAAGTCAGAGCAAGCTAAGGAAAATATTTGGGACATAAGGACTAGCAACAATTTCATTCAAGGATGTCCACAGTGCATGCAGCCAGCTAAGTCAAGACACCAGAGTGCAGATTATAAGGCTGGAGAGATGAGAAAGCTGGTAAGGCCTAAGGGCCTAATAAAATTTTGTCTCCCCCCACCTTCTTTTATCTTAAAGAGAGAGGCACAGCACAAACTCCAACACTGTCCCCTATCAGTATATACATGAGTGTGTCTGTAAACACACATGCTCACATGCACTCTCACCTCCA
Source organism: Phacochoerus africanus (assembly GCF_016906955.1). Classification (NCBI taxonomy): domain Eukaryota; kingdom Metazoa; phylum Chordata; class Mammalia; order Artiodactyla; family Suidae; genus Phacochoerus; species Phacochoerus africanus. The sequence continues at coordinate 129,351,925 of NC_062545.1, read as the reverse complement.
CCACTGACTTCACTTGAACTAAATTTGTATGTCAGGGAAGTAACTCCTACTTCAGTCTCCATGTTTAACTCAGCTATTCTGGAGTTAAAGTCAGAGGCACATGAAGGTGATGCCAGGAATGTAAAAATCTCTGGTACTGGTAAATGCCAGACACATCAAAGTACATCATGTTAGATCCCACTTACAAGCTGCAAGGCCATAAGCAAGTTAACTCATCTCTTAGAGCTTCAGAAGGCTCACCTGTAAAATTACTGAGATGATATAAATAAATAAAGTATCTAGTGAGTACTACTCTCTTGAGATGCCTCATATATGTTACCAACTTCAACTATGTGTGTAATAGCCAGATTTTGCATATTGACCTGTAATTATATTTCTGCACATACAATATCTGGCCACAACAGCCAGCTCAGCCAGCTCAAGATACTTTTTTACCAAAGACACAATGCAGCGGAAGCCTTCTCTGAGTTACCAGAGAGATGAATAACTGCAATTTTCCCCTCAAGATGTGCGTCTTTAAATTAAGTCTTATTGTACTCATTTCCAAAGAAGGTGCTGTATCTTAATCACTCTACCTTCCTTGTTTTGAATTTTTAAAAAGACCACTATGAATCCTTACCACAACTACTAAATTCTTTCCATTGCTACAGACTGCAAATACGCAATCTGAGAAAATGGGCAATTTGAGACCATCTAACACAACCACCTCAGGGACCTTGCACAAAGAGCACAGTAACTATGGAAACACTTGGCAATGGAGTTACACCATAAATCAAAGAACCTGTTTCATTATTCAAGTACCAAGCATTTGAGATCAATTTATAGCAACTGTAAGCTATTAATAATCGCATTCTATTTAATTTGTCAAACATGATTTTCTCTCTCAATGAGATCTTTAGGAAATCCTTAAGTGTTCTCCTTAAGGAGAAGAAAATGATAAATTAAATCCACTTAAATGGTATGGTGTACCTGACTGGTTGTTTCAATTCATTTATGAAACAAACACTATGAAATCAGTCTTCCTTGGCACTTAGTATGTGCTATATAATGCTATTTCATTTTTTCCTGTTTCCTAAGCCAGGATTATAAATTCCTCGAGCACAAGAAACTTAAACAATTTATAAGACTCCTCATCACCAGTACCCAGCAGAGGGCCCATGATAATGTCCATAACGAACCCTTCTCTGACTAATTTAGCTCTTTTCTAAACACAAGCAGCTTTGGAAGAAGATAAGTCACAGCATATGAATGTGAACAAGATTTTGTGAGGGGAAAATGGGAATCAATGTAAAAGCCCTACAGTACTAAGTTCCAGAAAATTATCTTTGGAAGGTTTACAACCTACACCCTTATAAACATGGTGGTTGTTTCATTAAACACTCATTTTTTCCCACAAACTTTCCTGTTGTTGTTGGAGAATGGAAACTCTAGGCCAATTCTTTTAATTTACTTCTGCCCACAGGAAGTTTTCTTTTTTAACTGACAGTTTTTGGTTTGTTTTCTTTACAATAATGTGCTGCATAAGGCCCTCTTCTCCTCCCTTCCTCCTGCTCCCCCCTCAGTCAAGAGAGGAAGGGAAAAATATAAAGAGGGCCCGTGAATGAAAGAATTTTACAACAAAGTTTGGGCCTAACAACATCAACAGAGCACCTCACTGTATGATGACACAAGGATGGGAGAAAAGCATACCTTAAAGTATATATTTTAAAAAATCACTTATGATTTATTTAGGAATAACATATACACCCACTATATATAAAACAGATAATTAACAAGGACCTACTGTACAGCACAGGAAAATCTACTCAATAGTCTGTGATAACCTATGGTAAAAACAAATGGATAGAGGTGTATGTATAGCTGATTTGCTTTGCTGAACACCTGAAACTAATACAACATTGTGAGTCAACTATATACCAATAAATTTTTTTAAAGTTCCCAACTTTTATTTTTTAATTAATTTTATTGGAATATAGTTGACTTACAAAGTTGTATTAATTTCAGGTGTACAGCAAAGTAAATCAATTACACATATGTCCATTCCTTTTCAGATTCTTTTCCCATACAGTATATCCTGGTTACCCATCTATTTTATAGATGTAGTGTGTATGTATCAATCCCAACCCCTCCTACATTTCTACTTTGGTAAAACATAAGTTTGGTTTTGAAATCTTTTGTCTGTTTCTGTTTTGTAAACTCTATTATACCATTTTTATTAGATTCCACATGTTAGTGATCTCGTATGGTATTTTTCTTCCTCTGTCTGACTTTCTTCATTTAGTATGATAATCCCTAGTTGCATCCATATTGTTGTAAGTGGTATTATTTCATGCTTTTTAAGGCTGAGAAATATTCCATTGTATTTATGTACAATATTGATCATAATTAAAAAAGATACAAGCACCTCAATGTTCTTTACTGATCATAATTCAAAAAGATATAAGTACCCCAATGTCCACTGCAACACTGTTTAAAATAGCCAAGACAAGGAAGCAACCTAAATGTCCACCAACTTTTAATTTTAAAACCTAGAGGAACAAAATACTTCATATTTTCTCTCATAAAACAGTAATTTGTAGTTTTTGTAATTTCAGGTGTACAGTCCTCTCTCTCTTTGGAGAATCCAGTCCCCCTTGACTAAAAGGGTCTCTTCCCTCTGGTTTGTCTGCCTGGTGCTTCAGATTCTACCTCTACAGCATCTCACTATGGCAGCCTCTATCCTTTCTGTTCTAGCTGAGAGGTCTTCATTCTCATCCAAACTACTGTATTCACCTCCAAGTTGCTCTTGCAGTTCCTAGTTTTCCCCTATACCCATTCTGTGTGGTACTGATAGACTGTTGCTAAAACATGGTTCTAATCATTCATGGAGTCATGGCTATTTGTTCAGTACACATTCTCTATATCAGATGCTAAGCTACTATAACATTCAGAGAAAAAGACACAGGCTTTTGACCTTGCAGAGCTTACATTGTGAAGATGTAATTCCTCGGTCCAAAATTGTCAATAGCTCCCCCTCCCCCCATCAATGGAATTAAGTATACTTTCTTTTCTGCCCAACAGAAGATATCCTTTCTAAGTGACCTCTTCTAGATTAATCTCCTAATGCACCTCTACCCTCCGTTCTAGTGAAGTGAGTTTTGCACCTTGAATTTTGCTACATTCATGCTCCTATTTATTCTGACCTCTGTATCTAAAATTCTCTGTCTCCTGCCATCTCAACCTCCAGGAAGTCTCAACCTCAACCTACATTTCAAGGTCTGTCTCAAGTGAAATCTCCTTCAGCAAGTCTTTCACTGATCCCATATCCTAATGTTATCTCCTCCTACACTGTTCTTCTGGAGCTTCTATTTGATGTGTATTATAGTAATTGTGCATTTCTTCTAGCCCCTGTGTTGCTCTCTTTTATTAACGCAGAAACTTCTATTAATTAGGTAGGGAGTACAGGGCTTAGGGCTCATTTTTAAGGAGGTGCACATTTTCTAAACTTTCCTTTCCTCCTTCAGGCCAAAAAATCTTGATCTCATCGGGGACAGGTGAAGGGAGGTGCATATAGAAGCAAGGAAAACTTACTGATGAGTTCTCCTGAAGAGTCATTTGATCTGAAACTTGAACACAAATGGGGGTCAGCCAGGTGAGGAAGGAGGGGAATGACTAGATCTGTTAGCACATGCAAAAGCACAGAAGAGAAGCAATGCCTTGGTGATAAAACACTGCAGCCACAATGATATCTTAAGGAAGCAATATAATCCAGCCCCATTAGAAAAAAAAAATCACAAACATCTTAAACAATCCACACTGCAGTAGTTGTCTTTTGGGATGAGCAGATCATCTCACAAGGATCCTCCTTTCTCAGGGATCACATCTCCGCATTGCATCCCATATTTTCAGAGAATGTGGATTCTGGCAGCCTTGAATTTACCATGAGCCCAGGGATGCGCACAGACTCAAGCCAGGCCTAAGAGATTTTCTCTCCTGAGAGTTTGGAATAAGAACCATGAAAAAGTCAAGGCAGATCCCCTGAGGCTGGAACCACAACAGTGGTAACGCAGTAACTTTGGTACCATCGGGTAGTCATTTTTCTACCAAGTAGACAGTGGTGCGGAGAAATCAGGTCTGTACATAGATAAGAAAGAGGCTGATGTGCAAACAAAAGCAAAGGAAGAGGGAGCCCAAGAACCTCTTTGGTCTGCAGTGGCTTCCTACTTTTTCCCTAGTTCTTATAGCTGAGGCCCAGCTGCTCTCTTGTTCTTGGGTCTTCCAACCCCTCTATCTTTATAATAAACCATTCTTTCCACTAAGGCTAGATCAAGTTTTGTTCAGATACCTATAGCCAGCTAGTCCTATCTAAGATATAAACATTGTACTGAGCCACAAAAATCCCCACTTACCAGTGTGTTGGAAATCCTCCAGTGTTGACCAAGCTCCTAGATTCACAAGTTATCCACTGTCAGTGTAGTCCCTGAGGTTTATTTTCCATTCTACTTAACATTTCTGTTGACCACGGCAAAAATTATTTTAGGCTACACATATTTAGAAGTTTTATGTCTATAATGTAAATCCAAAGCCTATGATTCCTATTTCATTTTACAGCTAGCATTCAATCTGAGTTACTGATATATGAACATGAACATTCTGAAAGATGTTTTGGAAGATGAAGAGGCAGTGAGTTCAGAGGAGCCATTTTTCCCGTCTTTAATCAGACCAAATTCATCTAACAAACTTCAAGCGGGCTGATAAACAGTTCTAGGAAAATTCATTGAGGGACCCATAGAAATGGCCTCTTTAGAAAGCGTCAACGAAATCATTACGTCCACAGATGAATATTACCATGATGCAGTGATTCACTGTTCATCACTCCCTCACTGGACTCTTGGGGAGCCAGCCAACAGAGTCCCATCTAACAAAATAAATGCAGTCTAGCTGCAGACTGTTTCCCTGAAGTACCCAATCATAAGAATCTCCTGGAGCAATGGTACACACAAATTCCAGGAGGCTACCTCAGATCTACTGAATCAGAATCTCTGACAGGCTATGACTCTGTATGTATAACAAGCATCCCCAGAGGACTTAGTTCCCCCAATCTGTTTAGCAGGACTTGAAGAATGACTCCTGATTAACGAAAACCTACCATACAGCACAGGAAAATCTACTCAATAGTTTGTAATAACCCATGTAGGAAAAAAGAATGGATATATTTATATGTATGATTGATTCACTTTTATGTACATCTGAAACTAATATTGTAAATCAACCAACTATATGGCAATAAAATTACATTAAAAAAAAAAGAATGAGCCCTGAGCTTCACATCCAAGAAGAAATGCCTGACAGATGCTGCTGAACCAGGCTTCGATTCTCCTATACCTCATCTTCTCTCTGGCTCATATTTTCTGACCTTCACTGAACTCTCTTCCTCTCTTCCAAATGCATCTTCTTGCAGTAAGGCTCTGGAGCTTTCTCAGAGTTCAGATACCTTGTTTAGGCATAGCTGACTGGAAACCCATTAATAAAGGAAATGTCCCTTTATGTTCTCCCCCTTCTTGCCCTAATCCTTCCAACTGTAGGCTGCACTCAAAGGCAGCCCTGACTGGGTAAGGCCTGGCCATGAAAGCCCACCTCAATCCAAAATAGACTCCAGGAAAGCTCACCATCATGCCATCCATAAGTGTGAGAGTAAATCATGCCTATCATTTCAAATCAAGTTGATCTATTTGATCACATATGCAGCACTTTTCCTTTATGTGCACTTTTAAAATATTGAAGCAAATTCCCCAGCATACTACTGAAGAACTGATTTAGCAGTAGGTTTCTTTGAAATAAATTTTGTAGAAGGAAATTTTTAAAAGGGCAGTTTGGGGCCAACCCATTTCATAAACCACAATGTGCCTAAGGTCAATGTGCAAAGAGTACTATGTTTTCCAGTTGTACACATGTCCACTACTCACTGAGAAATGTCAGAAGTAAGAAGGAAGGATGATAGTGAGGGACACTTGTCACATCTCCTTAGTAAGATGTTTCAGACCACAAAGTGTAGAGTCTGCTTTGGCAAGTATGAGAAACAGGATAGTGGATCAGCTGCCAAAAAGTGGAGGATGGATGTCTAGAAGATTTTACTCATAGACTTATTGACAGTAGTTAAATCATGTAAAATTTTAGGCAAAATTGTAATGCTATCATTTTAGTTTATGGAGCACAGGATTTTCTCTCTCTCCACAAAAGCAAGTGAGAGAACAAGAAGCCCAGCAAAAACACTTTGTTCTCTAAAATAAACAGATACTTCTGATGGTAAAATCAACTTTGCTAGGATTGATGAATGAGAATATAGTAAACTTAAAGGGAGAAAAGGAAGAACTGCCCTCACTTTGTAGGAAGTAGAGGATGAATGACAAATTCTAAGGTGTCAATCTCCTCTGCAACCATGCTGTCTGGAGGAGACTTTGGGCCATAAGACTTATGTGAGGTCAGATTTCAACTGCTAGAATGACATGGCTATGAAAGTGTTCAGGTCAGGCAGACAAGAAGCAGAGCCCCCAGCAGCCTGACATCTGTACTAACCTTGGAAGAACAGAAGGTACAGTCAGTGCCAACTACAGGGAGGAGCTCAAAGAAAGCCTGGGGGAGGCTCTGCCTTCAACACTATACACAGATATAATATACAAGAGTGTATGCAAGCAAATACACAGATGGGGATGATCTATGTATGCCCTGGGGATTCAGACTAGTGACATGTCTAATGTGTGCAAATTCCTTCTGTGGGCAGAAGGACTGCTACTGTGTGCCCAGATGGGTACCCGGACAAATTACATTTGTCCAACTTCAGGGAAACCATGCCAAATATTCCTCTCAAACAACTGATTTTAGCTTGTTCTTGTTTTCCTCCAATAACAGCCCAACAAACTGTTTCAGACAGGCATTTGACTTTTTCAAATATTTGCATGCAACCATGGCAAACTCAGTGAGTCCTTATGTTTCCACAGCTACAGAATGGCCTTTGAATGACATGTGTACTGCATCCTGATGTAAAATGTCATCTTAAAGCACTGGAGAAAGGACCTGCAGCAGCACAGACCTAGCCTGACCCTGTTATATGTGCCTAAAGCATCCAAAAAAGAAATGTCACACTCCCAGAACTTCAGAGTAACAAAAATAAAATAAAATAAAAAGTCTAAGCTTCAATGCCAATATGTGTGACTCTCTCTGGTCACTGGACTCTTCACTGAACAGAAAGCATATTCTGCACAAAAGGAGACACTAGCAGAAAAACAATCCAGGAGATAGCTTCAGCCAGAGGCTTGGGTCTCCCTTTACTCAAAGAGTTAGTCAACTGTGAACCCCAACTGTACACATACCATTTTCCCCCCAATGGTCATCTGACACCTCTGATGCCTCATAAAGAGACCCTGTCACAATTGTGACTTAAAGGGAGACCCTACTCCACATCTTACTGCCTACATGTTTTAAATTCATTTAATTCCTTTAAAAATCACATATTACAGTAAGATATGATACCATAAAACTCCCAGAAGAGAACACAGACAAAACATTCTCTGAAATAAATTGCAGTAATGTTTTCTTAGGCTAGTCTCCCAAGGCAATAGAAAAAAAAAGCAAAATAAACATATGGAATCTAATCAAACTTAAAGCTTTTGCAAAGCAAAGGAAATAATTTTTTTAAAAAACGAAAAGACAACCTACATTGGGGGAAAATATTTGCAAGCAATGCAACCAATAATGGCTTAATTTTCAAAATATACAAACAAATGATACAACTCAACAACAAAAAATAACCCAATCAAAAAATGGGTAGAATTGGAGTTCCTGCTGTGGTGCAGTGAGTTAAGAATCTGACTGCAGCAGCTTGGGTCCCTGGTGAGGTTCAGGTTCAATTCCCCATCTCAGTGCAGTGGGCTAATGGATCCAGCATTGCCACAGCTGCAGCACAGGTCACAGCTGTGGCTTGGATTTAATTTCTGGCCCGGGAACTTCCATATGCCATGGGTTTAGCGATTTTAAAAAATGGGCAGAATACCTAAATAGACATTTCTCCAAAGACATACAGATGGTCAATATGCACATGAAAAGATGCTCAGTATCACTAACTATTAGAGAAATGCAAATCAATACTGCAATGAGGTATCACCTCCCATCGATCAGAATGGCCATCATCAAAAGGTCTACAAAAAAAAAAAAATGCTGGAGAGGATGTGGAGAAAAGAGAACCCTCCTACACTGTTGATATGAATGTAAATTAGTGCAGAAACTATGGAAAGCAGTATGGAGGTTCCTTAAAAACCTAAAAATAGAATTGCCATATGATCCAGCAATCCCACTCCCAGGCATATACCTGGAGAAAACTCTAATTCGAAAAGACACATGCATCCCAATGTTCATGCAGCATTATTTACAACAGTAAAGATATGGAAGCAACTTAAATGTCCACTGACAGAAGAATAGACAAAGAAGATGTGGCATACATACACAATGGAACACTACTCAGCCATAAAAACTAATGAAATAATGCCATGTATAGCAACATGGATGGACATAGAGATAATCATACTAAATTAAGTCACAAAAAGAAAGACAAATATCATATGGTCTCACTTATATGTGGAATCTAAAAAAAATGATACAAATGAACTTATTTATGAAACAGAAACAGACTCAGACATAGAAAACAAATTTATGGTTACCAAGAGGGAAAGGGAGTGGAGGAGGGATAAATGAGGAGTTTGGGATAAGCAAATATAAACTACTACATATAAAACAGAGAAACAACGAGGTCTTACTGTATAGCACAGGGAACTATATTCAATATCCTATAATAAACCACAATGGAAAATAATATGAAAAAGAACATACATACTTATAACTAATTGCTGTACATCAGAAACTAAGACAAGGTTGCAAACCAATTCCAGTGCAATTAAAAATTTTTAAGTCACATATTAGAGTAATTAGATAAATATATCAGGCAAAATTAGACAAAGCCACCTTTTCCCAACAAATCTACAAACTTCATGCAAAAGAAAACTGTATATAAAAATTATCTTTTGAGTTTTTAAAATCAACTATTTGCCATTTATAGTAAAGGTGCTGGCTTCGCAGATAAAGAACAGTGAACCGCTTCTCAATGTATCCATCAAAGTGAAGTAGGGAGAGGAGGTGAGGTGCAGCCTTTCGTCTGACCACATGGCCGCATCTCACGACCACCACCGCAGCTACCATGAAGTCCGCGCATCTGCAACGGCTGGTGGTGCAGCTGGCGGTGCGGAACTGTTCCAACTTCCTAATCAAGAGGAAGAAGCAGATGGACAGCACCAAACCCAATAACCTGAAGGCCTGCGACTCCTTCCGGGGCAACAGGCTGATTCGCCACAAAACTGTGGGTGTGGAGCCGGAGGTGGACAGCAAAGGAGTCGTGGTGGTGATGAAGCGAAGATCCGTGCAGACTACCATCAACAAGAACGCCCGAGCCACTCTTAGCAGCATTTGGCACATGATCTGAAAGAACAAGTACCGCCCGGATTTGCGCATGGCCGCCGTCTGCAGAGCCAGTGCCATCCTGCGCAGCCAGAAGCCTGTGATGGTGAAGAGGAAGAGGACCCACCCCACCAAGGGCTCCTGGGCCATGCCCTTCCCCAAAGCAATAAAGATATCAGTCTCCTCCTCGCAAAAAAAGAAAAAAAAAAAAAAAAGTAAAGGAGGACACTAGTAAGGTATCAGAAAGATGACACTATCCTTTGGGTTCCCAGATTAAGGGCAATATCATCAGAAACTGTTTTTGCTGGGTGTTATATGACTTCTATATGGAAGCCAATCACCTCCACATACAAGTACCTCCCTCCTATCAATATGCTGTAGTTCTAGTCAGTTCTGGCAAGTTCACAGACATTTTAAATGATCAGAAGAGGATGGAATATAGAGTGCTCGTGACCAGTAAAATAAATACTAGCCATAATTCCCTATGCCAGTGCTTCTCAAATTTCAACATGTATGCAGATCACCTGGGTGTCTTTTTAAATGACAGATTCTGATCTAGTAGGTCTGAGAAGGGGCTTGAAATTATGGAAAATAACAAGCTCCCAGGTGATGCTGGTGCTGCTGATCAATGGACATTCTGAATACCAAATCCAGGCCTTCTACATTAAGTCCTCTTGGGAGGCCAATGTAATTTCTCTTACCCACATGCATTCCCATCATGTGATTGTGGGAGAAAAGTTACTTTTTAACTTACTGTTAAAAGTAAGTGCAGTCCTCAGGTCTAGAGAATGGGATAAAGAAGCAAAGTCGGAATCCTTGGCCCCCATTCTGACTCATCCCATCATTCTATTCTCCTCTCTTCAAAATTAGCTTGATAGCCTGACTCCCTTAGGAGAGATGGAGATTGTTTGTTGTCTAGGCTTACCAGTATCCAAGACACAAAAGCATTATCTTTTGTTGTCTACTTGCAACCACTACAAAGAGGTCAGCCCTGGGATGGTTTCAGGTTTGCCATGGAAGCAGCCACAAGGCCATCTTTGGTATTAGAAACACATCTAAACAACCCTGAGTTCTCCATAAAGAGTCACACAATTCCACAAATTTTAAAAAGATAACCTTGTGTGGGTTTAAACAAACTATTCTGACAATGCAATTTTTGCAATCTTGGCCTCTTGGTGATTTCATTTGGAGTATTTAACACTCTGCGAACCTCCCTAAACTCTAAGTATAGCCAGAATAGGAATACAACACTAAAGCATATTCAGAAATCTTATTTTAAAAGGTAGAGGGCTGAGAGGACAAGTTTAACTTTTATTCACTAGAGCTGAAATCCAATCACCCTGACTATATATGATGGCTCCTTAATAATTATTTTGCATTCCAAATACCCACATTGTCACCTAGCAGCAATCCAAAGTACTAGAAATAATTAGGGTACAGATGCACTGCAGTTACTAATAACGAAGCACATAACCTATGAACACAACATACTTCTTCCTAGTACAACATCTAGTACAACATTTAAAAATACAAGCTGTTGACAAGCTGTTCCTCTGAACTAAAAACCACTTCTACATTATTAATCTTAGTGACCTCACACCCCACCCAAGGCTTCTTGTAACAAAAGAAAGTGACAACCAAGTCAGCGATACACCATGTGAGGAACCAGTTATCCCCTAAGGCAGATGTGAGCCACAGGCAGCATGACTTCTGAGCCTGAGATTCTACCTTCCAAAGAAGTTGCTGTAGGAAAAGAATCCTGACTTTTCTGGATTCCTTCTACTTGTTAAGCTCAAGGACACAAACCAGAGAACTAGCTCCTGCAGCTATAAATAAACTAGCCCTTCAGGCCTTGCAATGCCAATCTAGAAAAGCCTCCTTTGTGATGGGTAGCTATTCATGTAACTCTGTGGTTCTTTCTCCCAGGAGGGGGAGCACAGAGAAAGCTTGTAGATAGCAGTGAGTGTATAAAATCAAGACAAATAAGTATATGTTTTCCCTCAATTGTAGGCATAGTGAAATATCTTAAACAATGTGAAAAAAAAAAAAATCACTAACACCATAACCTCATTAACTAACCTACTTACTATATATTTCTTCTTGTTAATTCCCTTGGGTGCTTCCAGATTCCAGGCCTCTTACAGATGCTTCTGAAACTCCTGTGAAGGTAGAAATAGACTGATAGAACTGGTATGCCTGCTTCCTTTAGATCTTCACTGTCAAGAATGGAAACAAATATATCTGTTCCCAGGGTAAGGATGAACAAATATAAGTTGGTGAGTACTGTTATTATTTCAGAAATAGATATATTCCAAGTCTTGGGCAACTTATACCATACTTTGCAAATTACCGGTAGTTCTCCTTACTCTCTAGGAATGTAGGAAGAAAAGGGGATTGTGGCATTGTTTGCTCTGAGAATGATGAATGGACAACTGCATCAGAATCATTTGGATGCTTTTTTTAAAATGCAGTTTCCTGGGCCCCACATGAAGAAAGTATGAATCACAGGTTTGGAGGGGGTCCAGAAATCTATTTTAAACCATTACCCTCAGTGATTATGAGCTCTCTAAAGTCTAGAGAACCCTGGCTTAAGGTACTGCAGGGCTGAAATGCTTTGCAGTACTGATGTGTTGAAAAGCCTTTTTAGGGAGTTCCTGTCACAGCTCAAAGGAAACGAATCCGACTAGTATCCATGAGGATTCGGGTTTGACCCCTGACCTCGCTCGGTGGGTTAAGGATCCAGCGCTGCCATGAGCTGTGGTGTAGGTTGCAGACGTGGCTTGAACCTCACTTTGCTGTGGCCGTGGCTGTCGCCAGCAGCTGCAGCTCCAGTTCGACCCCTAGCCTGGGAACTTCCCTATGCCCTGTGTGCAGCCCTAAAAAGGAAAAAAAAAAAAAAAAAAGAAAGAAAAAAAAAAGCCTTGTTAATTGATTTTTATAGTGATTGCCATCTCACACTCAATGGCAGCTCACTTGGTACCATTATCCCTTCTTTGCAGTTACTTTTAACCTGTCGGTCACATCCACTACGCTGGACCACAAAGTCTAAACATAAACTACACACACCCACAGGTAGAGCCTTGAGAGAATACTCCAGTTAGGGGATGAGAGAATTATGTAGTTCATCTCAAGAGACAATGGAATGTGTCTTGCCTCCATGCTTCAGTGTGAGAAAAGGTTGTTGAATTCGTTAAGTATCAGCTGAGTTCCAGTCAAAGGAAGAGAGAGTTCTGAGGAGGAGGGAGTGGTTAGGAGTGTTATTGCTAAAGTCAAACAGAATGCAGACTGAAGGTTTTGGCATGAAGGGGGACCTCAATTTATAAGAATTTTATTTCTGGTTAACAGATCTGGCAAATCAATAGAAATTAAAGCTAAACTGAAAAAGGCATAGAAAAATAAGGGTAAAAAAACTGAAGACTACTCTTTGATAGGAAAAGGAAAGGAAGAAACTGACCTAGCTTGGAATGAAATGTAGTTTTTATTTATTTGTTTGTTTAAAGACAAGTCTTCCCAGAAATTCCCAAGCAAACTTTCATTCTGTCTTGCAGACTAAAAATAATTCACAGGTAACTATTTAAGAGTTCCAAAGAGTGGGGTGATTAGGCTGTGGAGTTTCCAGTCCAGAGCCCACCCACCCCACTATGGTGGTGGGTGGTTAGAGTTGCACTTAAGGGCTCACTGACTTGCTTGGGGATGAAAGACAGGCAAAAGGACAGAGAAATTGGCTGTGCTCCCAGCTGTACACTGTGGGGGCCTGAAAGAGCGAACAAATCAGAAAAGCTCACCAGTCACAATCTTTTGGTCCAAGGCTTGGAGAACTAAAAGGAATGAATAAGGGAAATGGACAAACGGAGATGACAACTTTGGAACAAAGGCTGTGCCTACCCTCATACCCTGGGATGCTGGGAGAGGGATAAAAAAAAACCTAGCAGCAGTTATGGCTGGGAGATTTGCGGTTGTATTTTTTTCTTTCTGTTGTCCAAGAGAGACCTGGCTAGGACAAGAAGACACATATGGTCAATCAGGAATAAAAACCTCTTTGTGGCTGATACATTGGATGCATTGTCCTCCTGCCATTTGCCCAGATGTAAGTATAGCCTTGGGGACATAGCCAGCCTCAGTGTCCACTTGACTCCCATCAGCTGCAATGGTGCTAGTCTCTGAGACCTTGTCAGAATAATACAGGCCTCTTAGAGTCCAAAGTTTCTCCAGAAAAGGAGAAAGTAGGATTTAAATATTAATTAAATGACCACAGCTATGGGGTCTTTTTACCTTCCAAGGGGAAATGATTCCTTCTACTCAAACTGTGAAGCAGTTTTATATTAATTTTGATTAGACAATTCTGTACAATATAGACTTTGGCTTTTTACCTCCCCTTATAACATGCATTTTCAAGTTACCACTCTGTTGAGATAGAAATAGATAGATCGAACAGCTTTATTTAGATATAACTCACACTAATTCACTCATTTAAAGTACAGAGACAGGATTAAGATGGCGGAATAGAAGGACTGGAGCTCAACTTCTCTCCTAAAAACAACAAAATTCACAACTAAAGACTGAGCACTCTTCACCCAACTGGACTGGAAACCTTAAAAAAGATATCCTACTCCAGAAGAAAAAGAGGAGGACACATCAAGAGGCAGGAGGGGCGATTTCACTAATAAACAACCCCATACCTCCTGGGTGGGAAGCTCCACAGACTGGAAACTAACTGGTTCACAGAGACTCACCTACAGGAGTGAGAGTTCTAAGCCCCACATCAAACTCTCACGTGTGGGGATCTGGCACTGGGAGAAAGAGCCCTGGAGCATCTGGCATTCAAGGCCTGTGGGGCTTGTGAGCAGGAGCTTCATGGAACTGGGGGAAATGGAGAACCCATTCTTAAAAGGTGCACACAGACTTTCATGTGCACTGGGTCCCAGGACAAAGCAAAGTCTCCATGGGAATCTGAGTCAAACCTGACTGCAGTTCTTGGAGCACATCCTGGGAAAACAGGGGTGAACGCGGACATTGAAAGCAAGGCTCTCGGGAATATTCAGCAGCTGTGCCTTTCTCTGGAGGTGGCCATTTTGGGAAAATCTGGCCACACCCATCAGTCAGTGCTGAGAAGCCCCAGGGCAAACAATTCAGGTGGGATCACAGCCCCACCCCTCAGTAAACAGGCTACCTAAAGACTCCTCAGGCACACAGCTGCCTCTAATCCCATCCAGAGACTAAGCCCCACCCCACCAGAGGGATTAGAATCAGCTCCACCTACCAGGGGGCAGGCATCAGCCCCTCCCATCAGGAAGCGTAAAGCAAGCCCCCCATACCAACTTCAGCCACAAGGGGGGCAGACACCAGAAGTAAGAGAGGCTACAACTCTATTATCTGTAAAAAGGTCACCACACCAAAAACCTATAAAAATGAAAAGACAGAAAACTATAACTCAGATGAGGGAGAAAGGAAAAACCCCAGAAAATCATCTAAGCAAGGAGGAGATTCTCAGCCTCCAGGAAAAGACTTTAGACTGTTGATGCTGAAGATGATGCAAGACATTGGAAATAAACTGGAGGCAAAGATGGATAACTTACAGGAAACACTGATCAAAGAGATACAAAATATAAAACTTAAGCAAGAAAAAATGCAAAATACAATAACAAATAAAAAATTCACTAGAAGCAGCTAACAGCACAATACAGGAGGGAGAAGAACGAATAAGTGAGGTGGAGGACATATTAGTGGAAATTACGGATGCAGAAAAGAAAAGAGAAAAAAGATTGAAAACAAATGAAGAGAGTCTCAGAGAACTCTGGGACGACGTTAAAAGCACCAACATTCATATTACAGGGGTGCCAGAAGGACAAGAGAGAGAGAAGGAGACAGAAAAAATATTCCAAGAGATAATAGCCGAAAACTTCTCTAACATGGGGAAGGAATCACTCACTCAAATCCAGGAAGCACAATGAGTACCATATAAAATAAACCCAAGGAGGAACACCCCGAGACACATATTAATTGAACTGACCCAAATGAAAGACAAAGAGAAAAATCTTGAAAACAGCTAGGGAAAAGAAACAAATAACATACAAGGGAACCCAAATAAGGTTATCGGCAGATTTTTCAGCAGAAACTCTGCAGGCCCAAAGGGAGTAGCATGATATACTTAACATGATGAAAGGAAAAAAACCTCCAACCAAGATTACTCTACCCAGCAAGGCTCTCATTCAGATTTGAAGGCGAAATCAAAACCTTCACAGATACGCAAAAGCTGAGAGAATTCAGCAACACTAAACCAGCCTTACAACAAATACTAGGTAGAAAAGAACAAGAGAAGAAGGAAAGAAAAAAGAGCAGCAAAAGCAAATCCAAAGCAATTAATAAAATGGCAATAAGAACATACATATCAATAATTACCTTAAATGTTAATGGACTTAACGCCCCAACCAAAAGACATAGACTGGCTGAATAGATATAAAAATAAGACCTATATATATGCTGTCTTCTAGAGACCCACTTCACGTCTATGGACACATACAAATTGAAAGTGAGAGGATGGAAGAAAATATTTCACGCAAATGGGGATCAAAAGAAAGCTGGAGTAGCAATACTCATATCAGACAAAATAGACTTTAAAATGAAGAATATTTTAAGAGACAAGGAAGGACATTACATAATGACCAAAGGATCAATCCAAGAAGAAGATATAACAATTTTAAATATCTACGCACCCAACATAGGTTCACCACAATATATAAGGCAACTGCTAACAACCTTAAAAAGGAGAAATCGACAATAACACAATCATAGTGGGGGACTTTAACACCCCACTTACAGCAATGGATAGATCAACCACACAGAAAATCAATAAGGAAGCACAGGCCCTGAATGATGCATTAAACCAGATGGACTTAATAGATATTTCTAGGACATTCCATCCAAAAGCAACCGAATACACATTCTTCTCAAGTGCACATGGAAAATTCTCTAAGATTGATCAAATCCTGGGCTACAAATCCAACCTCGGTAACTTTAAGAAAATTGAAATCATATCAAGCATCTTTTCCGACCACAACACTATATAACGACATCAACAACAAAAAAACTGCAAAAAACACAAACACGTGGAGACTAAACAACATGCTATAAACAACCAATGGATCACTGAAGAAATCAAAGAGGAAATTAAAAAATACCTAGCAGTGAATGACAACGAAGATATGACACTCCAAAACCTATGGGATGCAGCAAAAGCTGTTCTAAGAGGGAAGTTTATAGCAATACAAGCCCACCTCACAAAACAAGAAAAAGCTCAAACAAGCTAACTTTACATCTAAAGCAGCTCAAGAGAGAAGAACAAACAAGACCTAAAGTTAGTAGAAGGAAAAAAATCATAAAGATCAGAACAGAAATCAAAGAAATAGAAACAAAGAAAACCCCTAGAAAGGATCAATGAAAAAAAAGCTGGTTCTGGGAGTTCCCGTCGTGGTGCAGTGGTTAACGAATCCGACTAGGAACCATGAGGTTGCAGGTTTGGTCCCTGCCCTTGCTCAGTGGGTTAACGATCCGGCATTGCCGTGAGCTGTGGGTTAGGTTGCAGACGTGGCTCGGATCCAGCGTTGCTGTGGCTCTGGCATAGGCCAGTGGCTACAGCTCTGATTCAACCCCTAGCCTGGGAGCCTCCATATGCCGCGGGAGCGGCCCAAAGAAATAGCAAAAAGACAAAAAAAAAAAAAAAAAAGGCTGGTTCTTTGAAAAGATCAACAAAATTGATAAACCCCTAGCCAGACTTATCAAGCAAAAAAAGAGAGAGGACTCAAATCAATAAAATTAAAAATGAAAAAGGAGAAATAACAACAGACATCACAGAAATACAAAGGATCATAAGAGACTACTACATGCAACTATATGCCAATAAAATGGAAAACCTAGAAGAAATAGACAAATTCTTAGAAAAGTAAAATCTTCCAAGACTAAACCAAGAAGAAATGGAAAAGATAAACAGACCAATCACAAGCACTGAAATTGAAACTGTGATTAAAAAACTTCCAACAAACATAAGTCCAGGACCAGATGGCTTCACAAGTGAATTCTATCAAACGTTTAGAGAAGAGCTAACACCTATCCTTCTGAAACTATTCCAAAAAATTGCAGAAGAAGGGATACTCCCAAACTCATTGTATGAGGCCACCATCACCCTGATACCAAAACCAGACAAAGATACCACAACAAAAGAAAATTACAGGCCAATTTCACTGATGAACATCGATGCAAAAACCCTCAACAAAATACTAGCAAACCTCATCCAACAATACATTAAAAGGATTGTACATCATGATCAAGTGGGATTTATCCCAGGGATGCAAGGGTTCCTCAATATCCGCAAATCCATCAGTGTGATACACCATATTAACAAACTGAAGAATAAAAACCAATATGATCCTCTCAATAGACACAGAAAAAGCCTGTGACAAAATCCAACACCCATTTCTGATAAAAACCCTTCAGAAAGTGGGCACAACAGGAATCTACCTCAACATGACAAAGGCCATATATAACAAACCCATGGCTAACATCATTCTCAATGGTGAAAAGCTGAAAGAATTCCCGCTGAGATCAGGAACAAGACAAGGATGTCTGCTCTCGCCACTACTCTTCAACATAGTTCTGGAAGTCCTAGGAACAGCAATCAGAGAAGTAAAAGAAATAAAAGGAATCCAAATTGGAAAGGAAGAAGTAAAACTATCTCTATTTGCAGATGACATGATACTATACCTAGAGAATCCTAAAGACTCTACCAGAAAACTGTTAGAGCTCATCCACGAATTTGGCGAAGTCACAGGATGCAAAATTGATACACAGAAATCAACAGCATTTCTATATACTAACAATGAAAAAGCAGAAAAAGAAATTAGGGAAGCAATCCCATTTACCATCACATCCAAAAGAATAAAATACCTAGGAGTAAACCTACCTAAAGAGACAAAAGACCTGTACTCTGAAAAATATAAGACACTGATGAAAGAAATCAAAGAGGACACAAATAGATGGAAAGATATACCATGCTCGTGGATTGGAAGAGTTAATATTATCAAAATGACTATACTACCCAAGGAAATCTACAGATTCAATGCAATCCCTATCAAATTACCAAGGACATTTTTCACAGAACTCAAACAAAATATTTTAAAATTTGATTGGAAGCGCAAAAGACCCAGAATAGCCAAAGACATCCTGAAAAAGAAAAACGGAGCTGGAGGAATCAGGCTCCCGGACTTCAGACTATACTACAAAGCAACAATCATCAAACCATATGGTACTGGCACAAAGACAGAAATATAGATCAGTGGAACAGGATAGAAAGCCCAGAATTCAACCCATGCACCTACAGCCAGCTCATCTATGACAAAGGAGGTAAGGATATACAATGGAGAAAGGACAGCTTGTTCAATAAGTGGTGCTGGCAAAACCTGACAGCCACATGGAAAAGAATGAAATTAGAACACCATACACAAAAATAAACTAAGAATGGATTAAGGACCTAGATATAAGACCAGATACTATAAAACCCTTAGAGGAAAACCTAGGCCAAACACTCTCTGACATAAATGACAGCAACGTCTTCTCAGATCCACCTCTTAGAGTAATGACAATAAAAACAAAAATGAACAAATGGGACCTAATCAAACTTAAAAGTTTCTGCACAGCAAAGGAAACCCTAAACAACACAAAAAGACAACCCACAGAATGGGAGAAAATCTTTGCAAGTGATCAACTGACAAGGGATTGATCTCCAAAATTTACAAACAACTTCTGCAGCTCCATACCAAAAAACCAAACAACCCCATCAAAAAATGGGCAGAATATCTAAACAGACGATTCTCCAAAGAAGACATACAGATGGCCGAGAAACACATGAAAAGATGTTCAACATCACTCATTATTAGAGAGATGCAAATCAAAACCACTCTGAGGTACCACCTTACACCAGCCAGAATGGCCATCATCCAAAAGTCTATAAACAGTAAGTGCTGGACAGGGTGTGGAGAAAAAGGAACCCTAGTGCACTGTTGGTGGGATTGTAAATTGGTGCAACCACTGTGAAAAATAGGATGGAGATGCCACAGAAAACTAAAAATAGAACTACTATTTGATCCAGCAATCCCACTCCTAGGCATCTACCCAGAGAAAACCATGACTCACAAAGACACATGTACTCTGATGTTCACTGCAGCACTATTTACAATAGCCAAAACATGGAAACAACCTAAATGTCCATCAACAGAGGAGTGGATCAAGAAGAGGTGGTACATATACACAATGGAATATTACTCAGCCATTAAAAAGAATGAAATACTGGCATTCTTAGCAACATGGATGGATCTAGAAACTATCATGCTAAGTGAAGTCAGCCATACAATGAGATACCAACATCAAATACTTTCACTGACATGTGGAATCTGAAAAAAGGACAGACGGAACTTCTTTGCAGAACAGATGCTGACTCACAGACATTGAAAAACATAGGGTCTCTGGAGGAGACAGTTTGGGGGGTGGGGGGATGTGCTTGGGCTTTGGTTGGAAATCCTGTGAAATCAGATTGTTATGATCATTATACAACTACAGATATGATAAATTCATTTGAGTAATAAAAAAAATAAATTAAGGGAAAAAAATAATAAAGTTCATAGGAGTTCCTGCCATGGCTCAGTGGTAACAAACCCAACAAATACCCACGAGTATGCAGGTTTGATCCCTGGCTTCACTCCGGGGGTCAGGGATCTGACATTGCCACGAGCTGTGGTGTAAACTGCAGGCATGGCTCAGATCCAGGGGTTGTTGTGGCTGTGGCTGTGGCCAGCGGCTATAGCTCTGATTCTACCCCTAGCTTGGGAACTTCCATGTGCTGTGGGTAGAGCCCTAAAAAGCAAAAGCAAAAAAAAAAAAGTAATAAAATAAAGTATATATAATTCACTGGGTTTAAGCATATACACAGCATTGTGCAACTGTTGCCACAATCCATTTTAGAACATTTTCATCATCCCCTAAGAAGCCCCACATCTATGAGCAGTCACTACCTATTTCCCAATTCCACTCACCCTCAACCCTAGACAACCATTAATCTGCCTTCTGTCTCCATGGATTCACCTATACTGGACATTTCATACAGATAGAATCATACAGTACAGAGTCTTTTGTGACTAGTTTCTTTCATTTAGTATGGTATTTTCAAGGCTCATCCAGCTTGCAACATACTTTTTATTGCCAAGTAATATTCCATTGTATGGATATGCCATATTTTATTTACTTAATTTCTCAGGTGATGGACATTTGGATTGTTTCCACTTTTTGGCTATTATGAATAATTTGCAAAAACATCATATTAGTACCATAAACAGTAGTCAAGAGCCTATCACTCAAATCATTTCAAAGATCTAGAAAGCAAAATGTCTTAAAAAAACAAATGTGCTAATTGTAAGAAACTGTCAGAGTTAGATTTAAATGGCTACAAAAAAAGATGCAGATTTGCTAACATGTTTTGTTGTTCATTACTGAGTTGGGGATTTAAAGCTTCGTTCATTTTCCCACTATTTATTCATGGCTTGTCATTCTTCTTTGGTGATTCTACTTAGCTCTAAATTTAGCCTTTCAAAAAATGGAAATACTTTTTACATTCATTAGCTTTAATAAGAAAATACATCATCATTACTGCCCATTAGGACTAAATGGATGGTGAATATTTACCATACAATCCCTTCCTGTTAAGCTTATTACTGTGTTTTTAAAGTTATGGTTACATTTGTTTCATGGAAAAATAAAGTTAAATGCTTTCCTAAGACAGACCATAAGCTTGTAAAAATGCTTTTCAATTAGGAATAAAACAACTGTGTACTAAAGTTTATTTTTCCACCTATTTTTTTTTCAAGGTATCACAGAGCCTAGGAGAAACCAATAATTTACAAGCAAACATTAAAAGACATTAGCCTTGATTTTAAAGCAAAAACACAAATCTATATATGGACAACAGAAAGTAGAGAACACACTGGGAGGTCAGTGGTAGGAAAGTAAACAGAAACACAAAGTCACTATATGGAACAAGCTTATTTTATATATATTTGCTGCAGAAATCTTTGAATTGCCACATAAAACCAAGTAGGGGCTGTGACCCAATTTACACATATACCTCATAACCTGTATTTGAAGCTCTCGAGGGATTATTTTCACAGAAGTCTATTAAGATCCAATTTGCTAAATGTCTACGATCAAATGTTAGTAAAAGGGCTTTATTGTTAGGCTATAAGCCAGAAACTTACTTTTATTATCTGAGTTGTATCTATAAAAGCTCTATGCATCTCAACATAAGGATCTTCCTTTATTAAAATATAACTCATACCACCAGAAATTTCACCCCTTCAGATTGCACATTCACACAGCTACTTTTCATTTTTGAGAACAGTTTATAACCAGCTGTTCGCCTCTCTGACCTTTACCCTGTCTCCTTTTCTTTTGTATGACAGATACTATAGCATACCGGTAAAGAGGACTGATTCTGGAGCAAAGCTGCCTAGACTTAAACATCATTTCACCCACTAAATAGCTGTGTATCCTTAACCTCTTTGAGCTTTCATTGTCTCAGACATAGAAAGAGGATGATTTTAAAGTGTTGATATATGTGAAATACTTAAAAGTTAATCTAACACACAATAATTAGCTAATATGATTTTAATAAACCAAACTCTTCAATTATATAAAGAAGCACTGAAATCAAATAAGTGCTTTAAAAGATTTAAGAAAAAAAAAAAAGAAAAAAAAGGCCCTTTCTTTCTAACGATGGAGTCCAACCTCTGGTAAACCAAAAACAGCTAAGGTCTCTCTAACCTCCAGCGGCCATCTCTGTAGTCTCTGCTCCACCCCTCCCTGAGACAAACCTGCCACATAATAACACAGACTGGCTGTGCACATGCAGCACTCTTCGTTTCCATTCCTTGGCTCCTAATGCTTCCTTGAGAATACCAATGGCAGTCTTCTACCAAGCTAACTCATTCTGATTTTTAAAATCAGTGGTATAGTGGTCAACTTCTCTAGGAGGGCTTAACAGACATGGTTCCAACATCTCACTAACCCCTTCTACCACCACCGCCACAATCATGATTATCAGTTAAGTAGCCTTCCCTCTGGATTTCCAGGATATGTGATATCTCTGCACTTACTGCCTTCAACTATACTTATTCTTTGAGGAGTCTGTCTTTCCCACTAAACTATGAGGTTGTTTTTGTTTTCTAGCTTTACTGAGGCATAACTGATATATAAAATTGTAAGATATTTCAAGTGTATATGGGGTTAATTTGATATACATACACACTATTAAAGGATACCCCCATGTAATTAACTAGTACATCCACCACCTCACTTTTTTGAGCATGAGAGAGAATAGTAAGTTCTACTCTGTCAGCAAATTTCAATTATACAATGCAGTATTATCAACTATAGTTACCATATTTTGTATTAGATCCTCAGACCTTAAGCATCTTACAGATGAAAATTTGTCCTCTTTTACCAACCTCTCCTTATTTAAACTGAGATCTTTGAGGGAAAGTTCTGTCACTTATTTCAAGGGACAAGAACCCTGAAAATACAAAGGAGCTTAATCAGTGTTTGCTGGGAGGATAGAATACATCAGCCATTCTCAAACTTTTTTGGTCTCAGGATCCCTTTACATTGCTAAAAATGATTAAAGAGCTTTCGTTTATAGAGAATATCTATTAATATCTACCATATTAGAAGACTGATAACCTTGTAAAATATGTATTAATTCAAGAAAGTTAGAAAGGTAAATAACTCTTAGAAATGTTATGAAAATAGCTGTGACTCCACAGACTCTCTGAAAGGGTCTCAGGGGACCTCCAAGGGCCCCAGACCGCAATATAATGGTATAGTGGAGTTTTGTTTGCTGCTTTAAATTACAAAATGTATTTTCATTCATATAATAGTTAAATTATTTGGGAAGGGTGATGGACAGATCTAAGGAGGAAAGAGAGATACAGTCTTGCTATAGAGAGAAAATTGTTGGGGACAGAGAGGCAAAGAAAAGGAAGAGTGGTAATAAAGCACAAACAGCATCAGTCTCAGGAGAAATAATAAAAAAGTTGCAAGTAACCTGGCACACAAAAAACCAAAAACAAGAATGATACCAAAGGCCAAAAATCTGAACAAAATGTCAAATAGAAATTGACCATTTAGCTATGAAACACACCAATTTTATAATTTCATCACACCCACTTCCCACCTTTTTGTCATTCTCCATCCTTGCGTGCTTTTTTTTTTTTTTTTTTTAAACTCATGTCCTCTGTGGAATTCTATTCTCTTTTGCCTTATAGTCAATGGCTGAAAAAAAGCTGCTCAAATGTTACTTGATGAGAGAAAAAGAAGTGAAAAAAAGTGACAGCTATGATGAAGCTGCATGACTGGAATCCAACTGATAAAATTTTCAAGTCTACTAGATTATTTAAAATGATAAGATTTTAAAAATAGGAATCATGAAGTTATTTTTACATGCTGAAATTACATTAAAAATTAGTGTCCTTAAAGTATGCTGCATGAAGGCCAGGATTGGAAAGTACCCTAACACTTGGTTATAGTGCTAGAATGGTAGATAATTTAAATTATTTCGCTGATGTTGTGGTATTATCCTTGCTACAGCAAAAAAAGCCATGGAAATATGACAGTTCTCAGCTTACATTTGCCTTTGATTTTTTTCTACAAACTTTTCAGGGATATACAATTGCTTAGAATTTTGTTAAGGAGTCATATGCGCCGAGGTCAAAAACTCAAGGTCAAGACTAGGCTAGGCAAACTGTAAGCCCAGGCTAAATCCAGCCTGCAAATGATTTTCTGTACAGTCCTTAGACTAAGAATTGCTTTTACATTTTAAAAAGTATGTAAAAACAAAACCATCAAACAAAAAACCAAGATTAATGTGCAAAAGAACATGTTTGAGAACTGCAAAGCCAAAAATATTTACTGTCTGTTACAAAAAAAAAAGTTTGCCAATACATTCATCATAGTGTCTGGTCCATAACATATACTAAATGTTAGCTACTACTGTTATTATTTTTGGTATTTTTATTCCTGTATTTTATTATCCTTAATGATTATGCTCCTTGAAGAGTCTTGGTTTCTCCTTCTTTCTTATAATGTGGTAAAATATACATAACAAAAATTTTTTATGTATTTTTTTTCTTTTTTTAAACTTTTACACATTTTTACATATTTTTTCCTTTTTTAAGCTTTTATTTAATTGTGGTAAGGACACTCAACATGAGATTACCCTCAAATATTTTTATATTACTCAATAAATTTATTACATTTATAGTTGTACAATGATCATCACAACCCAATTTTATAGCATACCCTCTTAAATTTTTAAGTTTACAATATAGCATTATTGACTACAAGTAAAATGTTGTATAGCAGATCTCTAGAACTTAATCATCTTGCTTAATGAAAGTATATGTCCATTGATTAGTAATCCTTCAAGTTTCCTTTATCCCAGCCTCTGGCAAGCATCATTCCACTCTTTGTTTCTATGAATTTTACTATTTTAAAATGTCTCATATAAGTGAAATCATGTGGTATTTTGCTTTCTGTCATTGGCTTATTTCACTTAGCATAATGTCCTTAAGATTTATCCTGTCGTTGCATATTGCAGAATTTCCTCCTTTTAAAAGTCTGAATAATAATCCCAATGTATGTATGTAATACATCTTTTCCATGCATCTGCTTTTTTAAAACTCTGTTTTTTATTGTATTTTTTACAATACTTATTTTTTAATGATTTAAATTTTTTCCATTATAGTTGGTTTGATGGACTGGGAGTCTGGGGTTAATAGATGTAAACTATTGCCTTTGGAATGGATAAGCAATGAGATCCATTCATCTGTTTTTATTTGCACATTCGTTTAGTTCATCAGTGTGAATGCTTAAATGTGTAACTGCTGGGTCAAAGGATATATATGTTTTAAATTATGACAAACTGTTCCATATTTCCCTTCAAAAGGTTGTTATAAGAGTTAACATATACGATTTTAAGAATGCTGCCTCCTGTTGCTCTATCATTCCCAGGAATTGTCAAGGCTGAGTTTTACCCTACTTGCAAGTCAGCAGTCACATGGATGCTGTTAGAGAACATGAAATCCTGGGTCAGAGACAAAGCACACCAATAACAGTAGCCAGAAGATAATCATTTTCTTGTGCCACTTCCTTGACCCCTATTTTCCACAGGGTGATTTGATGAAGGCCAGACGATTCTAGCACATGCAGTAGGTGACATTACAGTGGGTGAACTCTGAGCTCAGGGAACCTGACTCTTTCATAATAGGCTGCAAGTAAACCTGCCAAAACTTTGCCTGGGAGAGACACATTATCTTTATTATGTGGGATAGTAAACAAACTTGCCCTCTACTCCAGAGGGAGACCTCTCTGTATCTGTCAATAATGTTTGCTGTATAGATACCCCTGAAAAGAGAGTCTGGAACAGAGTATGTCAGTGCCCCTGCTTATAAGATATGCAGAAATGTGAGAGACTTGTGAAGAACTGTCCCCAGTTAAAATATTTTTTACATTTCAGTACTTTTATGGATAAAAAGTACTATTTTATTACTCTTTTAATTGCTCATTTCTTTCCTTTTTTTTTTGTCTTTTTTGTTGTTGTTGTTATTGTTGTTGTTGTTGTTGCTATTTCTTGGGCCGCTCCCGCAGCATATGGAGGTTCCCAGGCTAGGGGTCGAATCGGAGCTGTAGCCACCAGCCTACTCCAGAGCCACAGCAACGCGGGATCCGAGCCGCGTCTGCAACCTACACCACAGCTCATGGCAACGCCGGATCCTTAACCCACTGAGCAAGGGCAGGGACCGAACCTGCAACCTCATGGTTCCTAGTCGGATTCGTTAACTGCTGCGCCACGATGGGAACTCCCTCTTTCCTTATTGATGGAGTTTAATATCTGTAAATATTTTTTTACTTACCTGTTCATATACCTTAGTTTTCAGTGTTTCTCTTTTTCTTATTGATTTGTAAAAGTTCTTTATATGTGGTGGCTATCAAGGATTTGGTGCACCATTTGCTAGTATTTTTTCATAGTTTATTTTTAAATGCCATTTCTGGGAGCCTTTGCCACATATAAATCTTCAATATGTATGTTGTCAATTCTGTATTTTCTTTATGGCCTCCTGCGTTTCAACCCTAAGATTCTTAAAATACTCTCTGTATATATTCTCTTATTAGATATTTTGTGTCATATACTTATTAATTGTTGCTTTGATGATACTTGATCCTTGAATAACATGGGTTTGAATTCCATGAGTCCATGTATATGTGGATTTTTTCAATAGTAATGTTCAATATTACACAATCCATTCGTCTGTTGATGTATATTGAGATTATTTTCGTATCAGGGCTACTGGAAATAGTGCTGTAATGAACACAGGAGTGTAATATCTCTTTGAGATTGATTTCAATTCTTCTGAATAAATTACCAATCACAAGTGGGACTGCTGAATCATGCAATAGTTCTGTTATTAATTTTTCAAAGAACCTCCATACTATTTTCCACAGTGACTGTACTATTTTGCCTTCCTACCAACAGTGCACAAAGGTTCCAATTTCTCCACATTCTCATCAACATTTGTTGTCTTTTGTTGGCGTTTTTTTCTTTTCATAATAGCCATCCTAACAAATATGAAGTGATACCTTACTATGGTTTTGATTAACATTTCTCTGATAATTAGTGATGTTGAACATTTTTTTCATATACCTGTTAACCACTTATATATCTTCTTTGGAGAAATGTCTATTTAAGTCCTTAACTAAATTTTAATTGGGT
Source organism: Phacochoerus africanus (assembly GCF_016906955.1). Classification (NCBI taxonomy): domain Eukaryota; kingdom Metazoa; phylum Chordata; class Mammalia; order Artiodactyla; family Suidae; genus Phacochoerus; species Phacochoerus africanus. Next base: position 129,324,579 of record NC_062545.1, on the reverse strand, counting down.
CATTAGGGTTTTTTGTTGTTGTTGTTGTTATTGAGTTGTAGGCATTTCTTATATATTTTGGAGATTAAACTCATCAGATATATGGTTTGCCAATATCTTCTGTCATTCCATAGGCTGCCTTCTTACTACATTATTTCCTTCACTGTGCAGATGTTTTAGTTTGATACACTTTCACTTTTCTATTTTTGCTTTTGCTGCCTGTGCTTTTGGTGTCATATTCATGAAATCACTGACAAGACCACTGTCATGAAACTTTCCCCTATGTTTTATTCTGGAGTTTTATAGTTTCAGGTCTTACATTTAAGTCTTTAATCCATTTTGTGTTGTTGTATTTGCACATGGTTTAAGATAAGGGTGTTGAATTTTGTCAAATACTTTTTTCTTCATCTGTTGAGGTGATATAATTTTTATGCTGAACCATCCTGACATTCCAGAGATAAATCCCACTTGTTCATGCTGTATGAGCTTTAGTTTGTTGGTATTCTATTGAGGACTTCTGCATCTATATTCATCAGGGATATTAGCCTGTAGTTTTCTTTTCTTATGGTGTCTTTGCCTAGCTTTGGTATCAAGGTTATGGTGGCCTGAGGGAGTGAGGTTGGAAATATTCCCTCTTCAATTTTTTTGGGAGAATTTGAGAAGGCTTGACATTAATTCCTCTTGAAATATTTGGTAGAATTCACCAGTGAAAGCATCAAACCCGGAGGTTTTCTTCATTGGGAAATTTTTGATTACTGATTTAATCTCCACACTAGTTATAGGTTTGTTCAGACTTTCTATTTCTTCATGATTTGGTCTTGATAGGTTGCATGTTTCTTGGAGTTTATCCAATCATTCTAGGTTGTGTAATTTTTGATATATATTTGTTCATAGTAATCTCTTATTTTTATATCTGTGGTATCAGTTATAATGTCTCCTCTTTTATTTCTGATTGTATTAACTGAATCCTCTCTCCTTTTTTTGTTAGCTAGGCTAGCCAAGACTGTCATTTTTGCTTATCTTTTCCAAAAACAAAAACAAAAAACACCAATACTTGGTTTATTTTTTATATTGTTTTTCTGTTTTCTATTTCATTTATTTCTACTCTAATCTGTGGAATTTTCTTCCTTCTGCTAACTTTGAGTTTAGTTTGTTCATCTTTTTCTGGCTCCTTAATGTGTAAAGTTAGGTTGTTTGAGATCTTCTTTTTTAATGTAGCCATGTATCACAATAAAACTCCATCTTAGTACTGCTTCTGCTACATTTCGTAAGTGTTGGTATGTTGTGTTTTATTTTCATTTGTATTGGGGTATTTTCTCATTTCTTTTTAAATTTTTCTTCAACTATTGGTTGTTCAAGAGTATGTTTTTTAATTTTCACGTATTTGTGAATTTTCCAGTTTTCCTTCTGCTACTGATTTCCAGTTTCATTCATGTGATCAGAATTAATACCTGGTATGATTTCAGCCTTTTTAAGGTTTTTTAAGACTTGATTTGTAACCTAATGTGATCCACCCTAGAGCAAGTCCTAAGTGCACTTGAGAAGAATGTGTAGGCTGCTGCTGTTGGATGCAATGTTCTGTACAATCCTGTTAGTTCCATTTGGTCTAAAGTATAATCCAACTTGAACATTTTCTTATTGATTTTCTGTCTGGATGTTCTATCCATTATTAAAAGTGGAGTGCTGAAATCTTCCACTTTTACTGTATTGTTGTCTACTTCTCCCTTCAGTTCTGTCAATGTTTGCTTTATATATTTAGGTGCTCTGATGTTAGATGCACAAAAAATTGTTCTATCTTCCTAGTGGACTGACCTTGTATCATTACTTAATATTCTTCGTTTCTTGTGACAGTTTTTCACTTAAGGTCTATTCTGAATTGACAGATTTTTTTTTTTCCTTTCAGCACTTAAAAGATGTTTTTCATTGACTTCTGGCTTGCCAGGTTTCTGACTAGAAGTCCACTCTATTTAATATCTCTGTGCTTCTGTATGTAACCTGTCTTTTTTCTTTGGCTGCCTTCAAGATTTTCACTTTATATTCGGTTTTCAGAAGTCTGAATATGATATGTCCAGATAGGATGTGTGTATTTTGTTTGGCATTATCTTCCTTGGGATTCTTTGAGCTTTTAGGATTTGTGATTCAATGTCCTCCATTTCATTATTTTGGGAAAACTTTCAACCATATGTCTTCTAATATTTTTTCCGCCCATTCTTTCTTTTTCTTCTGGGATTCCAATTATATGGTACATTTGAATGTTAGCCCATTTGGTATTGTCCCTGAGCTCTTGGATGCTCTGTTTTGTTTTGGTTTTTTTTTTGTTTTTTTTTTTCCCATTCTTTTTCCTTTTTGGTTTGGGTAATTTCTATTGATTATCTTCAAGGTGTCTGATTCTTTCACCAGCTGTGGTAAGTCTATTCATAAACTCATGAAAGGCATTCTTCATTACTATGTTGTTGTTGTTGTTGTTTTTTGTCTTTTTGCTATTTCTTGGGCTGCTCCCACGGCATATGGAGATTCCCAGGCTAGGGGTCGAATCGGAGCCGTAGACACCAGCCTACACCAGAGCCACTGCAACGTGTGATCCGAGCCGAGTCTGCAATCTGCACCACAGCTCACGGCAAAGCCGGATTGTTAACCCACTGAGCAAGGGCAGGGACCGAACCCGCAACCTCATGGTTCCTAGTTGGATTCGTTAACCACTGCACCACGACCGGAACTCCTATTTTTTTTTTTTAATTTACCACTGCCATTTGATTCTTTCTTACAGTTTCCATCTCTTTGCTAAAACTCACTTGTTTGGGTATGGTGTCCATCTTTTCCATGATATCCTTTAACAAACTGATCACAATTATTTTAAATTCCCTGTATAACTATTCCAGTATCTTGGATATCACTTAAGTTTTGTTCTGTTGATTACTTTTCCCTTGACAGTGGGCTGTTTTTCTGGCTTTTTTCTGTGTGCCTCATTATTTATTTATTTTTATTGAATACATCATATAGGAGACTTTTAATGGTCTGGGTCCCAGATGGTTTTCCCTTATTGCCCCATGGATAGAGAGTACTTTTTTCTTTTTTCACCAATCACAGTGGGTATCTTCCTATACCCTGGGATGCAACAGGTTTGTGTTTTTCTCCAAAGAGATGAAGGTTTTTTGCTTTCTTAGAGAAGAGTATTGCTAAGAGTTTTGTATCTTTTCCACAGCAGTAGCTGATTCCCTCCTCAGTCCTACAGAACTGAGTCAAGATTTCTCTGAACTCCCACCCCCGTTGCCAATCTTTCTGAAGAATACACAGCAGAAGACCTTGGAAATGAACTATAAGCAGGAACAAACACCCCTTTGTCTGCATCTACTAAGTGTTCTACACTCTCATCTTAGCCCAGATTCCACTTTTAGTAATTTGTTAAAATCTGTAGCTAAGTTTTTGGTTTTTTTGTTTGTTTGTTTGTTTTCTTTTTATGGCCACACCCTGCAGCATATGGAAGTTCCCAGTCTAGGGATCAAATCAGGGCTGCAGCTGAGGCTTATGCCACAGCCACAGCAATGCTGGAATTAAGCTGCATCTGTGAACTACACCATAGGTTGTGGCCATGCCAGATTCTTAGCCCACTGAGCGAGGCCAGGGATCTGGCATCCTCATGGACACTATGTCAGGTTGTTAACCCCCTGAGCCACAATGGGAACTCCTGTAGCTGAGTTCTTATTCACTTGGGTGGTGGTCCCATCTTCCTCTCATACCCTGCCACAACTATACCAGTGCTTGCATCCTGTCTCTCCTTGGAGGTACCTATAACTCCACAGATTTAGGTAGTTGATTGCCTTGCAACCTCACCTCTCTGATAGGTTCAAGAAAAGTTATGGTTTTGTATGTTATCTGGCTTTTTCTTATCATTGGTGTGAGAACAACATTCTTTCCAGTTTTCTACACCCTAGGCACAAGTCTGTCCTATCCTGACCATTCCTGAATACTTCAGTTATGAAGAGCTTGCAGACATTTCACAATTACCTTTGATTTTCTAATCCATTTTAGAGATATGTCCAATGTCATCATGCCCCAAGAATAATTCTGCACCACAAAGTACACATCCTATTGCAATAATAAGCAGGTAGCTATCTGTTGTGATGCCCCAAGTTATTTTTAAGTTGCCACCATTTTTACCCAGGCAAAGCAAATTATTTCATGTCGCCTATGTTTTGCAGAACTTCATATATTTCACAACTGCAGTACAGATCATCCTCAATTTACTGCCATTCAGCAAAGTAAATCATTCATACACTCCTTAAGCAAAGACATCTCATTGCTTCAACCCAGAAAAAGCACTGATCACTTCTTATTTTCCATGGCAATTCACCTAGCCTGAATTTTGTCATTGTTTCTTATATCTCTATCTCTGACACTCTCAAGAAATAAGCATTTTCTAATTCCTTTAATGAATCCATGCTGTAGTACTTCCTGGCCCCATGATCTTCCTCAAATTATTGAACCTCGCCAAACTTCAGTTTCCTCATTTGCAAAATGAAGATAAAAGTGTGGGAAATTAAATGAGAAAATGTATTATCTTTGAAAAGTACTTAGCTATTATTATTATACTTTTCTATCATTAATAGCTGATTAAATATTAGAGGTATAGCCAACTATATAAAGACTCCAGTATCTCTTCTCTAGTCAAGCATATAACCCCTGTAATAATGTGACTTTAAAAGGAAAACCATATTAAACTTAAAAATCATTTCCACTCAAAATGCCTTTTCCAGGAATGCAACCCACAGAAAATATAAGATCTTCCTATGCACTACACAGTATCTTTCCTTTTTTTATTTTAACTCTCATGTATACATATACATGTGTATGTATGTGTGCATGTGTATGTATTTCTATATATATGAGCTTAATGACTGGTGACTGCTCCTGCTCATCTTGCCTTCCGTGTGGAACATGGACAGTGCCAGGTACAGTGCTTAGCTCATTTTTTCTTGGACAGACTCCATTACCCATTCATATATTTCACTGGCTCTAGAAGAACCAAGCAAATGATCTGACGGTTTTGGTAATTAAAAAACTTCCTACCAGCATGCATATTCAGCAATTGCCAAAGGTATTGCAGAGTGATAAATTGCCCCTCCAAGAGCTTCATCAATTTATTTCTCTTGATCTTCAGGTTTCATCCTGTCTACAAAGTCCCTAAGAATGTTTTGATGCAGCTGCGAGCAGGATCCTTGAGATATTGAGTATATATCCCTCACAACAGTAATCCTAAAGCTAAAGAAGATGAAGATTTCTAGATCTAAGAATGTAAGCAATTTTTAACATCTATAGAACACTTTTTTTTTTTAGTTTACTTATGATGTATTAGTTTCAGGTGTATAGCAATGTAAACCAGTCATACATACCCACATATGTATCCATTCTTTTTTCCCATACAGGTTATTACAAACTACTGAACAGATTTCCCTACGCTATATGGTAGGTTCTTGTTAATTATCAATTTTATACAGTAGCATGTATATGTTATTACCAGCCTTCCAATTCCTCCATCCCACCCACAGTTTCCCTATGCTAACCCTAAGACTGGTTTTGAAATCTGTGCACAGAACACTTATTTGTGAAAACATGTCTGTTGGTCTTAGTAGCATTTAGAAATGCATTTGATAGCATTTTCAGTTCACATGGAGGTTTTTTCCCCCTCAGAATAACTTGCATGTCAAAAAGTTCGATAGGTTGGAGGTAGTCTCAAATTTTTACTGAAAGCAGAGTTGTAGAATAGTGGTATGCCTATTGGAGCTAGCTAAAGCAAATACCAATCTAGTAATCATTTCAGACTTAATGGAAAACAATTTTCTATCCCTACAAAGGTTTCAACCACCAAGATTAGAATGATGATTTTACTGCAATGGAAATTAGTCTAACTACGATTTCCATAGGTTTTGGATATATACTAATTTAGCTAAAATGTACTATACATTTGAAAGATTTCAAATACTTACCATTCAATAAAAACATATGGTTTCTTTCAGCTTCTTTGTAAATCTCAAGGTCACTAGACCTACAGGAGCTAGATTCTAACTCTATTTCAATTCTAAAACATTTAATGTTTCTCTTGGTCACTCATTCGAATAGTTTGAAAAGTAAGATAGCATCTTATTTCTAGTCTCTACAAAAGAAATGGATGCTACTTCAGTGCTCCCCCACCCCCCATTCCCAGTTATTTGGGGTTATAACAACAAGGCAGGAAATATTCACCAATTGATATTTTAAAAGTCAGTAAAAGGAAACCCATATGCCAGAAAAATGAGTACTTCTCCTTCCATTTTCATATGAAAATGCCAGAGGTCCCTGGAGACAAATATACCCCATTTTTATATGTAGAAGTTTTGCCATAATGACTATCTTAAGTGAAGAGGAATTAAAATGAACTTCTAATAAAATTAGTTTTATACAAAAATCTATTATATGGTTTTAGAAATAATCTTAAGAGAATAAAAGCCTAAAGGGAATATAAAAATTCCTTATACCACACATTTGGTTCATTATTTTAAAATTCATAACTCGATCTTCTCAATGTTTCAAAAAAATACTGGAAAAAAATTTCAATGGGAAATTCCCTTGTGGTGCAGTGGGTTAAGGATCTGGCATTGCCACAGCAGTGGCACAGGTTGCAACTGTGGCACGAGGTCTATCCCTGGCCCAAGAACTTCAACATGCTGCGGGTACAGCCAAAGAAAACAAATGAGCAAGGAATTCCCTATCTGCCATCCCACCATCTCTGATTTTTTCTTTCTGTTTTATCGCTGAATCCTCTTTTAAAATGAAAATGCTTCAGGGACAAGTTAGTATCTTTGAGTCTAGCCAGATGAGAAAGATGACAAGAGGGCCTTTATAGGAATGGTTCCTTAAAAAAAATCTCTTTTCAACTTTTGCCCTGAAACTGCCCAGACAGGACCAGAGGGAACCTAATTTGCAGGACTCTCCCAAACAGGCTTCACCTACCTCCCTGTGAACCCATCGTGTAGAGTTCTGCACCATTTGTATGAAGACACACCTGCTGTCACAGCAGGAACACAAAAGACCTTCAAATGAACAACCTGTGCTTCAGGATCACGCCCACTTCTAGTTTCAGAACCACTGAGTCACTGTCTGGATCTACTTGGTCTCCTGGACTCCAGGCGACTGCTTATTTTGGAAGAGGGACTTGAAGTCATAAAGTCATGGTTTAATTCCCAACTCCATTACCTACTAGCTTTTTGACCTTAAACATGCTCTGATAATCAGCTTCTTCATTTTCAAAAATGAGGATCATGGTACTCTCTCTCAGAGGACTGACACAGGGCCTGAAATGGATAAAATAATATATGCAAACTCTATTGGGGGAACTATGAAGTATTAAACGAATGCTGGTTTAATCAGCACATAAGAACAAAGATTACCCAGAGCTTGGATGATAACACTGAATGGGTAAACAAAAGTCATCCATTCTTTTTAAAAGGCCATCTGGGTTCCTCTATCCCAAATCCAATAAGATGATTCAGTATCTCAGCAAAAATGATTTATTTAAAATACAGCTGCAACCTTGTGTCATTGAAATTGGTATGAAGAAAGAATATATTAAAAGAAGGTGGCAGTATAAGTGGATTTTTTAGAAAGATGAGGGAAGTGTCGCAAGGAAGAGGAATTTGGCAGTATTTACCCTGCCGTGTCCAAGGGAAATGGATGCTGACTCAGCGGGAATTGTGATTTTGAGAGACAGATGTTCTATACTATAAAGCAAGCTTAACACACCAGTCCCTACTAAAGTATAATGAAATGTACTTTCAAGACTACTTGGAGCCCTTTATTCTGATTTTATTTTCACCAAGCCATCTTTTGATTACAAATTGGATCGACAAAAGTAAAAACCAGACCTAAATTGATGTGACCCCCACAAAGACACTGTGGGTGGAAAGCCAGTCTTTCTTCTGACTTCTCTACTGGCTCCTCTTTCTAACTCCAACATTAGCTATCTTTACTGAAGAGGTACTTTGCATATTTACTAAAAGCCATATAACTGCTTCCATTTTTCTGAATCTATACTTCTGCTTCTAGGGTATAATGTCAATGTGGGAAAATATATTTAAAAGTTGAAAATCATAGAATTACATATACTTCTGAAAAAAAGAAACTGATAATTATAGATATTTTATAATAATTTAGAGTAAGGATCACAAACTCAAATGCACACAGGATCAAAAAAGAAAGAATAAAGATAAAAGCAATGAAAACAACTTAACTGTCCAACAACAGATGAATGGATTAATAAGATGTGGTACATATACACAATGGAATATTACTCAGCCATTAAAAATATCAAAATAATATCATTCACAGTAACATGGATGGAACTAGAGATTATCATACTAAGTGAAATAAGTCAGAAAGAGAAAGACAAATACCGTATCTTATCACTTATATGTTGAATCTTAAAAAGGCAAAAATGACTGTATCTATAGAACAGAAACAAGCTCACATACATGGAGAACGGACTTGTGGTTGCCAAGGAGGCAAGGGGAAGTGCATGGACTATGACTTTGGGGTTAGTAGATGCAAACTATTAAATTTAGAATGGATAAGCAATAAGACCCTGTTGTATGGAACAGGGAACTATATCCAGTTTCTTGGGATAGACCATGATGTAAGATAAGAAAAGGAGAGAGTGTGTGTGTGTGTGTGTGTGTGTGTGTGTATACATGTATGAATAACTGCGTTACTTTGCTGTATAGCAGATACTGACACAACATTGTAAACTATAATAAAAAAAGATAGAAGCAGACTGGTTTAAGAGGCACAGGGAATGATGAAGACCTACTTTATAGATATGTCATAATAATTTCAATCAATGTTTATAAAGAAGACCATGGTGAACTATTAGCTAACAAGGACAGCCACTACTCAACCCGTCATTACTGCCATGGGGGAAGGTGGACCCAATGTTGCCAAATCTGATTTTTCAAAAGAATTTGGAGGTCAGGATCTCTTTGTGAAATATCTTGACATTCACACATTGGCAATTAATTCAATCTAAAGAAAAAAAAACAGTATTATGACAGTCAAAAAAACATAAGGATAGCCTGATTTTGGCCTGCAGTCTGCCAGTTTGAACTCCTCCCTACAATTTTGAAAAATGCTTATGCTGTAATGCTTAAAAATTATGGAACATAAGTCAAATTATACAAACACAATGTATTCTTCTCTTAAACAGAGATCTATCAAAACTGTCCACATGTCACATGTAATATTAACCACTAATAAAGCTTGTTATCAACATCAACTTTTATCTCCATGAAAACACTAATTATCTGCACTACTCAGACATTTATGTCACATTGCATCTTATTCTTTTAAATCTGGGATTGACTTACAAAATCAACTTAACATATTTCACACTTTTTAATACGTTTGGGCTGGAAATGTGTTTTTTCTTAGCAAAGAAAAATATAATCTTCAGATTTTTAATATTGTTTTGAATCAATCACACATCGAAGGGTGATATTAAACAAAACTACAGATATATATATGTAAAATAATAAAAACCAAGACTAGATTGAAATGATAGATTTTTATACATGTGTAAACCCCTTCCTACCCTAAATCCAATAAGATGAAAGAAAATACTTTAAAAGAATAAATTCAGAGTTTCAGTGAAAGCAAGAAAGAGTGCTAAGCAGATCACAAATTTTGAGGATTTCTCAAAGGATAGGAGGCAGGTGGATTCAGATCAGAGAAACAAGATCAGAGGAAAGCTGAGTTCTAAACATCTGTAGGAAAGAAAAGAAAAACTGCTATGAAGGTAGGCACAGTTTCAGGGGGCTTCAAACTTAGAGTCAATTGAATAGGAAGCAGAGGTTTTTGGGGCAATCAGCAGGATGAAAAGCTGCACCAGGTACAGAAAGACAGAGTCTTTCCTTCTTTGGATTATGCTAATAAGTATGTGATTGATCAAAGCAGCTAATATGAGCACTGGAGTCTAAGCTACTGCTTGTTGGTAATTCAGGCCCCTCTCCCATCACCCTTATCTGACTGCTAGCCTTCTTCAATATGACAGTGGTTTCTAAAGCCGTGCTAACCAGGGGAAATGGTGGGGGTAAGGAAGAGAAGGAAAGATGATTTCTTAGGGCATATAGAAGAATGTTTCAGGATATATTTCTTTTGCTCAACAACTGGCAAAGCCTGCATCCTGACTATAAGGCTCTAACAGCCAGAGGATGTTAATGTGTTAGTTAGATGTGACACTGCCAGCATAACAGACTTCCACTAACCAGCTAAAAGGTTCAAGAAGGAATCTGCTGCTTGCAACTGAATGGGGTTGGGAGAAAGGCAGGACAGGCCAGCACTACCTCTCCCCCCTCCTCTGCTGGTTACTGCTCTCTTCTTTTCCGCCTGCATTCTTCCTCCCTTGGACCCAGAAAACAGAATTCTTGAATCCTCAAAGCAAACTTCCATAACCACAAGATTTATTAAAGTGTGAATGCACTCATCCTGAGAGAAGGAGATAACTAAAATGCATTTTATCTCCATCCACTCCACGTGTCCCTACTCCCTTTCACAGCCCTCTAAGCAAAGTTCGTCTGTACTGCCCAAGTTTCCCAGGACCTACTGTGATTCCGAATCAAGAGAACAAACAGAGAAAGGCAGGATTGAAGAGGAAAGAAGGAAGAATTCCTGCTTGCTAGGGCAACTCATCTTTGTTGCAGAGAATGTAACGTAATGTAGAGAATGTAGTATGAGCAAGGAATACAGAAAAATAATTAAGAAACCAGGAAGACTAAGTCGACCCATCTAATAAAGAGTTGGAGAGAGTAGCTGAGAAAAACAACAACAACAAAAACCAAGCTATACTAGAAAGAGCTCAGTCTTTTAGCAAGAGGGATGTCTGAGCAGCCATAAAGTGAAAGAACTGGAGAAAAGAATAAAGGGGATTGTGTAACTAGATTTTATGTCATATTCTCCGAGAGAAGCATAACAAGACTGAGATCCCTTTTAAATTCCTCCTGGTTACTGGTCTGTGCTTCTCTGTATGCAACTCTGTGGACATGGTCCAACAAGGCCTTAGTATTTCATGAAAGTGAGGGACTTGGGGTGGCTAGAGAGGTGGAAGGGAAAATGGTATAGGTATAGTCAGGTCTTCTAGCAGCTCTGTGTACCTCTTTCCTTGTCCACAATATTTATGTCCCAAAATTTAAAATTAAAAGGCATTTCTGGAGTTCTTGTCATGGCTCAGCAGAAATGAATCCACGAGGACGCAGGTTTGATCCCTGGCCTTGCTTAGTGAGTTAAGGATCCAGCATTGCCGTGAGCTGTGGTGTAGGTTGCAGACCTGGCTCAGATTCCATGTTGCTGTTGCTGTAGCTGTGGCACAGGCTGGAGGCTACAGCTCTGATTCGACCCCTAGCCTGGGAACCTCCATATGCCATGGGTGCAGCCCTAAAAAAAGAAGAAAAAAAGGTGTTTCTAAGTATAACAGCAGCTTTCAATCACTAACATGTCTTCTTCCCTCTTTTTCAAACATGCACACAGCTTTAAAGGTCTACTCTAAGGAATTAGAGGAAGGAATAAAAATTAGTTAATTTGGATCCCATTTCATTTTTTCTAGCTGTTCTTTACAGAAACAAATATCTCAAAGATGAATGAAGCTTGTCGGGGTAATGACTGGGGAAGGTTCATATATTCTAGTAATTCTCCACTTGTGATTTAGAATAAAACTATGAGGAAGAAATTAAAGAAGCAATTATGAAAATTTTATACTTCAATTTTTTAATAGGTCCCAGGTAACTCCATATTAGTACATAAGCTCAAGGAAGTGTCTATTTACACTATGCCAAATTTCAAAGCAGACTAAGTTAGTTTATAAGGAGTATAAGGTGTTTTTCTTTTTACACATAGTTGCATTGCACTGGGCCAAAGACATCTCCAAAAGAATGTTGAACTTTCTCAAGTAAATGGAAAATATACTTTAAGGCAGAAGGAGGCATCTTTCTGAAGCTCTTAAAAATCCAAAACAAGTTGATGGTCTCTCCTCTTCTGACCACTACAAAACCAACCTTGCTTGATGCTCTTTATTATTTTATCATAGGCACCTCATTTGCCATTTCTACAATAGTTTTTCTCCATATTCAATCACTTTCTTGCCCCTCCCCATACTTACTTTTACAAGAACCTATCTTTTCTTCATTTCTTACCCTTTTATTTTTCACTAGGCTGAATTCTTACCTCACTTATCAGATGATTTACTTCTTTCATTCAAAACCCAATTCAAACCCAAGCCCCAAGCACAGGGTTCTTCATAAACTAGGCAGTCACAAACTCAGATTCAACTAGATCATCAATGGGACTCACAAAGGTGTAACAAAGAGCTTTTGTATAGAGTCTGTCCACTAAGAATAGTTATAAATTATTATCATTGCTTTATTATCATTTGTTAGATTTATATAGCACTTTTCCTCCAAAATGCTTCACCAAACTTCCTAAGATTCAAGAAAAGGAAATATACAGTATTTTTCTCCCTAGCTGACAACTAGTGAAAATAAATAGTATGAATGGGCTCAAGGATCCTCATGAAATCAGTCACGACGTTAAAAACTGAAGGCCACTGAGTGACTACTGACCATAACCTAACTGGTTCTATTTCAGGATGCCTTCCTCTTTCTTTTTCTTTTTTTCAGTTTTAACAGCACTGAAAAATGAAGATTGCTCCAAATTTTAAACTTGATTTTAAGCAATTTAATCCAAGTCTAAAGTTTTTCTGGAATTTTGGAATGGACTATCCCCGGGGGGGTTAATACTTTAAACTTTTGTTTTACCTTCTATAAAAGGAATAAGTTTCAGTTCCTTTCATGAGAACAAGTTCTGATAATGGATGGATGAGAGGGCAATTTACACATTAGCAGTGATGCCATCTCCTAGGAAGGATATGAGAAGAAAACCCCTTGATAGACATGCTAGAATCACAGAGACTAACTTTGTCTACTTCATACTGAATTTAAGAAAAAAATTTTTGGAGTTCCCGTCGTGGCTCAGCAGTTAACAAATCTGACTAGTTAGCAACTAGTTACTAGTTAATGACTAGTATCCATGAAGACCCGGGCTCGATCCCTGGCTTTGCTCAGTGGGCTAAGGATCCGGTGTTGTCGTGAGGTGTGGTGTAGGCCACAGATGCGGCTTGGATCCTGAGTTGCTGTGGCTGTGGTATAGGCAGACAGCTGTAGCTACTATTTGACCCCTAGCCTGGGAACTTCCATATGCCATGGGTGTGGCCCTAAAAAGACTAAAAGACCAAAAAAGTTTAAAAAGAATAAAGCACGGTGAGTGGACAAAGGCAACTTACCCAGTGCCAGTTCTCCATGAGAGCAGAGATTCTTGTCTGTTTTGTTTAATTACTATCTCTGGCACCTAACACACCACCTAACAGGTAGTAAAATATATATATATATATTTATTGAATGAATGCTTGAACTTCTCCAAGGATGTGACTAAGTAAAGAAAACGGAGCATATCTTGAGGGAACACAATGTGCAAATGCAAAGTAGCAATGGTCCAGAGATATACAGATGATTCAATATGGCTGGACTCAGGGAAGGTCAGATGGTAATGTGGACAGGTGCAGAGGACTCAGATCACAAAGGGACCTACAGATCATACTAAGGAGTCTGGGCTTTATTCTAACAGTAATGAAACCATTAAAGGATTCCAATAAAAAGAATGACATAAGCATACTGAGTTTTAGAAAGATCTCTCTGGAATCATTGTGCAGGTTAATTAGGAAAGAGCTGTCTAGAGGCAAGAAGAGTAGCTAAGTGGCCACTGTAGTTCAGGCAAGAAAAATGAAGACCTGAAATAAGAGAGTGGCAGAGGAGATGCAGAAGGAGGGCCAGAGTTAAGAGAGATTTCAAAGACTGACAGAGGAGTTCCCATTGTGGCTGTATACCATGAGTATACAGATTCAATCCCTGGCTTTGCTCAGTGGGTTAAGGATCTGACATTGCTGTGAACTGTGGTGTAGGTCACAGATATGGCTTGGATCCCACTTTGCTATGGCTGTGACGTAGGCTGGCAGCTGCAGCTCCAATTCAACTCCCTAGCCTGGAAACGTCCATATGCTGCATCTGTGGCCCTAAAAAGCAAAATAAATAAATAAATAAACTGACAAAATGTGGTAACTGATTGAGGCATAAGTGAGAGGGAAGAATTTTATGATAAGTAATAAATCTGAATTAGGTAACTGGATGGACAATAAAGGCACTTCCTCAAAATAAGGAGTACGTCAGAGCAGATTTCAGAGGTGCAACGATGAGTTCAATTTAGACATGTTGAGTCCGAGTGTACATGTCTTGTGCTTAGGAACACAGCCTGAACTCAATCAGCTTATAGATTTGGTAGTCATCATCAGCTTAAGTAGTAGTGGAAGTTAAGGCCAAGGGTATGACTACCCAAAAGGAAAGTACAGAATAAGAAACAGAAATTCAAGTATAGACCTCCATGAATCCCCAATATGTAGTAAGGAAAAAGAAGATCTTGCAAAAAAACTCAGAAGTAGAAAAGAATGAACAAGAAAAAAGAAATATTTAGATTGGTTTAGAGGAAAGCATCAAAGAAGAAAACAATTAGCCATGTCAAATATTGCAAAAAGCCCAATTAGGATAAGGGCTGAAAAGCCTCTCCAATATCTAGCACTTAGAAGGTCACTGGCAATATTAATTGGGGCATTTCACTAGAGTGGAGGCATGTGGGTGTGAAGTTAATAAATGTCAAGGAAATAAATACTAAGAAAAGGTTGGCTATGGAAGAAAGAGAGCAACAAACAGCTATCAGAGGGAGAGAAGGATTTTCACAAAGTAGGAAAGGCCACTGAAAGTACTGCCACACTGGTGTTAAAATATTGATCTGGTTTCATTATTCAAGCCAATGATCATGGGTCTAAATGTAGTAGGACTAAGACCAGGAATCGCCAATAGGTAGACAAGAGTCTGATCACCAAATCTCCATGGTTTGTTTCTTGACTTCTTACTCCCTCCCCTCTTCACCTTCTGCCGGACCCTTTCTCAGTAAATTTGTTTAACTTGCTGTATCTTTCCTGGGTATCTCCAGGCTTCATGGGAGAACATGTTTAAAAAATACTCTTTATACTCTTTAAAACAGTCTAGTTAATAACATACTCTTCAATATAAGATATAAAATAACTTTATGCAAATTGCATGCCTAAATTATAGTGACATGTATCTAGAAGATGTAGTGAAAAATAAAAATTAACATATGGTAAAAAAAAATCTTGAAATACATTATTTTAACAAAATTTAAGATATTTAAGGAGACTAATCATTAATGACAGAATAAAAAGCTATAAATGAATAAAAAGCTATACTTTAAGCTAATAAAACTAAGCATTGCAAAGACAGCAAAATTAAAAATAAGTTAAAAAAAGAGTTCCCATTGTGGAGCAGCAGAAATGAATCCGACTAGGAACGATGAGGTTGTGGGTTCGATCCCTGGGCTTGATCAGTGGCTTGGGGATCCAGCATTGTCGTGAGCTGTAGTGTAGGCAGCAGATGCAGCTTGGATCTGGCATTGTTGTGGCTATAGCATAGGCCAGCAGCTGTAACTCTAATTAGACCCCTAGCCTGAGAACCTCCATATGCTGCAGGTGCGGCCCTAAAAAAAAAAGTAAAAATAAGTTTAATACCAGTTAAAATATTTTTGTATTTTCATTGATTACCATCCTGATGAAATATGGAAAATAAGATGGAAGAATTATTTATGAATACAATAAAGTAGATATTAATCAAAAAGATATGACATAGATTTGAGAATAAGTGACCCATGGATAGATTTATTTGGTATTGTTTAACAGATAACAAGAGAGAAAGTAATAGCAACTCAATGTTTGGGGAAAGGAATAACCACTTAAGAAAAGTTGGAATAACTGAATATTAGTACAAAAAATTTATGTGGATCCATACCTCACCTAGACTATCTGTATATAGGTATGACTAAATATTTTTTAAATATAGAAAATAAAACAGAAAATTAATCTTTTGTTGAATAAGAAAATATCTCAGAGAAAAAAACCAGTTCACAAAACTAATAAACACAAAAAGGAATACAACAAATTGAGAAAAAATGACAAAAGTGTGTTGTCTAAAAATGTAATAGAAGTATACAATTATACAAGGACAACACTCCAAAATTACTCACAAGTGGTCAAAGGAAACAAAAAAATTTTTGAAAAAGGAAATACAAATGGGAAAGTAATCATGTGGAAAAATACACTGTTAGAAATTAAAGAAATGCTAATTAAAATATGTTTAAAATTAAGTTTTGGGAATTCCCTTCATGGCTCGGTGGTTAACAATCCCAACTAGAATCCATGAGGATGCAGGTTCAATCCCTGGCCTCGCTCAGTGGGTTAAGGATCCAGCATTGCCGTGAGCTGTGATGTAGGTCACAGACGTGTTCAGGTCCCGCGATGCTGTGGCTGTAGCTTAGGCTTGCAGCTGCAGCTCCAATTCAACCCCTAGCCAGGGAACTTCCATATGCCGTGTGTATGGCCCTAAAAGGGGGGGGGGTGTGTGGCAAAAATAAACAAATAAATAAAGTGGAGTTCCTGTTGTGGCTCAGCAGGTTAAGAACCTGAACATGACATAGTGTCCTTGAGGATGCAGGTTTGATCCCTGGCCTCACTCAGTGGGCTAAGGATCCAGTGTGGCTATGGCTGTGGAGAAGGCCTGCACCTGCAGCTCTGATTCAACCCCTAGTCTGGGAACTTTCATATGCCACAGGTGTGGCCCTAAAAAGACCAAAAAAAAAAAGTTTAACTAACAAAATGGAAATTATAAAATCTTATGTGAATGAGCTGTATTTTTGACTTAGTGACATTATTAGTTGATTCAAACTCTAAAAAATAATCGGTAAGAACTCTAAAATTGCTTGTGTTTTTTGATCTGGTAATTCCAGTTTAAAGAATGTAAGGAAATATTTAATATCCTAAGAAAAGAAAGAAGGGAGGAAGAAAACAGGAAAGGAAGGAGGAAGGGAAGAAGGAAGAAAAATACAGTTGGCCCTCAGAGCCGCAGATGTGGAAGGTCAATTGTACTATGTCATTTTATACAAGGTAGTTGAGTATCCTCGGACCCTGGTGTCACAAAGGGTCCTGGAACGAGTCCCTTGTAGGCACCAGTGAACCAGTGTAATCCTCAAAGAGATGTTCCTAGATGTTCTATTTCAAAAACTAGAAATCACCCAAGTACCTCTCTGTAGGAGAATAGTTATAAAAATCATGATATATCAAAAGATGGAATTTGACACAGCAACTAAAAATGCATCAGGTGACATAGAAGAGCAACTGATTTGGAAAAATCTAAATAAATTTTTCTTTTTACTATATTGTTTTTTTCGGTGAAGTTTCTTTCACTCCTAAAAGAGTGTGTTCTAGTCTGTCAAAGAAAATGTCAAACGAGTCAAAATGGAAAGCTTACTGAAGTTAAGAAAGAATAACTATTTCATCCTTGTCTGGGTCTTTGGTTCTCTTATAGAACAGGAAATAGATCTGACAAGACTGATTTTCACAGAGTATTTTGATTATTGCCCTAGTACCTGGTGTTCTTATAAGTGATACCAAGCTAGGTGATAGATGATCTGTTTCAGTTTCTTTCTAAATGCTGAAGTTAAGCTGATTTTTAAATTCCTTTACTTTACCTTGGGGCCATTGGAATTGAGGATAAAGCTTCAGTTCTAACTTCAGAGATCCTGAAATTCTTAGACATTACAGGGGAGAAATGTGGTCTGATGAATACTAACTACTTTTGATTTGACATTTCAGATGAAATAAAAGTTCTTTACTTCTAAAGGAAAAAAAGGACTATGAAGATGATAAAATCTTACTTTCTCATCAGTCTTCAAAATTCCACCATCATTTTTATGACCTCTGTGTGTGTGTCAATGATCACTGAATAAAGCACTGGGCACCAATCTTGCCACAGTAGTCCTCTATTTGCTGTCATTTAGAATTGACTCACTACTACACTGCCACCACTGACTACAGGGTAAGCACAATATTACCAGTGAAGCCTATGACATCGTGGCCTTTCCTGAGTTTATCTAAAAGCAATAGAAAGCTTTTAAAAATATAAGTGGTCTTATCAGCAAGTTCCATAAATTACCTTTCACTTGAAGAAATTCCCACAGAGTTGTAATCAGATGCTATCAAAAAACCAATATAAGTCAGGTCAGCTACTTCAATGATTTTGTGGGACAAATGTATCATAAGCACACCAAAGTCTCATTAAAAGTTCACCTCTCTGAACCTTCTCCCAAGTGATAATCAGTACCAGGATCACTTTGTCCTTTTATCTGATATACATGTTATCATATTAAAATGACACTATCCAGTTTGGTCAGTTTTGTTTTGTTTTTTAATTCAAGAAATATGGCTCCAACTGACGGACTTAAATGCGGGCTGAGTGTTTGAGATAATGGCATTTCCCTATGATGGGTTTTACTTTCTACAGATTTTTTTTTTTTTTTGGCCATTTCTTGGGCCGCTCCCGTGGCATATGGAAGTTCCCAGGCTAGGGGTCTAATCAGAGCTGTAGCTGCCAGACCACGTCAGAGCCACAGCAACTCGGGATCCAAGCCTCATCTGCAACCTACACCACAGCTCACGGTAATGCCGGATCGTTAACCCACTGAGCAAGGGCAGGGATCGAACCCGCAACCTCATGGTTCCTAGTCGGATTCATTAACCACTGCGCCACGACGGGAACTCCACTTTCTACAGATTTTGATTTAACCTTCTTCTTTTATTTAGATTAAACTTCATGATAAAAAATGCATAAATTAATTTGATAAATCTTTAAAATTATCTAAATTTACATGTGATCTGTATCGGAGCATGCTGAGACTAGAATCCTCATCTCTGTATAGATCCAGCCCATCGTTCTATCCTTGTCTCTGGGCTGTCTCACAGACCATGTCTCTCGTTCTCTCAGCTGACCAATCCTTCAACCTCCTATCACTTAAATCATGTAGGAAATCAGTCTTCTTCACAAAAACACTCCCAAGTAACTGGAAGTGAAGGGAACATCCAGCCACTGGACTGTTAAAATAATAAACTTCCCTCATACCAATCACTGGGGACTACTGCATTCATGCACTATAAACACCTTAAGTATCTGTTTGATGTCCACTCTCTGATTACTCACTTTAAATCATAAATACCCAGAAAAGAGCGCTCTTTCTATACAGCACAAAACAGAACATGTTTCACATAGAGTCATTTAATAAATGCATTTTTGTCACGAAAGTCACAAGAGAAAAATATCCACATTTCAATCGGGAGTGTTCAGTGTTCACTCCAGAAACTGAAAAGCACTGACTAACCATCATCACTCCTTATTTCCATGACTAGTGAACAATCCTAACTTTACCGTTGGCTCTCTTTTCCCTTAATAATACTCATTAATAAAAATAACCCACCAGATGTCATTGGCATTCTCAGAGAACAAACTTTTAGTACTATAAAGGAGGCAGCTGGAAGAATATGGCTTTTCCACTCTGCTTCCATTTTTACTTACACTTCCATTTTTAATTAATTTCTTCAGCAGCTGTGCCAAAGTACAGGAAAAGGTAAAAATTTCACCCCCAACACACAGATGGTATCATAGCAGTCGTATTTTAATGATTCTCCTGAGAAAAAAATGCCCAAGATGGGCAACTATTTTTATGTCCATATTATTTAATACTAAAGAGTTAAGATATTAAGTTTCACAAAGAAATGTTATTGAAAAAAGAACAGGATTGTGAAAGTAAGATACATGCTAGGCATAAATCATGAGACTTTCGATGCTGGCATTCACCATTGACTAGGTAGGGCATTCTTACTTAAGCAAACTGGTGTCGTTATTCAACAAGAATATTACTCAAAAGAGAATAGTTGTACAAGAGATAATACGGGAGTTCCCGCGTGGTGCATTGGTTAACAAATCTGACTAAGGACCATGAGGTTACAGGTTCGATCCCTGGCCTTGCTCAGTGGGTTAAGGATCCGGCGTTGCTGTGAGCTGTGGTGTAGGTTGCAGACACAGCTCGGATCCCGCGTTGCTGTGGCTCTGGCGTAGGCCGGTGGCTACAGCTCCGATTCGACCCCTAGCCTGGAAACCTCCATATGCTGCAGGAGCGGCCCTAGAAAAGGCCAAAAAAAAAAAAGAAAGAGAGAGATAATATGACTCCTCCAGGACCTCACCTATCATCAACATTATTCTTACTTTTCACTGAGGGTTATAGCAATCAAATGGAATTAACTTAAGACTGAGTTTTTTTTTTTGTCTTTTTGCCATTTCTTGGGCCGCTCCCTCGGCATATGGAGGTTCCCAGGCTAGGGGTTGAATTGGAGCTGTAGCCACCGGCCTACGCCAGAGCCACAGCAACGCGGGATCCGAGCCTCGTCTGCAACCTACACCACAGCTCATGGCAATGCCGGATCGTTAACCCACTGAGCAAGGCCAGGGACCGAACCCGCAACCTCATGGTTCCTAGTCGGATTCGTTAACCACTGCGCCATGACGGGAACTCCTGAATTTTTTTTAATCTGCACAAAGGTGGTAAGAGGGAGACCAGGGGAGCTTTAAAAAGGAAAAGAGCAACATAGAATAATGTAGTAAGAAGTTTCTGAACATCAATGGGGATAGACATACATAATGAGTTAATTTTGGAGAAGTGAGGTGGTATTAACTCAACAGTGCCTAAGAGCAGAAGGTTAGTTGAGATTTAACACTCTTACAGAGACTAAAGTCAACAGTATTAGGCATAAAATCTCAAACAAGTTTTACTTTGAAAAAAAATAACACAACTGTCTTAAGGATCAATGTCAATTATATGGGAAAATGTGCAAGATGGTCTTATTTCCCCCAATCTAAAGTGAACAAAAAGACACCCACTTACATGCAATTTTAAAAAGAATTCAAGAAGCGCCATCTAATATCTAGTCATTTGTGATGGAACATAATGGAGGATAATGTGAGAAAAAGAATGTATATATATATATATATATATATATATATATATATATGTATGTATATGAGACTGGGTCACTTTGCTGTACAGCAGAATTTGACAGAACACTGTAAATCAACTATAATAGAAAAAATAAAACTCTTTTTTTAAAAAAAGAATGAAATAATGCCAAAAAAAGGAAACTCCATCTAGTAAAAAGGAATTTTATCTCTAAAGTCAAACCCCAAATTTTTGTGCACTTTAATAAACACTTCATAAGCCTAGAACCTGCCCATTTTGACTTAAGTCAGACTCTACAAGTACAAGAAGCATTGTCCCAAAAATGTAATAAGTAAAGGAATCACAGACATTATCCCCAGAGCTATGGAAGTACAGCAACAACTTTGTGCTCTGACTGAAGAACCCAGTGAGGAGTGACAGCAATTCCTGTAATTGTGTCTTTACCCTGCCATCCATACCTCAAAGGCATTTTTTTACTCAAAATAAACAAAAAGTGAAAGTTATCCTTAGAGATTCCCTGCAGTCCCCAAATGACAATATAACTCCATTTCCACTTCAATATCCCATTAGCTCCAAACAAGGAGGGACAGCTGAGAGTCATTTCCAAGGACATCAAGAGATTCTGCAGGATAAGCTTTTAGAACAAACTTCCTTACAATAGTCCACACCACAAAAACAGACCAAAATAGAGCCCAGAA
The DNA here is from genome assembly GCF_016906955.1 of Phacochoerus africanus. NCBI lineage: Eukaryota > Metazoa > Chordata > Mammalia > Artiodactyla > Suidae > Phacochoerus > Phacochoerus africanus. Next base: position 129,302,869 of record NC_062545.1, on the reverse strand, counting down.
CAGAAGGAAGAACATTTCTTCTCCAATTTTCACAGACTGTGCTTCCTCCAACAGGAAGGTCAGTCTAGAAGCTCTGACTTGAAGCATTTCTCCAGGTCAGACTAGTCCCCTTCCTGTGGCTGACTTTTGGCAAGGAATAAATGAGCCATGGGTAATGTAAATGACTCAGCTAACACTTTTTTTTTTTTTTTGCCTTTTTAGGGCCATACCCGCGGCACATGGAGGTTCCCAGGCGAGGGGTCAAATCGGAGCTGTAGGTGCCAGCCTATGCCACAGCCACAACAAAGCCAGATCCGAGCCGAGTCTGCGACCTACACTGCAGCTCACTGCAATGCCAGAAGCTTAACCCACTGAGTGAGGCCAGGGATCGAACTTGCAACCCCATGGATTCGTTTCTGCTGTGCCATGACGAGAACTCCTCAGCAAACTTTTATAATAGGTGTTCCTTAGGGAGCTCAACCAAAGAACTTCAATGTCAATATTTACAATGTCAGCTAATATATCCCTAACTCAGGGCTCTCTCCACACAAATCCCTCCGTTCCACTTGAAAGATGCTGGGATGGCTTGAGCCTCGCTTGGTGATTAGTAAGACAACCCCTCCTGCAGCCAATGGCACCACCTCCGGATGGGCTACACTATAATAAGAACCATCCTCTCCCCTCTAAGTCCATCATGCCTTAGAAGTTTGTTACCACCTGTCACCAGTTCCACATCTATCCCCCCATGAAAAGTGAGGCCCATGAGAGACTAGCATCCCTGTTAATCCCTAGAGGCAACAGGACTTGCCTGCTGGACCTTAACAGCTCTGCTTCATCTTTGCAGCCTTCTTTCCCACACAAGCAATGAAGACTGGATCCCTCCCCCAGGACCCTGACTACATTCTTTCCTACCTCTTTTTCCAAAGATTATACTTCAATTTCACTATTCCATGGTAGTTGCAAGAGAGGCTTACACACCATCCACAAAGGGAAAACTGTTCTTGAGCAACTCAAGGAAACTAAAGAGAAAAAGGGTAATTCTGGTACAGTCCAGGCAAAGTGAACCTTGTTCAAACTTCTACCAAAAGACTCTAGAAGAAATCTTTCCATAATATGTAGTATGCATTAGACTTTTCTTTTAATGTGTTAGAATTGTGAAGCCTATTTGGGAATTTGTAGGATTAGCACTTCAAAAGATACATATTTCTTCCAAACTGAGAGTAGCTTCCAAGTTATAGGACAGAAACTGGTTTACAGTTATACAGATCCACTGGGGATAAACTAAAAGTCAGAGAACATAGCATCTCTTGTGTAGCTTTTCACTAGCAGAACTTCAAAGCACAGTGTACACAGATTTAAAGATTTACTTACAACACTGACCCAGGCAATCAAAAAATCAGCTTGGCATAAACTAGTGGTATTAACATTGAAAAAAAATTCTTATTTCTATGCTACAAATTTCATGTTAATATCACTACCAGAAAATAAATAAATAAATAAATAATAAAAGGCTTTGTTTCTTTGGTACAGATGACCTCTACTGACCAAAGGATGAATCTAAGCCAGGTTTTAACCTTGTAATTATTTGAACTTTCTGTCTATCCAAAAAGCTATCTGGTCTAATGTTTTTAATCCCTCAACTGCCATTCATGAAGTCTCTAAACCTTATTGTGTTACCAAGATAGTGCTATTCACTTTAATTCAAGGGAGTAACAAAAAGTTATTCCTGGTTGGTAACATGAAAATGACCAAAATCTTTGCTTTCATGGTACTTAATTCTAGTGAAGTAGACAGACAATGAACAAATAAATATAGAATATTCAAGGTAAGAGGATAGAAATACACTTTTTTTTTGGCCTTTCCCGTGGAATGTGGAAGTTCCTGGGCCAGGAATTGAACCCGAGACACAGAAGTGACAACACAGGATCCTTAAGCACTAGGCCACCAGGGGACTCCAGAAAGATAGTATGTAAACAGTCACTGAGGTCCTTTCTGAGATGGCACTTAGTAGAGACTTGACTGATATGCATGTGTGGGCTATGGGGGAAAGGCCCTGCAGACTGAAGCAACAAAAAATACAAAGGCCCTAAGTTGTCAGGATGCCTTAGTGAGAAACAGCAAGAAGTCTGCTGTGGTTAGAATGGAGGGAGTGCAGCTCCTGTCATGGCTCAGTAGTAACAAATCTGACTAGTATCCATGAGGATGCAGGTTCAATCCCCGGTCTTGTTCAGTGGGTCAAGGATCTGGCGCAGCTGCAAGCTGTGGTGTAGGCCACAGACATAGCTTGGATCCCACGTTGCCGTGGCTGTGGTGTAGGCCAACAGCTGCAGCTCCAGTTAGATCCCTAGCCTGGGAACTTCCATATGCCATGGGTGCGGATCTTAAAAAAAAAAAAAAAAAAGGGAATGGATGGAAAGTGCAAGGGAAACAAAAAAATAAAGTTATAAAGATGTCCAGAACATGGAGGGCCCTGCAGGAGGTAGAAAACCACTGGAGCAATAGAGCAGAGTACCCACATGCTCTAACTTTTACTTTGAAACTGTTACTCTGACTACTGCAGAAAAGAGACTAGCATTGAGAAATAAGCATGAAGAGCAAGCAGACCAGCTCTAGCTAAGAAGCTACTGCAACTTCACAACAGGGATGACGGTGTCTAAATGAGCCTGAGATCCCAAGTCTATATAAACAACATCTCAGAATAATGAAAAAAAAAGATGTGCTGTTAACACAACTACTCTCAATAACTGTTCACAATTTACAAAAAACAAGAGTGGTGCCTAGAAGCCTAGAGATAAATGGTTTCCTAGCTTTCACAAATGGAGGGGAGGAAAGGCAAATTCCAAAAACCAGGAGTTAAAACAAGCCCAACTGGTTTCATTTCCTCTAAGAAAGCATCATCTCTTTCCAATTTTTCATAGTTCTTTCCATTTCTTATTCTAATGCAGAAATAATTTTTCAAAGTTGTAATTATAAGGTAGACATGTTTTTAAGGCCGAAATATCTTAAATTTCACTGTGTTATAAACATTTCTCTGTGTTGTGACTCAGATATGTTTTTTTTTAATAATTGCAAATGATAGGGAACAGTGAGACAAGTTTGCAGATGAGGCATAACATTTTAAAGATATTTTTGCCTATTTCCGTAACTGGAGTCACAATATTATTTAAAATGCGTATCTGGGAGTTCCCGTTTTGGCACAGCAGAAACAAATCTGACTAGTAACCATGAGGTTGCGGGTTCGATCCCTCGCCTCACTCAATAGGTTAAGGATCCGGCATTTCCCTGAGCTGTGGTCGCAGACGTGGCTCGGATCTGGTGTTGCTGTTGCTGTGGCTGTGGCATAGGCTGGCAGCTGTAGTTCCGATTTAGATCCCTAGCCTGGGAACCTCCATATGCCGCGGGTATGGCCCTAAAAAGACAAAAAAGAAAAGAAAAAGAAAAAAAGCATATCTAATGTGTGCGTATGTTTTATTTTGCTAGGTATATAATGCCAACTGGCTATGATAACATAAAAAAGTTTATTTCACTAGGTATATAATGTCATAAAAAAGTAGAAAGAAAATAGGGTACGATTTATTTCTAGCTATATGGTGTTCTCTACTTTTTGGTCATATTAATTCCATCATAGTCTTCAAAGAGTGTAACATTCCATTACCTTCCAGTAGTAGAAAAATATGTTACATCTTCTCAGTTTCTTTAGGCCAATCAGACTGCACTACAATCTTGAATACATAACTTGTCTTCTTTTTCCTTAGGGATAGCAGACACCTTTTTATTTCAGTTTTATAATGTTTTACTTCAGACAACTATACAAATCAACAGAACTTTACAAGTTGAGGACCTAAGAGAAATTACTTGAAATTGAAAAAACATGTAAGAGACAGAGTTTGGATAAGACAGCTATGTAAGTTCACACTTTAGGCCCACACCCTGCATTCCTTACTACTCACATAACGACATGTGAAAAATAAAAAGGGGAAAATGTATTAGTTAAAGCTCAGTTGCAGGTATGAAAATCTTCTAGTATTTTAAGTAGAATCAGATTTAATACTAAAAGGCTAACACTTACATGCTAACAAAATAAATGGTAGCTTTGGAAGAGCAGCCTTTATACTAAACCTTAAGGAACAAGTCTCATAATCCACACAGAACTGGCCAGCCAAGGGAAGTGCCACCTTTGCCACCATCAAAAAGTTAGGGAAGCAGGGTGCTGCTGGACCAGATCATACCTCCTTAGCCATAGTCCAAGAATCAGGCAGCTGCCAAGGTGACTACTGGCTCAAGAACGCCATGCCTTAACTTCAGTTAGAGATCAGGAAGTTGCTGCCAGAAATGCTGGCTCTAGGGAACCAACGGCTGCAACCTAGGGAGCAGAAATAGCTGCAAAAAACTTTTTTTTCTTTTTATGGCTGCACCTGCAGCATATGGACGTTCCTGAGCCAGGGGTCAAATCAGAGCTGCAGCTGCTGGCCTATACCCCAGCCACAGCAAGCCTGGACCCAAGCGACATTCAGGATCTATGCTGCAGCTTGTGGCAACACTGGTTAACCCACTGAGCAAGGCCAGGGATCAAACCCACAACCTCATGGAAACACTATGTCAGGTTCTTAACCCCTGAGCCACAACAGAAACTCCTTTGTTGCTGTTGTTGTTGTTGCCACAACAACATAGAGTTCCCAGGCCAGAGATCAGATATGAGCAACTGCTGTGACTTACACTGAAGCTGTGGCAATGCAACATCCTTTAACCCACTGTGCCTGGCCAGGGATGGAACCTGCAACCTGGTCCTGCAGAGATGCCACCAATCCCACTGTGCCACAGCAGGAACTCCATCTGTAAAATTTAAACCAGCAGATCTACTCCAGCAAAACTGATACCATGTGTACTACACCCTATCACCACTGAACTCAGTTCTGAATTCAGGTCTCATAGAACTGAATATGATTAATACAATCTGAATCTTATCAGGAACCCTAGAAGAAAGGAAGCCTATGTTATAATTTTTACTTTTTTGTCCATGTAGTAAAAGAAGGCATACTAGAAGGAGGCTGAACAGATACTAAGATATAACATCTACCACATAAGCCAAAGCCATACCCAAGGAGATGACAATAAATCATATTAATTCTATTGCAATACATTATTTAAAATAAATATTTCTAGGGACCTATAAATGAAACAGAAACAGAAAGCAGTAAGTGAAGCCTAATGAGCTCCAGGTCTGGAAGCAAGCAAACATGGCCAAGAATTCAGCTTCTATAGGTTAATGAGAATTTAAAGTGTCCCAGTTAAAGAGTGGAACTGGAGCCAGGCCCATTGCTTAAAACCAGGGAGTGGGCAGAACTCCAGAAATGTAAACAAAAATAAGCAGTTTACATGAAATTGTACACTAAAAGAGGCAGTACCCAAGCCAGACACTTGCTAGCTCAAAGCTGGATATACATTATCACTATTATCATGAAAATCAACAATACTGAGTTACATAGTGGAAGCAGGTGGAGACAACCACAAAACTGCTAAGCTGGATTGGGTAAGGTGAGATGGGTAATAACTCTCACTCAAGTTAAACTCTCAAACCAAAATTCTAAAATGTATAAAGAAAACCAACACCATAATTACCAATACAATCAACTACTCAGCGATTAATTCACTCAAGACAAAATGGAAATAACAGAACAATATGAAATGACCTTAAAATAAATGTTTAGGATTCTCAAAGAGATAAAGGAAAAACAGCTGTAAAACACAGATGTTCAAAGTGCAGTCTCAGTACCAATAAGGATAAATACATATAAATTCGTACCAAGACATATCATTGTAAAACTGCACAACATGAGGTGCCGTAAAAAATATTACCTACCAAAAAAAATAACAATTAGACTGACAGAAGACACTTTATCAGCAATAATAGATGCTTTAAAGATAACGGAGTTATATGTTCAAAATCTTAAGGGAAAAGAACTGTTAAGCTAGACTTCAATGCCCAGTTAAGCTATCATAAAGAATGAGGGCAAAATAGACATTTTAAGACTACAATGACTCTGAGTTTTTCAGTTCTCAATAAGAAACTGATATATTTTAGGATGCACCTCAGAAAAGAGAGCCCACATAAGGAAGATCCCGAGGGTCCCACAAACTGATAAAATATATTATCACATGTTTTTAATTATAGATTATAAATAAAATAGTTTTTCATAATTAAAAGAAAAGTGGTAATAGGAATGAACCTTTGAAAACATTATGCTAAGTGAAAGAAGCCAATAACAGACAAAACCAATATAATATAATTTCATTTATATGAAATATTCAGAATAGGCCAATATAAAGAGATAGAAAGTAAATTAGTGGTTGTCTAGGACTTAGAGAACAGGGAGGGAAGTGGGTAAGCCAATCACTGTTTATGAGTACAGATTTTTTTACAAGGAAGGATAGAAGGGTTATAAAATTAAACTGTGGGGATGGTTGCACAACTCTGTGAATAAACTAAAAAACAATGAATTCTACATTTTTAAACACACTTTAAGTATGTGAATTGCAAGGTATGCAATGAAGCAGCTTTTACAAGTGGAACTAGAGAAGAAGGAGATGTTCAAGTACACTAAGATTATTTTATTTTTATTTTTTATTTTTTTTATTTTCCCACTGTACAGCAAGGGGGTCAGGTTAGCCTTACATGTATACGTTACAATTACATTTTCCCCCCAGCCTTTCTTCTGTTGCAACATGAGTATCTAGACAAAGTTCTCAATGCTATTCAGCAGGATCTCCTTGTAAATCTATTCTAAGGTGTGTCTGATAAGCCCAAGCTCCCGATCCCTCCCACTCCCTCCCCCTCCCATCAGGCAGCCACAAGTCTCTTCTCCAAGTCCATGATTTTCTTTTCTGAGGAGATGTTCCTTTGTGCTGGATATTAGATTCCAGTTATAAGTGATATCATATGGTATTTGTCTTTGTCTTTCTGGCTCATTTCACTCAGTATGAGATTCTCTAGCTCCATCCATGTTGCTGCAAATGGCATTATGTCATTCTTTTTGATGGCTGAGTAGTATTCCATTGTGTATATATACCACCTCTTCCGAATCCAGTCATCTGTCGATGGACATTTGGGTTGTTTCCATGTCCTGGCTATTGTGAATAGTGCTGCAATGAACATGCGGGTGCACGTGTCTCTTTTAAGTAGAGTTTTGTCCCAATAGATGACCAAGAGTGGGATTGCGGGGTCATATGGAAGTTCTATGTATAGATTTCTAAGGTATCTCCAAACTGTTCTCCATAGTGGCTGTACCAGTTTACATTCCCACCAACAGTGCAGGAGGGTTCCCTTTTCTCCACACCCCCTCCAGCACTTGTTATTTGTGGATTTATTAATGATGGCCATTCTGACTGCTATGAGGTGATAGCTCATGGTAGTTTTGATTTGCATTTCTCTTATAACCAGTGATGTTGAGCATTTTTTCATGTGTTTGTTGGCCATCTGTGTATCTTCTTTGGAGAAATGTCTATTCAGGTCTTTTGCCCATTTTTCCATTGATTGATTGGCTTTTTTGCTGCTGGGTTGTATAAGTTGTTTATATATTCTAGAGATTAAGCCCTGTCGGTTGCATCATTTGAAACTATTTTCTCCCATTCTGTAAGTTGTCTTTTTGTTTTCTTTTTGGTTTCCTTTGCTGTTCAAAAGCTTTTCAGTTTGATGAGGTCCCATGGGTTTATTTTTGCTCTAATTTCTATTGCTTTGGGAGACTGACCTGAGAAAATATTCATGATGTTGATGTCAGAGAGTGTTTTGCCTATGTTTTCTTCTAGGAGTTTGATGGTGTCCTGTCGTATATTTAAGTCTTTCAGCCATTTTGAGTTTATTTTTGTGCATGGTGTGAGGGTGTGTTCTAGTTTCATTGCTTTGCATGCAGCTGTCCACACTAAGATTATTTTAAAGTCTGAAACAAAATTTTGTAGTTATGTGCAAATGTTAAAAACTTTTGTCATTTATGGATTCTAAGATCAGTGGAGGAACAAAAAAATGATACTGACAATTATCAATCTAAATTCTAAGAATGAGGAGTTCCCATCATGGCGCAGTGGTTAACGAATCCGACTAGGAACCATGAGGTTGCGGGTTCGGTCCCTGCCCTTGCTCAGTGGGTTAACGATCCGGCATTGCAGTGTAGGTTGCAGACACGACTCGGATCCTGCGTTGCTGTGGCTCTGGCATAGGCCAGGGGCTACAGCTCCGATTTGACCCCTAGCCTGGGAACCTCCACAGCCCAAAGAAATAGCAAAAAGACAAAAAAAATAAAAAATAAAAAATAAATAAATAAATTCTAAGAATGATATGAAAGTGAGAAGTAAAAAGAAAATTAAAAAATGGCAAAAATGAGTTCAATTCTTTCTCTACACACATACACACACACACATACACCCATTAAAAGACAGTCTATCAGACTAGTTAACAAATCCAACAAAGACATATCTAAAGCAAAATGGTCCAGAAAATTTAAGAAGATGTGAAAAAAACATATCAGAAAATATTAAACAAAGGAAAGCTGGCAAAGCAACATTAAAAGACAAAATAGAACTTAAGACATAAAACATGAAACAAAAATAAGAAGAAAAAAGGACATTTATAAAGATAAAAGAACACCCTACAAAAAAGATATAATGAACTTATACAATTAATAACAACTCAAATATACAGGAAACTAAAACATATGCCATTAACAAGGAAACTCACAGCAATCAGACAAACAAAAGGTATCCAAATCAGAAGAGAAGAGGCAAAACTGTCACTACATGAAAGTAACATTATACTATACATAGATAACCCTAAGGGAATTCCCATCATGGTGCAGTGGAAACGAATCCAACTAGGTACCATGAGGTTATGGGTTCCATCCCTGGCCTTGCTCAATGAGTTAAGGATCCGGCATTGCCATGAGCTGTGGGGTAGGGTCACAGATGTGGCTCAGACCCCAAGTTGCTGTGTCTGTGGTGTAGGCTAGCAGCTGTAGATTTGATTAGACCCCTAGCCTGGGAACCTCCATATGCTGTGGATGTGGCCCTAAAAAGCAAAAAAAAAAAAAAAAAAAAAAAAAAAGAAAGAAAGAAAACCCTAAGGACTCCACACAAAAAATACTGGAACTAATCAACAAATGAAGCAAAGTAGCGGGATACAAGATTAATATTTAGAAATTGGTTGCATTTCTGTATACTATCAATTAAACATTAGAAAAGGAATATTTAATACTTTTAAAAATCACACCCCAAAAAGTTAAATACCTAGGAATAAACCTGACCAAGAAAGTAAAAGACTTATATGCTGAGAACTACAAAACATTAACCAAGGAAATTAAAGAGGATTCAAAGAAATGGAAAGATATTCCATGCTTTTGGATTGGAAGAATTAATATCGTTAAAATGGCCAAACTATCCAAAGCAATCTACAGATTCAATGCAATCCCTGTCAAATTACCAATAATGTTTTTCACAGAACTAGAATAAATAATCCAAAAATGTATATGGAACCATAAAAGACCCTGAATTACCAAAGCAATCCTGAGGAACAAAAACCAAGCAGGAAGCATGACTCTCCCAGACTTCAGACAATATTACAAAGCTATAATAACCAAGACAGTGTGGTACTGGTAGAAAAAGAGACATACAGACCAATGGAACAGATTAGAGAACCCAGAAATAAACCTAGACACCTACAGTCAATTAATCTTGCCAAGAGAGGCAAGAATACAAAATAGGAAAAAGTCAGTCTTTTCAGTAAGTAGTGCTGGAAAAACTGGACAGGTGCATGTAAGTCAATGAAACAGAACACACCCTCACACCATGCACAAAAATAAACTCAAAATGGCTTAAAGATTTTTTTTTTGTCTTTTTGCTATTTCTTTGGGCCACTCCCGTGGCATATGGAGGTTCCCAGGCTAGGGGTCCAATCGGAGCTGTAGCCACCGGCCTATACCAGAGCCACAGCAACGCAGGATCCGAGCCGCGTCTGCGACCTACACCACAGCTCACGGCAACGCCGGATCATTAACCCACTGAGCAAGGGCAGGGATCGAACCCACAACCTCATGGTTCCTAGTCGGATTCGTTAACCACTGCGCCACGCCGGGAACTCCCAGCTTAAAGATTTAACATAAAACGAGACATCAAAAAGTTCCTAGAAGAGAACATAGGCAAAACATTCTCTAACATTAACTATACAAATGTTTTCTTAGGTCACTCTCTCAAAGCAATAGAAATAAAAGTAAAATAAACCAATGGGGCCTAATCAAACTTACAAGATTTTTCACAGCAAAGGAAACTATTAAAAGAAAGAAAGAAAGAAGACAACCTACAGAATGGGAGCAAAGAGGTACAAATGATGCAACCAACAAGAACTTAATCTCCAAACTATGCAAATTCATACAACTCAGCAGAAAAAAAGGAAAAAAAAACAGGTGAAAAATGCTCAACATCACCAATTATTAGAGCAATGCAAATGAAAACTACAATGAAGTGCCACCTCACACCAGTAAGAATGGCTATCATTAATAAGTCTATAAATAACAAATGCTGGAGAGAGTGTAGAGAAAAGGGAACCCTCCTACACTGTTGGTGGGAATGTAAACTGGAACAACTACTATGGAAAACAATATGGGGGTCCCTTAGAAAACTAAATATAGAATTACCATATGATCCATCAATCCCATTTCTGCACACATATCTGGACAAAACTTTCATTCAAAAAGATACATGCACCCCTATATTCACTGAAGTACTATTCATAATAGCCAAGCCATGGAAACAACCTAAATGCCCTAATGAATGGATTAGGAAGCTGTGGTACATATATACAATGGAATACTACTCAGCCATGAAAAAGAACAGCATACTGCCATTTGTAGCAACATGGATGGAGGTAGAGTCTCTAAGCGAAGTAAGTCAGAAAGAGAAAGACAAATACCATATGATATCACTTACATGTGGAATCTAAAATATGCCGCAAATGAACCTATCTACAGAACAGAAATAGACTCACAGACTTGGAAAGAAGACTTATGGTTGCCAAGGGAGAGTGAAATGGCATGGGAGTTTTGCGTTAGTAGATGCAAGCTATTACATTTAGAATGGATGATAAGCTATGAGGTCCTGCTGTATAGCACAGAGAACTATATCCAATCACTTGTGATAGAACATGACAGAAGATAACATGAAAAAAAGAATGTATCTATGTATATCTGGGTCACTTTGCTGTACAGCAGAAATTGGCAGAACACTATAAATCAACTATAATAAAATTTAAAAAAACAAGGAGAAACAAAACTACAGTTGTGGTGGGAGCTTTTAACACTATTATCAGAAACTGACAGATGGAGCAGACAAAAATTCCCTAAGGATATGGCGAATTTAATGCAACACTAAGTTTGAGATTACATACACACACATACAAACATATAGACACAAAAACCTGTTCCAAGCAGAAAAAGAATAAACACTGGTTTTAAGCACAGATAAGACATTTATAATATTGACTGCATATTAGATCTCAAAGTTAGCATCAACTATTTTCTAAGAATAAATCTCATATTAATCACATTCCTTAAGCACAATACAGATAATAGGAAATCAAAAATAAAAAGTAAAGAATACTATGTTTAGAAAAAATTAAATGTACTCAAAATTAACTCATCGGGATAAAACCAAAATAGAAATTATGAAATTTTTCTGAAGAGCTGAACAATAATGAGAGCACTTTATATCAAACATTGTAAAAAATGCTACTGAAAGGGTAAAAGATAGTCAATAACAGAATCAGAATGTCCACTATCATCACTTCTAGTCAACATTGTCTTGGAGGTCCCACACAGTACAACGAAGTGGAAAAAAAAAAAAAAAAAAAGAATTGGAGTTCCTGTGGTTAACGAATCCAACTAAGAACCATGAGGTTGCGGGTTCAGTCTCTGGCCTTGCTCAGTGGGTTAAAGGATCTGGCGTTGCCGTGAGCTGTGGTGTAGGTTGCAGACGCGGCTCGGATCCCGCGTTGCTGTGGCTCTGGCGTAGGCTGGTGGCTACAGCTCCGATTGGACCCCTAGCCTGGGAACCTCCATATGCCGCAGGAGCGGCCCAAAAAATGGCAAAAAAAAAAAGACAAAAAAAAAGAATTAAAAAGGAAACATTAAAACTGTCATCACTTGCATATTATCATTACTCTCATAAAAAAAATTCAAGGGAATCTACAACCAGAATTAATAAAGAGAATTCAACAAGGTTGCTGGATGTAAAGATCAACTTCAAAAATTGATAGTGTTCATATATACCAGTAGTAACCCACTGAAAATGTAATTTAAAAAATGAAATCAAGGAGTTCCCGTGGTGGCTCAGAGGTAACAAACCCAACTAGTATCCACAAGGACCTGGGTTGGATCCCTGGCCTCGCTCAGTGTGCTGTAGGTTGCAGAAGTGGCTCAGATCCCACATTGCTGTGGCTGTGGCATAGGCCAGCAGCTGCAGCTCTGATTTGACCCCTACGGGAACTTCCATATGCCATGAGTGTGGCCCTAAAAAATACCAAAAAAAACCCCTAAAATCAAGTACAAAAGCAATGTAAGGTAACTAAAAATAAATTCAACAAATCATGTGTAAGACTGCAGAGAAAAGTATAAAACTGTGTTAAGAACTCAAAGAAGAACTAAATAGAGACATATATTATGTTCATAAATAGGAATACTTGATGGAATAATTATATCAATTCTCGGGATCCAAGGTGCATCTGCAACCTACATCACAGCTGACAGCAACGCTGATCCTTAACCCACTAAGCGAGGTCAGGGATCGAACCCACGTCCTCATAATGCTAGCTGGGTTCATTAACACTGAGCCACAACAGGAACTCCCAAAAACCACAATTTCTGTAAAAATTCTATAGAGAATTTTTAGGAAACTTAACAAGTTCATTCTAAAATTCACACAGAAAAATAAGAAGCCATGAATAGCCAAAATAATTTTGAAGAAAATAGTAAAATAATTAGAATCATGAAATATTAGCCCAAGGATATACAGACCAATGGAAAGAACAGAGAACTCAGTCAAGTATATATAAAGAAACTTGATATTGGACTATGGTGGCATTCCAAACTGATGGGGGAAATAGACTATTCAACAAAAGTTGCTGGTATAATTGGCCACAGCCAAGTAAAATTGATGGGGGGGGGGGGAAACCCTAAATGTGAAAAGCAAAACTATAGAACTTTCCAAAGGAATTCTAACAATATGATTCCTCTGACTTTCCTTTCTTCATTCTTTTTTTTTTTTTTTTTTGGTCAGGGTGTGCTTTTTAGGGCCACATCTGTGGCATATGGAAGTTTCCACGCTAGGGGCTGAATCAGAGCTGCAGCTGCCAGCCTACACCATAGCCACAGCAATGCCAGACCCTAGCTGCATCTGCAACCTACACCACAGCTCACGGCAACGCCAGCTCCTTAACCTACTAAGCAAGGCCAGGTATCGAACCCACATCCTCATGGATACTAGTCGGGTTCATTACCACTGAGCCACAATGGGAACTCCTGGCTCTCTTTCTTGATTCAGTTTTTAGGCTCTAAACAATCCCAAGTGTTCTCCTCAAGAGCACCCTGTACTCAAACTGAGTTGTTATAATTTAGAAGCTGTTATTAGACTTCTGGTACCACAGTCTACATAGGACCACACTAGCTTTACTTGGCCACTGCAATATAGGACTGATGAACACTGTATGTACCATCTATTAAGCCTCTAAGTCATTTTCATGCCTGCTACACTTAAGCAAGTCTCTCACATCCTGGGCTTACTTTTATAGGGTTTTTTGTTTCCTCCATGTGTAAGGCATTATTCTTAAAACTATTTAATGTTATTATTACATTAGGCCAGTTGTCTTCGTCTTTGGTGAACTTTTCCTTATCTTCCTATGTCATCTAATGTATTCACTATCCTTTCCCACACTATGTCATTCACAAATTCAATAAGCATGCCTTCTATAGAAGGCTTTATCTAAAGAACTGATAAAAATGTTGATTAAGAAGTTCTAGGAGTTCCCATTGTGGTGCAGTGGGTTAAGGATCCAGCATTGCCACATCTATGGTGGTCACAGCTGCTGCTTGGATTCAATCCCTGGCCCAGGAACTTCCATATGCCACAGGTGCAGCCCCAAAAAATAAAGAAGTTCTAAACAGAGAACCCTAGAGTTATGATAACAAAATTTCCTCCATTGATTCATTAATACTAACCCATGTAATTATAGTAGCAATTGGCACATATTTTTCGACCTGGGCTTCAAAACTGTTATGATATGTGGGCAATTGTTCACCTAAGTTTTAGCAAACTGTGCTTACTGCATTTCAATGATTTGTTAGATCTTGACGTAACTTGGTTTTGGCGAATTCATGGTAGCATCAGATAACTTGTGCTTCTTCTCTTAGATACTCACAATTCATTAACAATTTCCTAAGTGTATTATAAGAAATGTTTATAAAAATTAGCATAAATTACCAAAAAACAAATTATGAGGACTCCACACCGTTATAACACAATTACTATAATCTCTCTGGGGGACATACAATTACCAAAAAATTTATATTTCCACAATGCATAGGCCAGAAAATTTCTTTAAAATCTATCATTCATTCAATGATAACTCTAAATTGGTTATTATAAGAAATAGAGATGAAAAGAGTTTCAGGAGGGTGATAAATATAAAAGGATAACTGAATTAATAAAAATTACTTTGACTATTGAAATTAGGGTAAGGTGAATGGGGATACAGCTAGGTAAATTCTGTACTTCTTCCTAAAAGGAGAGTAAACAACGTGTTCTAAATCCAGAATGCATTACAAAACTCACCTCCAAAATAACAGGAGGTGCCCTGCCTGACCACAAATAATGAACCACATGCAATGTACACCAAACACTGAAACTGGAGATTAGAAAATATTCTGCCAGCCTCACTCAACAAACTCTGAAACACTTCTCACTTGATCTTCCTGTTGAATCCACACGAGCACTTAAGAGATTTACTTTCATCTAGCTTTCTTAGTGTCCTACAAATACACACTGCTTATTCTGAGACTGAGAAATCAGCTGTCTAAAAAGATACTGTGTCAGAGACATACACACAGCCAAAAAATTTCACTAACCAAAAAGAACCATTCGCTAGAAAAAAATATTTTGTTATTTAAAGGATCTTTCCAACATTTCCCCTTAATATGCAAGATATTATTCAGATAAAATTAAAGAATTATTAACTGCAAAAACCAACCCCAGGAACAAAAAAAACAAGGTATTTCCTAACAAACTACACTAGAGGGATCCAACTGCAATACTAGATGCAGACAGTTATTATCTTTACCTGAAGCCCTTTCCCTTGATTATAAATGAGAAATGGAAACATAGAACTCCTAAAGCTCAACACTACAGCCAGCTACTATGCATGATTTTAAAGTCCTCCAGAACCTATTTGTCTCTAATACAGTAAGCATTCATAATTTTATATTTTGTCTGGTTCTGTGCAGTGATTTCCTTTCTACCAGGAGCTAAGCAAAGAAGATTAAATCATTTAGATGCTATAATTACCATTTAACACCTATTTTCTTAGGGTTATCAGTAGAATGAAAGCTGAAGGATAATCTAGAAGGCACCTAATGTAACCACCTAAACTTTAAAGAGGAAAAAGCAGACCCAAAGAGTTCAAGAACCCAGAGGCTCGTGATTAGTTAATAGTGAAAGTGGAACCAGAACCCAGGTCATGAGGCTTCACTGTCACAAGTCTAATCTTGGTTTTCCAGTATCTCACTCTTCTAAGTAGGACTCATTCTTTTCCATCCTCCTTAAGCTTCACTGGCCATTATCAGACACTGAGATGACATTTCACAAAAGCCTTACAACTCTGGGAAGGTGTAGTATACATAGGGCTCCTGTGGTCATAGTATGTGAGAACTAGAAGAATCTTTAGATTCTCCATCCATATCTCTGCCTCTTACACATGAACCAACAGGCTATGGGGTTGGCACAAGCTCTCAATGTGGAACACAAAGTCAGAATTAAGAACTGACTGTACTAATTCCCAGGCCAGTGTTCTTCATGCTTCAATGCAGGGCTTCTCTTCTCTCTTCTCTCTTGTACAAGTAAAAGGCAAAACAAAACCAAAGAACCCAAAAAACATGGCTTCTGCTTAAGAGCAGCTTTGTAACTTGAGGATATCTAGAGGGTAGGAATTGTTTTTTATAAATAATTCTCTTTTTAAAAAAATAAAACTCCTCTGGAAAAGAAAAGTATAGTAAGTGAGGCCCACTCAGCCTCTGATCCTATCAGCCTTTGGGCTTATTGCTCACTGCCCATCTCTTACCCAACTAGATATGGATGGTGGGCAGGGCTGAAACATCGGAGAGAAAAAAGCCTGGCAATTGAGCAGCAGAAGAAATGTACTTAGGAGTTTCCAATGCTTTACTCATGGGATTTCATGTGATGCAAAGCTTTACACTATCAAGGATCTTGGTTGGGCCCAGAGGACTTGATGTTTCAGGTACCCTAAAGGATCCTAAACGTAACTTCTCTTCACAGGGACATCCTGAGTTAAATTGTGGACTAGCTTGAAAACCTAACCACCACTTAACACATATCTATTTCAAATACATCTTTCCATAAGCAAGTGACATTTGAATGCTTGCATAATTCATAAATATTTCATTGTTATATTTAAGACATTCCATTCATTTTCGCCAAACAAAATCCTTTTAGAAGGGAGAACTTGCAACAGTGAGTCAAGTTCATATGACATTTAAGCTTTCCAAACTGTGAGAAGACTGAGGAAGCCCTAAGTCTTGTTCCCTTACTGGGGCATGCTGCAAAGAAAGCTGGTCTTTGGTGGAAGGCAAGAGAGGAAAGAGTTCTGGCTGAAATCTGACCAGAGTCACACCACCACAGACTTTTTATGAATTTATCCTGACAAGCAGTTCTGGAAGCAGAAAGCTTTTCTCTTTTCAGTTTACTAAGATTTACCAAAAAAAGTCTAGAGTAGAATCCCATGAGGATATATAAACTACAGCAGTTTACTCCTCTGTTTTTGCTACTTCACAATTGATTCTGGTTGACAGACCTACCAACAAGGGCTCCTGCAAACATTTGTCCTGAGGTCCTAACGCTCCAGGCCATCAGATAGCTGGCAGATAGCAAAGATGTAAGGAACTTAATGCACCGCTATTCACCGGAAGCTAAAGTGGGAATGAGAAATGATCACCTGTTACGGCACCATCACCTTGTGTGCCCATTAACAATTAACTCTAAAATCCAACATCTCTTTAAAAATCACTGTTTCAATTTGTATATTACTTTCCCCTAATGTATATGCTTGAACAAGAGTTTCATAAATGTGGTGTTCTTATATCAGTAAAACTACTAGGGCTGAATTGCTTGGGTTAATAAGAGTTTAGAATAAAATTTGGCTGGAAAAGGTAAATGGAAACATAGATGAAACATATACTACAAAACAAAATTTGGGAGTAAAATCCATTTCAGTGTAAAACTTATCTGAACAGGACTCCAGCTCTAAGAAACCCAACCCTCAGAGTTTCCACCATGGCATAGTAGGTTAAGAATCTGACTGTAGCAGCTCAGGTCACTGCAGAAGCACAAGTTCAATCCCCGGCCCAGTGCAGTGCATTAAAAGATCCAGTGTTGCTACAGTTGTGGCTTGGACTCAGTCCCTGGCCCAGGAACTTCCATATGCTGTGGGTGCAGCCAAAAGAAAAAAAGAAAAAGAGGAGTTCCCGTCATGGCACAGTGGTTAACGAATCCGACTAGGAACCATGAGGTTGCGGGTTCGATCCCTGCCCTTGCTCAGTGGGTTAACGATCCGGCGTTGCTGTGAGCTGTGGTGTAGGTTGCAGACGAGGCTCGGATCCCGAATTGCTGTGGCTCTGGCATAGGCCGGTGGCTACAGCTCCAATTCAACCACTAGCCTGGGAACCTTCATATGCCGCGGGAGCGGCCCAAGAAATAGCAACAACAACAACAACAACAAGACAAAAGACAAAAAAAAAAAAGAAAAAAGAAAAAGAAACCCAACCATAAAAGTTACCACTAAGAGCCTGGGATCCATTGGCATATTGTGCACATTATAGATCTGATTACACACAAGCAGTCCAGTTATGTTTAATAAGCAACAGGAATACATGGTTACCAAGGATAATTCTGCCAAACTGAAAAAGTTCAAGATTTAACACATGTAATTGAGTGAACACATTTGGCCACTAATAAAATATAACTGGCCCCTTGTCTTCCATTTTAATCATCTTTATTAGGAAAAAAAAAATACTAAAGGGAGTTTACCATATGGAGACAGTAACTTAAAATTTAATGCTCTATTAGCATGTAGAAAATTAATACATTGTGGTTTTGTGCAATGGGAATGGAATTGAACTTTCATGTTGATGTGTACTTAACTTTAAATCATTTTGTTTTTTTAACATGACTTAGAAAACAGGTGTTAAGAACAGACAAATGCTGTATACAAGTTTTTAGTTTTTCCTAACTACCTAGTTACTTCTTTATTTGCTTACTCGTTTGGTTTCTTAAGAAACCAAAGCTTTTTCTGTGAGATTAATTTGGGTTTTAATCCTACTCAATAGTGTAAAACAGTATTTATGATTTATAATCGGAGCACATTTATAAGACGCTTCTGAATGAAAACTGCTTGGCATATACTGCTAATTAAGTTTTAGTGAACTGTTTTCATTGCAAAATAGGCAACATTTTATCAATAAAACCTTTATTGTGATGACTGTATAATGTGTTTCCTATTTGGCCTAATTCACACTCTAATGCATTATAGAAAGGGTCTGTGTGAAGCAAATTCTGTAAAAGTTATGACAACTTTAAAAGATGAAGAGTCCCGAAAACCTCACAGAAAAATTCCAGAAATCATATAGCTCTTTCCTAATTGTTTTAAAAAGCTGTTTCTTAGATCTTCTGGACTCTATAAAATCCTCATTTTCCCTCATATCCCCTTCAAGAGAAGATAATAACATACAGTATTGACTACAGTCCCTTCAACAATGAAATCCAAGTTAAAATGTCTTCTGTGAAATGAGAATCCAATTCTTAGTACTTATTACTCACTGACATCTGGCTCATACCTTTCTTGTCCTCTTATCCTAACATACTAAAGAGCACGAACATTTAGAAATCCATACCATTCAAATGGTATTCCTTGGAACGATGGTATTCCACAAAAATGTGTGCTCAACATAAAAGATGTTAGCAACATTTCTTTTAATATTTATTTGTAAATATGTCTAGCAAAAAAGTAAACATCTTTACTGAGAGTTATTACTGTATACATATCTTTAAGAAATAATGCACAAGAGAAATAAAAGCATGTATTGGCACACAAAAACTTGCATACAAATGTTCAAAGCAGTACCATCCATTATGGGCAAATAGTACAAACAACCAAAATGCCCATCAACTGATGAATGTGTGAATAAAATGTGGCATATTCTTACAATAGAATATTATTCAACAATAAAAAGGAATGAAGTACTAATACATGCAGAAATATGGATGAACCTTGAAAACATTATGTTGAGTGAAAGAAGCCAGTCACAAAGGACTTTATGTTGTATGATGCCACTTATATGAAATGTCCAGAATAGGTAAATCGACAAAAACAGAAAGTAGATGAGTGTGTGCCATGTGCCCAGTGGGGGCAGGGAGGAATATGCTGAGAAGGTGGGGTAGGGTGGTGAAAGCTAAGAAGCATAAGCTTTCTTTTTGGCACAATGAAAACATTCTAAAATTGATGTGGTGATGGATGTACAACTCTGTGAATATACTTAAACCCAGTGAATTGGACCCTTAAGTGTGTGAACAGGGTATTATGTGAATTATGACTCAGTAAAGCTGTATGTAAAAATAAAATGAAAAATGGCTATTTGAACAGATACTTCACTGAAACAACATCCAAAAAAATCATCCATAAACATGAAAAGATGTTTAATTTGATTACGTATCAGAGAAATATACAAAACACCAAAATGAGATACAATCACAAACCTATCAAAACACCTAAAATACAAGAGAGATAATAACATGTGTTGGTGAGAACACAGTGTAGCAGACATAAACTGTTGAAATTAAGTTGCAAAGCCATATAGGAAAGCTATTTGGTAGTATCTTTTAGCTGACTGTAAATATAGTGTATGATCTGGCAATTCTACTCCTAGATACATATACCAAGTAAATATACCAAAAAACATGTATAGGACTATCCATAGAAAGATTATATGTAATAGCTTAAACTGAGACCATCTCAAAAGTCCATAAAAAACAAAATGGATTTAAAACTATGGTATATTTATTCAATGGATACCACACAGTAATTAAGATAAATTACTGATAGACACAACAACAATACTGGACTAATATGCTGAGAACAAAACAGATACAAAAGAATACACAATAAAATAATAAAGAATGGGCAAAAGCAATGTATCATTAGAGATTAGGATAATGATTACATTTTGGTAGGGAAAAAAAAGGTAGTAATGAGGAAAAATAGAGAGTCATAAGGGAGGCTTCTGGGGGTGCCAGCGACATTTTATTTCTTGATCTAGGTTCTAATTACAGGCATGTTTACTTTGTGATAATTCATCTAGTTATATACTTATTATATTTTCCTATAAAATACATAAGTATTAAAATACTGCATTTTAGTTTAAAAGCTTATTTTTAAAAATTGAGGAGAAAAAAAAGAAATGGTGTACAATAGTATAATACCTGACAGTGCCAAGAAAGTTTGATTTGTCATTTACCCAGAGTATTTTCCAACAAACAGTTACACAAAATGCGTATGGCCAATTCAAAAAATCTGGTCTATTTTGTGAATCCTGGTCACTTTATTTCAGCACATATTTGTGACACTTTATTTATTATACTGAATATTTATACTACTCCTAGTTGTTCCCCATAGACCTATAGCTAGTTCATAACACATACATGATGACCCAAGCAAGCAAAAAGCCAGAACCCTCCAATGTGAAAATAATCATAGCGCTTGGTTTCTAAAAAATTGAAAAGTGAGCTGTCTGTTATGAAACAATTTATAATTTTCAGAGCTGCATGCGTCAAGAGCAATAGATGATTTTAAACTTGCAGTTCACATTATTCCCTCTGTTATAAAAAACCTTTCTGAAACGGGCTCATGCTGCAAGAAGCCACTCTCAACAAAATAAAGAATAGATTTCAAGCTACATCTGCTATGAAGATTGGACTGAGCAACACAGTTCCTAATACTAAACAGTAGATATGTATAAAATACAAAAACACCTTTTTCATTTTTTATATGGTTTTTGGATTGTATTTCAAAACCAAAAAATTCTATGAAACAATTCTATCTTACAACTTTTTATTCTTGGAGTTCCCATTGTGGCGCAGCAGAAACGAATCTGACTAGGAAACATGAGGTTGCAGGTTCGATCCCTGGCCTTGCTCAGTGGATTCAGGATCCGGTGTTGCCATGAGCTGTGGTGTAGGTTGCAGACTCGGCTCAGATCTGGCATTGCTGTGGCTCTGGCGCAGGCCAGTGGCTACAGCTCTGATTCGACCCCTAGCCTGGCAACCTCCATATGCCACAGGTGCCGCCTAAAAGGACAAAAGACAAAAAAAAATTTTTTTTTATTCTTTTTATTCAAATTTTTCACTTGCAGGTTAAAACTCTTCATAATAAAGAAAAAAGCAAATGATTGAAATTCTGATCATTTCTTCCAATAACTCCTCTATAAAATAGTTTTGCCATATTTTAATCCATGCATTAATTATATATCTCATATATTTCATTTGTATATTTTAAAATGTTCTCTGGTCAAATAAGTTTGGGAAATTATGACTTAAAGTTAACTTCTCAATTTCAAAATATCTCTAAACCTGCATCCATAATAACTACCTTCTACTGTCTCAAAAGGCTGAATTTTCAAAATTTGCTAATTTAATCCCTCTCCCCACCTTTTTTTAGTGACCATTGTCTAGATGCAGAAAGTTCTCCAAAGGAAAGGAGAAAAAAAGTGTTGATAGTAATGATAAACAGCATAGTATCATAAAGGCAAAACTACTGAGGCAAATATCAAAGCTTTAAGTGTATTAAAAAGGACTACATTTTCTCTCATGGACATAAGCCAGTCAACTATATTCCCAATTGCAAAAACAAAACATAAAGCACATGTACAAATATTTTTTACACTGTAAATAGGGGTCAAAGATTGTCCTTTAAAAAGTAAGAGCAGGAGTTCCCGTCGTGGCTCAGTGGTTAACGAATCCAACTAGGAACCATGAGGTTGAGGGTTCGATCCCTGGCCTTGCTCAGTGGGTTCAGGATCGGGTGTTGCCATGAGCTGTGGTGTAGGTTGCAGATGCGGCTCGGATCCCGTGTTGCTGTGGCTCTGGCATAGGCCGGTGGCTACAGCTCCAATTAGACCCCTAGCCTGGGAACCTCCATATGCTGCGGGAGCGGCCCAAGAAATGGCAAAAAGACCAAAAAAAAAAAAAAAAAAAGTAAGAGTAAAGTTGATTGATTTTGTAGTAGCTTTTAGCACTCTTAAACTTGGCTTAAAACATGTGAGTCTAATGTTTGGAATTCACACATTTGACTTTTACATGTGTTTCCAATAAGTAAAAATAAATAAAAATAAAAGCTGAAGAATACCTATACCCTGGGTAGACTCTCGCTTTTGAAACTAAATCTCATCTTTTCCAGGCCATTTGGAAGTATGAAAATGGGATTCTGTTTGGCACAGTGACAAATATTGGGAATATAGCTTGTAAACTGATGCTTCTTGAGACTAGTAACAGTAGATGCCCTGAGAGGTGAGCCTGGGAGACTGGAGGTCTGGGATGGTACAGAGATCAACTTTTCTTTCTATATTCATTTGTTCTGTTGTTAAAAATAATGTCAACCTTCTCAAAAAGTCATTATGATTACATCTGCATCACACAATCATTTTTGCATGCATTAATTATTTTTACATTGAGCTGAAATTCAAACTCTTTCAGATACGTTTCATTCCTTATGAAATGAAGCTTTTTGCATGAAGCTTCCTTTCTTCAGAAGTCCCCATCCTCAATCTCTTATAAAGCACAGTTCATTTCAACACTTACTTAAAGGATCTAAAGTACTCTCCACTGGCCAAATGTTCAAGAATAATCCAACAGCACCAGAGCAAGACATACTCTATATTTGTAAACTCCGAGGTTCCCTCACATTAAGGGCTAAATCTTCAGAATTACTCCTCTTTAAATAACTATGGGCCATTTGATTATATGAAAGCCCTAATAGATGTTTAAGTTATTAGTACCACCACAGTACCCTGCAGGCAACAGTGCCTACATGCTTTCTTTCTTGAAAAGTTTTTCTTCTAAATTATACATACTTTCAGACAAATAAATCAATAAAATTACAACATCAGCTTTGTCAGAAAAGACAGAACTTTTTTTTTTTTTTTGTCTTTTTTGCTATTTCTTGGGCTGCTCCTGTGGCATATGAAGGTTCCCAGGCTAGGGGTCGAATCGGAGCAGTAGCCACCAGCCTACGCCAGAGCCACAGCAACGCGGGATCCGAGCCGCATCTGCAACCTACACCACAGCTCACGGCAACGCCGGATCCTTAACCCACTGAGCAAGGGCAGGGACTGAACCCGAAACCTCATGGTTCCTAGTCGGATTCGTTAACCACTGCGCCATGATGGGAACTCCAGACAGAACATTCTTAAACTAAATGCTTTTCGTAAAAAAGGGATTCAAGTTGAACACCATTTTACAGAACTTCTACTTAACTTTTTAAATGACATATTTGGGGAGCAAAAAGGAATTCAGCTCTACCAATGTCCAATGCGGCCCTAAATTACTAGTGGATGAATTACTCTAAATCCTTAGAGGCAGCCCTTTTAAAATGACAACCACGTTGTTTTACTAGTAATTAGCTTAGGAAGCTAAAAAATATAAGTAACAGTGATGACCTAAAAAGTCCTAAACGGATAAATCATACTACCAAGCCACTACTTTTCCAATGCACTGAAGTAGAAATTTCTAAATGTGTTGTGTGAAAAACAACTACTGCTAAGTCATTTATATCAAAATTTTTAAATTCAAAATACCACTAGTTGCAAATGTACCATCTAATTTCACTTTAAATTACTCTCCTTGGAGTTCCCGTCGTGGCGCAGTGGTTAACGAATCCGACTAGGAACCATGAGGTTGCGGGTTCGGTCCCTGCCCTTGCTCAGTGGGTTAACGATCCGGCGTTGCCGTGAGCTGTGGTGTGGGCTGCAGACGCGGCTCGGATCCCGCGTTGCTGTGGCTCTGGCGTAGGCCGGTGGCTACAGCTCTGATTCAACCCCTAGCCTGGGAACCTCCATATGCCGCGGGGGCGGCCCAAGAAATAGCAACAACAAGACAAAAAAAAAAAATTTAAAATATAAAAAATTCTTAAGAAAGGATTGAAATGTCCTGTTTGGATTATAGCATAAAAAAAAAAATTACTCTCCTTTTTCCACTAGATTCCAAACAGGAAAGAAAATGAAAGAATACAATTCAAGAGTTGAAATAAAAAGAAAACGCAGGGACCTCAATCAGAGCTGCATGATTCATGTTGTGTCAATTGCAAATTTCTGATTTCAAGCTTTTAAAAAAAGAAACTTCAAGAACCCTTCAAATTATGTTCAAGTCATATGTCTGATTAGAGAATTGAATCACTTTACTGGACTATATTTTTTTCTCGATTCAGATCTCTTCTCTTGCTGCTACAAACATGTTTGTTCAGTATAAATGGAGTGATGAAGATTGACCTTTCTAGCTGAGCAGCTGGCTGAACAGGATTTTAAATAGTATGCTTAGGGTTTTACTCCATTCAATTTGAGGTAAAAGGAAGTGAAATAAAAGTTCATGGATGATAGATCTATATATTTAATTTTTATTCTAGGAATTTTAGAGCCTCTGTCCCACTCCTGACAAAGTCAGCATCTCGTGTCAGGGTGAGGTATAACCAGAAGTGAAACCCTTAACTATTGCTATGAGAAGTTAGGGGATCCAAAGCAAACTTAGTAGCAGTTCTATCTTTTAAGAATTATTCCCATCTATATTCCCGTTCTTGGGGAAAAAAGTTGAACAGAAGGAAAAGAAAAGAAACAGTTGTGCCCTTAAGCCCTGCCTAGTACCTTGATTCATTCCAATGTCTTTTCTCTGATTTCCCATCTAATAGCACCAAAAATAAAACAACCATTTCCTTCTTCCTTTTGTACCTTATAACTTGACAAAGCAGTCTTGGAAACTCACTGTTCTGGGTATTGAAGGGCATATATATTTTCAGCATTTTGTAAAATTCTTAATCCCCTAAATTCTCATTCCTCCTCACCCAGCTACTGTATACTCCCAACTCAACCCATCATTCACTAAAATAAAAAATGTGTAACTGCCTGAGAAGTCACATACTCAAAGCAGCCCTCAAAAAAAATTTCTATGAATATCTGCTGGGAAGGTGAAAGAGCCTACATTTATGAAATTTCTTTTAGACCTGCTACCTGATTTTCATTCAATGCTAGCATGTGAGCAAGTGCTAATTTGCATAGCTGATAGGAAGCTGAGTACAGTCATTTATTCACAGCAGGCACAATGCTAGAAGCTAAGGATGCAGAGATAAAAGATTCTTCATTCAAAGTCAGATTCTTCATTTGAAGACCTCAAAGTCTCCTGGTAAACAGTCCCATAAGTCAACAATCATAATATCATAGATGTGTCATGATGGGCCTATGTCCAGAGTGGCATATGGGAAGACAAAAAAGCAAGCACTGAACTCTAGTCTAAAAGAGCTTGGGAAGCTTCTCAATCAAAGTGGCATTATATTCAAGTCTGGAGAGATCCTAAGGAGGAACAGGGGTGGGAGTAGGGGGACTTAGAGGAAGCAGCATGTAAAAAGACACAGCTGTTCTGTTGGGGATTATGAAAAAGTTCAGGAAATATAGAGTGGTAATGGTTACATAATATGGTGAATGTACTTAATGCCACTGAATTGTACACTTAAAATGGTGCATTTTATTTTATATATATTTACTATGGTTTTAAAAAAAACAATGCAGGTGGTGTCAGAGAGTAGAAACAGCAAATAAGGTATCTATAGTGAAGACTGACTGGCAGGGGTAAGGATGCACTGTACCAGGGTTAGACCATAAAGGGCTATGTATTCCATGCTAACAGCATGTGGGCGCTAACTCAAGAGAGGAGAAAGACTGGAATGATTAGGAGACTCTTAATATAATCCAGATGAGAAAAGAAGGTCTCAACTCCAAGAGGTAGTGGAGACAAAAGAATTAACAGATTTCCAAGGTCAAAAGACACAGGAGTAAAGAAGACGTGGAGGCTAAATATGAAGGAACAGCAGGAGTCTGGAATGCCTGTCAGGTTTCTGGCTGAACCAAAGAAGCAGATGATGATGCCATTCACCTAGAGATTGAAAACGGGATGCATCAGGTGGACTGGGGAGCATGGTAATATCTGCTTTGAGCTTCCAAGTTTGAACCCTTGTGAACAAAAGACAAAGATGAGTAGTTAGAGGAATTGTAGGATTTAAGTGGGTCTATGGGCTTTTGCAACAAGCCTAGATCTATGGAAGAAGCCACATATCCCCACTTTTGAACAGAACCCAGCACCTCTCTGTCACACCAAAATTATGGGCTTTGATGGACTCATACAGACAGGGGCAGCTCTCTGTCCAGACCCGGAGGTTCTCAGCAGTATTTTCAGGAGGCTCATCAAGGGCAGCTTTTATCAACAAGCGTGAGCCAAAGACAAATAACACAGCTGGCACTTCATGGTGGCCACTGTCACATTTAGGATTCTTAGAAATAACTGGGGAAGTTTTACATGGCAGACCAGAATCTGACGGGTTGGGAAAGGCAGGATGAGTTACTATCATTTGGGGAACATTAAAAGGACCTACTCTATTCTCCCAGGCTACTGAGGTCTGGAGCTTACTTGTTAATGCAACATTTTAACAGAGTAATACCATGTTATTCACTAACTCTTTGGTAGACTGCTCTTTGACATTTAACAACATAGTGAGCATCTATGTCATAACATTATTCCATAGCTTCATATTTAAGGCTAAACAGTATCTGACTATATAACATAATTTATTCAATCAATCCCCTATTGTTGGACATTTAGGTTTGAGTAGAGCTTTTCAAACCAATTTTAAGCATTAGATTCATCATTACTAATTAAGCACATCTTTAGGACAACAAGGAATAACTAAGCATTATATTTGAAGATTTCTCATCCATAAAATTGCTTTTGGATTTTCACTTAAAAAAAAAACTTTTTCAAAAAACCTATATATCCAGCTAAAAGAATACACAGCAATTTATTAGCCCTGATTTCATAATAAGAAAGTAAATTGCTCACTTGTTGGAGTGTGTTAATTTTACCAAGTCACTAGTGTACCATACTGCACAATGGAAAAAGCAGTTGATTTGCTAAATGACACTCTGGTGCCACAAAGGAAGAAATGTATCTCTAGTAAGTGAACCATGTGATCTTTGTCAGCAGGATCAAGTGTATTGTTTTTTACCTCCTTTCCCATCCCATGGATACTTATTGCCCTCTTCCTGAGTTAGCAATACATGCAGGCAAAGAAGCCTCTACCTATGCTCATGCTGTTCCTGCTACCTGTAATGTCCCTTAGCTCCTCCAACCAGCTCCTATTTATTATTCAACACCGTTCAAATGTTACTTCCTCTAGAAAGCCTCCCCTGACCACTCTCATCCTGAGCCAGGTGTTTCCAAAGTGTCCACAAAGTGTTCTGCCCCTACCTCTGAATACTCAGCCCAGTTTATTATGGTGATTTGATATTCACCCGCATAATCATAAGCCTCTTTAGGTTGAGACCTTGGCTTTCACTGTAATACCCTCAGGGTCTAGCACACTGCTGCATTAAGTGATTGCTAAAAAAAGGAAAGTACTGTGATTTAAGGAGCATCATGAAGTCTCACCTGCCTATCAATATTCTTACTTGCCAGCAATATTTTCTATTAAGAGTAATTGAACAACATGCCTAACTACGAAGGTTATGTACAGTTTTCTAATAAGACAAAACACAACAATAATTTGACAATGCATAATCATTGTTGTGATGCATGGTAATTAAACAAACAATAAGTGATTGTATAAATTACTACCATTGTTAATTTCCAGGAAGGCAATGAGATGGCAGACAGTGATCAACTTCTTTCTCCATCAAAGATGGAACTGATCTCAACCAGTTCTGCTTCTATTTAAATGTCCCAGACTCCAAAATTGCCCCCCATTCCTCCATACCGTCCCCTCCTTCTGAACACTCTCAACTAACATGATTATTTTGCATTGGAAATGGGGTTCAGCTGAGAGACTTCTTTCCTCTGCATTTATACTGAACAGTCTGTCACCTTTATGAGCATATGTTCTGCCATTCTTCCCTAGGATTTCTGGGTACAGACACCTCGTTAAAGGGTTACAAGAAACTGACTAGACTCTTCTCTTTATCTTCCCTACTTGAAGTGTTTTTTTAAATAAATAGGTACAGTAAGTTGAATGGTATGAATTAAGAAAATCTATCCTGCCTCAAAATCTCTCTCTTAGATTACTAAGCATTTTCATCATTTACAGCTTCATTTAGGTCAACAGAGAAACACACACATCCTTCCTGCCACCAAAAAAGCAAAGAAGCTAAGCAATAGGTTTATTGGTCATGTAGGTGGTTTAAACAAGCTGATATTAATCATATTAAGGAGGAAAGCGAGGAACAGGAGGAGCATGTGCAACAGCTGAAATAATGAGATAGCAACAAAGCTCTGGTGATGAGAGAACAAGGGATGACAACAAAAGTGGAAATAAACTGGATGAAGCCCAAAGATTAACTTCGAATTTCAATCTATAGCTGCCAAGCACCACTCCTTTCTTTCCTTCCCCTCTAAAATCCAACTTCTATCCCCAACACTAGCCATGTGAAGAGATCATTTAACTTCTGTTAGCCTTAACTAGTACATATTCATTTACTTTTCACAACAATACTTTGAGCTATACATAGCCTTCTCATCTTGAAAATGGGAGTAATACTACCTGCTCACAGACCAAGAGAAGTAAGTGACTGTCTAGGAACACATTAATATTACTTCATTAGTCTAAGAGATGAACTTAAAATACAAGTCCAAAGTTCATTCTTTCTCATCGTGATTGAAATATTTCAGATTAAAAGTAAATTCTAGTACACAAATGTTTCAGAACTATCCACAATTGACAAAAAAATGGAAAAAAAAAACAGTTCGCCAAATGATGAGTAAATGAACAAAATGTGGTATATCCATACAATGAAATATTATTTGGAAATAAGGAATGGTGTACAATTATGTGGATGTACTTAACGCCACGGAATGGTACACTTAAAAATTAAGATGGTAAACTTTTATATTATGTATGTTTTACCACAATCTTTTAAAAAAAAGAATAAAGTACTGATACGTGCTATAAGTGGGTGAACTTGGGAAACATGCTAGTAAAAGAAGTCATTCACAAAAGGCCACATATTATGATTCTATTTATATGAAATTTCCAAAACAGACAAACTCATAGAAATAGAAAGTAAATTAGTGGTTGCCAGGAATGGAGAAGGAATGGAGAGTGACTACTAATAGGTAAAGGGTTCCTTGGGGAGGACCCTTGGGGAGCATAAAAATAAAAATATAAAGTGGAAATAGACACACAACTTTGTGAACAGTTTAAATACTAGTGACTGTACTCTTTAAATGGGTGAATTGTATGGTAACTAAATTATGTCTTTCATATATCTCTTTTTAAAAGGCAAATGCTGGTAAGCAAAGTGTGTGAATATCTATTGGGGACATTTAAGAACACTTACAAAGTCAAGACCAAGGTAAAGCTTCAGAAATTGCATAAATGATCTGTTCACATACGAGAAAACATCAATAAGGTACAAAACACAAATTCGACCATCATGAAACAACAAATAAAGCATTTAGAAAAAAAGTCAGATTGCCAAGATGCTAGCTAAATCTGGATGAAGTGAAATGTCCAAATGTTCATTCTTGGCCAGATCTGAAAGAGAAGAAATGAACATCTGGTGAATAGTGACTTTTGCAGGGTCTCGCACAAGGGTAAAAAGCTACTGTCTCCCTCTTCCCTCCACTGTACTGACTTTTGACAAGGCCACTTCTCTGGTTGTATGGGGAGAGTGTGCAATTGATGAGAGGCCCTGAGTGTTGCCTAGCCAGGTGCCTCCACTACATGTCATAAAAGACAAATTAAATGTGGATAGACATCATCATCCATTTTTAAACTCACATTCTCTATCTCTGCCTTTCTTCTAGCAAAAAGTCTTTCAAATCTCCATGTTCCATTTTATGTGCTCCTTAACCTCTGCACCATCTCTTAGGAAAGCAAGACAAGAAACTTCTCTATCTCCTGCTCCTCACTATCCTCTCCATCTTTTATTTCTGCAGCCTCGCTTTCTTCTAAACAATGTCTATTCACCCACACACCCCACCGCTGCGCCAATGTTTTCTTTGGTTTCCTTGAACATTCTTATTTACTGATGCATGTGGTGGTCATCTTAGCAGATTCTGAGAAGACAAGTCCAAGGTTTTTCTCATTTCACCTTTTGATATGCTAGTCTACTAATGCATTTCCAGTAATGACCTAGCCTGAGATTCCACATGGTACATTCCTTTTGTGTACTCATTATTTTTGTAGTTTAAGCACATTTTTTGGTTATAAGAAAAATATACTTTTTCTAACTTTTATGGATTTAACAACATTTATTGACTACTCACCATGTTCAAAGCATGTTAAAGCATTCTTTGCAGATTCAGAATTAGTCTTTTAAATCAGCCTATATTATCAAAAAAGCAAGAAATAACAAGTGCTGGTCAGGATGTGGAAACCAGGGACCTTCATGCACTGTTACTGGGAATGTAAACTTACTGCAAGCCACATAGGAAGTCCAGTATATGGCACAAATGAACCTTTCCACAGAAAAGAAACTCATAGACCTGGAGAATAGATTTGTGGTTGCCAAGGGGGAGGGGGAGAGAACAGGATGGACTGGAAGTCTGGGGTTAATAGATGCAATCTATTGCATTTGGAGTTGATGAGCAATGAGATCATGCTGTATTACACAGGGAACTATATCCAGTCACTTGTGATGGAACATGATGGAGGATAATGTATGGAAAAGAATGAATATATATGTGTGACTGGTTCACTTGATGGTACAGTAGAAATTGACAGAATTGACAAAAAAAATCATTAAAAAAACTTGTACAGTCACTATGGAAAACAATATGCAGATTCCTCAAAAAATTAAGAATACAGGGAGTTCCCGTCGTGGCACAGTGGTTAACGAATCCGACTAGGAACCATGAGGTTGCGGGTTCGGTCCCTGCCCTTGCTCAGTGGGTTAACGATCCGGCGTTGCCGTGAGCTGTGGTGTAGGTTGCAGACGCGGCTTGGATCCCGCGTTGCTGTGGCTCTGGCGTAGGCCGGTGGCTACAGCTCTGATTCAACCCCTAGCCTGGGAACCTCCACATGCCGCGGGAGCGGCCCAATAAATAGCAGCAACAACAATAACAACAACAACAAAAGACAAAAAAAAAAAAATAAGAATACAACTACCACATGACCCAGCTATTATACTACTCGGTATTTATCTGAAGAATATGAAAAAATATTCATAAAGATATATGGGCCCCTATGTTCATGGCAGCATTATTTACAATAGCCAAGATATGGACACAACCCAAATGTCCATCAACAAATTAATGGATAAATAAGATGTAGTGGATAGATAAATAGACAATGGAATACTACTCAGCTATAAAAAGGATGAAATCTTGCCATTTGTGACAACATGAATGAAGCATAAGGTATTATACTAAGTTAAAGAAGTCAGATGGAGCAAGACAAATTTGTGATTTCACTCATACATGGAATATAACGAAAAATAAATAAATGAACAAACAAAAACAAACAGACATAGAGAAAAGAATAGTAGTTCCCAGAGGGGAAGGAAGGTGTGGGTAAGAGAGAAACGGATAAAGGGGGTCAGCAGTATGGTGACAGATGAAAACTAAACTTTTGGTGGTGAGCAAGCTGTAGTATACACAGAAGTTGAAATATAATGTTGTACACAAGAAACTTATATAATGTTACAAACCAATGTTACCTCAATAAGTAAAACTTAAAAAAGAAAAAAAATAAGCCTAAATAATGGCAAAAGCTACATATGTATATGGGAAATCCCTTTACCTTACTCTCGATTTTGCCATACATGTAAAACTGGTCTAAGAAAAAAAATAATAAAGTCTTTCAAAAATTAGCCTAAAGATCAGAGATCATATATGAAACTGGACTCATATGTGACATACTCATAAACAGCATCATACAAGAATAAAACTTAACAGAGTGTTATCCTTTTAACTAGCAGGGTAAGGGCTACACAAAGTAAAGTTTAAAACTTAGATCATATTTTGATGGATGCAGAGATATAATGGAGTTTTCTGCACAGCATAAATGCCTTCAACTTCATAAGTTTTAGTGGGAGACACTATACACACTAAAGATATCAGACACTCACTTTCCCAGTTTTTCTTGCATCTCTAATAGAGCATATGACTTCAGCTTGGCCAACCAGACACTTCTACCCTGGACCTTGACTCTGAAGCTGTAACACCAAAGAAGCAGGGACCAAGGAGAATACATCTGGATGGCAGGTACAGGCAGCTAAGACAGCTGCAGGCCAATATCAAGTGTACAGAGGCAGAAGTAGGACAATGTGACATTGCTTCCTAGTTCCCAGTACCCTTGGTGATGGTAGAACAAGTTGTGGCATCAGAGACAGAGGCAGCAGTGTCCTCTCCAGACAGGCTCTATGTTGTTATTCTTGGTTCAGGATGCTCCCTAGCCTCCTCCCTTGCTGTTGTCTATTTTCCAAACCTTCTTTGCATCCTTCCTACAAATTTTCTGAGCTATCCAATGTCCTTTCAATAAATTTTTCTTCTATTAAAAATCAAAGTCAGTTCTGTTCCCTGTAGTTGATACAATGGGCTAAGGGCTGGCAGGTAGCAGGTATTAATCTAATTCCAGGAAATAAATTATACTCAGGACCCCCTCAGTATACTTTTAATTCTTTGGAATCAGATTTAGTGGAGTACAATTTACAAAAGGTAAAATTCATTTTTAAGGAGTAAGTTTTGACAAATGTTACAGTCATACAGCCAAGACCACAAATAAGATACAGAATGTTTCCTTCCATCATCTAAACAAAGTTGCCTTGCACGTTTCTAGTCAATTCCTTCTCCCTATCCCCAGTCCCTGGTAATCATTGATGTGACTTCTGTCCCTATAGTTTTGCTTTTTCCAGAAAGTCATATCCTGGAATTATACAGTATGTAATCCTTTTGTTTCTGGCTTCTTTCACTTAGCAAAATGTATTTGAAATTTATCATATTGTTGCATACATCGATGGTATGTTCCTTTCTATTGCTGACTACTATTCCATTTTATAACTGTCCCCAACAGTTTGTTCATCCAATCACCAGCTGATAGGTATTCAAGCTCTCTCCTACAGCAACCTGTTTTGAAACATAGAAATTTATCAGAATAGTTATATCTACTTTCCAGCAACTTACATGGTAGGACTCTTAGGACAATACAGAAGAAATAAAGTATTTTCTCTAGCACAAAACATTTTATTTTTTAAACTGATATATGCTCAGATGTCTATGTTTAATTTTTCCTTAAGTATCCCCTTTTGGCTCATTTGTAAAAATAAGCACAGCATTCTTCCCAACTCCATAAGAACATTATAAGAAAAATTCTTCAGAGAAAAAAATTCAAGAAATACATATATGTATACATTCTATTTCTACTTTGCCTAGCAGTATTATCATGGTAGGAAGCAATAAAAAGCAGAAATCTACTTCAGTGGCACCTTCTCGCTTAAAAGAACTAGGATCCTAACTCAACAGCAATTCCAGGGTTTTGAACTTGTGGAAAGTCATTCAACAGGAGAAAAATCATTCTCCGAACCTATTTTTGTGACTCTCAAGTTTATAAACAGTATGACCAAAGACTATTACCATCCATTAGCCCTCTAAGTATTAAAAGAGATAATTAACATTCATATCTCAACACAGAAGTACTGGCTCATTTTTTAAAAAAAAAGACATAACACTTCTATGTGAAACACAGAATTCTAACCCTAACCCTGCTGATACAGTTGGAGCATAAAGGTTGACCTCTGCACTTCTACTTCCCTCTGGTCATACTAAAAATAAGCATCATTGTCAAGTCTTGTCAAGATTCTAATCTGGAGTTCCCTAGTGGCCTAGTGGTTGTTGTCACTGGATCTGGTGTTGATACTGCTGTGGCTCAGATCACTGCTATGGCATGGGTTTGATCCCTGGCCTGGGAACTTCCTCATACCATGGGCATGGCCAGAAAAAGATTCTAAAATCTCTTGTTAGGCTTTCTGAAATTTTTGAGATTATAGATTTGTTCAACCTTATTATTTTGTAGTCATTTTGCAAGCATATTTCCCAAGTACATGGATTCCAATCAAAGGCACTGATCATAACTAAATGTAATTAAAAGTTACAAATAATAAAATTAAAATTCCGAAGCAATTATGGTACATATTTATACCCATACTGAGGAAAGCCAATTTAGTTCACTTAAAATAGCTGGTATTGGTGAAATAATACAATACCAGATGAATTATGGAGATATTATCCAATATGTATAAAAAGAGAAGCTAGCTATTGCAGCATACAACAAACCTCAGAAATGAAATCACAAATTTGGTTATAGCACAGTTAGTGTTTGAGGCAGGAAATTCTCCGACCACGTGACAATTCTACTGTAAAATACAGCATGTATTTGTTATGTTTTACCTTATATTTGTTATGTGGTCTTATCCAAGTCCACCTTGACCTTTAACCACGAGACCTGCAATCCATTCTCTACTCAACCAAGTTAACTATTTTTCATGAAATTTCAAATCTAATATTCAAGTTCCCCCTTTTTTTCTTCACTGCTTAAAGAAAGGAATTGGGGAATTCAAAGGAGTAGAGAATAAGGCTTCATAGGTTTCAGAGTAGAAGCAAGAGTAGCAATATTAATGATAAGAATCTTCAACTGGATGGGAATAATTTCAAACTTCCAGCATGATCCTAGAAATGAATAAAGATCGCTTCAAGAACTACCAAATCTGAGCAGAAATAAATGGGTGAGATCCTATTTGCACCTATAATTATAAACACAGTTGAGCTTTCCTGTCTTTATATCTTAAAATTTCATTACATTGCCATCTATCCATCCATCAAAAATGAAATGGAACACTTGCTTCTTTCTAATGTTAAAAGCCAGTTTAAGGGTTTTCCTGTGGCACAGTAGGTTAAGGATCTGGCTTGTCACTGAAGCAGCCTGGATCACTGCTGTGGCATGGGTTCGATCCCTGCCCTGGGAACTTCTACATGGCACAGGCATGCCCCCTCCTCCAATAAAAGCCAGTTTAAGCAAAGTAGAGAGTGAGTTGAAGATGAAAGGTTAAACTGGGGTAGCTAATCATATAAAAATAGAGAAATTCTGAATGATGTCTAAAAATTAAAGGACAAAAGCAAAGATGGTTTTATCAAAGATGAAAAAATCGAGTTCAATTTTTAATTCAATGATTAATTTTATAGAAAACATTCATGCTATACGTCCCTAAAAGAATACCTTAAACTATTTATTTAAAATATTTTAAGAAATAAATTCTGAGGGGGTTCTCAATCTGGAGTTCTCAGAACATTTAGAAATAAAGATGTCCATTAAAACCACTACCTGCAAAGAGAATAACAGTGATAATCTATGAGGTTTTTTCAATATTTCAGAGTCTAGTGGAAATTCTACATTTACTCTTAAGATTTCTTTGTACTTGATTATTTCATAATGATCACAGACATAAAGAACAGACTTGTGGTTGCCAAGGGGGATGAGGCAGGAAGTGGGATGGATGGGGAGTTAGGGGTTGATAGATGTAAACCATTATATTTAGAATAGATAAGCAATGAGGTCCTGCTGTACAGCACAAGGAACTATATCCAATCTCTTGGGATAGAAAATGATGGAAGGCAGTATGAAAAAAGAATATATATATATATATGTATATATATGACTAGGTCACTATGCTGCACAGCAGAAATTGACACAACACTGTAAATCAACTACACTTTAAAATTTCCTACTTGAGTTGTATATATGTCCTTCATTAATTAAAATGGGAAAATTAATTATTACTATATATAGTTTAGTGATTAAAAGTCTTTTAAAAATCAATTCATGGGAGGACAAATAATAATGGCATTCTGTTTAACTGTCCTGGGAGGATAAGACTTCTGAATCAAAGAAACATTATACTGAAGTGAAAAAAAAGCCATTATTTTTAGCATTTTTAAATCCCTTCCAAACCTCCAAGCAAAGGGACCTGATAGTTAACAAATTTGAAAAGGTTTAAGTTGTATCTGATAGAGTTTAAGAGAAACTCATGGAGTTAATATTATTTCCCTGAATATTCCTGGAAGACAGAAGGATCTAAGAAGTAAATTTTAAATCCTCCATAATCACAGTACTCAGATATAATAGCCATTACATTTTTGATGTGTTATCTTCCATAATAGGCTGAATAATTGTCCCAAAGATAACAGGTCTAATCCCTAGAACCTGAAAACGTGACTTTATTTGGAAAAAGTCTTTATAAATGTGATTAAATTAAATTATGTTAAATTGAGGAGATTATTCTGAATTATTCAAGTGGGCCCTAAAGGCATTCACAAATGTCCTTATACAAAAGAGGCCGAGGTAGGTGACACAGAGAAGAGGAGGCAATGCAACTAAGGTTGGAAGGATGCAGCCACAAGCCAAGGAATGCCTGTAGCCTCAAGAAGCCGGCAGAGGCAAGGAATACAGTCTTCCCTGGAGCCTTGTCAACACCTTGGTTTCAGTCCATTGATGCTAATTTTGGACTTTTGGGCTCCAGAACCGTGAGAGAATAAATGTTTATTGTTTTAAACCACCAAGTCTGGTAACAACAGCAGCCACAGGAAATTAATACATCTTCAAATATTTTTCTATGAATAATTTTATATTCAGATTATATATTCAGATTATAATATACATTTAAATTTTTATAAAATTATCTTTGGAATTATCAATTCTTTGTATACATGATTAACTCATTATTATTCTATCACCTGACATACCATAATTTAACCATTCTTCTATTTTATATATGTTTAATTTTTTTCACTGTTATAAATAATGTTCTAATGAACACCTTAGTGTAAAAATTATTTTCTTGTATTTTTAATCATTTCCTTAGGAGAGAATCCTAGGAGTGAACTTGCCAATCTGTTCAAAAAAGACTACATCAATTTAAACTTGCACTCAGTGTATTCTTACCATAATTGAGAACTATTTTTGTTTTTGCTAACTTAAGTCATAAAACCTGTCATTTCATTTTAACTTACAGTTTTCTGATTATGAATGAAGGTGAAGTAAACATTTTTCACATGTTTATTAGCCAACTACAATCCCCAAGTGTACTGTCCACTTTTGGCATTTTCCCCATTGATCCCTCAGGTTTTTACTGTTTTTTATATATGAATTTTTGTTATTACAAAGGGTATTAACCTTTTGGCCCACAAATTTTTCTCCTGAATTTTTGCTTGCCTTTTAGCTTTTGTTTTTGATGTTTTTAGACATGAAGAACTTTTAAATTTTCATGTGAATATTTTTTATCTCTTTTTTCTTGATTTCTTCCATTAATTTTATGCTTTGAAAGTTCTTCTTATGCAAAGATTAACAAATACTCCTAATTTCTTCTAGTGACTCCTATTACTGCTTATTTAGAAATTAAAGTTTATCCCAAGTGACAAATTGCCTACTGAGTTTGCTTTTATCTAAACTCAGTCAATATTTCTGAAAGTCAAAGAATCATTCCAACTAAAGCAAATGACAAAAGGTTTAATATCTTTTGGCATCTGTCAATCCAACTAACTCCTTAATTTGTAATTTTTTTCCTAAGAAATCAGTCTTTACCAATTGGACTTTTCAATATAATAATAAGTAGCCATAAAGGCCAACAAGGTTTCACTGTCAACCAGGAATTCAGATTGTGCACAGGATTCAGAAAAAATGCTCA
Source organism: Phacochoerus africanus (assembly GCF_016906955.1). NCBI lineage: Eukaryota > Metazoa > Chordata > Mammalia > Artiodactyla > Suidae > Phacochoerus > Phacochoerus africanus. Next base: position 129,264,599 of record NC_062545.1, on the reverse strand, counting down.
GCAGGGAAAAGTATCTGCATTACTCCCAGTGGTCCAGGAAGAGGAGTACAGCAACAAAGTTCTCTTCCCGAGACCCCTAAATCCTATTGGCCTTGACTTTCTTCTTCATTCTTACTCCTCTATACAGTCTAATGCCTGGCATATAAGAGATACTCAAGGAGTTCCCGTCGTGGCGCAGTGGTTAACGAATCCGACTAGGAACCATGAGGTTGCGGGTTCGGTCCCTGCCCTTGCTCAGTGGGTTAACAATCCGGCGTTGCCGTGAGCTGTGGTGTAGGTCGCAGATGCGGCCAGGATCCCACATTGCTGTGGCTCTGGCATAGGCTGGGGGCTACAGCTCCAATTTGGCCCCTAGCCTGGGAACCTCCATATGCCGCGGGAGTGGCCCAAGAAATAGCAAAAAGAGAAAAAGAAAAAAAAAAAAAGAGATACTCAATAAATATCTTATGGGTGCCTGAATGATAGCCATTCCAAGGCCCCTCTCTCTGAGGCATTCTATGCACTTTAATGAAGCACAGTACTAAGAAAAATTAACTTCACAGTTGTAGTAAAGTCAATGAAAGTCCATATGCAACAAAGTAGAACTCTGACCCTATTTATCCTCTGATACTACTATCAATCAATGGTTCAATCTTCTAATCTAGTAAAGTGACTAAAAACTCTATTGCCAATCAATAATAGATAAGCAACCTTTCATTGAAAGGGAGGAATAATTTATTTAACTACTTGGACAACCATTAGAATAAATCAAATTATTTGCACTGAGAAAGCACACCTCTTGTAGCAAAAAAAATGAGTACACTAAATAGAATGCACCATGACATAGTCGATATGACTATTTAAACATAAGTCTCTTGCTTCTGAGTGATTTCCCAATTAAGAGGAAATTAATGTTCTAAGGCAATTAATGTCATTTTTTACTCTTTTCTAAAACTTTTAAGTCAGACCGCACTGAGTATAAGGAGGATCCTTATGAGTTTAAAGTCCTTTCACACACAGAAGATCACCCGCTTGATTAAGTTCTCATAAGGATTAGTGGGAGAATCATATGCATACAGACTTGCTCACTGCCAAATCAAAATGAATTTCAGGATTCTTATGTTCGATTTTGGTGTGTTAGAGCCAGTTTTATTTTCGATGATGAACACAGCTGATACTATAATAGTAATGACTGACAACAACAGTTACTTGATGTAAAACTTTTTTACAGCTCCATTACCTAATAGTGAACATAAACTGTATCTTCGGTGCCCAATCAGAATCCAGGAATCAATTTACATGTATATGGGAGTTAAAATTGTTGGTACAATTGTATTTGGAGACTGGGACAATTCAAAGAACTGGAATTGACTAATTGCTCCAAGATACTTCATTTTTGATAGTCCAGATTTTACATATACTCCACCTCTTCCCACTTCTTTCTCTGATTCCCTAAGTGCTGATCTTAATGCCCTAGTTCTTCTTCTGCCAAGCTGACTAAATAAGTGCTGTTCCATCATACACTCACCTGGCTGCTGCAGGCCTCCTTTACTTCAAAGGTTTCTTTTCTCCCTGTTGTTCCTTGATCGATATCATTTCAGGATCTCCTAGGCTACTCCTCCCCATCACTTACTGCTTCAAATTGCTCTATTTGATCTCTCCTATGCTCACACACAATCACTGGCCACAGAGAACCCACACAGAAAGTATAGGATCCCTGGATGAGGCAGCTTTAATTTTATTCAATAGAAATTAAGTATGAAATGTATGCCCTTAATGAAACTCTTATTTCTGAATCCTGTATTACACTTAAATTGACTCCCTTCATCTCCAATTACTCAAGGCTTCCTGAAAGGCTTTCATCATCTCTTAACTCTCACCTTGCAAGTAATGCTTCAGGACACTCTACATCCTTTGTCTTCCATCAAGAAAATATAAGACAGTCCCCTAGGTTCTCCTCCATTCCTCTAGACCCTTTATGAAAATGACCTTTAGAGAGTTCCCATCGTAGCTCAGTGGTTAACAAATCCTACTAGGAACCATGAGGTTTTGGGTTCCATCCCTGGCCTTGCTCTGTTGGTTAAGGATCTGGCTTTGCTGTGAGCTGTGGTGTAGGTCGCAGACATGGCTCAGTTCCTGAGTAGCTGTGGCTCTGGAGTAGGCCGGAGGCTGCACCTCTGATTCGACCCCTAGCCTAGGATCCTCCATATGCCTCGGCAGCAGCCCAAGAAATGGCAAAAAAAGACCAACAAAAAAAAAAAAAAAGAAAAGAAAAAAGAAAATGACCTTTAACCAGGTGATTCCTCAATTCCATTTTGAGGAGGAAAAACAACATTGTTTAAAAAATCTCTGAGCCCTACGATCACCATGGAGAAGGGGGAGTTGAGAAAAATGAAGTTCCTAAGAAAACAGAGTTGAAAGGAAGGAAAGGGGCTGGCAGAGAGCTGCTGAGAACAGTTATTCTGAAAATCTTCAGGCACACATCTTTCCCAGTAAATGTAGGGGTAATGTGAAGCCACTCCAGGACCTTCTGGGACAGGTTTTATGGGGGTTTACTTGACAGCAGCAGATTTCTGGAGACCCCTACCTCATCGTCACTCACCAAAATATGTGAGTTCCAATATGACACAATGACAAAACAAGGAATTTTTTAAGCCCCAAATATGTTGACAATTTGTTTATAATTTCTGATAATACCAAATTAAATTAGGCTATCTGAATATACTTTTTTTTTCTTTCTTGGCAGGACCCATGGTATATGCAAGTTCCTGGGCCAGGGAATCTACTCTGAGCCACAGCTGTGATTACACCACTGCTACAGTAACACCAGATCCTTAACCCACTGCACCAGGTCAGGGATTGAACCCACACTGCCTCAGAGACAACAAAGGATTCTTAACACACTGCACCACAGTGGGAACCCCTCTGAATATACTTTTTTTAAAAAATGTGATAACTACAGCTATTTCACTATTTATATACAGTGCCACTAAAACTCCTTTCCCTGTTATAGCAAAAGAATACTGTCATTACTGAAACACAAGCAGAGGTAGAATATAACATTCAGCATTTTATATACTGCCTTGTACATAGCAGTTACATGTCCTTTTATGCCTGGAAAGAATATAGTATTAGTTTATAAATTGTTACTTCTGATTTTTAAATACTGCTTTCAGAGGTTTTCTTCTCAAATATGTATTTCCCAAAACTTACATTTCCCACCATTTAAATCTTTTTTATTTTTTAAAGTTTTATTAAAATATAGTTGATTTATAATGGTGTGATAATTTCTGCTATACAACAAAGTGTTCAGTTATATACATATATATACATCCATACTTTTTTGGTTTTTTGTTTTTGTTTTGTTTTTGTTTTTGTCTTTTTGCCTTTTCTAGGGCCGCTCTCACGGCATATGGAGGTTCCCAGGCTAGGGGTCTAATTGGAGCTGTAGCTGCCGGCCTATGCCAGAGCCACAGCAACGTGGGATCCTAGCCGCGCCTGCTACCTACACCACAGTTCACAGCAACGCCGGATCCTTAACCCACTGAGCGAGGCCAGGGATGGAACCCGCAACCTCATGGTTCCTAGTCGGATTCGTTAACCACTGCTCCACAACGGGAACTCCCTTTTTTCAGTTTTTAAAACTATATAATTATTCTCAGCTCTCTCTTTAAATATGGAAATAAATCTCTATTTTCCCAAGATTCTTCCCTTTCTGTAAAGTTGAGAGTCCTTACACTTACCATTACTCTCTTTGGCCCCCAACAACCTTTCTAGGTCCAGGGCCTCTTGCAAACAAAGCAGGCTCTGTATGTGTCTCTGACTCCTACCAGAAACTTCTAATGGAGTTTTAGGCCTTTAGTTGAACCACCAACCTTCGTCTGCTATTCCAAAAAAAGTCATCTTGCCTGGCTAGCTGTACAATAACACCTATACCATGAAAACTCGTTGTTATGTATTACTTTACATATGATTTTTTATTTAACAACAGGATTTGCTATAGATTTTGGGGAATAACTCATTTTAAAATTCTTCCATTTATAGTCTTTTTTTTAAGAAAATAAACTATCCTATAACTCAAGTTATACCTATATTACTCTAGATGATAATCATTTAATTGATATATCCTATTAATGTTGTTATGCTTAAGAAACACACATGCAACCATTAAAATCTACAGTACTCATAACTTGGTCACAAAATATATGCCAACAATCAGACATTTTTGAGAGCTTACAAAGAAGTTCTACATTCCTAAACAGAAGAACCTGCTCTTCTTAAAGTATGTCAGTATACATCTTTTGTGTAAAACACCTCAATACAAAATACTCTGTTATCACAAAATGGAGGCAATTTTAGAATACGAGTTAATGTAAAAAATAGGAAAGCCATATTCTAAGTCCCACCATAACTAAGTCTGACAAGTGATATTTTAGGGAAGTCATTCTATTGGCAGCCAAATTACTGATCAAGCTGTTCAAACTGCCCCATTTTGCTGGTTATAAATTTCTCTCATCTACTTAGTATTCAACACTGTAAGCTTTTGGTTATAATTGCAAGACTGTGTTTAGAGACCTAGCATTCTGTTTTCATTTTTAATATACTGCAGAGTATACAATAATGCACACTAAGAATGCTGCCCCTGTAGTATTTTTATAAATTAGATTTCTCAAGGCCCACCATATGATTTTCCCCCAGATATGAATGATTAAAATATATGCCAACCTCTAAACTGCCAGTGAGAAACTCAATCAGCACAGACAACTTCATCTACTCATTCCAGACTCTGACTTCTCAACTCCCTTGAAGGACTGCCATGAAAAAAAAGACACTAGAATGTATCACCAAAGAGAAGACTCCTTAAAAAACTACCTGCTGCCTTTTAATACAATATCTTATATATCATTTTTCTTTTTATTGAAGTATAGTTGATATACAATGTTGCATTAGTTTCAGGTGTACAGCAAAGTGATTCGGTTATATATTTCTCTATCAGATTCTCTTCCATTAAAAGTAATTACAAGATATTAAACATAGTTTCCTGTGCTATACAGCAAGTTTTTGCTGTTAATCTATTTTATATATAGCAGTGTGTAACTGTTAACCCCAAACTCCTAACCTATGTATCATTTTTATTTAAGTATATAAATGGTGTTTTCTAAAATACAAAGTAACATAACCCAGTAGTAATTCTAGATAAAACATGAACACATTGATATTTCCATTCCTTTGCTTTTAAAATTAAATTCAGTGACTTTTTCAAAACTAGCCTCAAATTTTATTTATTAATTTATATTTTGGCCAAGCCCACAGCATATGAAAGTTCCTGGGCATGAAAGATTGAACCATGCCACACAATGCCCCAAGCCACTGCAGTAGCAATGCTGTATCTTTAACCTGATGCATCACAAGAAAACTTCTAGCCTCTATTTTTTTTAAATGAGGTGTGTTGTCATTTTTTAAATATTACTCCAAAAGATGAAGGTAAGCCTAACAGAAAAGCATAAATAAATCTCCTCCAAATGAAACAGTATTTTATGCTAGATATGATTGTTCTCCAAAATACCCATTTGTCTCAGTAATAATTAAAATATATAATGTTTAAAAATTAATTTGAATAAAAAGAAATTGATCAGACAGAGAATGGCCACTCAAAATGATTTTGAAAATCCTCAGGTAAAAAATTTGTCCTTCTCTTAACCAGGAAGAAAAAGAAACAGCACTAAGATTGACAACTTCATCAGCTTTAGATATCAGAAACAGAAGATACTTCCATTTCACCAACGAAAAAGAAAGCCATTTCCAGGGTTTATAGTTTCTGAAGATTAACAAAGACACTTAATTCCATCTAAGACGGAGAAGTCAGATCAGCAAATGAAATCTCTTCCTGCCAGTACTGGGAGAGTTGAAATGTATGACTCCACCATCCATGTCCACAGAGTATATCTTGATAAGTTATCATGAATTTTATTACAAACCATAAATGGGCTTGACCAAGGTAAAGGCATATTAAGTATCAAACATACCTAAACAAAGCAGAGAGCCCAGAGAAAAGGCAGTGATACAAGAAACTCTAAAACCACAAAGAAGGGAAATTCAATACCAAATAAGAAAACTTATTTGCAGCACTTAGTTTTAATACTTCAGCCAGGCTTGTTAAGCTAAATAACTGTAGAAAGTAATGAAGAAAAGTTCCTTAAGAAGAAATGAACACAGTCACCTCTTCTAAAAGACAGCAGTGAGGAACTGTCATCTATTCGAAAGAAGAAGAGGACTAAGGATAGGGCAAAACTTCCCCCCAGAAACTGGAGGCAAGGGACAGAGGCAAAAAGAATGCCAATAATAAATAAATGGGACCTAATTAAACTTAAAGCTTTTGCACAACAAATGAAACCATAAACAAATGAAAACACAATCTATGGAATGGGAGAAAATATTTGTGAATGATCCAACTAATAATAGATTAATTTCCAAAATATGCAAATAGCTCTAACAGCTCAATGGCAAAAAAAAAACAAACAACTCAATCCAAAAAATGGGCAGAAGACCTAAGTAGACCAAGGAAGACATACAAATTGCCAAGAGATACAGAAAAAGATGCTCATTATTGCTAATCATCAGGGAAATGTAAATCTAACCTACAATGAGGTATCACCTCACACTGATTAGAAAGAATGGCCATCATCAAAGGTTTACAAATAATAAACGCTGAAGTGGGTGTGGAGAAAAGGAAGCCCTCCTTCACTGCTGGTGGGAACGGAAATTGGTACAGAAATTATGGGAAACATGGTGATTCTTTTAAAAACTAAAAATAGAGCTGCCATATGATCCAGCAATCCCATTACTGGGCATATATCAAGAAAAGAAGAAAATTCTAATCTAAAAAGATACATGCACCCCAATGTTCACAGTAGCACTATTCACAACGGCCAAGACATGGAGGCAAATGCAATTTAAGTGTCCTCTGACAGACAAATGGGTAAAGACAATGGATGGGTAAAGAAATGTCCACTGACAGATGAATGGGTTAAGAAGATATAGATATAATGAAGCATTACTCAGCCATAAAAAGAATGAAATAATGGAGTTCCCATCATGACATAGCAGAAACAGTCTGACTAGAAACCACGAGGTTGCTGGTTCCATCTGTGGCCTCGCTCAGTAGGTTAAGGATCCAGCATTGCCATGAGCTGCAGTGTAGGTCACAGATGCAGCTCGGATCTGGTGTTTCTGTGGCTGTGATGTAGTCCAGCAGCTGCAGCTCCAATTAAACCCCTAGCCTGGGAACCTCTATATGCCCCTATGTGGTTGTGGCCCTAAAAACACAAACGACAAAAAAAAAAAAAAAAAGGATGAAATAATGTCATTTGCAGCAACATGAATGGACCTAGAGATTATCAGACTAGGTGAAATAAGTTCAGACAGAGAAAAACAACTATCATATGATCTCACCTATATGTGGAAACTAAAAATAATAATTAATAATGAACTTATTTATAAAACAGAAATAGACTCACAGATGTAGAAAATAAATGTATGGTTACCAAAAGGGAAGGGGACGAGATAAATTATAAGTTTGGGATTAACATATACACACCACTATATACAAAATAGATCAACAACAAGGACCTACTGTATACCACAGGGAACTATATTCGGTATCTTGTACTAATCTATAATGGAAAAGAATCTGAAAAGGAATACGTATATATATGTATAACCGAATCACTCTGCTGTACACCTAAAACTAACCAAACATTGTAAATCAACTAAACTTCTATTTTTAAAAAGCTCAAGTAAATTGTTGCCAAAAATCAGGAAGAAAAGCTATTTAAAAAACATGTAGGAGTTCCCGTCGTGGCGCAGTGGTTAACTAATCCGACTAGGAGCCATGAGGTTGCGGGTTCGATCCCTGCCCTTGCTCAGTGGGTTAACGATCCGGCGTTGCTGTGAGCTGTGGTGTAGGTTGCAGACGCGGCTCGGATCCCGCGTTGCTGTGGCTCTGGCGTAGGCCGGTGGCTACAGCTCCGATTCAACCCCTAGCCTGGGAACCTCCATATGCTGCGGGAGCGGCCCAAGAAATAGCAACAACAACAACAAAAAAAACATGTACATCACAATTCTAAAAGTTACTATCTATAATAATACTATAGTAAATACATTAAAATTTACAAAGCACTTTCATATATATTTCCAAAGGACATATATATACTATACATAGTATATATACACAGTACATATATATACTGTAAGTACATATATACATACACTACTTTGTATACAACCATGGCATATGGAGGTTCCCAGGCTAGGGGTCTAATTGGAGCTGTGGCCGCTGGCCTACTCCAGAGCCACAGCAATGCCAGATCCGACCTGTGTCTGCGACCTACGCCACAGCTCACAGCAACGGTGGATCCTAAATTCACTTAGGCCAGATGTTGAACCCACATCCTCCTAGATACTACTCAGGTTCACTAAGCCACGACGGGAACTCTGTATTTTTTTTTTTCCTCTCATTTTTTCCTCTCCTCAAACAACTCTGGGAAGTAAGCTTGGCAGGTACCACTACCATTCCTTCTAATTGAATTTTTAAAAAACCATAAAAAAGTCACAGAAGTTAAGTGACTCACACAAGGTCACATAGGTAGTCTGAAGCAGAGCCAAGGTTTGACTTTAAGTTTTCTGAGTCCAAATATAATTCACCTTTCATAATACCATTATTAAATAAAACTTCTTAAATCCACCAAAGGCATTCTAATAAAATTCTGCTCAATCTAACCATGCAATGCTTATTCATAAGTCCTGCAGCCAATCTCAGAACTGTCAATATAGAATTGTTTTCACACTCTAGTAATTTCTAGAAAAAAAAACCAATAAAGGAAGTATTTCAGAACCAAATCCTTCTTATGAAATACCACTTATCCTAACCATTATGATTGTACCTAATGAATTCAATTTTACCCTTTCAACATTGATGAGCCACCACTGGTGTTTATCAAAACTGATAGCAAAATATAATGTCTGTTTCTCCAAGGAAAATCCCTGCTTGTTTCCTCACCTATTCCATAATGTATTGTCATTTATAACCTCTGACAGTTGTGCCACTTTTTCTACACTACATAGAAACTAAGCACAGTAATTTTAAAAGATTTTGTACTAGAAATTGATTTTCTAAAGAAAAGATAACCCCCACTTTCTTAGCCAGTACAGTTAACTCATGAGAGATTACTTAGTTTCCCTGTACTACTTTTCAGTGTAAAAGAAACATGGTTTTTAAATATTTCTGACTTCAAAAAGTCTTGATTAGTCTTTTTATCATAAATCTTCCTTGAGCCAATACTAAAATTTTAGAGTTATGACAAGATGGTATAATGCAGAATAAAGATCACTAGAGTATGAACCTACTCCAGACTAACTATGACTGGGTCTCAGTTTTGTCCTCAAAAAAAAAAAAAAAAAAAAGAGTTCATTAGCTTTCACATTTTTTCCACAGAGTTATATTTTTTCTAATAACATGTCACATGGAAATTCACTATTAAAAAATGGTAAAAGTAGAGTTCTGCTGGGCAGGGAGCTCAGATCCACATCTATTGAGAGTACTCCTCAGTCCCCCAACTCCCTCAGCCTCAGACAGCCCATGAAATATGTTTGAGGAACACAATGTAAAAACTAAGAATGAATGCTTTCATGTCTATTCAATTCCAAAAGTCTAGGCTTTCATGAATTTTATAATTCACAGCCTATGTAAGTAGAGAAATACAAATTAAAATTTCAGTGAAATAAAACTATATATCTATCAAAATAATTAAAAAAAAACTAATAATACCAAGTCTTGGTGAAGATACAGAGCAACTGGAACTCTTGTATATTGCTGATCAGAATACAAAATAGTACAGCCACTTTGGAAAACAGTTTAGCAGTTTATGAAGGTAAATATATGCACAACTTACATACAACGAGCAACTCCATTTCTAGGTATTTAAGCAAATGAAATGAAAACCTTTGTTTATATAAAAACATGTACGTGAATATCTTTGCAGCTTTATTCATAATTACCAAAAAATGGAATTAACTCAAATGTCCATCAACTAGTTAATGGATAAACAAACTGTGATATACCCACAGAATGGAATAGTACTCAGCAATGAAAAGGAACAAACTTCTGATACATGTACTAACATGAAAGAATCTCAAAAGCATTATGCTTACTCTATAAACCACAAAACTTTGTTTTAGAAAAAATCCAAATAGGAGTTCCTGTTGTGGCTCAGTGGTTAACAAACCCAACTTGTATCCATGAGGACATGGGTTCAATCCCTGGCCTTGCTCAGTGAGTTAAGGATCTGATGTTGCCATGAGCTGTGGTGTAGGTTGCAGATGCAACTCAGATCTGGCATTGCTGTGGCTGGGGTGTAAGCTGGCAGCTACAGCTCAGATTGGACCCCTCCGCCTGGGAACCTCCATATGCCACAGGTTCAGCCCTCAAAAAACAAAAGATAAAAATAAAAAATCCAAATAAATTGAAAGATATCTGACATTCATGTATCAGAAGACTTAATATTGTTAAGGGAATGGCAACACTCCCCAAATTAATCTACATATTCAATACAATTTCCATCAAAATTCTACCTGGGTTTTTTTCAGAAATTGACAAGCAAATCCTAAAATTCATAATGAAATGCAATGGACTAAGAACAGTCAAAACGATCTTAAAAAAGAACAAAGGGGGAGTTCCCCTCATGGCTCAGAGGAAACAAATCTGACTAGCATCCATGAGGATGCAGGTTCCATCCATGGCCTCACTCAGTGGGTTAAGGATCTGGCATTGCCATGAGCTGTGATGTAGGTCACAGATGCCACTTGGATCCAGTGTGGCTGTGGCTTTGGTGTAGGCCGGCAGCTACAGTTCCAATTCAACACCTAGCCTGTGGGAACATCCATTATGCTGCGGATATAGCCCTAAAGAGACCAAAAAAAAAAAAAAAAGTTGGTAGACTTACATCTCCTGATTTCAGAACTTACTCCTAAGTAATCCAGACAGTGAGACAGTGTGGTACTGGCATAAAGATGATTCAATGGAATAGAATTAAGAGTCTAGAAATAAACACACATATTTATTGTCAACTGAGCCCCAACCAAAGGGACAAGACAATTGTTGATGGAGAAACAAGTCTTTCCAACCATAAGTGCTAGACAACTGGATATCAACTTCTATAAATTTAAATCCCTACCTCACATCAACACAAAAATTAAAGTGGACCATATACCCAAATGGAAGAGCTAACACTACAAAACTCTAAGAAGAAAATAAAAGACTAAATCTTCTTGACCTGGAGTCAGTGGTTTCTTACATACAATACCCAAAGCACAAGCAATAAAAGAGACTGGTAAATTGGAATTCATCAAAATCAAAACCTTCTGATAAAGGATCTGTACTTGGGATATATAATGAACTCTTAAAACTCAGTAACAAAGACAACCCATTTTAAAAAATGGGCAAAAGAGGTGAACAGACATTTCTCAAAAAAAAAGATATACAAATGTCTAATGAGTACATGAAAAGATATTCGGCATCTTTAGTCATTAGGGAAATGCAAATTAAAACCACAATGAGATCCTAATTCACACTCATAGAATGGCTATAATCAAAAAGACAATAGTAAGGATTGGAGAGGATGTGGAGAAATTGTAGCTCTTACGTAGTCACTCTGAAAAACTGGCAACTCCTAAAACATTAAATATCAAGTTACTATAGAACCCAGCAATTCCACTCTTAGGTATCCCTCTAAGAAAAATAAAAAGATATTTCCACATAAGAACTTGTATACAAATGTTCACAGCACATCCAAAAGAAATAAAAACAGACATCCACACAAAAACTTGTACATAAATGATCACAGCATTATTTACAACAGCCCTAAAATGGAACAATGCAGATTTCCATCAACTGATAAATGGAAAAACAAAACGTGATATGTCCATACAATGGGAAATTATTTGGCAATAAAAAAGTACTAATATAAATTACTACTTGGATGAGATTCAAAAACATTATGCCAAGTGGAAGAAGTCAGTTACTAAAGACCATGTAGAGTATGATACCATTTATTTGAAAGGTCCAGAATAGGCAAATCTATAGACAGAAAGTAGATTAATGTTTGCCTAGGGCAGAGTTGGGGGGAGGGAGACCGGAAATAGGAATAACTGCTAATGGGTACAAGACTTCTTTGGGAAGTGATATAAATGTTCTAAAATTAGATTATGCTGATGATTGCACAACTCTGTTAATATATTAAAATCTGCTGAACTGTATACCTTAAACAGATTAACTTTATGATATGTAATTTGTATCTCAAAAAACACTATGCTAAAGTGAAAGAAATCAGATTCAAAAGATTACATGGTGCATGATTCTATTTATAAGATATTGTGAAAGAGGGAAAACTATAAAGACAGAGCCCAGATTAGAGGCTGCCAGAGATCCAGGAAGGGGGAGAGAACTGACCATAAAAAGGCACAAGGGAATTTTATGGAGCGGTGGAAATATTCACTATATTGATTATACAATTTGCATATATTTGTCAAAATTCAAAGAACTGTACACCTATAAAAGAGTAAATTTTTACTTTATGTAAATTGCACCTCAGTAACCTGACTTTTAACAAAGCCAAGTTTATATTGTAGGAACTGCAGAAAACAGTATTTGTCAACTTCAGAGCAAAAAAAAATACATAGAAACCTTTAAAATACATCAGAGTTCACAACTTCCATAACATATGTGGCATATGCCTCCTATGGATGTCATCAAGGTTACATAATACTGTCTAAGAAAGACTGATAATATGAAGAGTATGGCAAACCCCGCCCCCGCCAAAGTTTGAGATCAAAGTTTTTTTAAAAAGGCCTCCCTCTGAAAGACAAAAATGATATTAAAGAAAGTTCTCTAGGAGTTCCCGTCATGGCTCAACGGTTAATGAACCCAGCTAACGTCCATGAGAACTCGGGTTTGATCCCTGATCTTGCTCAGTGGGTTAAGGATGCTGTGTTGCCGTGAGCTGTGGTGCAGGTTGCAGACATGGCTCAGATCCTGTGTTGCTGTGACTGTGGCTTAGGCCGACGGCTACAGCTCCAATTCGAACCCTCGCCTGGGAACCTCCATATGCCACTGGTACTGCCCTAAAAAGACAAAAAAAAAAAAAAAAAAGGCCTCTGGTCAAGTCCACTAACTTAGTGGGGGAAATGGCATTCACAATCATTTAAAGAAATACCCAAATCTAATCAAAGTAAACAGATTGGATTGGATATACCTCAAAAAATTAAGAAAAATTGAAGCTGTATTACTAACATATGTACAATAATCTGCATGAAATGGGGGAAGGACTAAAGAGAAGACTTCATCAGCATTTAGTAAATACTATTCACGGGAGTTGATTTTGGTAGATACATAATTACTAGAACTGTATTACAGAGCAGAGACAGTTTATAAGGCTTTTACACAACCTAGAATATCCCACAAAAATATTTGATTTTCTTTGCCTTCCAAAACAACTTCTAATTTGATTTTCCAAAATATCTAATCCTAAAAGTGCCTATAATGGCCAAAACTAGTATTTAGTATACCCTACTAAATAGTTAATAAACAGATTCAGAATTACAAAACAAGATTTTTATCACTTTTGATTAGCATGGGTCAATCCTCCAGAATCTAATCTGTGATGAATGAGTAAGTAAAACTACATTTTGCCTTATGCAAAACAAAGGGCCAGCTCACAGACTGAAGCAGTCACCAAGCTCTTTTTTGACATCTCAGTTCTTTAAAAGGAATATTTGCAAGTATAAAGAATATCCTTCATAGAAGGAACACAAAGAAAAACACTACTGAGTTCTCTTAACTATAGAATGTCTGTGCTAAAAGAGACTTGAGGGGTCTTCTATTTGAGCCTCCTCATTTTGCAGATGAGAGGCTAGGTTGCATCTTAAAGCTTGAGTTACCTGCTCAAGCCCTCAAAGATAATCAGAAAGAGTCAGGCATTTTACACAAGTCTCCTGACACCCCCACATCAGTGTTTTTCCCTTCGACTATACTGCCTGCTTCATCACAGAGAATGAATAAGAACAACTCTGAGGTCATAGGGACTCCATGTTCCAATCCTAGCTCCCACACTGATTAGCTGTGTAATATTAGGGGAGTTATTTAACATCTCAGCCTCATAGTACTCACCTGTAATCTAGGGACAATGGTATTTTCTATTAAACAGGTAGGATTAAACGAAGGAATACACATAAAGTGCTTATCACAGAGCCCAGAACCCCCAAAGTACCCAATAATTTTTTAAATGGATCAATTAACACATATTACTATTAAGAGATATAATACAGACACTACATCAAATAACTCTCTAAAACATAAGAATGGTACCATGTTATGATATGCATAATTCGTCAGTACATTCATTTTAACTGTAATTATGTCAGAGAAACATTATAACGAGAGATACACAGAATCAGAGGGGAAAAAAAGGATACAAAAAGACCTCTGAAATATCATTCCTAAACTCTTAATTTTTCTTTTTATTAGATTATAATTGAATTTATTTTATTTTCAAGTGTCACATGTCAAAATGTATCTATGTATAAATAACCCTACATAATTTTGCAAAGCAACTGAATCCTAATGAAGTGACAAAATTTTCTATAGTTATTCTGAACCGTAAGTCCTAAATAAGCATATTTGCTCAGTAAAATAATTTAATCACTCTTTTAAAACTTTATAACAATCATCACAAGAAATTGTAAAAGTCGTATAAAGATGTCCCATGAACCGTTCCCCTAGCTTCCCCCAATATAACATCATACATATAGTACATTGTCAAAACCAAGAAATTGATGTGTGAATTGACATAAAATTCACATCAGAAGGTTGCTTTTTTTTTTTTTTTTTGCTTTTTAGGGCCTCACCCTCGGCATATGGAGGTTCCCAGGCTAGGGGTCTAATCAAAGCTACAGGTGCCACCCTATGCCAGAGTCTGCAATCTACACCACAGCTCACAGCAATGCCAGATCCTCAGCCTGCTAAGCGAGGCTAGGGATTGAATCCCCACTTCATGGTTCCTAGTTGGATTTGTTTCCGCTGCACCACAACAGGAAATTCAGAAGGTTACCATTTTAAAGTGTACAATTCAGTGGTTTTTAGTATATTTCTATAGTTGCACAATCATCACCACCTTTTAAAGTCACCATAACATGCTTCTATCAAGACCAAAAAATCTGATGTGTTCATTTTTTTTGTTTTTGTTTTTAGGGCTGCACCCACAGCATATGAAGTTCCCAGGCTAGGAGTTGAATTGGAGCTACAGCTGCCAGCCTACGCCACAGCTCACAGACAAGGCCAGACCCTTAACCCACTGAGTGAGGCTAGGGATCAAACTGGCATCCTCATGGACCCCAGTCAGGTTCATTACCACTGAGCCAAGCCAGGAACTCCCATTTTTAAAAACCTATTTAGTTCAAGTCAGATGTAACCTTACATTTGCATTTTTAATAATCCTCTTTATCAGAGCTAACATTTTCATTCATGCACATCTACAATCAACATTTATTGAGCCTCAAGGTGAGACCTTAGATACTAACTGTACAGAGATAATAATCTCTGCCCTTCTAACAATTCACAGTCTAGTGAGAGGGAGATACATGAGTGAATATTTACATTTCAATGTGGTAAGTGCTACAGTAAGGTCCCTCAAGGCACTGCCCAGCGTCCCAGGGAGTGAGTCTACCCTGGAAGGGAGGTAATGAGAGTGGATGACTCCTGCAGCAGGAAAAAATGCATATGGAGGATGACAGGAAACAAATCTGGAAGGGAGGCAGCAGAGAGATCAAGGAAGGCCTTCTATGCCAGGCTAAAAGGCTCTAATCCAGTAGAGAATGGGGAAAGCTTAAAGGATTTTAAAAAGAGAACAATCATAGTTGCATTTTGTAAACATGCAAAAGGTAGGAATGGGTCCATCAATCCAGAGAAGGATAAAACTGAGACCTTTAGGACCCCATATCTGGCAAGCACAAATAGAGAGCCAGGGAAGGCAACACACGAGCTCTGACTCCTGCCATCAGGTAGGCTACAGTAGAAGGATAAAAACTGAATTCATCCAGATCCCCAGTATACCTCAAAAACATCTGGGCTCTTATGGCTTCTTGGACATTCCCATCTCATCCCACCTAACAGAAGAAGCCTGACAGAGTGAGGAATGAATTCAGCTTGGCATGCTCCAGTAAGACCATGCTGGTCACTAAAATGCTGCAATCTCTACCAGTTGGCAAATAGCTAGCTGCTGCCCTGAGAGGTTTCACCTTTCTTCCCAGAGACCAACAGCAATCCCACCTCCCATGATTTAGCACTAAATACTTAGTGTTTGGGCCACTAGAAGGCCCTAGGCCCAACTTCAGTGCTCTTTGGCAGAGTCTTGATCAGTGAGTTAGGTTTTCACCAGGACTTGTTGCTGTTGATTTTTTCAAATATCACCCCAACTTGGGGACCAAGCCTAGAGCCTTTAAACCATTCTATAACATTCAGCTGCAGGAGTCCCCATCATGGAGCAGCAGGAAACGAATCCAACTAGGAACCATGAGGTTGTGGGTTCGATCCCCGGCCGTGCTCAGTGGGTTAAGGATCTGGCATTGCCATGAGCTGTAGTGTAGGTTGCAGACATGGCTCAGATCTGGCATTGCTATGGCTGTGGTGTAGGCTGGCACCTACAGCTCCGATTAGACCCCTAGCCTGGGAACCTCCATATGCCACAGGTGTGCCCCTAAGACAAGAAAGACCAAAAAAAAAAAAAAATTAGCTGCAACAACAAAAAAATAGATCTTCAGTAGCCTTTCATTATCCTCAACCTTTTTCTCCAGATTCTTCCTTCAAATTCTGATCAGGTATTTCTGCTTAAGGTTCATCTTGCTCCATCACAACTGTTTCTCTGGTTTTTATCTTTTGTTTCTCCCTTTGGTCAATTATTTTAACTCTCCCTCTGGGTTCACTGACTTTAGCTGTCCAGAATAAAGATGTTCCTGACCATGGGCAATACTCCCACCATGTCCATCCAGTCCCTAAGAACCAGAACTGAGGTCACAGACATCGAGTCTCACTGCGATGATCCATTATAATCCATTAAAGAATGATAATAATGCATTAAATACAATTTTTATAATCCATTAAATATAAATGCAAAAAAGTTAACAGAAACTCTAAACATATAATACGTAGTCCAGCCTCATGTCACTTTATACAATATAGATTTTCATTTATTTGTATTGTCTTGAATCTAATATACAACACTTTTGTGTTAATGAAACTAAAGGATATAGATCACATAATGCTGCAGCACATATTTACATACATTAGGATTACACCTTTTTTTTAATACTCCCCACCACCAACAGAAGATGTAGCCACCATACCAAGAATTTGGCCACAAGCAAAGGTATATTGGAAGTGACAACAATTGGAAGTGGTGCTAAGAGACTGTGTTAAATGAATGGCCCAAAGTATAAATCAGCATAAAACAAAAAACATAGTAAGAGATGGATAAAAGAGTTATCATGTCAGAAAAGATGAAAAAAACTGTGGAAATCAACAAGTGAAGAGAAAGTTTTTCTAGTTCTTTGGTCATTTCCTTATGACCAGAAGCTAAAGGTATCTTATATGAAATACATTATTAGCAGGAATAGTCCATAATATTTTATGACAAACTAAAAGATCTAATTTGCAGAACAATATAATATCATCATATCTGTCTCTTTAAAATAATCACACTATGTAAACCAAGTATAAGGGGAAAATAAAAATCATTATAAAAAATAAAATAATTACACTGACTTGTGACGGAACGCGATGGAGAATAATGGGAGGAAAAAGAATATATATATATGTATGTATGACTGGGTCACTTTGCTGTACAGCAGAATTTGACAGAACACTGTAAGTCAACTATAATGGGAAAAATAAAAACATAAAATAAAAAATAAAATAAAATAATCACAGTCTAGTGTATCCAATATCAAAAACTAGAATACATATAACACGTGTTCTCCTTTACAATAAAAATTATTAGAAAACAATTCTTAAGATTTCAGAGCCAATTTTATGGTTACCATAGATGAAACCATTGAGGGGAGGGAGGATTTGGGAGAGTGGGAATAACCCATACACACTACTATATAAAACAGATGACTGATAAGCAATGAGATCCTGCTGTGTAGCACTGGAAACTGTATCTAGTCACTTATGATGGAGCATGATAATGTAAGAAAAAACAGTCTATACGTGTATGTGTAACTGAGTCACCATGCTGTAGAGTAGAAAATTGACAGAACACTGTAAACCAGCTATAATGGAAAAAAATAAAAATCATTACATACATTAAAAAAATAGATGATTAACAAGAACCTACTGTATAGCACAGGAAAATCTACCCAATAGCTTATAATAACCTATATGGAAAAAAAGAATGGATATATGTATATGTATAACTGATCCACTTTGTTACACACCTGAAACTAATACAACATTTTATGTCAACTATACACCAATAAAATTTTTAAAAAAAGAAAAGAAAAAGAAAACAATGCTTAGATGTGCTTTCTGTACTGTCGGTATCCATTTAAACAAGCTTATCTAAATAATCCAAGGTGTATTTAAAAACAAGGAAAGAAAATGTTAATCGGCTATTCTACTTATAAAACCTGGCATTGCAATAGTTAGCTCAGTAACTTTTGTCCAACAGCTACACCAAGCAAACCCCCGTTCACTTTTTTTTTTAACCTACTCCACACATACTCGAATCTGAAACTGGGTATAGATTGAAGAAGCTGCATTGCAGTGCTGGAACTACCTTATGTTTTGATCAGATTTTTATCTCTCAACAGCTAAATTTCTTCTGAGCAGCCTCCCAAAATTGCTGATAGGCTATTCCTCTGTACAGATGAGTGTGTACTGTGAAACTGCAGGTTCAAAGTGCAGTATAACATCCCAGGCATCACTGCCAGGACATGGGTCCTTCAGACCTACAAACCTCCAATCCCATAATAACTCCAAGCACTTTCATATTTTTCAAGAGGCACATATCTGAAAGAGGGCATGCTGGATGCCTTCTCCAGCCTCAATTATCCCCCAGAAGTACTGGAGATCCTTAGGTGAACTGATTAATTCTGCTTCCTTGTGTTGTGATCAATGTTCTTATCCTGGCTCATGCTTGACAAAACAACTCTTAGTAGTACCTTCTGCTAGAGTATTTGGAATCCTCTAGGACTCCAAAGCCAACTCTTCCACTTAGGTGTCTTCAAAATTAGACTAGGGCCCAGACTAGAGGCCCTTGAGTTAAATCGGGCTATAGAGAAAGAAGGCTCTACACCTTCCTGGAGACAAAGGATAATTTGCTGGATATGGAGTGCCTTGATAGAGTACCAGACTGTGAGGATTCCTAATGACTTGGCTTTTTCCTACCACAAATTCAATGAAAGTGGCCAGACTTTTGAGTGTGCCCTTGGGGCATGCTGTTTTGATATAGTACTATTTCTTTCAGGTCTTGGGCCTGTGGGCCTTTGCTAATTTATCTGGCTCCTATAATACCACTTCACAGCAAGCCTACTTAATCTCTTCAACAAAATCAAGTGCCGTATTGTCAGTCATTCTTCTATTCATCAGTTTTCAGACTATCCCTCCTTTTTCCCTTTTCCAGAGCAAAATAACCTATTAGCATTGGCATTCTGCCGAACATTGATTGCCCAAATGCCAAACAGTGCTTTCTTGGAGGTTCCCATCCCCAAAGCTCTAGCCTGGCATTGTGTTGAGTGCTAAAAGTACACCCTGTGTAGGGCTGGGAACTTTGGAGCTGGCAGGCAGGGGTTCATGGGGGGAATCCGGGGAAGCACTCCTCCATCCCTTAGAAAAGCTATTTTTGGTGGCCACTGAGGTTTGGGAACAGAGGTGCTGAAATGTGCCTTTGGGGTTCTACAGGTCACATTTTCCAACTGTTAATGCACAATCTAGGCTGCACTGTATCAGTCAAAGGATTTTTAAACATCAGCTGAATGTTGAAATTTGACACCCTTTTTTCAGGCAATTAAACTAATGCCAGAGATGACGTCTCTTGAAAATAAAATTTATATGTAGTTGCTGCAACCACAGAATTAAGATTGATATCTGAATTTACTTTTTCTTTCTATGATGCCATTGCCTTGTGAAGAATCTTAATTTGTGTTACCCAATTTGGAATTAGATTTAATTCAATGCCAGTTTTATGCATTTATTTTTAGTTTAAACTGGCTCCTCTGAGCATGTCAAGAATGATTGAAATTTGCTGACAGTAATTTTTCCTAAGCAAGTAAACTTCTGTTGTTTGATGCAATTGTACCAGAGTAAACCAGATCAACATAAAGGAAAGACTACATGTATCTGGCTTTACATTTTTAGCTTTTCTACCTACAAGTAACCTGCTGTTACCTCAGCCTCGAATGCCCTTTACCCATCCCCACAGCCCATCTTCTGCTTTTGGCAAATTTTCATGACCTAGTTCAAATCTCACCTCCTTTGAGAAATACTAATTTTGAGTCCCCCACATATGCCTGCCACAGCATATCACCTTATCTTAGCCCTGAATTCTGTGATATATTACTTACATATTAACAGTCCTGCTCTAGATTGTAAGCCTTTGAACAATAAGGGCCTTTACTCTTCTTTTTCCCCCAGTGTTTTAAGGTGTAAAGATTTCTTTGAAAAACAGTTACAAATATGAAATAATCACGTTGTTTTTAGGTCAGGGAAGACAAAAATAAAACTTAACAATAAATAAAAGAGCACCCAATTGGAATTATGACCCATCTTTAGAATCCTGCCCACCTGAAGACAGATACGCATATCTGCAAATAACCTTTTACCTTTTAAGAGTAGAGAATCAGTTAAGGCCACCGGCTTCTCCTTCACTTCTTATATGCAGTCAATCAACTCATCAATGTTACCTACTAAATATCTGTGTAACCCAGTGGTAGCGATTCTCAAACCTCTGCAAGCTTAAAACTCAGCTGGAAGACTCATTAAAACAAACTGCCAACCTCCACACCACAAGTTTCCAATTCACTAGGTCTGCAGTAGGGCCAAGAACTTGCATTTCTAATAAGAACCAGGTGAAACTGATGCTGCTCATCCAGGAACTACACTTTGATAACCAATGCTCTAACCCACCCACTCTATTCTCCTTGCTTTTAACAAGGTTCACAATTTTCAGAGTACCTGAGTTGTGACACAGTAAGATGGCACCAAGAAGGTATAAAAATAGCTAGGTTTGGTCCTGATCCTGAGTGGCTTCCCTTGGTGGGCAGTGGTTGTCTAACTTGAAATGACCTTTGACATATAAGAACAAATCCTAAAAGTATATCTGGAGTGGTCCAGAGTGCCTCTAAATACAGACCAATAGATGAGGTCATGGTAATGTAGGGAGTCAGAAAAAGGAGGGGACAATGAAAGCTATAATCACTGTCAAAGGGGTGTTTTCTGTAGATAAGTGAATGGAGCTATTGTACACAAACTCAGTTGTTGCCAAGCATGTGGCCTGATTATTTTGCCTGTATGAGCATGGCACGGAAAGATCTCCTTAGAGGACTTGATTCACACAAGCTGATGTTGAGTCTGACAGTAGCAAGCAAACGCCTGGCAAATATGAACCTAAGAATCTTTACAAGTTCCTACCTTCCAAATCTAGGATATGATACAATTAAATTGGAAAGACCACAAAAGTTAAACACCATCCTTAGAAACAGTACTGCAATTACAGTTGGGGAAAGATTAATACAAGGGCCTATTTTGTTCAAAATATTGACAATAATGAGGATCACATGGTGGCCTTGGAAGGCAAGCAGTCCATAATTTAAACCTAGGGTTTATCCTCCCAAAGAAACTGCTCTCTTTAGACTAGTTTTGGCTCTACCTATATGTAAAATGTTAAAAAAAGCTCAAATAGTTGTATTGGCTACAAGAGCCTAGGGTCCTAAAGGAAAAGAAGGCCTGTTTCAATGGCTAGGATGAACATATGACAAGGTGTTTTGTTTTCTTAGAGGAAACACCATTTTCTCTACAACATAGGATGGAGATGCTTTAGAATTCTTCAAATTTCTCAGCTGGATGAGAAAACCATTTAGGTGACTGGCTTGAGCCCCAAGGATCAAAGCCATAAAACTGAAGAACAGCAATTGCCACCTAGCCTCCAGGAGAACAGCAGCTTCCTCCCTGAGTACCACGTAGGTAAGACACAGAAGCCGTCAGGTTGCTGTCAACCCTCCATGACATTCAAAACTCTTGAACAAGCTCTGGCTGGGCATAGCTGAGGAAGAGTGACCCACAGAAGTCTGCTCCATGAAGCCAGGTCTGCAAAGTCCGAAGCCATCAGGTTGCTGTCAACCCTCCATGACATTCAAAACTCTTGAACAAGCTCTGGCTGGGCAGAGCTGAGGAAGAGTGACACACAGAAGTCTGCTCCATGAAACCGGGTCTGCAAACACAGGAGGCTATCAGAGAGAAGATGAATTCAACTTAAAATAGACATAATTAGAAACAGATTTAGGAAGCATGGTTCACTTCCTGTTGGGGCAAGAAGTTAGAAAGTGAGGAGATTTTTTTTATGTGGCACTGAGGGGCAAGGAGTGAAGGACGTTTCTGTGGCTCTGGTGAACCCTATGTTCAACATCCTAATTCTGCCAGACCTCTAAGGCTCCATCAAGCCCAGTATTCATTTGATCTAAGCATTCTAAACCTGCAGAGACGGGGGCAGTGAGGACACCTCAAAGGCTTAAAACCCTAAGATTTTAAGAGACAAAAGAAAAAAATCATAGGAGCTATAGCCTAAAGCTCCACTAATTCAACAAAGGATAATTGCCTAAAGTTAGCAGAGACCTCAAAGGATCCATAAAATACCATCTTACATACTGTACTTCTCACCAGAGAGAGGGGCTACACAGCAAAATGGTTTGAAATGGGATAGGGTGAAACTATATAAAGTGTTTTACAATTGCTAGAAAATGTTTAGTTTTCAGGCATAAGAAATTTTAAAGTGTTGTGATTAACAGCAACCAAGTAGCACAAACATTTACTGAACTATATCTATGTAAGACACTGGACTAGGTGCTATAATTCTTCGGGTTTAAGATTTATAGCTCCCTCTTACTCTCTCCTTTATAAATTCTGAAGTATAATCTATCAGAAAATTAAGTGCTTAAAATAATTTTTAAAAATAGTTTAATAGAGTAATTATTGTATCATTGGTAAGCCACCTCTAAAACTAATGCTTTGCTTCTTATTTGGGGTTACACATTTTATGACCTATATAAAAACCACTACAAACATATGAAAAATGACCATTTTTTGCCTTCAGGTTGTCTGATTTTATTTTGGCACACATTTCCTTTTATTTCCAAGTATGATACTAATGCTAGCACAGACACTATAAACAAGTCTCTAGACAATGTAACAGAGGACTCAAAAACCACAAGCTCTTTTCTTATACACTATGCTGAATTGCCTCACCTAGCATATTCATTCCAAGCACTTAATAGAATGCAAATTCACACCCTTGAGTAAAATCTGCTGCAGTCATTGCTTCTAGGTCTCTCTTGGATGTCACTGACACTCTCTTTAACAAGACTTCTTCAAAAAGAAAAGAATGAAAACATTAATACACATCAGAATTTACCTTCTGTATTAAAAATACTGATTTGCATTAGTTTTATACAATAAATGTTTTACTACACAAATTAAGAAACAATTACAAGTGCTTTTAGAATCCTACAAGGCTAATTTTGGAACTACCTTATTCTTAAGAATTACAGTCTGACTTGCTATTGTAACAGAGATCCTGAGATAGCATAATTACTTTTTAAAAATCAAGTTTAAAAAAACCAATATTCATGAAAATATAACAGCTTTGTGTTTTTCTCTGTGAATAAAATTATCCCAATTCTCTAAGAACATGCCTTTTGCATTAATGAAACCAAGGATTCCACTTACCAAGAAGCAGAAGTTCTTAGAAAAGATAAATCATGGTCCAAGCAATAAATGCCCTTCTAAAGCCAAAGACTTGGTAGAAGAGAAGTCAAGCAAACCTGAACTCTTGATTTTAAAGAAGAGTTCTAACAAAGACTTCAGTTATGCTGGCCTTGGATTTCACAATTTTATTGAGATTAATTAGAAACCAATATATGGGGACTTAAACGGCTTATGTTCATTTATTTTCCCCAAAAAACATTTCTCAATTCTATTGAATGAAATAAAGCACAGTGTAAGTACAGTATCTTATTGTACTTAAATGTCCCTTATTATCTGTAGTGATATTTCCAAGTAATTTTCTCGTTACTGTGAATTAAGAATTAAATTTCCATTTTATGGATGAAGAAATTAAGGTACAGACAGGTGAAGTGACTGAAGGAGTCAAAATAGATAGAGGGAACAAAGAAAGATGGGATTTAGAAACAAAAGGACCTGAGTTTAAATACAGTACAGCTACCTACTAGCTTTGAGTAAGTTCCTTCACCTGGGACTGCCTTTCATCTGTAAAATGAAGATAATACCACCTACCTCTCAGTGGCTGATGTGAGCTATAAGCAAAGCATCTAGCAGAAAGCCTAATACATGGTTAGCTATTCAACAAACATAGGCTCTCCCACCAACCCACAATCCCATTTTTTTCAGCTGGTACAATGGGTATATAATCAATCCATAACGCTGATGTGAGGTAAATGAGATAATAATATAGGCAGAGTGCCTGGCAGGTACAGGGATCAATGCATTTTTTTCTCACTCTTAATATTCCCTCCCTTTCCCCAGGTGCCACAGTTACTAAGTGGCTGAGACACAATCAAATCCACATCTTAGTGCCACTTTAGAACAGCCCCTGCACACACATTTCATTTATGGTCGTACCTTATTTAACGGCAAAAACTAATTTAACCTAGCTGTTTAATCACTTATTATTTTAATGTGTTCCCAGTAAAATCAAATTCATTCCTAGGGTAGCTTTACTTTTCAGCAATAACAAAAAAAAGTGATTAACATTTCTAACTTGGCAATGTATATTTTTCAATGACTTTCTATTGGCATTTCTGCAATATATATTCTTAATATTTTATAAACTGTTATAACCTGAAAAATAGTTAAAAATCTATTCCTTAGGATACTACATTCCTAAACACCTAAATGACTCCATTTGGTATACTGAGTTCAAGGATACTAGGTAGCCTTTTCATTTTTCCTATTTTCTCCCAAATAAAATAACAAAGTAAGGTAGTAAATGTGGTAAGTAAATGCAGATGTGCATAAATGAAACAAATGTGTGAAAAATATGGACCAGATCTGTATTTATAAGGCAATGACCTTCAAAACTGTCAGGGAGCTGTTAACAATGTTCTTCACCAGGGAGCAATTATATTACAACCCTCCTATGTATACTTTCACTTCTCGTGGTCTACAAATACATTTGCATGTCAGAAAGAATAGAAGAATAATCTGGTAACTGTGGCAACCTTCACTAAGAGAATATAAGGCATTTTCATTACCTTAATAATCACATCCTAAATGCCAGATCAGTATAACTGCTGCAATATGAAAGCTTAGACCAACACTTTGATAGAATTTCCTACAACTGAAATTTACCAAATGTGGCTATTATGACTCTAACCCAGTGATACATTTCTGTTTCTGTAACACCCTAAGTGGTCTCTAATGATCTCAAGAAGCACTGAATTTTTCTAAAATAGATCCCTTACTTTAAAATATGGCATACAATACTTTCAGGAAAAGGACTTGAATTTATCACCAAAATTTTTTAATATACGCTACTGCAACTCCTAAATGTTAAGTATTGCTTTAACATAGTAAGTAGCTCACAGTCATCTTCCATACTGATTTAAAAGACCCTGTGCTCAATGCTTGACAAATAAGTGTATGTGTGCCTGCCCGCGCACGCTCTCTCCCCCCTCACACACACACCACTAGAAATATACAAGGAAGAAAGTTGCTAAAAACTCAATGTCTAAATGCTCAAAACAGGTATATGCACAAAATATTGTCAAATAAATAGTCTTTTTTCACATTTCCTCATATGGGTAAAAAATAAAAGCAATTCACAATAGTAGAGCCAAAGAATGATAATATTACATAGACTTTAGAATTCCTGTGTTTTTTAAATTTCACACAAGAACCACAATGCACAATCATTAACACATCTAGATAGTGAATACATACTACAGTATGGTCATATTACACCAAGCTCAATTTTTTAAAGTGGCCTAAATTCTTATAAAATGTTAAATTGTAATTATGTAAAATAAGACCAGCAGGAAAATAAACACACCACAGTAGCATATAGCAAGCATAAATTCATTAGGCACTGATCAACTTAATATTTTTCTCAATAGTAATAAAAACGATCCACAACTATAACACCAATCAACCAACTGGGAAAAATAACTAGTTGCCTTATTGCGATACCTTAAAACCACAAGGTTATCCACTAATAGAGAGATGACATGAATTGTATTTTCATTGGTACTGGCAAAAGTTAATAACCGACACGGAAATTTTATTTCATCATATACCCTAAAACTATTTTTAGGACTCATGAAGTTTAAATCTCACACTGCCCTTGACATGTTATTGCGTAAATGCTTTAAAATCTAAAACAAAAGAAAAAGATTTTTAAAGCTCTACACAATGTATTCAAATGGTAAAAATGTCAACTCAATGTTTTTTCGTGCCCCCCCCCACCAAAAAACTGTAGGTAACACATAAAGATACAATAGAAACAAAAAGTAGCATGTCACTCATTCAGTAAGGAAATAATACACAACATCTCCCTATCATATTCAACTACAAAAATCCTTTCACTTGATGGCTAGCATCTTTATGACTGGTTAATCTGTATGTAAGTGGCCTGAAAAAGGGATTTTGTTCTCTATCCTCATAGATCTTTGGCAGTAGTCAGCATTTATGCCCAGAGCTAGAAGAAAAGGGAAAGTGGAGAGAAGGCTGAACTGAGCACGGAGTCAGCAGACAGCAGCTGCTCTCATATACTATCCAGCGTCTTTCTCCGCTATTTTCCGCTATTGAGCACTGTCAGCAAAAAAAATTAATGGGGGGGGGCGGTGAGGCAGCGGGGAGGGAGACAAAGAGGGTAGGACCCGGGGCGGACAGTTTTTGTCTGCCACGTCCTAGGCGAGAAGCCCTCTTGTGTTTCTTGCTGCAGCAGCGAGGGATCAGGTGAGACCCCTCCGGGTCCAACTCAATTTGCTTCTCCAGAAAGCGCAGTTTCCGGCCGTGAGCGCAGGATCCTCCTGGCTGCTGAACTAAACACTCGAGCATTGTCAATGCTTCTATCTCTGACTTTAATACAGGAAAAGAGAAGGTTGTAACGGCATTCCTGAGAAAGACTACAACTCCTGACGTACCACACAGCAGTAGCGAAGGAAGAGAAGCAAGAGGTTGTAGGGAAAAAAACAAACAAAAACAAAAAAACAAAAAAACCAAACAAACAAAAAAAAAACCTTCAAAATTACCAGGTTCTGAAGAAATGCTGTGCAGCATTATTATATTATTGGCGTTTTTTTTTTTTTTTTTTTTTCCCTAAGTCCCCGATTCTTTCTCGCCAACGCCAACCCTCAAATTGCTGGGACTTGTTGCTAAATCTTTACCTCACGCCCACCCCCCGTCACCCCCCTCCACCACAACTGCCCAACAGAATATTTGGGGAGTGAAAGGCCGGAGGGGGGCCTAAATCTTTAAAGCCCAGAGGGCTAGGCTGCCTTCAATAGGCCACTCTGCATGGGCTGCGCGTTCAGTCTACCTTCTGAGAGCTCTGACTCACAAGCGCTCAGGGGGAAATTATGACATACACCATTATCCTTCCAACCAAAGAGATAAGAAAAGCCGCCAGCCGTCCTTGCAGGGCGGAAGAGCCAAAGCTGCGCCCCCCCCGACGGGGCGGCCGGGGGAAGAACCTACCGCCCGGTCCGCCTCCCTCCGGACGCCTGCAGAAGGTGCTCCCCATACCGGCGGGAGCCAGGATGAAGCGCCCTCACCTCGGGAAAGGGCAGGAGATGAGTTGGGGGTCCAGAACGCGGGGGCTCTGCCCGCAGCAGAGCCCAGCTCCGGGTGCCCAGCCCCGGACTGGGGCTCAGGCGGAGGTGCCCTGCACCCGGGCGGTCCGCCGCAGTCCGGAGCGGACAAAGCCCTCGGGTTTGGAGCGACCCCCGGGCGCCGGCCGTGGGCCAAGTTGGCCAGACTCTGGAAACGAGGGGGTCCCGCGGACAGCGAGGCACGGCACTGACCTGGATGGTGCAGGTGTACTCGCTGTCGTCCAGTAGCCGCACGGTGCAGCTGTACTCGCGCTCCAGGCTCCTGCTGCTGCCGCTCATCAACCTGCTCAGCATCTTCCCGCCCGCCCGCGTCCGGGAGAGACGCGGCGGCGTTGCAGACCCCGGACCAGGCGCCCCTCAGCCGGGCAGTTCTGCGCCGGCCCCGAGCACCTGCACCATCACCCCAGCGCGATCGCCGCCGCTGCCTCCTGCTGGCCCCGCTCCTCCTCCTTCTCCTCCTCCTTCTCCGCCACCGCCTCCCCCAAGCCCAGAGCAAGCGCCGGGCTCTCTCCTCCGCGCCCCACTGCCCGAGTCCAGCTCGTGGGGCGGGGCCCCGCCCGGAGGGGGGCCAATGGAGGTCAGCGCGGCGGAACCGAGTGGCAGAGAGTAGAACCAATAGAAATAGGTCACTGCGATGATGGACAAGTTGGGGAAGCAATCATGGGAAAGCAGCCTGACCGAGCCAAGCCGGACCAGCCCTCTGGCGTCCCAAACCAGGGGCTCCTTTTCTCCCTGCAGTTCCTATAGATGCTGTTTCCCCTCCCCCGGGCCAGGTGTGGGCACTCGGCTTGATCGAGGTCTGCTGCTTGCAATACATTTGAGCTCTGATTCAGGGTCTAAGTCCCGCACTCTGCAACGCCACGGTTCCCGCCCTATCTGGAGCCGAAGCGGTGCGAGCTCACAATCCCAGCACCTGCAGAATGCAGGCACCTTCGGCTCTGGACCAGGCAGCTGCCCCCACCTGCGCTGTATCCCAAGGCTGCCCAACGTTCTCTGCTCCACCTCTCTTATTTTGGAGAACATCTGTTTATAGGAACTACTTCAGTTAAAGCTGCAGGATTCTCAGAGCTTTCTAAGCACCGGGTTTAGCCCCTAGAAAACCCTCCACTCAAACATCCTTTGCTTCCTTCCCTTTATTTTCAGAAGACAAAAGGAAGAGACTGAGGCGTGCTCCTTCAGCTGGTGTCATGGAGAGGAAACGATGGGTCCTTTCCTTACACCTTTAAAACTAGAATTATTATGTCTTCAGACTTCCTTAACAAAATACCAGATTATGTCAGAAGGTATACATCACAAAGAAAAAAAAAATGTTTCTTTCTTCATATCTAAAGACCTCATGTTCTTTACAAAAATTTCGCTGAGACATAATATTTTCCCTCAAAAATTTTTTATGGAAGGAAATGTTTTATAAAAGGATCAAATAAACAAAGAACATTAATGCTGGAATAAATATATTAATTGGAAAATAATGGTATGAAAAAAGTGGATATATTTATATATATGACTGATTCACTTTGCTGTACTCCCGAAAGTAATACAACATTGTAAATCCAATATACTCCAATAAAATTAAATTTTTAAAAAATAGAAAAAAGAAAAATAATGAAATATGCATAATTTTCTGTTATTTTCACTTATACTGTTGTTTGTAGATATAACAAAAATGAAACCCTGGGAGTGCCCTGGTGGTCTAGTGGTTAAGGATTCTGCATTGTCACTGCTGTGGCTTGGATTTTATCTTCCATATGCCACTGGAGTGCCCCCCCCCCAAAAAAAAGCAAAAAAAAAAGAGAAGAAAAGGAAGAAACCCTGCATTAATGGAGAAAAAAACATCCAATCATTAAAGTTTGCTTCTTCCCTACTGTCTCTGGATTTCAGGATTTATCTCCCCAATACCTTTTCTTTTTTCTTTTTTTTTTTTTTTTTTTGCATGTGACCCACCCTGCCCACCCCACTTTGTATACTGGATTGCTAACTTGGATTGCTTTCCTTATTAGCTGCATTCTCCCTCATGGAATTTAAGAGCCATAAGAGGAGATTCTTCTTTTCAATGCGATTCTGGAGAAGTTACTTTAGAAACTAAAACAACGGAACCAAATATTCTAGATAAAACCAGATGTGAGCTTCTCTACTTTGTAGCCCCAGTAGGTGGCCTGGTGCCTGCTACATAATAGATACTCAATAAATGTTTTTGTTTTTTGGCCGTACCCAGGGCACATGGGAGTTTCCCCCACCCCACCCGCCTTGCCAGGGATTGAATCCAAGCCACAGCTGTGACCTGCAGCTGCAATAATGCAGGATCTTTAACCCACTGTGCCAAGCAGGGGATTGAACCAGCACCTCTGCAGCGGCCTGAGCCACTGTAGCCAAATTCTTAACTCACTGTACCACAGCAGGAACTCCTCAATAAATGTTTTTTAAATGAATTGAATGGATTGCTGGATATTTTATAGCATTTAAAACCCAAGAAAAGATCTGTGAAGAAACTAAGAGAATTTCAGAAAGGTCTTAAAGACAAGGGCAATTATTAATATGTCAGAGTGTTATTCTACAAAGCTCAGCTTTGTGGTGTAGTTGGGAGAAGATAATCAAAGATTTCAGACTGGCAGAACTTTTATTAAAGGAAAAGCTGATATTTGATACAAAATCTACAAGAAAAAGAAAAAAATTCCAAAAAGCTTGAGGAAGGCCAGTAATGTGATGATAGTGAAGCATCTTTAACAGGTTATGCAAATAAGCAGCTGTTAGAATAAAAAGCAAAACTCCATGAATCCAGAAAAGCTCTACAGAACTAAATGCAGTCTTTTTTCAAAGTATGACCATAGATGCAATCAACAGGGATGAGATTGTGTCTGCTGTGCCAATGTATTAAGTAACACTCTGATTCAGCCTAAGAAAATCATGTCAGCTTAGATGCTCACCTCATTGAAAGACCAGTCAGATACTCATCCATGCTTATGATAATATCCAGAAAGAACTTAAAACTCTCTGTTACTCTTTGATAAGAGCACTCAGTGAAAAAACAGAGGATGGACAAATTATGGAAGAAAAGCAAGAATCTATCAGTTTCTGGTTTCTTGTATGCCTCTACAAGACTCAAGAACAAAGGCCTAGGGGGAACTAAAAAGAAAGGGCCCATATAAAATCAAATGGAAAAATACCTTGTTTACCTTGGTTTTACTCAAATCTGTTGAGCAGGATGCCCAGGATGGAAAGGATTTGTTCAATAAAAGGCCTCATATGCCCTTGAGTGTCATAGTGTTCATGAGTTTTTGAATATAAAGAAGCTCATATTTAAAATAAAATCCCCAGGGCTTCTCATTGTAGCTCAGTGGTTAATGAACCTGACTTGTATCCATGAGGACTTGGGTTCTGTCCCTGGCCTTACTGAATGGGTTAAGGATCTGGCATTGCCGTGAGCTGTGGTGTAGTCCACAGACACACCTCAGATCATGAGTTGCTATGGCTGTGGTGTAGGCTGGCAGCTACAGCTCCAATTCAACCCTTAGCCTGGGAACCTCCATATGCTGTGGGTGTGGCCCTAAAAAGACAAAAGACAAAAATAAATAAATAAATAAAAATAAAATAAAATCCCCAGAGTTCCCATCATGGCTCAGTGGGTTAAGAACCCAACTGGTATCCATGAGAATATGGTTCAATCCCTGGCCTTGCTCAGTGGGTGAAGGATCTGGCATTTCTATGAGCTGTGTTATAGGTCACAGACACAGCTCAGATCCCAAGTTGCTGTGGCTGTAGTGTAGGCCAGCAGCTGCAGCTCTGATTCGACCCCTAGCTGGGAACTTCCATATTCAAGAGGCATGGCCCTAAAAATAAAAATAAAATAAAATAAAATAAATAAAATCCTAATTACAATAGTTCTGAGTTCCCACCTTCCAAACTATTGGTATGTCAGCCAGCCCCTTTAGAGTTCCCCCTTATTACAGAGGAGTCCACAGGAGAGATGCTGTCACCCATATATTGCTAAAATAACTGAACTACTCCTGCCTCTGCTTCAGATGTCCCAAACCCCGATGTCCTGGGACACTGAGCTCTCTCCAGCCAAAGCAATCTTCAGCATTGTCTTGGGATTTGGCAGGAAAGGGCACTGCCCTCTCTTCACCTGCACATCACAAACACAGGTATGATATAGCTACCCTCAAACCTTTATGTACGACATCAGGCTTGCCTTACTGTTGAGTTTCCAGCCTGGGTCCGTATGTCTGGGTCCATACAGCGCCCTTCTCAATCAAGAGTTCCCATGACCATGTCTTGAGCATTCAGGCTTAACCACTGTAAAGCTCAGAGAGGAAAATAATTCTCCTGACCCAGTGTAAGATCCACTTTCAAAGTCCCATTTTCTGTCCCAAGTGCAGCTTCTCCCTAGGATGATCAACCAAGGGAATATCTACTGCTTCAGAGGAAACTCCACCCACCAACCCAAGGGGTGTGACCTTGACCTATGACCCAACTAGGCTATCACCTTAGAACATAATAGTCCAATATCAACACATTTCCCACAAAGAATGAGTTATTCAGTCCTTATATTTAGGTCCTCAATCTTTGCAGGTAGAGCCTCACCAAAGCCAGTTCAGTACCTTTGCATAATTGTTTCTCCAGGAAGCAGTAGGGGTCATGCCTGTCTTTGCTTTCCTGTATCCTTTAGATCTCAGTTTCTATTCTCCTAAGAGCAAGGGCTCAAACAAGGATATACACATCTCTACAGAAACAGTATATTGACACATACATGGTCTAAATCAACAGAGAGAGAAGAAACAGTTCTGCAGCAATGTCTGGGGAAGTCCTGCTCCTTCCTCCTCCCCATACAAAGATTTATGTATCCAACTGGAGCATGGCATTTCAACCAAAAGCATCTACTTTCGGCTTAACAGTTACCTTAATTTTCCAAGAGTAATACAGATATACCTACTTTGGGTTAAACAATTCACAGAGTTTTCTAAGAGCAGTCTACCTCTGAAAAAATGTTCAAGACTTTTATTTTATCAAGACAGAAAACCACATACAGTTTAAGAGACAGCTTTTCTACATTCAACCAACCCTTAGGATTTTCAGTTTGGCCCTAATACTTAAAATAATTATTTTTATATGGAAATAAAAGAAATGTACACTTCTTTTTTTTTTTTTTCTTTTTGCCACTCCATGACATATGGAGTTCCTGGACCAAGGATAAGATCCAAGCCATATTTGGGACCTACAACACAGCTGTGGCAATGCTGGAGCCTTAACCCACTGTGTTGGGCCAGGGATCGAAGCCAGTGCATCCCTGCGACCCAGCACTCCAGAGACACTGCTGATCCCACTGCACCACAGCACGAACTGCAAAGTGAATGTGCTTTTTAAATTCCAAACTACAAACATTTCTAGAGCATTTACTATATGTCAGACCCATATTCTGTGACAGCTTTCTGGAATATATAAGACACAGTCCAAAGACTATGGGAAAAGGAAATGTACAAACCAAGAGGTTCACGGTCTAGGAGAGAATGTTCAATGTGTGTTCAGTTAGCTAGAATACAATACATGGAGTGTGAGCAAAGCACTACAGAGGAACAACAAATGATACAACTATTTAAGCATGGGAGAGACCAAAGCCTAAGAGAGAGAGCAATGGAGTTGGGTCCTAAGGAATGGAGTCATGTCATGATGTAGAAGAGAAGAATATAGGATGAGAAGTGACATTTTTAGTAGAAGAAACAACATGAGCAAAGACATAGAAGCACAAATGAGTATAGCATGTTCCAAAACTTCAAGTACCCTTAGATGGATTACACTTGAAGTGCATTGGCTGGGAGGAGATAGACTAGGCCAGATCTAATAGGACCTTCAATGCCATGCTTAGGAATTTGGACTCAGGGGAGCATGGGATGTATCTAAGCAGAGAAGTGACAGGATCAGATCTGTATTTGGAAATGATCATTTTGATAGCTGTATGAATGATTAAATTAGTGCAAGCAGAGATTATTTACTGAGGGAAAATGCATGCTGAAAACAATAGATTGTCTTTAATGAGGCATCGGAAGCATTTATAATAGGCCTCTCAGATGTGGGCAACAGGCTTTATCATATTCTCCAATTACGGTTCATTTTCCCTATATTTCCAGCCAGTCTTTACCAATTGTTCTAACAACAAAGTGTATATGAAACAAAGCAAACTAATTCATTTATCCAAAGAAAATTTACTGATGATCTACTATATGCAAGTTTGAATGCCAGGTGCTGAGAGAATTCAAAGATGAATAAAACATATTCCCAATCCTCACAGAATTTACAGTCCCATGCAATCTACAGAAGTACTTCAACAACATTTATTAAGTGTTCAGTTTATGTAGATTAATATTCGATGCACATTGGCTTTTAAAACAAAAAGATGTAAAGGAGAAAGGCAGCAAAGTTATGAGAAATAGCCAAAAAAATATGGGCAAAGAAAATATATAAACAAGAAGAAATCAGAAAAGCCCTTATTTCTTGATTAATAGTGTTAATTGACTACTTGCTCTGAAAAATGAGATCATTAACATTATTATACTCCCCCCCATCCTGGACTCTAACTCCCAATTTTGTGGCTTACAAGATTTCTATTTTTGTCAGGGTTTATAACAACTACAGCTTTTGGCAACCATATTTACTATAGTTGTTTAGTCTCACTCTGTATGCAAATGGATTCAGTGCTTACCACCAATCCTTTTGTCCTAGCCTCATCATTCCTGGGTGTTTTAATTTTTATTCACCTCCTGGTAGGTGGGACTTTGCTAAGTAGTTTGTTTAAGAATGGTTAATGGCTACACTCCCTGAGTTCTTTTTTTGTCGGCCTGTGGCCTTTATACTTGAACAAACACTTGAACATAAAATTACCTGTGGCTCATATTTTCTTCACTTTCCTTCTCTCATAATTCTGTAGCAATGTCTTTCTTTTCCCTGATATTCGCTATGGAGAAGTCTGAGATGAGTCAAAATTTTACCACTATAGATGATTTTTTCTTCTTCCAAGATACCTGAAGGCTCTTATAGTTAACCCTGAAGTTCAAGAACTTAATCAGAATATATCTCTATGTTAATTGTTCTAAATCAAGTTTCCCTGGTATAAAATGAGTGGGGGGGTTGTACAATAGTTTTAATTATTTTTTAATTTGTTGAGTTCTTGTCCTCTGGGACACCAATTAGCCCAATATTGGATCACATTTGACTATATCTTTCATTTCTTTTAAATTTTTAAATCTCTATGCTTTTTCCCTCTTTAGTCATTGTGATTATCCCAAGTCTTTCCTCTACGCTATTAATCTGATTTTTGGCCAGGTCTATTTTGTTTCTTGCTATTGAAATTTATTAATGTGAAGTGATACACACACATACACACATAATGGCTGTGCTGATGGCATGCAGAAGTTCCTGGGGGCCAGATATCAAACCATGCCACAGCAGTGACAACACTGGGTCCTTAACCCACTGAGCCACAAGGGAACTCCCATAATTATATTATTTGGGTTATCAATCATTCTATTGTTTAACATCTCATCTTGGATTTTTTCATTGTACTGAATATTATTTCTTACTGAGCCAATAGAAGAAAACATATTTAAGGAATATGTTCTCTTCTCTGAGTTGTAACAGGGTGTGACCTTGACAAAACTTTAGTCT
Organism: Phacochoerus africanus; assembly: GCF_016906955.1. Taxonomy (NCBI): domain Eukaryota; kingdom Metazoa; phylum Chordata; class Mammalia; order Artiodactyla; family Suidae; genus Phacochoerus; species Phacochoerus africanus. The sequence continues at coordinate 129,228,800 of NC_062545.1, read as the reverse complement.
GGCTCCTATGAATCCCCTTCCCAACTAGGCCTTGATTTTTGGACTTTTTTCTATCTTTTGGATTTTGTCTGTCTTTGCATCACACAATTTTAGCAAGAATCCTGTTAAGTCACTTTAGCCAGAATCTCCTAAGCTCAAAAGCTAATCATCTTCAATATCTTTCCAAATATCTCATCCCCAGGAGTTCCCATCATGGCTAGGCAGTAACAAATCCTACTAGTGTCCATGAGGATCTGGGTTTGACCCCTGGCCTCCCTCACTGGGTTAAGGATCCGATATTCCTTTGAGTTGTGGTGTAGGTTCAGACATGGCTCGGATCCCGGGTTGTTGTGGCTGTGGTAGTGGCGTAGGCTGGCAGCTGCAGCTCCAATTGGACACTTAGCCTAGGAACTTCCATATACCTCATTACCCCCTCCCAAAAAAAAGACAAAAAAAAAAAAACCTCATCCCCAATCATCCCCCAGATAATGTCTGATCATCTTGTCCTTCCTTCTGTTAAGAATCTTGTCAGGGTGGTTTAGTTGGAATCCTCCCTTAACCCTGATATTTCTTCTTAGTAATTTTTCATGCACTGACCCCCACTCCACCCTCCAATCCCCATCCTGCTCCTTGGCTATAAATTTTCACTTATCCTTGCTGTATTCAGAATTGAACCCAGTTCTATACTGAGGTCTCCTTTCCTTTATTGCAATAGTTTTTCCAAATAAAATCTGCTTTTAACCACTTTAACTACCATCCAGCTCTGATTTTTCTTTAATAATTGCTTTCATCTAAACTAGATTTCTTGGATTTCCCATTGTGGCACAGTAGAAACAAGCCTGACTAGTATCCATAAGGATGCAGGTTCAATCCCTGGCCTCACTTAGTGGGTTAAGGATCCAGCACTGCTGTGAGCTGTGGTGTAGATCACAGATGCAGCTTGGATCTGGCGTTGCTTTGGCTGTGGCATAGGCTGGCAGCTGTAGCTCTGATTCGAACTTTAAGCCTGGGAACTTCCATATGCCTCCGGTACATCCCTAAAAAGCAGGGGGCGGGGGGGGGGGGCCTAGATTTCTTCACAAGATTTCAAAAATCATGTTTCTTTCTACCATGCTTGAATAGTAGTCATGTCATTGTATTTCATCCAGCTCATGCTTAGCATGGGCAGATTCTTCAGGCTCTCAATTTACTCTGATATGTGCCAGTTTTTCCTCCCCCAGTTTGGAGCTGTTTTCTAACCAATTTTCTCTAACATGAAGATGCAGGATAAGGGGAAGAAAAGAAGGAAGTTGAGGCTAGGTTTTGCCCTTACTAGTTCTGCTCTCCTGTGAGAGTCAGTTAAATATCCAATCCCAGCCCAATCTAAGCAGCCAGGAGTGTATTACACTCTTGTGTAATTTGTACCAGTTCTTCTGCTCAGCCTGGTTACCTGGGAAGTGGAAAGCTCTGGAGGACCTTATTGTCTCTGATGAGGTCCATGGTGGTAAATGGAGGCTTCTATTCTAAAACAATTTCCTTAGATTCCCCCATTTCTCCACCCTCCCATGGTTGCATATCTACATCCTCAGAGTTCTTCACGAATTAGTGAAGGCATGAGAGAGAACCTCAGAATGCTGTCAAATCCCCACCTGTTCCCCCTCTCAGTCTGCTTCTGAGGACTAGAGACAGGGTGAGGAGCCACACCTGACTGCACCAGAATATTCTATTTCTCTTACTGGACACCTTAAAAAAATTTTTTTTCACTTATGTGTAAGGTTTCGTTCTTTACCTTGTTGTAGCCGCTGTTGAATTTCGGGCTTTGTAAATGCATCGTTGTAGTTGTTATTCATTTCCTTAGGTACTGATGGATAGAAAATATGTGACCCTATCTAATTCTTCCATCCTTACTTAGAAATTTGTCATCTAAGCTCAACTAGGTTTGGAGCAGTTGTTAATCAAAGATATTTTCATAAAGAACTTCAAATAGAAGAGAAAGGAAGAATAAACATTCCACAGTGCACATTCTAATTATTCAGTAAATGTATGCAGAATTAATTTAAAAGTTTCCCTGGACATAGTTCAGTTAATTAAAACTGCAAATCATTATTATATCTTATCATTTCAATTTTTCCATTATAGTAATAAGGGAGCACTCACTATATGCCAGAAGCTCTGCTGAGTACTTTACATATATTATCTAAATGAATCCTCACAACACTATGGTGAGGTTGTGCTACTGATATCCTCCCCATTTTATAAATGAGGAATTTTCATTGTAGTGAGACTAAACAATTTTTCAAAAGAAAACAGCTATCAAGAGGCAAAACCTGGACTCATACCAAAACCTGCATTCTTTGGTCTATAGTGCCAAAGACTGTTCTTTTAACAACTCCAGTACACAGCCTTCTTTTTTAGGAATTTAGTGGAAAGAGCATTGAACTTGGAGTCAAAAGACCAGAATGAATAGATCCAGCACTATATGCTGTGTAATCTTGACAAGCCAATTTTTTTTCTTTTCCTTTTTTTTTTTTTTTGGCTTTTTAGGACTGCACCTGAGGCATATGGAGGTTCCCAGGCTAGGGGTCAAATCAGAGCTACAGCTGCCAGCCTACACCACAGTCACAGCAACACAGGATCCTTAACCCACTGAACAAGGCCAGGGATCAAACTCGCGTCCTGATGGATCCTTGTCAGGTTCATTAACTGCTGAGACACTAAGGGAACTCCTTGACAAGCCATTTGAATTGTTTCTCATTTCTAGAATGGGGATAATAAGGTCTTACCTGGTTTTTCTCTGAATCATAAGACATTTGCTTAAAAATGGCAGATTGAGTACATGCATTACCTCTACTTTTGCTCCAAATTTATTAAAACAACAGTAAGCGGTTTTCTAAAAATGTAAACCTGTAAGACCAATGTGAATGGAAAGGAACTGCAGTAATAACTTTTGGGAAGCAGAAAGCAAATGGATGAGTTGAGCAGACCCAAGAAATGGATCCAAATCCAGCAAAAGGGAAAGCTGAGAAGCAGTCTGATTTACAGGTAGAACCCATAAAATATTTAGAAATGGATGCAAAGGTGCTTTAGTAAGGGGAGACAGAACTGCAAACAGGAAGATTGTTTGAAAGTCCATTTAAGAGGCAGTTCTCTTCCCTGACTCTGTGCAGCCTAGAGATTTCTTTTCTCCATTAGTCAGAAAATAATTCTCCAGAGAGAGCAAAATAGTTTCTGAACTGGGGGTGAAGCCACCTTAATTTAAGAAATTTAAGTAATTCTTCTAACATAAAATGTAGAGACTAAAACAAAAAAGGAAACAGGTAACTTTTTTTTTTTTGCTTTTTTTAGGGCCACACCCATAGCATATGGAGGCTCCCAGGCTAGGGGTTGAATCAGAGCTACAGCTGCTGGCCTGTACCACAGCCATAGCAACACAAGATCTGAGCCACATCTGCAACCTCCACCACAGCTCACTGCAAAGCCAGATCCTTAACCCACTGAGCAAGACCAGGGATCGAACCTGTATCCTCATGGATGCTAGTCAGATTCCTTAACCACTGAGCCACAAAAGGAACTCCCAGAAACAGGTAACTTGAAGGATGAAAAGACTAAGCAGGAAAAGGTAAGTGTTCAAAAAACAAATTCTCAGTAAATATCTTTTTTTTTTTGTTTTTTTGTCTTTTCGCCATTTCTTAGGCAGCTCCCATGTTCCCAGGCTAGGGGTCCAATCGGCGCTGTAGCCACCGGCCTACACCAGTGCCACAGCAACTCGGGATCTGAGCCAAGTCTGCAACCTACACCACAGCTCACGGCAATGCTGGATCGTTAACCCACTGAGCAAGGGCAGGGACCGAACCCGCAACCTCATGGTTCCTAGTCGGATTCGTTAACCACTGAGCCAGGAAGGGAAATACCCAGTAAATATCTTAATAGACATAAAAGATATGGCATTCCTTAAATTAGAATAGAATACCTTTTTAAGGAAAAAAGACATTCAGAGAATTAAAAAGAAACTTTATAAGTGTAAAATAAAATAAGAGACATGAAAAATAAAAGTGAGTAAAAATAGCAGGGAAAAGGTGGAGGGAAGGAAATTACCAAGAAAATTTTCTAAACTGAAGGACATAAATTTCCAAATTTAGAGACTTTACCAAGGGTTCAGCACAATGTACAGAAACAAATCTACACCATGACACACCACTGTGAAATTTCAGAACACCAGGAACACAAATAAATTTCCAGAAGAGGAAAAAAGTTACAAACGAGCATTAGAATTGCATTGGACTTCTCAACAGCAACACCAGAATCAAGAAAATAACAGAGCAATACCCACAAATTCTGAGGAAAAAAAGATGATTTCAATCTAGAATTCTATATTCAAATCAACTATCATTTGGGTAAAAAGATATTTTAGACAAGCAAGATCTCAACAAATTTAGCTCTTATGCACCCTTCCTCAGGAGGCTGTTGGAGGATGGGTTCTCCAAAAACATAGGAGTTAACCAAGAAATAGAAACACAAAGTAGATTGGGTTATGTGTTCAAAGTATTCCCTGCCCTTCTCTATCAGGACTATAATTTTACTTCCCATCCCACTGACATCAAACCAGGCCATTGATTTACTTTGAACAATGAGGTGGAAGTGGTGGATATCATCACTCTTTCCTCTCCCAAAAGACTGGTACGGGTCAGATCAGGCCGGATCCTAGGTCCTGGGAAGAAGCCAACACGGAGAAGAGCTGCAGCCAACCTGCAGAGGATATCTAATGAAAGTGAGAAATACAACTTTTTCGTTCTCAGCCACTGAAAACAGTGTATTGTGGTCACTTCAGCAGCAGTAATTGGCAAGCCAATTGTCTTAGATCTAAGCTGTTTCTTCCCTTTCTCCTTCCCTTTCCCTTCCCTTTTCCTCCTTCATTTCTAACCATTGTCATCATCATCATCCTGCAATACACACTGAGCATCACATTCATTCAGCAAATGTTAATTAAATGCCAAGTGCACTTCTTTTTTTCTCTGATTTTCATGTGCTTAGTTCACCCGCATAATTTAGACAACAGGTTATGATTGTAGACATGAAAAGGAATTCTTTTCTGCAACAAAAATTAATTATGATTGGAGTTCCCATCTCAGTGGATGACTCTGACTAACATCCATGAGGATGCAGGTTTGAACCCTGGCCTTGCTCAGTGGGTTAAGGATCCAGCATTGCCATGAGCTGTGGTGTAGGTCACAGACGTGGCTCGGATCCTGCATTGCTGTGACTGTGGTGCAGGCCAGCAGCTGCAGCTCCGATTCAACTTCTAGCCTGGGAACCTCCATATGCCTCAGATGTGGCCCTAAAAAGACAAAAAAAAAAAAGAGTTATGATCAATGATATTTAGGGAAGCTTTGTAATCCAAGAACAAGCACAAAGATATTTGACCAGCATCTAGTTCTCACAGAAGATCTATTTCCTTTGTAACCACTACAATTCTGATTCCAAAAGCCATTCTGGTTCCCTAATCTGGTAATCACAAAATGTGAATTTTCCAAGTAGATTTTTATGCCATGCTAAATAAGCCTAGCTCTTCCTTGGATGCTAGGAAGCAGGTTTTTTTTAACAACATAAGAGAGAGGGGAGAGAGACAGAGAAATTTTCAATCTCTTAGAGTTTATTTGCCAGGGGAAATCTAGTAGTTCTGTAGATAATATAGTTCTTTTTATTTTTTTTCTCCTATCATTCAGAGATGTCACCCAGGCTGATGTAAGGCATTCTTAAAAATCACTGTATCTTGGAGTTCCCCTCATGGTGCAGTGGTTAACGAATCCGACTAGGAACCATGAGGTTGCAGGTTCGATCCCTGCCCTTGCTCAGTGGGTTAACGATCCAGCGTTGCCGTGAGCTGTGGTGTAGGTTGCAGACTCGGCTCAGATCCCGAGTTGCTGTGGCACTGGTGTAGGCCGGTGGCTACAGCTCCGATTGGACCCCTAGCCTGGGAACCTCCATATGCCGCCGGAGAGGCAAAAAGGCCAAAAAAAAAAAAAAAAATCACTGTATCATCATTGAGAAAATGTCCAGAAGTTCTAGTCATAGTGCTTTCTGTGACTCAAAGTTTAGAAGACAAAAGAAATTGCTTAAAGGTCTGCCTCACTCCCTCATAAACATCTTGGTGGTCCTTTCTTCTCCCTCTTTCAGCCTTTTTTATCCTTATCCATACAGGTGGGCCCACTGGACATGAAGATTCTACTCAATCCATCCCTAGGAGCATCCTGACCAATCTTTATCCCAACATCCAGTGTAATTTGCCATTTAATTTACCAAAAGGCCACATGATCCAATTCTGACAGAGTTCTGTCTAATTTATGATAGCTGACCTCTACTCTGGTGTCTGAATTCCTTTATGACTCCTTTAAATGACTCCTTTGTCCTAATACACCTAAAAATCACAGTCCCTCTGAGAAAGGGTCTAATATGCTCTTACTAACCACCCCCGCCCCAATTCCAGATGCTGCTATCTACAAATAGCCTCGATTCAGACCGCAGGCTGTCTGTCTAGGTCTCTAAATACTCCCCCTCCTATATTACATAGCACTGTGATATCCACCTTAGAAACTCTAACACTGAGTTATTTCTCCTTCTTGTCAAACTCTTTCCCAAGATACCCTCATTTCCCCTATTTCCATGTTCTTTTTTTCTTCTTCTTCTTCTTTTTGGCTGCCCCATGGCATATGGAGTTCCCCTGCTAGGGATCAGATCTGAGCCACAGTCTCCACCCAAGCTGCAGCTGCAGCAATGCCAGATCCTTAACCCACTGTGTGGGACTGGGGATAGAACTTGCATCCCAGCTCTCCCAACACACCATCGATCCCCTTGCACCACAGCGGGAACTCCCCCATGTGCTTCTGATGTGTACTTGTGGGTCAAGGATTTCCTCCCAGAACCTGCAGCTTGGTCTACCTTGTACCTATTTTGACCCACTGTACCTTGTCCATCTACAGTTGACCAGAACATACTGGCCCTGGCCTAAGATAAGATAGTCATCCAACCAACCTATTGGGAAGAACATGTTCCTTATAAGGAAGTAGGAAGTCTGATCTTTGAGATCAAGGCAACTTGCACATGCATGACTCTATACCCCTCCTTACCCACTCTGGTTTGCCTGCCAAAAGACAAACATATATCTGTTTCTCTACCTTTGAGTCACTAACTGAAAGGATATTGCACTAACTGGAATAATTAGTTCGACTGGATGAAATTTTAGGAAAATATAAGATTTTGCATTTGGATTATAATGATGACTAATGATACTTACTGTATGCTAAGCACTGTATTAAGTATTTTATATAAACTAACTCATGTAATCCTCACAACTACTCAATGAAGTAGGCTGTTTTATCCCCACTTCACAAATGAGAAAGTTAAAGCAGAGAGAGGAGAGGTTGAGTAACTTACCAAAAGTCACACAGGGCCAAGCAATCTTTGATGACCACTAAGCTATGCTGTCCCTAGGAAAATAAGACAGGTTAGGTAAGGGCTCTTTAGATCCTCCTTCAAGATGGACTTCGTAGTCCTTAAAATAAAGTCCAAATTGATTTCTCTCAGTGAATCAAGCAACTGCTAGTGCATTTGGCTCCATCTTCATAATACATTTGCTAATGTAAACAGGAAAGCAGCCAATTACTAGTAAAGCCTGTTTTGTATTTATTAAACAATACTATAAAATTCTGATGAAAACCCCTATTGTAATTCAGACTTGAGGTTTTTTGTTGGTGTTCAGAAAATGGTCCAGCTGTTTCTCCAGCTGTCTGGTAATTCGAAAGGAACAAAATCAGTGAATCTGTTCAAATTCTAAATTTTGAAAAGGACAATGCATTTCCTTTTGTCTTCATAAGACACCTACATTTAAATTACAATGCAAAGGCAACTAGGCATTGTGTGAGCAAATTTGCATAATTGGTGTCAAGGGTCTAAAGCAGAAGCAAAAGGGGGCTAGAAATTAATGGAACTGATAGAGCTGATTATTCTATCCATCTTAGCATCTTTTCAAACCCTTTATAATGGAGACATTAAATTGCTATGCACATCTCCTTTAAATCCGGCTATATTATTAAGGGCTTAATTAGGTTAAAGAAGGAAAAATTCAACCATAAGGTTTTGTATGTTTGGATCTTTGCCTTTTTGTTTAGAACATGTATGGTAAAACATGTGCCCATTGCTGTAAAGATTTCATGCCACTCAACATTTCTTTCTGACCCATTTGTTCACAAAGACTGCTGCATCTGTTATACGAAACAGCCAGTTCATCCACCGGAAGGGTAATCTGGATAATTCAAGCACCATTTTAAGAAGCTGAACATCTGCAGTAAATGTGGCCTATGTCCTTCACAAATTTTAGCTGATCTTTGTGGAGAAGATTGTCGTATTTAGGAGTAGTTCCTTGTGAGGAATAGAAACCTGCTCCAACTAACTCAAGCACAAGGGGTGATGCTTAGTAAAAAGATATAGGAGTAACTTGTGGAACCGAAGCCAGTGAGACAGCCAGGTTTTGACTTTGGCACTTCACAAGCTAAGGGATTTGACATGGAACTTGAAAGTCAGAAACTGAAAGTATTCTTTTCAGCTCTTCTAGGCTAAATAAAATCTTTTTTCTTTGAAGATTGGTTTTCTCTGTTTCAGCATCCCCTTGGGAGAAGATGGCAGTCTAGCCCCAGCTCTTTATCACCTACTAGCTCCAGTGCCCAAGAAAAACTAACTAGAGATTGCATCCCACTTCCAAATATCCAGAAGAAAGAATGTACTTAGCCCAACCTCAGGTCACATGCCTACCTCTTCTCCGGTCAGCTATGGCTTACGGGAATCATAAGAGCCTGAGTTTCTCTCTCTCCTTTAGTAAGTGGGGCCAGTAGTCATTCTGAAAAGGATTCATTACAGCACATTGTTGCCATTCTTTGGAATTAGATGGCAATGGATTATAGATGAGTTAGCATGTACACCTGCTTGGATCCATGTTTTATATATCTCTGCATCTCATATCCACCCTGTCTCTACAGATAACCTTAAACGCTTGATTTTCTCATTTCTGCGTGTGCCGAAATCATCAACAAAGTTGTGAGCATTTGTCAACTTGTACAACTGATGTTAATTTCCTAGAAATTTTATTTTCTGGCCTCAAGAAATTTCACAAGTAATGCCTGCAAAAATCCCACCCTTGCTCTTAAACTAGGTGTTCACTGACCAAAAATAATATCAGGAAAGACAATCCATACCTTTTACTTAGAACCTCCAAATAAATGAGACCAATGTAAATGCCATCTCCCGTGAAGATGTATGAAAGGAAAATAGAAAATATCCTTGTTAATCAACACATTATAGTCTTGACTTTGTGGCTGGAAATGGAGTCATTTCATTACAATATCATTCTCAATTCCAAGTGACATTTCAGGAAAGAATAAGTGATAATATATTTAATGACCAAATTCAGCCATGATAATCCTTCACCACTGTCATATAGCCATGAAGACCCCTTTCTAAGAAGGATAGAGTGCTTTATCTTCTTAATTTGAAAATTACTTTAGTTTTTAATTTTTGCAATCTATGTGAAAGTGTCCCCCTGGCATCGAGAGTTTCCCTAGGTATAGGGGATAAAGAAAATCCATAGTGAATAGCTCTTCAACTTGGTAAGAATTTAAAATGTTAGGAGCTGAAGATAGAGATGATTTCAAATTGCATCTGTGCAGAAAATGCTGACTATGGGTACTCGTCCAGGAATAACTACAGCCATATTTTTTCCCTTCTTATGTTTTCCAAATGAGTCATAAAGGACCCTCTGCATTCAAATAGTGTCATGAAATGGGAGAGATAAAATACAGAAAATGGACATTGCTGTCTCTCCTTGATGAATCCAGCTTTTTGTTACCTGGTGTGAGGCCAGAATAGCCCTCCTAAAATAGAAGTGAGTTGTACTCCATGGCAGCCATCTCCAGCACACTGTGCTATTTCTCTGCTATTTGTATGGCACCTCTCCTGGGGGAGAAGCAATGCTACTTTGTCTTCAAGAATGTCTGGTCCAGGACTTCCCGTTGTGGCTCAGTGGTTAACGAATCCAACTAGGAACCATGAGGTTTCAGGTTTGATCCCTGGCCTTGCTCAGTCGGTTAAGGATCTGACGTTGCCATGAGCTGTAGTGTGGGTCCCAGACACGGCTTGGATCCCACGTTGCTGTGGCTCTGGCGTAGGCCAGCAGCTACAGCTCCGATTGGACCCCTAGCCTGGGAATCTTTGTGTGCCACAGGTGTGGCCATAGAAAAGACGAAAAGACAAAAAACAAAACAAACAAAAAAAAAGGAGTGTCTGGTCCAGCGGTTCTTAACCCTGTCTGCAAATTGGAATTACCTGGAAACTCCAAAAGAATTATCAATATGTGGATTCTATCAATTTAATTAGAATCTCTGAGAATACACTTGGGTATCTGTGTTTTTTAAAAAGCGCCCTTGAAACTGGCCAGTTAGCTCAGTTGGTGCCAATAAAAGACTCCCCTGGGAGGTTTAAATGTGCCACCAGACTTGAAAACCTCTAGATTAGATTTTATAAAGATAACCCACAATTGTTTTTTGCCTTATAGACCAATGTTTCTCATCCTTTATTGCATTATTGCCTCCTAATGAGCCTTTTTGACTTTTTCCTAGTCCCCACCCCATACCATGAAAATTTAATACTACCAATATATTATATACTTGTATATACTGTATGTATATCTGTGCTTTTCACATAAAAAGTGTAATACTCTTTGCCCTCTAGGAAGCAATTTTTGCCCCCTTGGGGACAATATTATTCCCAGTGAGAATGTATGTAGTAGACTGAACAAATCAATCAAGTTAGACGGGCCAGGTTGCACCGCAGGAATAACAAACAACCCAAGTCGTTTAAAGTCTTAGTGGCTTAAAACATCAAAAGTTTACATCTTGCTTGCACAACATGTGCATTAGAGGTTGGCTGCTGGATTAGGTTCTATTTGGAATGTTACTGGTAATCATGGCAGAGGTAAAAGGGAACATGAAAAAAGGGAAACTTAGGCCAGAGGAACCTCCTAAGCCTCCACTCTATGGCCAGAGCAGGTCACGTGGTGACACCTGAGCTCATCAGGATAGGTAAGTGTGATCCTCCCACAAGAAGGGAACCAGATATTAATGAGCAATCTGCCAAGCCGGCAGTCTTCTCAGACAATGAGAAAGAGATATACACACTCCTGTTGATCACTAAGAGCATCTTTCTGGTTGCTGTGCACCTGACTCCAGGGCAATGGAGGGCATGACATGGCACTGGCAGTGCTAGTCCCTTCTTGGCTTTTACACATATCTTTTACTTGAATTAAGGTGAAATTAAGAGAACTCAGAACTCAGTGGGGTGTTTGGTCTTTTGGGTTTGTTTTGTTTTGTTTTGTTTTTGTTTTTGGTCTTTTTAGAGCCACACCCATGGCATATGAAGGTTCCTACACTAGAGGTCGAATCAGAGCTGTAGCCACTGGCCTACACCACAGCTCACAGCAACACTGGATCATTAATCCACGAGTGATGCCAGGTAGCTAACCCGTGTCCTCATGCATGCTACTCAGACTCCTTTCCACTGAGCCACTATGGGAACTCCTCAGTGGTCATTTTTGATATTTTTTCATGGTTCTATTAACCCCCTAGCAATGACTATGGCATTCTGCTTGCTTTTTTTTTTTTTCCCCTGTCTTTTTAGAGTTGCACCTGCAGCATATGGAGGTTCCAGGCTAGGGGTCAAATTGGAGCTTGTAGCCGCCAGCCTACACCACGGCCACAGCAATGCTGGATCTGAGCAGCACCTGCGACCTATACCACAGCTCACGGCAACACCAGATCCTTAACCCACCGAGCGAGACCAGGGATCAAACCCAAATCCTCATGGAGTCTAGTCGGGTTCATCAAATGCTGAGCCATGATGGGAACTCCTCTGCTTGCATTATTGACAAGAATCCTTTTAGCGGATTCACCTAAAACTCTCTTGGAGCACATCAGGTTTTTCTCATTGACTTTTAAAAGAATTATTCATTTATTTGTATTGAAATATAGTTGACCCCCACTGACTTTTGATCAAATTTCATATTTCCAATTGGATTTCGTATTGGAAATACGAAACCCATTGACTACATTATATACCTTGTATAAAATTTATTGTAGCCTCAAAGCCAGAAAACACAAGCCAACATCTTGTTTCTTTTTGTTTATCAATCAAATTTTCTGCCAGGACAATATAAGACTTCCAAGACTTCATGAAAGAAGTGGTCAGAATTATAAACCATGATGATTAGACACATTGCCAAGTGCCCTAATCTAGAATGAAGTTTGGATAAAGCATACCAAAGAGAGAGAGAGAGAGTATAACTTCATAGTTGAAATCAGGCACATCATTTAGGAATAACTAGGGGGCCCTAAAAGGAATAATGCTGTGGAAAGGAAGGATTTTTAACTTGCAATGACATTAGGATTCACAGTATGTAATGTGATGTCTCTCTTGTTTCTTGCTGCAATTAGGCATAGTAACTATTGGTTACCAAAAGACCTTTGAACCACAAGTGGATCTAAGAGTTTGGAAGGTTTTAGAGAGTCCTGTGATTAGGGAAAATAAAAAATTTGAGTTCTTGGTACTTGTTTTATGTTCTGTGTTAGAGAATAAAACATTTACTCCAAAGGATCCCAAACAGATCACCATAGATTTGAAGTTATTAGAGCTTCATCTTGCAGATTCCATCTCGTGCTTCCCATGTGTTTGTTTCTCTTTGATTTGTCTGGATTCACCCTGGGGATAGAGCTTCCCTCCATAGCCCTATCTCTCTCATAGTGCATTCCTTGCTCCATTCCCCATCCCTGCCTCAACAATCCCAAGGCTTCGAGAACCCTGGAAAGTTTTCTTCCTGAGATTTAATCATTTTATGACCTTCTTCAATTCCATTCCCTCCTAGGTCATGGAGAAGCCTATTCCTGAATGTCAAAAGGAAGGGTCATTCTCTTAAGATCCCAAAGATGTCGCCAGTAATAAACTTTTAATTTTAATAGATACATTAGACATAGAAAATCTGAAAACCATTCTTCTTACATCAGATACCATTTCTTCTTAAATCAGAAAACCATTCTTCTTACACCATTCTTCTTACATCAGATGTCTCAGGAATTTAATGACAAAAACTGGAGCATCTATGCTCTTTATCATCTGCCCCTAGCTGGGAAGTACACGGTTTGGGAAATCCAAAAATGATCCCTCTACACTTTTTGCAGGACACTGCCAAAAGATTCAGGGCTTTTTCTAGTAGCCCACTGACTCCTGGAGCAATAGAGATACCATAGAAGCCCTTGACTGGGTCCTATAGTCTCAGATAAGCTTGCTGTAAAGGGACAATTTTGTACAGGACAGAACTGTGTGCACATTTTCGCAAAGCTGGACCCCAGCCCTTCCAGTACCTTCACAGAGAGAAGCAATTGATAGGTTCCCAAATATCACCTTGCCGTGTGCTTCTTTTGGCTGCCTCAGTCCCTGATCTATTTCTACTATGTCTCCTCACAGTTACAGCTCAGTCTGGTGAGTTTCTTGCTCACTTCCATATTTCACCAGGAATCTGGCTTTGAGGTGGCATTTCAGTACCAGCGCCTCGTTCTATCTCTGGAAAACTTGAGTCTTCATAGCCCACCCTGAACAATTAGGGAAGCGTTAGGCCTTGGGGAGATTGTTGAAGAGTAAGCAATACTACCGCCTTGTGGAAGATAACGGTTATACTCTTTGTGGCAGAAATTATTTTTTAAAAAACAAACTTTGAAAGTGAGATTTGAAATGGGGATGGGAGATTTGCTTTTCATTTTATATCTTTGTGTGCTGTTTGAGTTTTTGTCATTTGCATAAGTGATTTTTATTTTAAAGTGAGTATATCCCATTAATAAATAAATTAAATTTCAAAAAGTAAAAAAAAAATTAGGATATTTTAAAATACCCTATTGTTTAAGTCATTTGAAGTTTGTTCTGGCTCTGTCTCTAACTGTGTAAACTTAATCATTTGAGTCTGTTTCCTTAATAGTAAGATTTGGGATTTGGATTTGATGACACTTTGATAAGTTTAGGGGAAAAGATAACTCGTTTTGGAATACTTCATGGAATACCTTGGGAGAGGTTCCATCTGCAGAAAGGGAGGTGATGGGCAGTGGAAACTGTCATGAGAACACCATGAATATGGAAGAGGATGAACCAAGGAAGCAGAGGAATGAAAAAGAACAGACGAGTGAACAAAAGACTAATCACAACTACTTAAAAATTTGTCTAGGAGTTCCCACTGTGGTGCAACGGAATCGGCAGTGTCTGCAGCACCAGGACATAGGTTTGATTCCCCCACCCAACACAGTGGGTTAAGGGATTTGGTGATGCTGCAGCTGCTGCATAGGTCACAACTGCTGCTCAGATCTGATCCCTGGCCCAGGAATTTCACATGCCACAGAGCAGACAAAAAAAGAAAAAACAAAAACAAAAAAATAATCGTCTAGATGAAAGGGTACAAACTCCCAGTTATAAGATGATAAGTTCTGAGGATCTAATGCACAGCATGGTGATTACAGTTAATAATACTATATTATATACCTGAAAGTTGGTAAGAAAGTAGATCTTAAATGTTCTCATGAGAAAAAAGAAATAGTAATTATGTGACATGATGGTACTTTCAGCTAAAGCTAAGGTGATAATAATTTTGCAATATACACATGCATCAGTCAATGCATTTACACATTAAATTTACACAACGTTATAAGCCAATTTTATTTCAATAAAGCTTGAAAATTTTTGGCTAACATTTTTCCTTAATTCAGTCTGTAATGTAATCGTTCTTAGTAATATCAAATCTTTCAGGTTGAGTAGAGGACACTAGATATGCAAGCCTTTTAGTATGATTTCTACATATTATTTCAAGAATCAAATATTTTATGTACTTTTTTATAACATTTAAAAACTTTAATCCTTACAACCTCATGAAGTACACATCATTTTCCCCATTTTACAGATGAGAACACTAGGTTTGAAGGAAATGGGGTCAACTTTTTTTGTTTTGTCGTAATGAAAAGAAACTTAAAAGGCAATTATATGTTAATGTGTCTATTTGGTATCTGAAAGCATATTAATATAGATTCAAATATATGTCCCAGCTGCCTTGAATAATTATGCCTTAGCTAACTGGCTGCTGTCCTCTGATATCTGCTCCTCTGTTCTCTTCTTTTAAAAAATGTTTAAAATATTTTCTAGTGTGTTATAATTATGTTCATTTCAAAATAAAAATGTGACAAAGAAGAAATTATCCTTGACCTATGTTCATCTTGAATTACACCTATGCTTATCCATACATGCTTCCTTTTTTTGGCAATAAATGGTTATCTTGAAATTAAAAAAAAAATTACTAAGCATAAGAAATGCTCTGACACAAGATAATCAAATATCACACCTGGACTGATTTTCTAACTTCACAAAAGATTAAAAGCATAAGCTGTTGTTTTTATGCAGTAAGCGAAGGGAGAGATTTCATTTGCATATTTTGATACATTAACAACCAAAGCAGGAGTGAGCTAATGAGAAAGTCCTCAAAGCTGAAAGGAATGGCATTTCCACCAATACTTAAGAAGTGACCTTTACAGGGGAAGTTTCTCATAAAATGTGGCTGGCAGTAGTTTTAGCTATAGCATTTTCTTCCTGATGTAGAAACTTCAGGAGTCACCTAAGAAGGAATGGTTTGCTTGGGCTAATGGGACCCGGGGCTCACAGACTGGAAGAGGTGACCTGGAGAAAATGCCTGATTGTTTGAAATGCCTTCCTGACACTGTCTTGTAGTGCTTTGTGGTTTACATGTGATGTGTCAATTACTTTACTTCAGTCCAAGAAACATTTATTAACTATACTAAAAACAAACACTTGTACTCAATATTGTAGGACATACAAAGATCTAATGATCTAAGTCACCACTGTCTCTTGCCTGGCTTATTACAAAAAACAAACAGAATCAGTCCCAATCCCCCTCCCCCCAAAAAAACTAGCCTTCTCACATTTTCTCTTGTATCTCTGACCTGTTCTTCATACTGCAGCCAAGTGCACTTTTAACAACATAATTCTGAACTTCTCATTCCCCTTACTCCATGGATTTCCTACTATCCCCAAGATAAAATAAATGCTTAGGACTGGATGGTGCAGCCCCTGCCTGCTTCTATAAGCCTCACATCATGCCACTCTCCCCCTTTTATTAAATGCCCATAACTCTTTTTTTTTTTCAGTTCTTAAAATACGTCATTATTTCTGAAATCTTAGATTCTTAGAAAGTGTCCCTATCCACTTTTTACTTTCTTCCTTTATTTTTTATTTTTATTTTTCGCCTTTTTAGGGCCACACCTGAGGCATTTGTACCTTATTCTGCAGGCAGCAGGATCAGATCTGGCTTTAAAAAGTATATTTTGCATCCTATAGAATTAAATAAAAGAGGAGTTCCCTGGTGGTTCAATGGGTTAAGGGTCTGGCATTGTCACTGCTGTGGCTCAAGTCGCTGCTGTGGCACAGCTTCCATCCCTGGCCCTGGAACTTCTACCTGCCATGGGCGTGACCAAAACAACAAACAAACAAAATAATTAAATAAAAGAGAGGGAGAGAAAACAGATCACTTAGAGGCTGTTTAGAAAAGATCTAGTTCCAGAGTGCAGTCTCTCCATACTCTTAATATGCCTATCAACATTTAAAACCCACAAGCAGAAAAGAAACCTCTGCCCTACTGCACAGAGCCATTTCCAGAGGATTGCATGTTATCCAATGGATACCATAGATGATGATTTCAGGAGAAAAAAGGATCTAGGCAGCTAAATTTATGCTGAGAGCTGCAAGTTCCAAAGTTTGAGTGGTTTGCTTTTTGAAACTTTTTTTTTTAGCTTTATTGAGGTACAACTCACAAAAAAATGTAAGATATTTAAAGTATACATTGTGATGACTTGATATATGTATATACACTGTGAAAGAATTCCCCCCAAAGAGTTAATTAACACATCTGTCACCTCACATACTTGTGTTTTTGTTTTTGTTTTGGTATAACATCTAAGTTCTACATGATAATACAGTGTTATCAGCTATAGTCACCGTGTTATACATTAGCTCTTCAGGACTTATTCGTCTTACAACTGAAAGTTTTACCCTTTTACCAGTCTCTCCCTGTTTCCTCCACCCCTCAGGACCTAACAACCACTTTTCTATTCTCTGTCTCTATGAGTTTGACTTTTTTTTAAAGACTCCACATATAAGTGATACCATGCAGTATTTGAAACAGATTTTTATCAGGGCTAAATAACACTATCACCAGTAACAGTGCTGCTCTTTCACTTAGAGAACAAAGGTTCTCAATTATATACAGAAAAGAAGCTGACCTGGCTTTTGAGAACAAAAATAATAGTAGAGAGGAGTTCCCTGGCGGCCTAGAGTTTAAGCATTTAAGTGTTGTCACTACTATGGCACAGGTTCAATCCCTGGCCTGGGAACTTCTGTATGTTTTGGATGCAGCCCCCAAAAATAATAGTAAAAATCAAATTACTAAAAATTCTTCCCCCCTTTCAGGAATATGAATTCTCAGAGGCAGCTGATATAACCACAATCTATCTAAAAAAAACAATCTGGGAGTTCCCGTCGTGGCGCAGTGGTTAACGAATCCGACTAGGAACCATGAGGTTGCGGGTTCGGTCCCTGCCCTTGCTCAGTGGGGTAACGATCCGGCGTTGCCGTGAGCTGTGGTGTAGGTTGCAGATGCGGCTCGGATCCCGAGTTGCTGTGGCTCTGGCGTAGGCCGGTGGCTACAGCTCCTATTCAACCCCTAGCCTGGGAACCTCCATATGCTGCGGGAGCAGCCCAAGAAATAGCAACAACAACAACAACAACAACAAAAAGACAAAAGACAAAAAAAAATAAAAATAAAAATAAAAATAAACCAATCTGGCAATTAGTTTCCTAAGGGCAAATGACAATTGATAATATTTCTATTTTTTATGGCACACTGCCTTATGCATGAATCCATAACACAAACCTGTCACAATTTTGAAATTTCCTGCATCTTTTCTAAATAATTTGGCATTTTTTCTTACTTTCAGGTGCTTTGTTTGGTATATTATGGACATTCCTTTTGCATGCAGTAACAGAATGTAACACAGAGTAATATACTTATTGGTCTTTGTCTTTCCTAAGTCCTGTATAAAGTATTTGCAAAAAACTATGAAATTGTAATTCCTACAAGAATGAATATTGCTCCATTTATCTAAAATATATATTTCACTGCTTTTCTGCAGACAGAATAAGCTTTTATTTCTGTTCTGAATAATGATATAATCACGACTGATTTTTGAATGTCAATTAAACTTAATATCTGTATTTCAAATAGTAACTACAATTAAAGCATCAGTAACACAAATGGTATGATGAATGAAGGTCATGTAAGCATGGGCATTAACAACTATGGTAAGGCTGCCACTTGGCTGAGAAAAATTTTATGACACTATAACCTGATTTCAGAAATGCTAAAACTTGGGGGAAAGGAAGTGCATCACAGAGTCAATGAAATATGTTAAGTCCTGCTTCCCAAGTAAATTAAAGGTCTTTGAAAGTTAGAACCTGTATCCAAGTTGGATGTTCTCTGTAAATAACCTCAACCTGATAGAAAGCACATTGGCTCACAAAATGGAAAGCCAGAGTCACGTGGGAGAAGTTTTCACAGTTGGTTAACCCAGTGGAATAATTGTGTGATGAAGAACTCAAGCTTTTTTCCATCTGTCTTCTAGCTTCTCTTAATATCAATTCCCTTCTGAGGCTACCCTTCCTTCTTCCTCGGTCTTATTATAGTTGACGAACTATTGAGGCTACATTCTACTTCTTAACTTCTAGCCAGATCCATGAACTTCCTTTTCTAGTGGCTTCGCTTCCAACAAACATCTATGATTTGTTAGCGCTAGTTCACACACCTCTTTTCAAGCCAACTGTGTGAGAAGGGGAGGGATTACCTTGATCATTTTAGATTATTCAAGTCTCCAATACAGAGCTGGATTTGTTTCTTCTGAGGCATATGGAAAGGTGAACTCTTGGTCAAAATCAGAGTTCTGTTAGGAAGGAAAAATGAGACGATAATTTGTCTACTCCAGAATCCTCCTGAATATTTTTGTTAGTTCCTAGCACCTGACATACTAGTGTTAATTTCTTTAAGGCAAGGACTGTGCCTTACTTATCTTTTCTACTCTCTTTAATTTCCTATATGTAGTTGATAATTAATAAATATCTTATATTATCATTGTTTATAATAGTTGTTGTGTTCCTTGCCAAAAGAATCTTAAAATGATCTATAATTTCCTTTTCTTTTTTTATTCAGAGGTCAGGCACTACACCAACAGAAAGAAAATAAAAATTTCTTTGAAAAATCTGGCCCAGTAAAATTCTTGATATTCTCAAAAATTTTATGGACACAGCAGCTTACCCAAAAAAGCAAAGTTGAAGGTGTATAGTTGATAAATAATGAAACTTTAAAAAAAGAGAAAGAAACCAAGGTTGTTTATCAAGAACTTTAGAAAAGATTCAGGGAAAAGAGAAAGTAACCTTATGTCCACATCACAAGATTGCTTTTTGCGGAATTCTACTCCAAGAAAGATGGAAAGAGCAGAGATTCTAGCTTTTCATTTTCTTTTTATTCTAATTCTATTCCAGTAAAAAAAAACTTGTCTTAAACTATTCTGATTTCCTTTCCTTTGATCCCCAAAGCTTGAAGACTAAAAATAGCTAAGATCTGTTTGGCTAGTTAATCCTTTTCCCCTAAGTAGTCAGAGCTTCATGCCTTAAAAACATTTTTTCCCCAATTCTCCCCATTTTAAATGTTTCAAAGACACCAGAACATGAGCTCCATGTAGGCAGGGATTTTGTTTTGTTCCTGTACCTGAAGTTCACACTACAATGTCTGGCCAAGAGAAGGTGTTCACTATTTTCTTTTTGGCTTTTCAGGGCTGCACCTTCGGCACATGGAGATTCCCAGGCTAGGGGTTGAATTGGAGCTATAGCTGCCAGCCTACACCACAGCCACAGCAGTGAAGGATCTGAGCCTCGTCTGTGACCTACACCACAGCTCATGGCAACGCCAGATCTTTAACCTGCTGAGCGAGGCCATGGATTGAACCCACAACCTCATGGTTCCTAGTCAGATTCGTTTCCACTGCACCACAATGGGAACGCCACTAATTTTTTTTAATAATGCAATAAATCAATGAGAAGAATGCCATTAGGAAGAAATGATATCACTATGTAGTGAATTGTGGACTATTCATATGCTATTGTATTTTCCACATAGAAAATTCTGTTAGAGTTTTAATGAGAGAGGCTTGAAAAATGTGCAATTAAAAATCCCATGGCAGGAGTTCCTACTGTGGCACAATGGGATCAGCAGTGACTTGGGAGTGACAGAACAAAGGTTTGATCCCCAGTTCAGCACAGAGGGTTAAGGATCTGGCACTGCTGCAGTTGCGGCTTAGGTCGCTTGGATCTGATTCCTGGCCTGACTCCATATGCCTTGGGGAGGCCAAAAAAGAAAAAAAATCCCATGGTATACAAAAATTTTTTTCATGGTAGTCATTCCTTATAGAAAATGTATACAAGGTATAGATGTGGAAAAACCCCAAATCTTGATTTTCCACAAAGTAGTAGAAATGTATAACTCTGTTTTACATGTGGTTTATAAGATCTTAGACTTAAATTAGCAAAATTTAGAATTAAATTGCACAGAGAAGGCATATCAGTGACTGATTAATTTAATGACATTGTCTTATAAATCAAGTGGCAAGAGTTCCAGAGACAAGTAGATGATTTGTGAAAAGACAGTGGCATGAAGAAGGGTTTTCCTATTCAAATGCCTTTGGCTACTTAATTTCAACCATATACACATAATGCCCCAAAATCTCTAGAAGGATTCCTATGTGAGTGACACTTAGCACTTAGATGACTAATAGCAAACAGGGGGGAAAGTGTTAGAAGAGGATACTTGTGCCTTCCATTAAATTCCAGGTAATTATTCAATAAAATTGAATTATAATTTTAGGAAAATGGCTTGATATTTAATAATATTCCCAAAGTGATTTCTGCTCTGAGAAAGGCAAAATCTATCAGATGTTCTTTAGATATAATCTCATACATCCTCCTACAGCCACAGGAGGAAAACTTCTACTTCTCTGTTGTTTATTATGTTTTCTTGAGGGAAACTTTTGAAAGAGGGTGACCAGCTCCTTTCAGTTTGCCGGGACTTTCCCAATTATACAAGTCATATGTCCCAGGAAATCCCCCATCTCAGGAGCACAAGGACAGTTGATTATCTTACTTTGAAAATTCCTTTAAAAAAATAATAGAAAACTTACTTGGATCTACCTATGTTTCCAGATGCACTTCTTTCCTCCTTCTTATCTTTTCTTAATTGCACTATTAAAATCCTAAAATTGAGGAGATGGGATTAAGATGGCAGAATATAAAGACTGGAGCTCAACTTCTCTCATAAAAACAACAAAATTATAACCAAATGCTGAGCAACCTTCAAACAAATGGGCTGGAAACTTTCAAAATGATATCCTACTCTGGAAGACAAAGAGGAGGCCCATAAGGTAGGAGGGGTGACTACACAGTATAAGCAACCCCAAACCTCCCAGGTGGGAAGCCCATAGACAGAAAGTAACTGTATTACAGAGACTCAATTACAGGAGTGAGAGTTCTTGGCCCCACATCAAATCCCCACACCTGGGGATCTGATTTGGCATTAGGAGAAAGAGCCTCTGGTGTATCTGGCATTGGAGGCCAGTGGGCTTGTGTGCAAGAGCTCCACAGGACTGGGGAAAATTGAGACCCATTCTTGATAGGCACACACAGACTATCATGTGCACTGGGTCCCAGGACAAAGCAAAGTCTCCATACAAATCTGGGTCAAACCTGACTGCAGTTCTTGGAGGATCTCCTGGGAAAAGAGGGGGTGACTGTAGATTGTTGTGGGGGAAGGGCATTGGAGGCAAAGCTCTTGGGAATATTCATCAGTGTACCTTTCTCTGGAGGCGGCCATTTTGGGAAAGTCTAGCCCCACCCATCAGTGCTGAGAAGCCCCAGGCCAAACAATAATCCGAGTGGGATCACAGTCCCACCTGATCAGTAAACGGGCTGCCTAAAAACTCCCAGGCACACAGCATCTCTAACCTCAGCCAGAGACAAAGCCCCACCCACCAGAGGAATAGGCATCAGCCTCACTTACAAGTCCCTCCCATCAGGAAGCCTACAGCAAGCCCCATGAGGGGAAGGAAGACACCAAAAGTAAGAGAGGCTACAACTCTACTATCTGCAAAAAAGGACACCACACCAGAAACCTATAAAAATGAAAAGACAGAGAACTATAACTCAGATAAGGGAAAAAGGAAAAATCCCAGAAAAACAGCTAAGTGATTGAGATTCTCAGCCTCCAAGAAAAAGACTTTAGATTCTTGATGCTGAAGATGATGCAAGACATTGGAAATAAACTGGAGGCAAAGATTGATAATTTACAAGAAACACTGAGCAAAGAAATACAAAATATAAAACTTAAGCAAGAAAAAATGCAAAATACAATAACTGAAATAAAAAATTCACTAGAAGCAAACAACAGCAGAATACAGGAGTCAGAAGAATGAATAAGCAAGGTGGAGAACTGACTAGTGGAAATCACTGATGTGGAAGAGAAAAAAGATTGAAAAGAAATGAAGAGAGTCTCAAAGAACTCTGGGACAATGTTAAATGCACCAATATCCGTATTATAGGAGTGCCAGAAGGAGAAGAGAGAGAGAAAGGGACAGAAAAATATTCGAAGAGATAATAGCTGAAAACTTCCCTAACACGGTAAAGGAACCACTCACTCAAACCAGGAAGCACAATGAGTACTATATAAAATAAGCCCAAGGAGGAATACCCTGAGACACATATTAATCAAACTGACCAAAATTAAAGACAAAGAGAAAATATTGAAACAGCTAGGGAAAAGAAACAAATAACATACAAGGGAACCCCGATAAGATTATCAGCTGATTTTTCAGCAGAAACTGCAGGCCAGAAGGGAGTGGCATATACTTAACGTTATGAAAGGAAAAAACCTCCAACCAAGATTACTTTACCCAGCAAGACTCGTTCAGATTTGAAGGAGAAATCAAAAGCTTTACAGATAAGCAAAAGCTAAGAGAATTCAGCAACACTAAACCGGCTTTACAACAAATACTAAAGGAACTTCTCTAGGTGAAAAAGAAAAGGCCACAACCAGAAACAAAAATATCGCAAATGACAAGGCTCACCAGTAAAGGCATATATACAGTGAAGATACAAAATCATCCACGCACAATTATGCTACCAAAATCAGAAATCATGATAATAGGTGGGTACAAATGCAGGACACTGGCTATGCATTTGTAATTAAGAGACCAACAACTTAAAGCAATCTCCTGTATATATACAGACTCCTATATAAGAACTTCAGGGCAAATTCAAACCAAAAATCTGCAACTGATACACACACAAATAAGAAAAATCAACTCAAATACAACACTAAAGATAGTCATCAAACCACAAGAGGAGAGAACAAGAGAAGAAGGGAAGAAGAAAAAAGAGCAACAAAAACAAATCCAAAACAGTTAATAAAATGGCAATAAGAAGAGACATATCAATAATTACCTTAAATATAAAGACTAAATGCCTGAACCAAAAGACATAGACTGTCTGAATGGATACAAAAACAAGACCCATATATATGCTGTCTTCAAGAGACCCACTTAACTTCTAGGAACACATACAAATTGAAAGTGAGAGGATGGAAGAAAATATTCCATGCAAATGGGAACCAAAAGAAAGCTGAGTAGCAATACACATATCAGACAAAATAGATCTTAAAATGAAGAATATTTTAAGAGACAAGGAAGGACACTATATAATGATCAATTCAAGAAGAAGATATAACAATTTTATTTTATTTTTTTATTTTTATTTTATTTTTACTTTTTTGTCTTTTTGCCTTTTCTAGGGCCACTCCCACAGCATATGGGGGTTCCCAGGCTAGGGGTCTAATCAGAGCTGTTGCTGTCAGCCTACACCAGAGCCACAGTAATGCAGGATCTGAGCTGCATCTGTGACCTGCACCATAGCTCATGGCAACACCGGATCCTTAACCCACTGAGAAAGGCCAGGGATCAAAACTGCAAACTCCTGCTTCCTAGCTGGATTTGCTAACCACTGAGCCATGACGGGAACTCCAAGAAGATATAACAATTTTAATTATCTATGCACCCAACATAGGATCACCACAATATATAAGGCAACTGCTAACAACCTTAAAAGGAGAAATCGACAATAACATAATAATAGTGGGGGACTTTAACACTCCAATTACAGCAATGGACAGATCATCCAGACAGAAAAATCCATAAGGAAACACAAGCCCTGAATAAAGCATTAGACCAAATGGACTTAATAGATATTTACAGCACATTCCACCCAAAAGCAGCCGAATACACATGCTTCTCAAGTGCACACGGAATATTCTCTAAGATTGATCACATCCTGGGCTACAAATCAAACCTTGGTAAATTTAAGAAAATAGAAATCATATCAAGCATCTTTTCCAACCACAACACTGTACAACTGGAAATCAACAACAAGGAAAAAAACTCCAAAAAACACAAACACTGGAGACTCAACAACATGCTACTAAACTGAAGAAATCAAAGAGGAAATTAAAAAATACCTAGAGCAAATGACAACAAAGATACAACACTCCAAAACATGTGGGATGCAGCAAAAGCCATTCTAAGAGGAAAGTTTATGGCAATACAAGCCCATCTCAGGAAACAAGAAAAAGCTCAAGTAAACAAGCTAACTTTACATCTAAAGCAGCTAGAGAGAGAAGAACAGACAAGACCTAAAGTTAACAGAAGGAAAGAAATCATAAAGATCAGAACAGAAATCAATGAAACAGAAATGAAGAAAACCATAGAAAAGATCAATGAAACGAAAAGATGGTTCTTTGGAAAGATCAACAAAGTTGATAAACTCCTAGCCAGACTTATCAAGCAAAAAAGAGAGAGGACTCAAATCAATAAAATTAGAAATGAAAAAGGAGAAGTAACAACGGACATCATAGAAATACAAAGGATCAAAGAGACTACTATATGCAACTATACACCAATAAAATGGAAAACCTAGAAGAAATGGACAAATTGTTAGAAAAGTACAATCTTCCAAGACTAAACCAAGATGAAATAGAAAAGATGAACAGACCAATCACAAGTACCAAAAAGGAAACTGAGATTAAAAAACTTCCAACAGGAGTTCCCATCATGGCACAGCAGAAACTAATCTGACAAGGAACAATGAGGTTGTGGGTTCGATCCCTGGACTTGCTCAGTGGGTTAAGGATCCAGCATTGCTGTGAACTGTGGTGTAGGTCGCAGATGCAGCTCAGATCCTGAGTTGCTGTGGCTCTGGCATAGGCCGGCAACAACAGCTCTGATTAGACTCCTAGCCTGGGAACCTCCATATGCTGCAGGTGTGGCCCTAAAAAGACACACACACACACACACACACACACACACACACACACACACACACACACACAACCCTAGTCTGGAAACTATACCATATGCCGCAACTTTGTCCTTTAAAAACAAAAAACAAAAAACAAAAAAACTTCCAACAAACAAAAGTCCAGGACCAGATGGCTTCACAGGCATATTCTATCAAACTTTTAGGGAAGGGCTAACACCTATCCTTCTGAAACTATTCCAAAAAATTGCAGAGGAAGGGATACTCCCAAACTCATTGTATGAGGCCACCATCACCCTGATACCAAAACCAGACAAAGATACCACAACAAAAGAAAATTACAGGCCAATTTCACTGATGAACATCGATGCAAAAACCCTCAACAAAATACTAGCAAACCTCATCCAACAATACATTAAAAGGATTGTACATCATGATCAAGTGGGATTTATCCCAGGGATGCAAAGGTTCTTTAATATCCACAAATCCATCAGTGTGATATACCATATTAACAAACTGAAGAATAAAAACCAATATGATCCTCTCAATAGACGCAGAAAAAGCCTGTGACAAAATCCAACAGCCATTTCTGATAAAGACCCTTCAGAAAGTGGGCATAGAGGGAAACTACCTCAACACAATGAAGGCCATATATGACCAACCCACAGCTCATCATTCTCAATGGTGAAAAGATGAAAGAATTCCTGCTGAGATCAGGAACAAGACAAGGATGTCTGCTCTTGCCATTACTATTCAACATAGTTTTGGAAGTCCTAGCCACGGCAATCAGAGGAGTAAAAGAAATAAAAGGGATCCAAATTGGAAAGGAAGAAGTAAAACTATCACTACTTGCAGATGACATGATACTATACCTAGAGAATCCTAAAGACTCTACCAGAAAACTGTTAGAGCTCATCCATGAATTTGGCAAAGTCGCAGGATACAAAATTAATACACAGAAATCGACTGCATTTCTATATACTAACAATGAAAGATCAGAAAGATAAATTAGGGAAGGAATCCCATTTACCATCACATCAAAAAGAATAAAATACTTAGGAATAAACCTACCTAAAGAGACAAAAGACCTGTACTCTGAAAACTATAAGAGGCTGATGAAATAAATCAAAGATGACACAAACAGAAGGAAAGACCATGCCCTTGGATTGGAAGAGTCAATATTATCAAAATGACTATACTACCCAAGGAAATCTACAGATTCAATGCAATCCCTTTCAAATTACCAATGATGCTTTTCACAGAATTCGAACAAAATATTTTAAAGTTTGTTTGGAAGCACAAAAGATCCAGAATAGCCAAAGACATCTTGAGAAAGAAAAGTGGAGCTAGAGGAATCAGGCTCCCAGACTTCAGACTATACTACAAAGCTGCAGTCATCAAAACCATATGGTACTGGCACAAAGACAGAAATATAGATCAGTGGAACAGGATAGACATCTCATAACTAAAGCCACACACCTGCAGTCAGCTAATCTATGACAATGGAGGCAAGAATATGCAATGGAGGAGTTCCCGTCGTGGCGCAGTGGTTAACGAATCCAACTAGGAACCATGAGGTTGCGGGTTCGGTCCCTGCCCTTGCTCAGTGGGTTAACGATCCGGCATTGCCGTGAGCTGTGGTGTAGGTTGCAGACGCGGCTTGGATCCCGCATTGCTGTGGCTCTGGCGTAGGCCGGTGGCTACAGCTCCGATTCAACCCCTAGCCTGGGAACCTCCATATGCCGCGGGAGCGGCCCAAGAAATAGCAACAACAACAACAACAAAAAAGACAAAAGACAAAAAAAAAATAAAAAGGAATATGCAATGGAGAAAAGACTGTCCCTTCAATAAGTGGGGCTGGGAAAACTGTTCAGCCACATGTAAAAGAATGAAATTAGAACACTCCCTAACACTATACAGAAAAATAAACTCAAAATGGATTAAAGACTTAGGTAAAAGACTAGATACTACAATAGCCTTAGAGGAAAACATAGGCCAGACACTCTCTGACATAAACGATAGTAACATTCTCTCAGACCCACCTCTTAGAGTATTGACAATAAAAACATAAATAAACCAATGGGACTTAATTAAACTTAAAAGTTTCTGCACAGCAAAGGAAACCCTAAACAAAACAAAAAGACAACCCATCAAATGCAAATGAATTGACTGACACGGGATTAATCTCCAAAATTTATAAACACCTTCTGCAGCTCCATACTAAAAAAAAAAAAAAAAAAAACCCATCAAAAAATGGGCAGAAGATCTAAACATACAATTCTCCAAAGCAAACATACAGATGGCAAAAAAACACATGAAAAAAATGTTTGACATCACTCCTTATTAGAGAAATGCAAATCAAAACCATTATGAGGTACCACCTTACACCAGCCAGAATGGCCATCATCAAAAAGTTTACAAACAATAAGTGCTGGAGAGAGTGTGGAGAAAAAGGAACCCTACTACACTATTGGTGGGAATGTAAATTGGTGCAACCACTGTGGAAAGCAGTATGGAGATTCCTCAGAAAACTAAAAATAGAACTACCATTTGATCCAGCAATCCCACTCCTGGGCATCTATCCAGAGAAAACCATGGCTCAAAAATACGCATGTACTCCAGTGTTCATTGCAGCACTATATACAATAGCCAAGACATGGAAACAACCTAAATGCCCATTGACAGAGGAGCGGATCAAGACATATACACAATGGAATATTACTCAGCCATTAAAAGGGAAAAATAATGGCATTTGCAGCAAAAATGGATGGACTTAGAAATTATCATGCTAAGTGAAGTCAGTAAGACAATGAGACACCATCATCAAATGCTATCACTGACATGTGGAATCTAAAAAAAGGACACAATGAACTTCTTTGCAAAATAGAACTGATTCACAGACTTTGAAAAACTTATGGTTCCCAAAGGAGACAGTTTGGGGGGTGGGATGGAAATGCTACAAAATTTGGTAATGTAATAAAATTCATCAAATAATTAAAAAATAAAATAAAAGACTAAAATATTTCTCCCTTGTTTCCCTTCTGCTTGTTGTGGACTTACAAGCCAAGGTTTTGTTCTCTAGCTTCATAACTATTATATTTGTTAACTTCTAAGTAGATAGATGACCTTCATGAACTTTCTTTGAGTTTTCTGAAAAGGTGATGTAGGTACATTTCATTAGCTCTAAACTTTGTAATGAGAGATTCTGAATAAAAATGAATACTACCAAAATTGTGCTTTATGAGTTTGAAAACACAAGGGTATGACAGTCTTTGATAGCATAAGGATACATCCTTTTTGGGATTCTTCCTCAGTTTTTTTTTTAAGTGATTCAATTTAAATTTTCTCCTAGTCTAGTGTTTCCCAAGGTGTGGCATGCTGGAAATAATTTTAGGTCATATACAATAAGGACATCTTGACTAACTTGGGCAGTGAGAAAATTATTTTCCTTTCACTTCTCTTTTAATAACAAAAAATCTCATTTTAATGTCAATATGTCTTAATACCTTTCTACTATCTAGTAATCTTCCTTTATAACAAAGAGTGAGTCAAGTTTTGGGCTCAGAGGCCAAAGGTATCTAGCTGGAATTTGATGAAAAGGTTTTGTTTCATGGTTTCATTCTACTTATGATAATAGAAACAGATTTTTTTATTTTCAGGAGTGATACAGAGTCTTTTTTTCTTTTTAGGTAAATGTAAGTCAAAATAATCAATTAATAGGAAAAATAGCTGGCAAAAACCATGAAGGTGAGATCAGGATTACTTAAGCATAGGAACACTTGTCCAGGTAATTGTCCACACACTCAAAAAGAGATAGAGGACAGCATGAAAAAGGACAGTGTCTAAACTTCCTCTGCCCCTACACACACATGCACTATTTTCTAAGGCAGAGCTGAATAGAATAGTGCAGCAGACTATGCCAAGACGCAGAACCTCAGATTTCTACCAGGATTTAAAAGGAAAACACTTCAGAGTCTCTGGATTTTTGTTGTTTGTTTGCTTGATTTGTTTTGTTTTGTTTTGTTTTTCATGGCTGAATGCCCTTCTTAGCATGCAAGAAAACCCACCAAGTAGCACTCCTGTTGGACCTAACAGAGTGCTCTAAATTCTAATGCCTTGGCATGACCAGACCCTGGGTACATTTTGTAGGAGCACAGCCATGAACTCTCCATGGTATTAGTGTTGAAAGGATTGAAAAGAACATCCTGGAGTTTACTTGCTGAGCTGGCATTTAGAAACAGAAACTTTACATGGTGTTTGGTTTCTGTAATTTTTTATTCCTTTTTATGAAACTTATTTTAGGTATCACATTAATAAAAAAAGGTATATCTGGGAGAAAGTTTTCAATGGCAAATTCTATTTTATTAAATGATATGGTGACATTTTACCTTCTAGTCAATATGTGAGAGACAATATAATTTGGCATTTGATTAAATTGTTTGGAAACATCATATATCTTATCTTGGATCAAGATTTGAGAAGAGTGTGTTCCCCAAAACACCAATTTCATCAGATTAGCTTCTACAATATTAATCGACCAAGTGTTTTAGAGTTCCTACTATGTACTTCACTCACTTATACACAAAAGAATGTACAAAGACTCGTAACTCATGTACTCTTCTCTTGATAGATTTAGTATACAAATAGGCAGACCATACTAACTAACCTACATAAAACAATTATACAATAATAAATTGGAGTAAATACTTATATGGTAAATATAATGACACTTTATATGAAGGATATGTACGTTTACAAGGGAGTTATATGGAGAAGAAAGAAATAACTGAAGGTTACAACAGTCCAAGAAAGTTTCATGATGGGACTCTGTTTTATTTTTTAAAGATAGGTAAATTTATTTTTTCTTTCTTTATTTCTTCTTTTTTTTGTCTTTTTTTGTCTTTTTCCAGGGCCACACCCACAGCATATGGAGGTTCCCAGGTTAGGGGTTGAATCGGAGCAGTAGCCACCAGCCTAATCAACAGCCACAGCAACACAGGATCCGAGCTTCATCTGTGACCTACACCACAGCTCATGGCAACGCTGGATCCTTAACCCACTGAGCGAGGCCAGGGATTGAACCCGCAAACTCATGGTTCCTAGTCGGATTCATTAACCACTGAGCCACAATGGGAACTCCTTCTTTCTCTTTTTTAATTAATGATTTTTATTTTTTCCATTACAGTTGGTTTACAGTGTTCTAATCTAATCTATTAGATTCCAGATATAAGTGATATCAAATGGTTTTCATCCTTTTTGTTTCTGGCTTACTTCACTTAGTATGAGAGTCTCTAGATCTAACCATGTTGCTGCAAATGGCATTAGTTTGTCTTTTTTATGACTGAGTTGTATTCCATTGAGTATGTATATCACATCTTCTTAATCCATGTATCTGCCAATGGACATTTAGTTTGTTTCTCTGTCTTGCCACAATGAACACAAGGGCGCATGTATCTTTTTCACGGAAAGTTTTGTCCAGATATATGCCCAAGAGTGGGATTTCTAGGTCATATGGTAGTTCTATATTTAGTTTTCTGAGGTACCTCCATACTGTTTTCCATAGCGGTTGTACCGATGTACATTCCCACCAAGCTGGGAAAATTTAGAAGTTTAAAAAAAAAGAAGATAAAGATGTCTCATGATTGAGACTTTCATTAAAGCCAGATTTTATTTTCTGGAGTAACATCGGGGGTGGGTATAAAGGAAAATATGTAGAACTAGTCCAGAAGCTTAGGGTGAAGCATGGAGTTTATGAGGATATTGGTAAGAGAAAATACTTGCATAAGTAGAGTGAAACAAAAATACTGACATAAGTAGTAAAAACTAGCCACAGAGGATCACCTGATTCCACAAAAGTAGAGAAACCATCCTCAAAGTGTTGTTGTGAGATTCAAATGAGGTAATATTTGTGCACAGAAATAGTAATTTAGGAATATCTGTTTAGCAGTAACAGGTAAACTATATTAAAATCAAAGGAAGAAAGTCAGGGAGCCAGATAGAAAGTTATTTCAATACTCTGGCCACAGTCAATGAGGATTTGGACTAGGGGGCTATCATTAGAGATAAAGCAAAGAGGCAAATCTAAAACATATAAAAATAAAATTTAGTAATTGTATTTTGATTCAATCATAATTCAACAATTTTTTGAGCAAGTGCCATGTGATAGCACTGGGCCAGGCACATGCAGAACTCAGTGATATTTTTGTATGTAATAAATTCATGAGAGGTGTCAAAGATTTCTGAACTAGAAGATTAGAAAAAAGTGGAGTTCCCGTCGTGGCGCAGTGGTTAACGAATCCGACTAGGAACCATGAGGTTGCAGGTTCGGTCCCTGCCCTTGCTCAGTGGGTTAACGATCCAGCCACTGCGTTGCTGTGGCTCTGGCGTAGGCCGGTGGCTACATCTCCGATTAGACCCCTAGCCTGGGAACCTCCATATGCCGCGGGAGCGGCCCAAAGAAATAGCAAAAAGATCAAAAAAAAAAAAAAGAAAGAAAGAAAGGTGGTTCTTAACAGAGAGTTGGGGGAATTGAAATGGGGAGTAGATAGTCAGCTCCAAATCGGACGTTTGAAATTTGAAGAGAATACGGATTGTCCATTTACTCACCAAACACAGGGCTAGATGCTAAAGCTACAGGAGGTATAAGACAAGCTCCCTATCTTCAAGAGCTTACACTTAAACCAGGAAGAGAAGACATATTTGAAAAATGGTAAACGAAAATACACAGTGAGATAAGCTGTCAAATAAGTGGCTACAAAAGTTCAGAAGAGGGAGGTACACTGTGGTTGGAGCAGCCTGAGGCTATCTTGTGGATGATGTATTTGTGATAAATGCAGATCTGACGCTAACAACAGTGGAATAACTACCATTTGTTAATTGTTCACTTTGTTTTATCTTGCTCACATATATTACTCATTTATTTCTCGCAGCAATCCTATGATACAGATACAGATGAGGAGATGGAGGCTTGGAGAGATAAAGCATGTTACAGATGGTTATATGGTTGGTAAGAAGTAGAAGTCAGTATTTACTAACCCATATTTGACTCAAATGACCATATTCTTAGCCAATTAGCTACAAGGAGAAGAAAGAAGCTGCAGGAATTGAAAGAAAGAAATAGATTCAAGGGACATGTGAGTGGAGATATACTAAGAACATATTAAAAAAACTGATCTAGAACCTAATAATAATGATAGTTAATACTTATGTAGCAGTTACTATGTAACAGGCACTATTTTATGCATATTTCATGAGCCTACTTAATCCTTCAACAATCCAACAAAATTAGGTTCTATTTTTATCCCCATTTTACCGACAGGGAAATTAGGTGACACTGTCAGTAAGGGCAGAACCAGAATTTGAACTCAGGCATTCTGACACTAGAATCCATGCTTTTTTTTTTTTTTTTGGCTGCTCTGTGGTATATGGAGTTCCCTGGGGCCAGGGATCAGATCCAAGCCACAGGTGCAACCTATGCCACAACTGCAGCAACGCCAGATCCTTAACCCACTGTGCTGGGCTGGGAATTGAACCTGCATCCTGGCATTGCAGGGACACTGCCAATCCTGTTGTGCCACAGCGGGAATTCCCAGAATCCATGCTTTTAATCTGTCTTTTAGACTAAGCATGGGTTAAAGTTTAAGTCTTAGAATTTGGGAAAAGGTAGAGAGGAATGGGAGGGCATAAAAATGAGCAAGGGAATGAGGATAAAGCAGGGTCAAGGACAAAGCTTTAGAGGCACACACAAGTGGAGACAAAAAGAGGAAGGCTTGCTGACAGAGGAAATAGAGCAGTGAACCATCAAAAGACACTAAAGAGAGGCTTGTCCATCAGAGAGTGTGGTCAGCAGGATAGATGTTGCTGCAAAGAAAATATTAAGAAAACAACAGAAAAAAAGAATACCCATTGTCTTATAGAAAGCACTCTCAGGGATAGAAGTCAAAGTTCAAGAAGTTACTAAGGGAATAGGAGAGGAGGAGGTAGCACCGTGAGTATGGACCACACATTTTAGTAGACTGACAGTGAAAGAAGAGAAAAAGGACCAGAGCTAATAGTGTTAGCAAGGTCAGTTCTCTCTGCTGCCATTAGGCACTTGGCCATAGATAGTTACCCTACTCCTCCCAACCTTAAGTTGGAAGAGAACATGCAGAGAAGCTCCTCCTTTCATAAGTCAAATGGAAATGATGCATTAGTAAAAGGACAAACAGGATCTCACTGTGAGTTCTTGTGATACATTTCAAGGCAAGTTTGTTCTATACTACTCAATCTAGCTTATTAGAGTTATAGGTTATTATTAGATACTGCTACTGGTGGGCTATATCGTGCCTTTGAGATTTTCTACCTGGTTATCTGTTTATATTCTCCAAGGTTCAACTCAAATGCCACAGCCTTTTCAAGGCCTTCTCTGACCCCAGTCTGAGTAAAACTATGTCCCCACAGAACCCCATTCCCACCATATCATAGCACCTGCTGCATTCTCCTACAATTGTTAGCGTTTTTATTGGCCTCCTCACATAGAAGACAAGCTCCTGTGAGAAGAGATAAAGATTTTCTTTGCTGGCTTCCCAATGCCAAACACAATGCCTGACATAAAGTAGGGACCCATAAATGTTCATCGAATAAAGGAGTAAATAAAGGGAAGTAGGATGGTAGGGCATCAAGTAGTACTTTGTCCATTCAGTGCATCAGTCATTCTGTAGGGACAAGCTCAGTACTGGGCTTCCAAAAGACCCTTGACACTTATTTTTAATTTAATTTAATTTCTAATTGAAGTATAGTTGATTTACAAATGTTATATTAGTTTCAATTGTACAACATAGTGATTCAATATTTTGTAGGTTGTACTTCCTTTAAAGTTTTTGTAAAATATTGGCTATATTCCCTGTGTTGTACAATACATGCTTATAGCTTATTGTCTTACTTACTACTATACTATATTTATGGTAGTTTGTACCTCTTAATCCCTTACTCCTATCTTGCCCCTACCTTTTTCCCTCTCCCCACTGGTAACCACTAGTTTGCTCTCTATATCTGTGAGTCCACTTCTGTTTTGTATTATTCATTACTTTGTTTCATTTTTTAGATTCTACGTGCAGTTGACTTTAAAATGGCATATCACACCAAGTTCCTCACCCATAAGATAAAGTCTGCGTAGACTTTCTAGAAACTGAAAATAGGGATTTTTAAACCTTGTAACCCCCTCCGTCATGTCTTTGAAACAGAAGTGGAAGTGGAAATAAGCATTCTTATTCTTTTTTCACAGACAAGAAAACTAAGACAAAAGGCAAAAGGAGTAGAATGATTTTAAGAAGCTCATCTCTTTTATACTTAGAATCTCATAATTAGATGATTTACTTAGCCTATGCTGAGTTTCTAGATAAAATTGGTCTGTGGCTCTATTACTCCTCCTTGGTCCTCTATAGATACTCACCCCATGACTGGCTCCCACTCTCACAACCCAATACTCTGTCCTGGACAAGTCTGTCCCCATACAAAATACATAGTTAATTGCAAAAGCATCACCCAAACCCTATCACAAATATTCCTGTTACCAGAGCTCTTCCCTAAATGGGCCCATTCTAGTCGTGCAGATCAGAATCTGAACACCAAAGGCTAGGTCCCTGTCTTGTAGAACTTGCAACAAAAAGGGCAGAGGGAGTGGGAATAATGATGCACAAACAATGTGTTTTGTGTTTATTTGATCCATTTCCTTTAATCTATGTGAGATGAGCTAAATGAATTGTTCATCTGATGTCCGTCCTCTGAGCCTTGAGCATTTAAGTATTCTAAATAGATTATTCTCCCGAACTCCAGTTCTGTCCATTTGTAACCCCCACAACAAAGTCAGGTTTTTAGGTTAAGGGAGCTGTGCTCTTTGCTGATTTTTAAGTTTTAAGGCAGTTGGGCATCTGGCTCCACTTAGTGCTGAAACATCATAGTGCAGCCTGGTTATGGTTCCACAGCTATAAAAGTCAAGGAAGGGGTGAACTATTGGCTACTTTTCTGTTTTAGGCAAATATGCAGCAATCATATTAAATTTGAGAAGTTGACATTCAAATTCTTCACTTTGGGGGCTGAAAATGATTTTTTTTTTTTAATTCAAGAAATACGAAACAAGAGCTGAAGTCTAGAGGAAAGGCTCTGACTACTGGGTGGTAAATCAGTTTGGGTTCCTGATCTGTGTTCTTTGCTTTTCTAGATAATGCTGCAGATCCTTTTAAAACCAATTGTTGGGAGTTCCCGTTGTGGCTCAGCGGAAATGAATCTGACCAGCATCCATGAGGATGCAGGCTTGATCCCTGGCCTTATTCAGTGGGTTAAGGATCCAGCGTTGCTGTAAGCTGTGGTGTGGGTCATAGATGTGGCTTGGATCTGGCATTGCTGTGGCTGTGGTGTGGGCCAGTGGCTAAACCTCCAATTCAGCCCCTAGCCTAGAAATCTTCATATGCCATGGGTGCAGCCCTAAAGAGACAAAAAATAAAAATAAAAAAACAAAACCAACTGCAGTAATGCTATTGCTAAGACTCCATGGAGGAGGGAAAAGAGCCCAGAGTGAAACTAGAATCAGAAGCCGGAGGTTTTCAATAGATCCAAATTTTTAGTTTACTATAAACAAAAAATTAGTTGGTATACTACTGGAAAATTTTAGATTTGCTAAACTATAAAGGGGCACTATGTGCTGCTAATAAATAGCTTTTAAAGGATTAATGGTGTACTATGTTGAATTTCTTTCAAACATTGTACCATAAAACACTTATTTGATCTGTGGTGTCATTCTCTGTCCATCAAGAATTGGGTCGAGTCGAACATTAAAGTTTGAAGTAGACAATGAAACATTGGATAAAAAAAGAAATCGAAATAAGAAAATGGGCCATAAAAAAAGAGAAAACAAAGCACTTCTCCATTGATCTTTCAGTTCACTCTGTCCTTTCTGGCACCTATATAAGTTTCCCTGTAGGCACATTGTATGTATTCTCTTAAGTTTTAGATTCCAACTTGATTTGAGAAAGTCATGTCAAAACTATTTCCTTTTTTAGCTTCAGGTTCCAGAAATGATGGAGTAGGTTTCATTCTGGGCAAGGGCAGGTGCTAAGGCTGTTACTTTCTGAATGGTGCCCACAGCGGGTATTCTTTGTATGTGATGGGTGCTCCATTAATCTCACTGACTGATGAACAAGGTGGGTGATCACTCTGAGAAAACAACCAGACTCCATAACTTGAATTGCTACCATTCGATGGTTTATATTGGTTGAGGAAACATATTGCATGGCTCTGGAGAAAAAAATAATTTGATTCTGACATTATTTTATATTAATAGGGACAAAGCCTTCATTTTCTGTCTGAAAGATGGGGGGGTCATGCTTATTACTAGTATAATCCTCGTGTTTTCTGAGTGAATAGAGTTATAGAAATGAAACTGCATCTGAGTAAATACATTAATCTGGTTCCAGGCTCACTTTTTGGCTAGTACAACTTCAATTGTTCATTATTCTCCTTTGAATGGACCTCTCTGTGTAATCATAAAAACATTTTCTTAACAATCATTACTAAATAATTAAAAGGAAAGGATACAGTGCCCTTGTACTATGACTCAGAGACAACTCTATAAGCTTTATATAAAGTTTATTTTATTTTATTTATTTTTGTCTTTTTGCCTTTTCTAGGGCTGCTCCCGTGGCATATGGAGGTTCCCAGGCTAGGGGTCAAATCAGAGCTGTAGCTGCTGGCCTACAGAGCCACAGCAATGGGGGAATCTGAGCCGCGTCTGCAAACTACACCACAGCTCACAGCAACACTGAATCCTTAACCCACTGAGCAAGGCCAGGGATCGAACCCGCAACCTCATGGTTCTTAGTCGGATTCGTTAACCACTATGCCATGACGGGAACTCATTTTATTTTATTTTATTTTATTTTAGTTTATTTGTTTTCTGTCTTTTTAGGGTCGCACCGTGGCATATCAAGGTTCCCAGGCTAGGGGTCTAATCGGAGCTGTGGCCATCAGCCTATGCCAGAGCCACAGCAACTCTGGATCTGAGCTGCCTCTGCGACCTACTCCACAGCTCACCACTGTGCCAGATCCTTAATCCACTGACCAAGGCCAGGGATCGAACCTGCAACCTCATGGTTCCTTCTTGGATTCGTTTCCACTTCACCAAGATGGGAACGTCAAAAATATATTTCTTTTTTTTTCTTTTTATTGCTGCACCTGCAGCATACAGACATTCCCAGGCTAGGGGCTGAATTGGAGCTTCAGCTGCTGGCTTATGATGCAGCCAGAGCAACGCTGGATCCAAGCTGCATCTTCAACCTATGCTGCAGTTCATGGCAATGCTGGATCCTTAACCCACTGAACAAAGCCAGGGATCGAACCCACATCCGCATGGACACTATGTTGGGTTCTTAATCCACTGAGCCACAATGGGAACTCCTATATAAACTTTAAATAAAAAGGTACTTCTTCGTCTTACAACACTTAACTCATCTAATCTTTATGACTCCACAAGGTAACTATTATTGTTATCATCACCATTTTACAGATGAGTAAACTGAGACTCAGAGAGGTTGGGCAACTTGCCTGTGACCATAAATAAAGGAAGAAATAGGAAAGCAAGCCCCGTCCACCTAGGTCTCATACTCTCTCCCTGCTCAATGTGTTTTTCACACCTTGACATTTCAATGTACATTAGGATATTCATAATGTTTGGATGATAAGAAGGGGGGAAAAGTTAAAATGTCAACTGAAGAAGAAAATAATAAACATTTAATGAAAAGATGACAGTGTCTATTGTTTACATAAAAATCACATGTACAGTATGTAAAATTGCATACACAGTATGTAAGGTAAGGAAGGGCTCCCCTCAAAAAAAAGAAAAGCAGGAGTTCCCATTGTGGCGCAGAGGAAACAAATCCAACTAGGAACCATGAGGTTTCGGGGCCGATCCCTGGCCTCGCTCAGTGGGTTAAGGATCCGGAGTTGCCATGAACTGTGGTGCAGGCTGCAGACACGGCTTGGATCTGGCATTGCTGTGGCTGTGGTGTAGGCTGGCAGCTGCAGCTCCGATTAGACCCTTAGACTGGGAACCTCCATATGCCGTGGGTATGGAGACAAAAAAAGAAAAAAAAAAAAGAAAGAAAGAAAAGAAAAGCGATAGGAGCATGTCAAAAGGACATAGAAGTACACTGAAAGAGCTCCGAGTGGCCAAAGCTGGAATAATTTGATCAACAAAACAAATGATAGCATTATATTATAACATGAAGAATAGAATTATTATCCATGAGTCCACACTGATATAAATGATTAAATAAATAAAGGAGAAGGAACAACTGTTCCTTACAGAAGAATTCCAATTAATAATGTAGAAAAAAATGAGGGAAATAGAAAATCACCATGAGAATACCACGGTAACAATTGCTACAGACAAGATCAATCAAATGTTAAAATCATTGGGTGAAATGGTAGAATCCAAATAAAGTATGAAGTTTAGTCAATAGTAATGTGTCAGGAGTTGTGGAGCAGTGGTTAACGAATCTGACTAGGAACCATGAGGTTTCGGGTTTGATCCCTGGCCTCACTCAGTGGGTTAAGAATCCGGCGTTGCCGTGAGCTGTGGTGTAGGTCACAGATGCAGCTCGGATCTCGTGTTGCTGTGGCTCTGGAGTAGGCTGGTGTCTACATCTCCCATTAGAACCCTAGCCTGGGAACCTTCATATACCGAGAGAGCAGCCCCTGAAAAGGCAAAAAGACAAAAAAAAAAGTAGTGTATCAATGTTGACTTAATAACTGTGACAAATGTACATGTAAGATGTCAACAATAGGGGAAATGGGTGGAGGGTATATAGAAACATTATGCACTGTCTTTGCAGCCTTTCTGTAAATATAAAACTCTTGTTAAATACTTCAGAGAAAATTCTAATTCTCAATTACAAAGAGAAAAAAAATAGTAACCTTGAGTAGAGAAACCTGGCAGGTAGCACCTTACACAAATGGTTAATATCACCAGTGATTAGACAGGTCAATATCAGGATGTGCTGAGATGGGCAGTTTGCCTCTGTTGAGATGTTTCTCAAAAATGTATAACCTCGTTCTAAAAATGAGAAAACATCAGAAAAACCTAAATTGAAGGACATTTTACAAAATTCCTGATCAGTACTACTCAAAAGTTATGACATAAGGAAAGCCTGAGGAACTGCCAGAGACCAGAAGAGACTAAAAAGGCCATGACGACAAAATGCAATGTAGAAGCCTAGATCAGATCCTGGAACAGAAAAAGGATGTTAGTGCAAAACTGCTGATATCCAAATGAAGTCTGTGTTTAGTTAACAGTGTATACCAATGTTAATTTCCTAGTTTATATATATTACACACACACACCATGGCTACATGCTAACATCAGGGGAACTTAGGAAAAGGGTAAAATCCAAATAAAGTATGGCGTTTGGGAATAATAATGTATCAATGATAGCTCAATAGTTGTGTCAAACGTATATGTAAAGATGTTAACAACAGGGAAAAATGAGAGAGGAGCATATGAAAACCTTACGTACTGTCTTTGCAAACTTTCTGTAAATCTATAGGAAAGATATAAGGATTTGCAACTATTTTGTAAGTCTAAAATTATTTTTAAATTTAATTTAAAAAGTAAAAATTGGAAGTTCCTGATGTGGCACAATGGGATCAGCAGCATATGGGGAGTGCTGGGATGCAGGTTGAAATCCCAGCCCAGCACATTGGGGTAAGCATCCGGCTTTGGTCGCAGCTGCAGCTCAGATAAGATCCCTGGCCTGGGAACTCCATATGCTGCGGGGCAGCAAAAAAAGAAAAAAAGAAAAAATAAATAAAAAGTGAAAACTGTATGTAAATTATACAGAAATTAGTTCTCTTCTGCTTCCTAAGGCTGAACTGTGCCTTCTGGAAAGTCTTATTAGATTTTAATACTCTATATGCTATAACTTAACAAATGCAATCCTTACATATAAAATCTTCTCTTCAGAAAAACAAATACAATTAGGCCATAAGTTTCTTTTTTTTTTAATAATAATATCTGGGTTTTTTGGTTTGTTTATTTGTTTGTTTGTCTTTTCTAGGGCCACTCCCGCGGCATGGAGGTTCCCAGGCTAGGGGTCTAATCGGAGCTGTAGCCACCGGCCTACGCCAGAACCACAGCAATGCGGGATCCGAGCCTCGTCTGCGACCTACACCACAGCTCACAGCAACGCCAGATCCTTAACCCACTGAGCAAGGCCAGGGATCGACCCGAAACCTCATGATTCCTAGTTGGATTCGTCAACCACTGCGCCACGACGGGAACTCCAGGCCATAAGTTTCTTGAGAGCAGGGACCATATCTTATTCACCTTTGTATTCTTGATGCCTGACACATATTAAGTACTTAAATGCTTTAAAAATGCCTATTGAACTGAATTATGCTATATAGATCCATATACAGATGCATATCACATATACACATATTCACACACAAATACATATGCATACATAGAGGTAAGGGGGAAGTAAGACATTACAACCATAATGACATGTGTTCCTAAAACTGAAGAGCCAAATACAAAAATAAAACATCCCATGAATTAAATGATCATGTTGTATAAGTTCAGATGCTATAAACCCGTCCATCTTTTCCTCTCTGATAAGCTTTTGGGCTCTCTGACAGAACTCATTTGCCTTTGCCACCTGGTGACAGGAGTGTAGGAAGAGCAGTGGCTAACAGACTCCCCACTTTTCTCCTGTGAGACACCTCTCACAAATTGTTCAGAGTTCCTCACATAATCATAGAAGAGCATCTCTTGATGGCTCCTGTCAGCTGACAGCAGCATGGAGTCACTGAAAAGGGAAATCATGCAGTGGGAAACAACGGACTGCCTTTTTGCCCACCCACTTTGTCTCCAGCCCAGCATGAATAAGAGGATAGGGACTAAAAGAGGGAAATGAATATAAGGCTGAACATGCTACCCAGTTTTGCACTGATAGATAGAAAGGACAGATGGTAAATGTATCAGATGGGAGTTGTTTTTATCTTTTCTTTTTCTAGATCCTTTTCTTGATGTGTGTCTGAATATGTATATGTCTGAGAAAGAGAGAGAGACAGAGAAAGGAGGGAGACTGGAATTCTTTTTTTGCCTTTTTGTCATTTTGCCTTTTCTAGGGTCGCTCTCGCGGCATATGGAGGTTCCCAGGCTAGGGGTCAAATCAGAGCTGTAGCCACCAGCCTATGCCACAGCCACAGCAACGCGGGATCCAAGCTGCGTCTGCAACCTACACCACAGCTCACAGCAACGCCGGATCCTTAACCCACTGAGCAAGGCCAGGGATTGAACCTGAAACCTCATGGTTCCTAGTCGGATTCGTTAACCACTGAGCCACAACGGGAACTCCCTGGAATTCATTTCTTAATGTGTAAAATAGGCCATATGCAGCCACAGTTACACACAGACACTTAGAGATGTAGACAGAATTGGAGACAAGACAG
This sequence comes from Phacochoerus africanus, assembly GCF_016906955.1. Taxonomy (NCBI): domain Eukaryota; kingdom Metazoa; phylum Chordata; class Mammalia; order Artiodactyla; family Suidae; genus Phacochoerus; species Phacochoerus africanus. The sequence goes on along the minus strand of NC_062545.1, from coordinate 129,186,758 downwards.
CCTGCCTGCCAATTTTTCTAAATAAATATGTTCACAGATTTCATAGCATTAATGAGCTGAAAAATAACCACATATTGAAGCTGGATGCAGCTGTCTATATGCAGCTTGAGAATATTTTAAGTGAATATTAAACTAATAATATAAATTAGGCCAAATTCTCAAAGATGTTTGAATAAGGAGCCAGTTAATGTAACAGAGGATGAGTTCATGGTTTGGATGATAGATGTTACATTCATGGATATTCATTCTAACTTTATAATTTCCATATATGATATGTGTGTTTTGTGAGTTAAAATGTATGCCATGGGAGTATGGTAAAAAAGATAATAAGATAAAAAATTTTTATGCTTTTACAAGAAACTATAAAAGTGTAATGATCCGGTGTTGCCGTGAGCTGTGGTGTAGGTTGCAGATGCGGCTCAGATCCTGTGTTGCTCTGGCGCAGGCTGGTGGCTATGGCTCTGATTAGACCCCTAGCCTGGGAACCTCCATATGCTGTGGGAGCGGCCCAAGAAATGGCAAAAAGACAAAAAAAAAAAGAAAGAAAAAGAAAAAAAAGAAACTATAAAAGTGTAAAGTTAAAAAGGTGAGGCTCAAGAGTTTCCGCTGCAGCAAAGTGGGTTAAGGAGCCAGCTTTTCTCTGTGGAGGCACTGGTTTAGTTCCTGGCCTGGGAATATCCATAGGCCACGGGTGCAATTGAAAAATAAAAAAATTAAAAGGTGAAGCTACAATGATGATACATGGGTAATGGTGTTCAGAGCTGACTGATACGGTGTCTGCAGCATTGTTATGAGAGCTTAGACACATTCTCCTTTTTTTATCTTTTTAGGGCTGCATCTGTGGCATATGGAGGTTCCCAGGCTAGGGGTCAAATCAGAGCTGTAGCCGCTAGCCTACACCACAGCCACAGCAACACCAGACCCGAGCCACATCTGTGATCTACAGCACAGTTCAAGGCAACGCCAGATCCTTAACCCACTGAGCAAGGCCAGGGATTGAACCTGCATTCTCATGGATACTAGTAAGATTCGTTTCCTCTGAGCCATGATGGGAACTGAAGCTTTGAAACATTCTTGAGCTGAGCTAAGAAATATTTACTGTGGAGTTCTCATTGTGGCGCAGTGGTTAATGAATCCAACTAGGAACCTTGAGGTTGAGGATTTGATCCCTGGCCTTGCTCAGTGGATTAAGGATCTGGCATTGCTGTGAGCTGTGGTGTATGTTGCAGATGTGGCTCAGATCCCGTGTTGCTGTGGCTCTGGTGGAGGCCAGCAGCTACAGCTCCGATTAGACCCCTAGCCTGGGAACCTCCATATGCCGTGGGAGCAGCCCTAGAAAAGACAAAAAGACAAAGAAATATTTGAAATATTTATCATGATGCCAACATACCTAGGCAGTGCTGAATCTTAATAATAATTTTAGTAATAAAGATGTTTTTGTTATTGTGGACTAAAGATAATAGATGGTTGATCAAGATAGACAAAAACTAGCCCAAATTCTTCTAAGGACACAACTAACAGAGGCAGGGATATACTCCAACGTAGGTCTGACTCCACAGACATGTTTTTTCCACTATCTCATGTCCTTTCAAAGTACTAGTGTCATTAACGTTCTAACTTAGCATCATCCCAGAGAAATTTAGCTGAAAGTGCCTTGGGGGAGAAAATGAAAATGCTACCTGATAGACGCAATGATTCTAAAAGGTATATAGAGATGTAAAGTAGCAAAAATAGCCATGACCCTTGTGAAGAGCCATAAAAGATAACTTTTTCTTCTGGATATAGAGATACACATAAAGCTTTGGAATTAAGATAGTGTGGTGTTGGTGCAAGGACAAAGAGAGTGGAATATAGAGCTCATGCATTAATTAACATTTGATTTTAACAAAGGTAGTACTGCAAAGCAGTGCAGAGAGAACAGTCTTTTCAATAGATGATGCTAGAATCTCGGGGAGAAAAAGAAACCAAACTTTCAACTCATACCATACATAAAAATCAATTTAAGGTAGATTATAGATTTAAATTTAACAGGCAAAAAACAACATACCTAGGGACTGATACAGAACATTTTCATGATTTTGGTGTAAGAAAACATAAAAAATAAGACACATACATTTAAAAGTTGATAAATTTGACTCAAATTAAAATCAAGAACAGTCATCAAAAGACGTTATTAAGAGAATGAAGACAAGTGGCAAATAAAAGAAATTTATAGCATATAAAACTGACAGAGGGCTTGTATCCAGAATCTATAAAGAACTACTAGAAATCAATAAGAAAACAGTAAACAATCCCATGGAAAAACATGCAAGAGACTTGAATAGGTACTTCACAAAAGAGGGGATATCAAATAGCCAATAAAGATATGAAATTTTCCCAACCTCACTAGTAGTCAGGGAAATGCACATTAAATCTACAATCAGGTAATACTACATATTCAGTAGAATAGCTAAACTTTAAATAGACTAAATGTAACAACCGTCAGCAAGGATGTGAAACACTGGAAACTCTCATGCTCTGCTGACAGAAATGATACAGCCACAGTTTGACTTTCTCTACTTTAGTTAAGGACATAGCCCATGACCTGGTAATTCAACACTCAGATATCCAAAAGAAACACCCAATAGAAATGTGTGCACACATATACCAAAGAGGCACTAACACAAGTGTTCATGGAAGTATTGTTTGTAATCTCTCTAAACTGGAAACAACCCAAATATAGCATCAACAGTTGAATGGATAAATATGTAATGTGATATATTCATACAATGGAATGATATACAAAAAATCAAAATGAACAGACTACACCTACATAAAACACTATGGATAAATCTCAAAAACATAATGGTGAATAAAAGAAACTAGATACCAAAGAATACATAATGTGTTATTTCATTTTTAGAAAGTTTTAAAACAAGCAAGACTGAGCAGCAGTGTTTTAGAGCACATGCTTAGAGAAGTCAAGAAAATGGTTGGAGAAAAAGGACATGGTGAGTGAGAATGGGTTGCTGGTCATGTTCTCTTTCTTAAACTGAGTAGTGGTTACATGGGTGTTTGCTTTGGGATAATTCACTGAGGTATTCATCTTTCTATTGTGCACTTTGCTAAATAAGAGTTCTAATTCGAAAAAAAAAAAAGGTTAAGGAAAAAATATAGAATCTTTTTATCCCCATTCTATTCCATGGGGGTGGGAGGAAAGTTTTGAGTTCATATATATTAGGTTTGGTGCTCCTTTTCTGAAGTCAAAGGGAGAATGGGATACCTTTGTCATGATTCCTGTCCTCAAGAATCTTACTATCTTATAAGGATAAGAGATACATAAAGTATTATAAGCTAGGATTAATGAGCAATGAAGATATTATTCTATTTGCACTAGTTGGATCCCTACTAGATGTTATCTAAAAATTGCATTATAAAAGTGATTGTCTCCACTCCTGGCTTAATATCCAGAAAAAAACTAATTTGAAAAGATACATGCACCCCATTGTTCATAGCGGCATTATTTAGAATTTCCAAGATGTGGAAGCAATATCTGGAAGTGTCCAGATGAATGGATAAAGAAGATGTGGTATACATATATGATGGAATATTACTCAGCCATAAAAAAGAATGAAATTTGTCATTGCAGCAACATAGATGGACTTAGATGGTATTATGCTAAGTGAAATAAGTCAGAGAAAGACAAATACTCTATGATATCACTTATATGTGGTATCTAAAAAATACAACTAATTAGTGAATATAACAAAAAAGAGGCCCACTCACAGATATAGAGAACAAACTAGTGTTTACCAGTGGGGAGAGGGAAGGGGCCAACATAGGCATAGGGGATTAAGAGGTACAAACTATTATATATAAAATAAGCTACAAGGATATATTGTATAATATGGGGAATATGGCCAATATTTTATAAAATCTATAAATTGAGCAAAACTTAAAAATTGTGAATCACTGTAACATATAATAATATTATTATTATTTAAAACTTTTTGCTGCCCCACAGTATATGGAGTTCCCCAGCCAGGGATCAGATCTGAGCCACAGTTGCAACCTAAACCACAGCTGTGGCGAGGCCGGATCCTTAAAGCATTGTGCTGGACTGGGGATTGAACCTGCATCCCAGTGCTCCAGAGACACTGCCGACCCTGTTGCACCACAGCAGGAATTCTTATAGCATATAATATTGTACGTCAACTATACTTCAATAAGAAATTTTTTTTCACTGATCCTCTCAATGGGAAGAATTGAGGTGAAACAAATTTCACCAATGAAACAAATTTCAGCAATGAAGAAATTTTTGTTATTGTGTCCCCAAAATAACAGATTGGTTAACCAAAACAGACAAAAACAAGACTGAACTTTTCCCACAGCCCTTTAACTTCACACATTGGAGCTTTTCCATTTCTCTTATCATCTTTGGCCTGAAGTTTCCCAAGCACTTATGTTCCAGAAAGATAATTTTAAAAATCTTATTAACATTTACTCTAATGATAGGAAATCCATTCTAATGACATTGCATATCCTTTCAAATAATTTATTATCTTTGACTTTTGCATAAGTCATGGCTTTTATTTTCCTAGTTCTACACAATATTATCATTAAACCAGTACTTCTTATACATGCTTTTATTAACCACTGTAATGATAGATATGACTGCAAAGTGAAACACAGTGCAAGACAAATTCCAGCCCATTCATTCAGCCCTCTGTTTCTACTGCAACACACAGCAGCAGTTCCATACCATGGTCGTGTTATAGAACCTGCAGTCAATCTAGATACTGCAATTCACATTCTCTATGTACTTAATTACATCCAGTTTGCAATATGAAAACCAATTGTAGGGCAAATGCCTATACATGTAAGTTGCCGTGGAAACAAAGATGGTGAAATATTTAATTCCTTCTTGGAGGGAAATCAAAGTTCAGGGAAACTGAAGTTATCTATTCATCTGGACACTCACATTGCTTCCATATCCTGGAAATTCTAGATTTCACATTTGATCTGAGTTTTAAGTAAAGAGAAGTTGTCTGCAGGTGTTGAAGAAGGGGAGGCACACCTCGAGGTTAGGATGCAGAGTGAACAAAGGCAGAAAACATTGCTGTGAAAGCCCAGAGAACAGAAATTAAATTGTCATGTTGACACAGGGTTTCTTTATTTTATTTTATTTTATTATTTATTTTTTTTGCTTTTTAGGGCCGCACCTGCTGCATATGGAGTTTCCCAAGCCAGGAATCGAATTGGAGCTACAGCCGCTGGCCTACGCCACAGCCACAGCAACGCCATATCTGAACTCGTCTGCAACCTACACCATGGCTCACGGCAACACTGGAACCTTAACCCACTGAGCGAAGCCAGGGATCCAACCCAAAACCTCATGGTTCCTAGTTGGATTCATCACCACTGTGCCATGACGGGAACACCCTCCGAAACAGGGTTTCTTGAAGGCAAATTTTCAAAACCTTTTAAAACAATGCAACTGTATATCCATTTCATTGTGTAGAACTAGTATATCTTATTTCCTTAGAATAGATGCTGTTGCTCTTTGGTCACTTCTCAATGACATATTTACTTCTAGGATTTCGCTCCTGTTAATCTTCATTTATTTTCTTCCCATTAAACATTTTCCTTCTTTATAAAAATGACTATAATTCACAAAAGGCACTGACAGTCTGTAATAAAAATATATGTTCACAGATGGGCTTTAGTGTAATTTGGCAACATGAATACTGAACTCTATCTGGTCCTGGGCCTAGTTCACCCTTCAAGGAGTTCTGTGATCCTGCTCAAGTTGCTCAACCTGTTTTGAGCTCAGTTTTATTCACCTGTAAAACAAGATGATCTCCAAAATCCCTTTTATTATAATGGTCCTTTCAGATGGTGAATAATGAGCTAATCAGTAGCCTGGTATCTTGTCTGGCTAGGAGAGTCGCCTCAGATACCTGGCACAAAACAGAAATTAAAATATTTGGGAGTTCCCTGGTGGTGCAGTGAATCAGGGATCTGGTGTTGTCACTGCTGTGGCTTGGGTCACAGCTGCGGCACAGGTCCATCCCTGGCCCCAGAACTTCTACACACCATGAGTGTGGCCAAAAAAAATTGTTTCCTAACAAAGTGACTCTTAGAGCTCCTGAGATGATGTTAAAACAAAGGAAGAACCTCACTCAGTTTAGGAAACTATACAAGTAATGCTCATCTGTCATTAAAGTTTAAACTAGATTCATAAATTTCCGTACTTGACCAATGCTACTGTTTCTTCTAAAAAGTTGTAATAAAATATACATAACATTAAATTTACCTTTCTGGCCATTTTTTCTTTTTCTTATTTTCTTTTTTTACTTTTTGTCTTTTTTAGGGCTGCACCCTTGGCATATGGAAGCTCCCAGGCTAGGAGTTGAATCAGAGCTGTAGCCACTGGCCTATGTCACAGTCACAGCAAGGCAGGATCTGAGCCACATTTGTGAACTACACCACCGCTCATGCTGGATCCTTAACCCACTGATCAAGGACAGGGATCGAACCCACCTCCTCATGGATACTAGTTGGGTTCTTTAACTGCTGAGCCTCAATGGGAATTCCTTTTATTTTTTTTCTTTTTTTGGCCATATCCATGGCATGGAAGTTCCCAGGCCGGGGACTGAATCTGAGCTACAGCCCTGACCTAGGCCATAGCTGCAGCAATACCAGATCCACTGCATCAGGCCAGGAATTAAATGGGCACTGCCACAAAGACAATGCTGGATCACTAACCTACTGCACTGCTGTGGGAACTCCTTTTTAATCTTTTTTTTTTTTTTTTTGGTCTTTTTGCCTTTTCTAGAGCCGCTTCCTGTGGCACATGGAGATTCCTAGGCTAGGGGTCTAATCGGAGCTGTAGCCATCGTCTTACACCAGAGCCACAGCAACGCGGGATCTGAGACGCGTCTTCCACCTACACCACAGCTCACGGCAACACCAGATCCTTAACCCACTGAGCAAGGCCAGGGATCGAACCCACAACCTCATGGTTCTAGTCAGATTCGTTAACCACTGCGCCACGATGGGAACTCCCTTTTTAATCATTTTTAAGTGAACAATTTAGTGGTATTATGTACATTATCAATATTGGATAACCAGCATGGCTGCTTATTAATGCAAGGTTTTTGTGCTTTGTTTTGTAAGCCCCAGTTTCCTTAGAAAATATTAAACATATTTTTGCTTTATAAAACTCAGCTGAATTAAAAGAAACTTTCATGTCTCCATCACAGTGATTCTCAATTTAGGGGCCATTTTCCCATTGGAGGAATGTGGCAATGTCTGGAGACATTTTTGGTCTCCAACTGAGGGGAAGGGATGCTATTGACATCTAGTAGGTACAGACCAGGAATACTACTAAACATCTCACAATGCATGGAAAAGGACCCACCCCCGAGACTTAACTGTCCCAAAATGTCATTAGTGTCACTTTTAAGAAACTTTGCTCTTTTGGAGTCAATATGAGACTCAGTGCCTCTCAATCTCAGCAATGGAGAGCCATGGTAGCAGCATGGGAAAGTTTTTTTGGTTTTTGTTTTTTTGCTTTTTAGGGCTGCACCTGCGGCATATGGAGGTTCCCAGGCTAGGGGTTGAATAGGTGCTACAGGTGCCGGCCTACACCAGAGCCACAGCAACATCAGATGTGAGCCACGTCTGTGTGACCTATACCACAGCTCATGGCAACACCAGATCCTTTGCCCATTGAACAAGGCCAGGGATCAAACCTGAAACCTCATGGTTCCTAGTCGGATTCATTTCCTCTGTGCCGCGATGGGAACTAGCATGGGAAAGTTTTGAAACCTAATGAAATACATAAGGGCTCAGGCAGATAAAGAGTAGAAACCAGAGAAGGATGAGCTGTGAACATTTCCTCCTGGTGATGCCCTCACTCTTCTGTTCTCTGATTCTGTGATAGTGGTCATTTTATAATGCTTCCTGTGGTACAAGGTTTATCAATGGTACAAGAATATTTAAAAGACAAGACCTAAACTGAGAAGGGTAATGTTTAATTATTTCTTCCTCTGGGATGAGTTTTTTCTAAGAGGCACTCTCTCCTCGAAATAGGTCTTCTATTGCACCTCAATTACTCCCATCTCACCCTTAATTACTTGTAATAGGTCTGATTCTGATTGTGACTTGAGACGTTTTTCCAAGAAGACTACTAGCTTGATTAAACTCAACAGAGCTCCCTACCAGAAAAAGTAAGTTGTAGTTCCTTTTATTACCAACCTCATTCTCATTTGCTTGCATTCTAATATATTTTCATGAATGGGAAATAAAGGGATAGAATTTCTGCTTGTACTGGGAATTACAATAACCCTAGAAGAGAGTCACATTTGTAGTCATCATCCTTCATGTGTGCCACAGGGAACTACTGGCTTATTAGAAAAATGTAGCATTAATGTAAGTGAAACATGATTAGAAAGGTTTCATTGGGAGTTTGGGATTAGTAGATGCAGACTATTACAGATAGAATGGGTAAACAACAAGGTCCTACTTTATAGCATAGGGAACTATATTCAACATCCTGTAATAAACCATAATGAAAAAGAATTTGAAAAAGAAAAAAAAAGATATATATATATAACTGAATCACTTTGCTGTACACCAGGAACTAAAACAACATTGTAAATCAACTATACTTCAATAAAAAATAAATTTTAAAAAAGAGAAGTAAATTTGCTACTCCAATGAATATGCATTATAATTGACTTTCAGTAGTATTATGACTTGTTTTTAGAATTCGTATCACTGCTCTCCTCTTTTAGAAAAGATAATGATTTAAAGTAATCTAACCTCTGGAATTTAGAGCTCTGCTTTGGCCACCACATTCACTGAAGTTCAGTTTTTCCACATTTCCATTAAGAGTAATCTTTTAGACCAGTTTTTGAACTTCAGGATTTGAATACTCATTTAAAGAGCATAAATCGGAGTTCCCATTGTGGCTCAGCGGTTAACAAATCCGACTAGGAACCATGAGATTTCGGGTTCGATCCCTGGCCTCACTCAGTGGGTTAAGGATCTGGCGTTGCTGTGGGCTGTGGCGTAGGTTGCAGACACGGCTCGGATCCCGAGTTGCTGTGGCTGTGGCGTAGGCCAGTGGCTACAGCTCCGATTAGAGCCCTAGCCTGGGAACCTACATATGCCACGGGTAGCCTGGGAACTTACATATGCCACGGGACCGGCCCCAAAAGGCAAAAAGACAAAAAATAAAATAAAATAAATAAAATAAAATAAAGAGCATAAATCATTTTGACTCCGGGTCTATATTAGAAATTAACTGAACTGTCCTAAGACACAAATATAGGGAAATGGCTAGGCTGTTAAGTTCTGTATTTGATGTTTTATGAAATCTCAAATGATTGTTGTTAGGAAAGGATAACAGTCTTTGACCCAAAGAGAAATAATTAGCTCATGGAATGAAGTTAAAACAGAGGTAACCAGAGCAGCATTTCCCAAGGTAGGCTCCATGGGACATTAATTCTAAGGAAGTTGTCAATGGATATGTGAAAAAGACAGAAGAGTTTTAAAACCAAGACATGAATTAATTAGTAGTTTCAGTAAGTGAAAATGTCAGCTCTCCAAGAGGCAGGCATCAGTTAAAATGGCTCTTAAACATAGTTTCCTTATTTTTTCACTCAAGAGAGCATTAATAACTGGATATTACTGGCACTGGCTTTTCAGCCACCTACCTGCTCCTGGTGATTCTGCTTCTGGAATTTTGTCAATGTTTCAAGCAGAGAAACTGAGATTGACCCCATCTTTCCTTTGAGACATGACTGGTTACTGCTGCCTCCCAGGTGACTTGCCCTCTTCTCTTTCAATCAAGATTGACAGTGAAGACATCCAACTACTTCTTCTTTCTCATTTGGAGCACTAAAAGATAGGTTTACTCCCTTCTCCACTAGAAATATTATAAAGTGGTAAGCGTGTAAATATTTTTGGAACATGGTAGTACATCTGATATGTTCTTTCCTTCCCTATAATTTATATGCATTATTTTGTGGAAAAAGAACAACCTAAGCCTAAGTCAATACAATATTTTCCAGGTGACAGCTTAGCTCTCCAAATGACAGTTTGTGATGTCTACATACTTACAGTCATGTGACTATAGTCTCATCCTGCTATTCAACACATGCAAAGTAACTAGGTTTCCTTGGACATGAATGTTTATAGCAGCATTATTTGTAAATAATAAATTAAAAATAATTAAGTACTGATACCGGCTACAAATATGGTAAGTGAAAGAATTCAGCTAAGACAGCTGATCAAACCTTATGCTTAGTGAAGGAAGACAGTCACAAAGGACCACATATTGTAGGAGTACATTTATATGAAATGTCCAGAAAAGGCAAATCCATAGAAAAAGAAAGTAGGTCTAGACCTAGTGGGGGAGAAACAAGAGTGATGTCTTCCAGGTTTCTTTCAGAATAATGAAAATGATCTTAAAGTAGATAGTGGTGATGGTTGCAGAACTCTGAAAAGACACCAAAAATCATTGAATTATACACTTTAAATGGGTGAACTTTATAAGTTTAAAAAGTTAATAGTTTTCTTTAAAACTTCTCAGGACTTTAATATCTTGATGTAATTTGTGAATCTTCAAGAGGAAAGTAGAAAAATGAAGGGCTCACCAAAATGATTTGCTCCATGGAACCAGGATCCCCACACTACCCCCGCCCCCATGTATTGAGTACCCCATGGAAATGGTGTTTCTATGTACCCATTTATTTATCGTCTTTTGTCTTTTTTTTTTAGGGCCGCACCCATGGCATATAGAAGTTTTCAGGCTAGGGGTCTAATCAGAACTGTAGCTGCCAGCCTACGCCACAGTCATAGCAACGCCAGCTCCGAGCTGCATCTATGACCTACACCACAGCTCATGGCAACGCCGGATCCTTAACCCACTGCGAGGTATTGAACCTGCAACCCCATGGTTCCCAGTTGGATTTGTTTTCGATGCACCACAACAGGAACTCCTATGTAACCATTTATAAAACTCTAATCAAGGATATATAAACAATCTTTAAAACATTCTAAGCAAGAGGTAAACCCTTGTTAATCCTTGGATAATGATTTGGAGGAATAATTCAATGGATTTAGGTGAGATGTGTCAGGTCCTGCTACTTTAGCCAAAATTATAGATATAGATAAATAGTACTATAGCTAAGACATATGTTCTACACTTGATCTTAGCCCAAAGGCAGAGAAGCAATAAGACATTTAGTCTTTTATTTATTTATGTATTATGTTTTTCTCTTTTGGCTGCCCTGTGGCATATGGAAGTTCTTCAGCCAGGGATTGAATCTGAGCCAGAGCTGCTACCTACACTACAGCTGCAGCAATGCAGGATCCTTAATGCACTTCTCCGGGCCGGGGATTAAACTGGCACCTCTACAAAGACAAGCCAGGTCATTAACCCACTGTGTCACAGTGGGAACTCCAAGACATTTATTCTAACAAGCAGTGTTTCAAGTTGGTAAATTCTTAGACTTAATTTGCTCCCATTCAAAAACTACCCCTCAGTGGAAGAGGAAAAAGGAAAGAAGGCAGTGGAGAGAGGTCTCCTGCTTCAAGCATGATCAGAATTGGCCATCAATCTTGTTCAGGTAGGTCCTACTTGGGGAATAAAAGGCATGTCCAGATGTGAAGAACACCAGACATCATAAAACCTTCAAAGCCCCAATTACTATTCCCCTCCTAGATCAAGGAATTGTCGTGTCTTGTTATGAAACTAGCTGACTGAACAAGGATTCTGCTTCTTTTTTCCTGTGGAATCCCATTTTCCAGACCATCGGTCAGCCATCCTAATATTTTCTGCAAGTGAAAAATAGTCTGGACAGATGTTTCCTCCAACACAGCTTCCAGAGGGAAAAAAAAAAAGAAGGAAAGAAGAGGGGCACAGGGATGATCATACTTTATGAGTTCATTATCAGAAAAAAATTTTAGTATTTTCTTTTTATGTATCTCCTACATACTGGAAGGAGGAGGCGAACAATGTGACATGATATTCAGTCAAGAAAACTGATTTCATCATGATAGAGGATAATGCCAGAGGAGTAAAAGTTAGATTTACAGCTTAAAACAAAAGACAACTAGGAATTCCCTTGTGGCACAGGGGGTTAAGGATCTGGCATTGTCACTGCAGCAGCTTGGATCACTGCTGTGGCATGGGTTCAATCCCTGGCCCAGGAACTTCCACATGCCATGGGAGCAGCCAAAACAAAACAAAGCAAACAAAGAAACAAAACAACTAAAAACAACTACAGCACAGCTCTTACATAGATTTCAGAAAATAGAAAGATCACAGATCATCAGATGAAGATGTTCAAGGACATAGTAAAGCGATGTGCTATTTTTCTCTACAGGTGTAAAAACTTATGCAGCTAGAGTAATAGCCTTAAGTTTATTTACAAAGAAACTTCTTATTAGTTCATCAGGGTTCCCTATTTCAGTGAATGGCCCCAGTATTCATTCAGTTGTCCAAATTAAAAATTGTTTCCATGGAGTTCCCATTGTGGTTCAGCAGGATAATGACTTGACATTGTTTCTGTGAGGATGAAGTTTCGATTCCTGGCCTTGTTCAGTGGGTTAAGGATCCGGCATTGCCACAAGCTGTGTCTTAGGCTGCAGCTGCAGCTCCCATTTGAGCCCTGACCTAGGAGCATCTATATGCTGCAAGTGTGGCCTTAAAAAAAGATTAAATTAAAAAAGTAAAAACAAACAAGCAAAAAACCTCATGTTTCCCTGACTCTATCATTTTTCACCTGAATTACTGCAACAGTCTCCTAACTGGCCTTATATATGCTATCCCTATGCTAGAGACACAATCACACTTGGCTAGAAAATCTTTCTAAATCATAAATCTGATTGTGTCACTTTCTCTTAAAAATGTTTATGGCTTATTATTACTCTTAGGTAAAAATCCAGACCCCTTAATATATCCTCTCCATAATCTGGCCCACACTTACCTCTTCATCCTCATCTCTTGCCACTTATTTTTTTAGTCTCTGTACTAGCGGATTCAAAGTGGAGTGAACAAAATCATATTTTGCATATGGAATAAAAATATTTGAACGTCTACAGATTGAGAAGCAAGAACAGAAAATGAACAAATAGCATAAAGAGTCTGGAGTGAGTCAGCCCAAAACTCTGTGTGAGTAGAAGTTTAGAGGAAGGAAACACCATGAGGAAGAAGGGAGTATTAAAGAAACATGGAAAAGGAGAGGTAGAAGCACCAGAAAGAGTATCTGGTTCCTAGAGCTTTATTCCTAATAGATGTGTTTCTGGTTCTAAATTCAATCTATATATATCTTAATAAATGCACCCTCTTTCTGCCTGAGATAATCTGGGAAGGTCTTATTTATATTTTTTTAAGTGTCTGGCAGTGGGGTACTTGCTCCATGTAACTATAAGAATCTACCTAAAATAATTAATGTCCATCTATAGGGATTGGTTAAATAAAATAAAGTACATCCTCCTATGCATTTATGAAAAGTGAATATGTAGTGCTAAAATTGGTTGACATGGAAAGTTCCTTCCAAGATATTGTTAAGTGAAAAAGAAGGTCACAAAATTTTTGTTTTATAATTTATGTGTATGTATGAAGATAGAAAAAAGTTGGGAAAGATCTAAAATATTACTAGTGGTTATACTTGGATGGGTGGAATCATGGGCAATTTTCACTTTCTGCTTTTCCTTTCTGATTATCTGGTTTTGTTATTGTTCTGAGAATGCATTACTTTCAGGAGCATGAAGGTAAACTATTAAATTATTTTCACTTCTATAAAGAGAAAAATACTAAATAATTTCCATTAAAAAAAAAAAAAAACAGGAGTTACTGTTGTGGCTCAGTGGAAATGAATCTGACTAGCATCGATGAGGATGCAGGTTGAATCCCTGGCCTCACTCAGTGGGTTAAGGATCTGGTGTTGCTGTGAGCTGTGGTGAAGCTTGCAGATGTGGCTTGAATCTGGTATTGCTGTGGCTGTGGCATAAGCCAGCAGCTGTAGCTCCCATTTGACCCCTAGCTTGGGACCCTCCATGTGGCAGGGGTGTGGCCATAAAAAGAAAAAGAAAAAAATATATATATGTATGAAACATTCAGGCTTTTAGGATTTTCCTTACATGTGGTAGAGAGAATAAGGATGAGTTAACTACATCCAGAAGGCACGGATCTTTTTCATTCATCCATCAAACATATATGTGACAACTAATGGATTGCTAAAGAAATGAAAGAGGAAATCAAGGCAAAGGAAACCATAGACAAAATGAAAAGACAACTACGGACTAGGAGAAAATACGTGCAAAAGATGCAGCTTTATATAAAAAAAACAACCCAATCAAAAAATGGTCAGAAGATCTAAACAGACATTTCTCCAAAGACATACTGATGGCCAAAAAGCACATGAAAAGATGCTTGGCAAAACTAATTATTAGAGGAGTTCCCACTGCAGCTCAGTGGTTGGCAAATCTGACCGGGAACCATGAGGTTTCGGGTTCGATCCTTGGCCTTGCTCAGTGGGTTAAGGATCCGGCGTTGCCGTGAGCTGTGGTGTAGTTTGCAGATGCGGCTCGGATCCCGAGTTGCTGTGGCTGTGGCGTAGGTTGGCCGCTACAGCTCCAGTTGGACCCCTAGCCTGGGAACCTCCATATGCCGAGGGGAGCGGCCCAAGAAATGGCAAAAAGACAAAAAACAAACAAACGAACAAACAAAAAAACACCTAATTATTAGAGAAATGCAAATCAAGACTACAAGGAGGTATCACCTCACACCAGTCAGCATGGCCATCATCAAAAAGTCTACAAACAATAAATGCTGGAAAAGGTGTGGAGTAAAGGGAACCTTCCCACACTGTTGATGGGAACGTAAACTGGTGCAACCACCATGGAGAACAATATAGAGGTTCCTTAAAAAAGTAAATTTAAAACTACCATATGATTCAGCAATCCCATGCTTGGGCATCTATCTGGAGGAAACCATAATTCAAAAAGATACATGCATGCCAATGTTCATTACAGCACTATTCAAAATAGCCAAGACATGGAAGCAACCCAAACGTTCATCAACAGAGGAATGGATGAAGAAGATGTGGTACATATATACAATGGAATATGACTCAGCCATAAAAAGAACAAAATAATGCCATTTGCAGCAACATGAATGGGCCTAGAGATTCTCATACTAAGGGAAGTAAGTCAGACAAAGACAAATATCGTATGATATTATCACTTACATGTGGAATCCAATAAACATGATACAAAAGAGTTTATTTACAAAACAGAAACAGATGCACAGATTTCAAAATCAAACTTATGGCTACCAAAGGGGAAACCATAGTGGGAGGGATAAACTGGGGGGATAGAATTGGCATATACACACTACCGTGTATAGAACGGATAACTGGCAAGGACCTGCTATACAGAAGAGGGAAATCTATTCAATATTCTGTAATCACCTATATGGGAAAAAATAATGTGTATATATTTAACTGATTTACTTTGCTGTACACTTGAAACTAATACATTGTAAGTCAAATAAATACATGCATACATACATACGTTCAGCAATCCAGGCATTGTTACTAATTGACTAGAGTTAGCACACAGCCTGCTATACCTTTCCCGCTAGCTATCTAAAACCTGGTTGATGTGGGGTTATAAAGGCCTGGATCCCTCCAAATGACGACAACTTTGAAGAGGTGGTGGTAGCTGAGGCTTTCATTGAGACTTCATAGCAGCCCAGCTTCTCTCTCTGCCCATCCTGTTTTCCTCCCTTTCCTTCCCTTCTGTGGGTGGTGACCCCAGGAACACTCCCTGAAAAAACCTTCCTATTACTAATCCCCATTTCAGAGTTTATTTCCTGTGGAAACCAACCTGGGATGCCATGACTTTATTCAGTCATTTACTGTTTTTAATTGGAATGGAGGTAATACATGTCAGGAAAAAGAAATCTCAGTAGTAGCTAACATGATTTGTTTTGGTCAACCCAACACTTTGTTTCTTGGCATCTGGCAACCCACTGGCCACAAAAGGAGTGTCCCATGCTGGAGCAATCATAATACCTCACACACCTGGCCACAGTAATAGGTACTAGTTTTGTGCACATGATCAGGTTTGGACAACCAGAATCCTTCCCTGGTCATTTTTGTACTAGCTAGAAAAAAAAAACAGCCTTGCTTCTCAGATCATAGAACTGGCAGGATGTCTCCCTAGGGATGTTGGGGCCACATTTCCTGTCTACGAGGAAAAGGGCCATCTGGTGTAGGAGAGAATAAAGTGAATCAGAGGGCAGAAACAGAAATAATCTATAATAATCTCTTCCAGTAGTACTGTGAATTATCCTAGTATCACTCAAACATATTTCTTACTTAAATATTGCTTAAACCATTTTAGCTTTTTTTTTCATTTGCAATGGAGAGAACTTGCCTAACAATTTGCATGTTTCCTATTCCTATGAGCTGCCACCTTCTCCAACCTAGTTCTACTCGATGTCCTAAACATTGAGGAAAAAACTCTACTAAACTTCAGCACATCAAAAATTTTAAGTCAATGTTTACTAAAGACAATATATGCCGAACACTGTTTTAGCTCAAGAAAAGGTCCAGATTGTACGAGAGAAAAAAAAACCATGATTTTTGCCTTTAGATATATAAAAACAAATTATAAATTTCTATAATTTAACCTCACTTGTTGCTCTAGAATGGATGCTTTCCTTTCAATTAAATCTTAAAATATTATTTATTTAGTTTATACTGCCTTTCCAATGATATGAATATATTTACATCTCTACTTGATAACATAAAAGATACCTCCCCAAATAGGAACTTTTTATTTATTTTATTTTATTTTTGTCTTTTTGCCATTTCTTGGGCTGCTCCCACAGCATATGGAGGTTCCCAGGCTAGGGGTCTAATTGGAGCTGCAGCTGCCAGCCTTCGCCAGAGCCACAGCAACGCGGGATCTGAGCCGAGTCTGCAACCTACACCACAGCTCACGGCAACGCCGGATCCTTAACCCACTGAGCAAGGGCAGGGACCGAACCCGCAACCTCATGGTTCCTAGTCGGATTCGTTAACCACTGCACCACGATAGGAACTCTGGAACTTTTTAAAACTAATTTTAAAAATTTTAGAATGGCTTTAGAAATATAAAAATCTGTAAAAATACTACAGTTCCTATGTACCCTACATCTCATTTTCCCCATATATTAACACCCTGTATTAGCATGGCACATTTGAGACAATCAACCAATAATGAAACATTATTATTATTATTTAAAATTTTATGGCTACACCCAAGGCATATGCAAGTTCCACAGCCAGGTACTGAATCTGAGCCAGAGCTGCAACCTATGTTGCTACTGCAGCAACTTGGGGTCCTTAACCCACTGCACTGGCTGGGGGTCAAACCTGTGTCTTTGCAGTGACTCAAGCCGCTGCAGTTGGATTCTTAACCCACCACACCATGTTGGGAACTCCATAACATTATTAATTATAGGTCTATAGTTTATTCAAATTTCCTCAGTTTTCACCTAATGTCATTTACCCACTCTAGGGTCCTATCTATGTAACTACATTACCCTCTTTTGGTTGTGAAAGTTTTTCACTTTCCTTATTTTCTATGACTTTGTTAGTCTGTAGGATTATTGGTCAGGTATTTTCTAGAACTATCCCTCAACTGAGATTAGTTTGATATTTTCCTCGTGATTAAATAGGGTTATGAGTTTGGGGAAGGGTACATATCAACATGACTTATCAATGTTGTTGTTAACCTTGATCACTTGGCTTAAGGAATAGACTTTACCTCGAATTGTTTAATACCTAATCTAGAAGCATCTATATGAAGGCACATATGCACTGTCTTCATGATATCTCCATTAGGGGGAAGAGCTTGAAGGGGTAACCATTAAAACAAAAAAATTTTTTTTTCAAGCTTCAACACTGCTTTTTTTTTTTTTTTTAAATGTCTTTTCCAGGGCCACATCCACGGCATATGGAGGTTCCCAGGCTAGGGGTTGAATTGGAGCTGTAGCTGCTGGCCTATACCACAGCCACAGCAATGCCAGATCCGAGCTGCTGCATCTGCGACCTACACCACAGCTCATGGCAACTCTGGATCCTTAACCCACTGAGCAAGGCCAGGTATTGAACCCGCAACCTCCTGGTTCCTAGTCAGGTTCGTTAACCACTGAACCACGATGGGAACTCCAACCCTGTCACTTATTAGATGTATGATTTTGGGCAAGTTACTTCCATATCTGGAAAATGGAATAATAGTACTAAGTAGATAGTTCTTTAAGCATCTGATGAAAAAAATATATGTGAATGTTTTGTAAATAATATATTTTGCATGCCAGAATTCCATAAAAAACACTTTAGGAAAGAGTAACATCTTAAGCAGTTAACATCATTTTATAGGTTAATTTTTAACTGCTGGCTAAGCAAAGCAAGGCCAACTTCCTTATGAAGTTGAGGAGAGAACAGGTGGATCCATTACAGTCAGGGTTTTCCCATTTTTGCCTTGCTCCTTTTTGCCAAAGTCTGCTTGTCTTTTGAGACTTGAGATTTCTTAGATCTTATGCCAGAGCAAAGGGCTCAAGTTTGATGTGAAGTAAATATTAATAATTTTGGTGGTGTTTTTCTGTATCTCTAAGAGAGAAATCATCATTCTTTGAAGGTGCAATAATTCTTCCAGGCTACCCTAGGACTATTAGGCAAGTAACTTTATTTTTGAAATGGACGGGAATACTAATTATTCAAAGATGACAAATCTTCCTGCCTCAACATCATACCACTCTGATTCAAATGAAAATACCAAAGTTTTTGTGTTTGGGGGTTTTATGCTTATGGAAGTTCTTGATCCTGAGGTCTGAAAAATAAAGGGACTCCATCTTCTCTCCTTAAACAGGATAGCATCAATAACTTTTAAAACTTTTATGCAAGAAATATGCAAAAGAGGTGACTTTTTCTGCATCACTGTAATTAATGGCAAACATATAGCAGCAGTCAGCCTGGTATAATGCAAACAGCAATGATGTTAGAGACCAATGACCAGACTCAAGACTGGTTTTGTCTCAAACAAGATATGGCACTTTGAGAAAGTTTCTGGTATATTTTTGTGTGTTGGATTCCTCATCTGTAAAACTGTGTTGTTGAGAGATCAAGAGATTAAGCATGCAAAAACAATTTGTAAGACAGCTATCACATCAACTCCAAAACGTGCTTGCTGTCAGTAACAGCGTTAAGTTATCATTCATTGTGGGCTGCTTTTGGACTTTCTACTTGGAAGCCCAGCTCCAGGCAAAAGCAGCAGTGAGTTTAAGAACAGGGGCTCACACAATTCTGGAATTCTTTCCCTTGGTGGAGGCAGTAACCTTGGAAAGCGGGCTGGAACCACCCTCTTTTAGTCCTAAAGCTTAGTTACTCTGGCTTTTCTCCTTAATGTTCGGGGCACCGCTATTTTATGGCTTTTTTTTTTTTTTTAGTTGTTATTTTTTCCTCCACATTGTTAGCACAAGCGAGAAAATCTACTGAAGCAAGTACAAAATCTTTCTAGTCGCCCTTTCTGCCCGCAGCTCACCTATGTGTTCCCTACATAGCGGTCGCTGCCTCAGATGTCCTCAAAAACAAAAAACTCTCACGAGGGACAGGGCAAGATAGGCATTCCTAGACTCTGGGTCAAGGGAATTGAGCAGGTAAAAGCTGAAGGGGATCCGATTCAGGTACACAAGCTAATCCAGGTCGCCAAAATAAATACAACACTCTTCCTGACAGGGATAACCCTCGCGAGATAAGACTGCGAAGATCGAGAGCAGCCCACTTTCTCGCGAGAAGAGGGGGTGTTGGCGGAAACTAGGAAATGGCCCCCTTGGCGACCCGGACTCAGACAATGGGCGGGGCCCGAGTTAAATCCACCCCCTTCCGGCTCTTTTCCCCACCTCCTAACCCTGAGGTGTTGGACCTCGGGTGCCAGCGGCTTGCTTCTCCGGTTCCGCCCAGCTGTTGCAGAATCTAATTCAAAGCCTCGGGAAAGCGCGTCGGCCGGATTTGAGGAGAGGGGGCGGGGAGGGTCCAGCGGCTTGCGGCCCCGCCCCCTTCTCCGGCTTACAGGCGGACGATTCCGCCCGCCTCCTCCTTCAGCTGGCCCTGGGGCTGCGTCCCCCAGGCAATTCGGCAGCCGCGGCCTGAGCTTCTGCCTGCAGGTGTTGGCGCTGAGGCTCCCGGGCACAGCCTGCTTCGGCTCCATGGTCGGTTTCGGGGCCAACCGGCGGGCGGGCCGCCTGCCCTCCTTCGTGTTGGTGGTCCTGCTGGTCGTGATCGCTGTCCTCGCCTTCAACTACTGGAGCATCTCCTCCCGCCACGTCCTGCTTCAGGAGGAAGTGGCCGAGCTGCAGGGCCAGGTCCAGCGCACAGAGGTAGCCCGCGGGCGCCTGGAGAAGCGCAATTCGGACCTCCTGCTCTTGGTGGACTCGCACAAGAAACAGATTGACCAGAAAGAGGCCGACTACGGCCGCCTCAGCAGCCGGCTGCAGGCCAGGGAGGGCCTCGGGAAAAGATGCGAGGATGACAAGGTAAGGACCAGTCCTCTCCCCTCAATTCCCATATATTTTTTTTTTCAGCTTCGTGGTGGGGTTGTTAGCCTGATCCCGGTTGCCTTATGCCTTCCAGAATTGCAGCCTCGGAGGCTACCCTTACCTCTAACAACCCTATTTCTGTTAGACCTTAGCCAGTTTATCACCACCACATTTTCTGCTCCCTTCCAGACGAAACTAGCTCTAAGTTCTGGTTCTCAAGAGTGGCCTGTGTGTGGATGCCGCCTTTTCTCCAAGCTCAGCTGCTGAGCTGGCAGTTGTAAACATTTGGCCTATGTGGCCGGCCGCCTTACGTTTACAGATGCACAGATCTGGAGAATGCTAGGTTTGGTGTATTATTGCCTTATCTTTTATTCCGTGCACACCGATCATTATCAATTTCTTTGTTTAAAGAATGGGGCCTCCTCTAACTACTTATTATAGTGGTCACCATATATTTTTCGACTATCTCTATAGGGCTCTGTATTAAGCAGTTAAAGATCAGCTATTTCTGCCTTTTTTTGTGACCATAATGTTCTGATGGATGGGTTCTGGAACCATATATGAGCCATACTTGTGACTTGGACATATTTAATCAAAAATTATCTACACAATTTGAATTCTTAATGAATTAGCCAAAAAGATAGAATCTAAAAATATGTTCTAAGCCAACAGTCTTATGTCATTTTCCTCATTGATATTGAAAGGAAATAAAAAAATGAAATTTTGTATGCTTAAGTAGCTATTAGGGTTGGTGTTTTACTGGGTGGACAGCCATACAAAGTTTAAATTTAAAAAGTTTAGAGCTAGACTGGAACTAGACCCGGTACTGAATAGTCTTTGTTCTCACCAGAGAATTGGGAATTATGTTATTAACTTATGAATTATAATATTAACTTATTAACATATATAACTATATATGTTTATTATATTATTAACTTATGTCCTATGCAACTTCTGTTGATATACTAGAGTGTGAAAATTTTTAGGTAGAATAAGTAGATGCCTTCCATTCTGGACCCTTTCTTGGTAATCTTCACATTGTTTTTTGTGTGTTCCTGTTATTATTATAAGTTTTTATTTTGTATATTAAAATTATTTGTAGTAAGTCATTTTAAATTAAAATCTCCTGAGCTCCAGTTTCCTTATTGTCACCAGCCTCTATCTTACTTCTTATTTCATGAAGATTGAGACCCTCAGGTAAGTGCTTTTTTAATAATTTACACCTTCACATTAACATAGGCAGCTTCTGAGAAGAGCAACAGGTCGGCAAATTTATAAGCATATTACATACTGAACTCTATAGACTGAAAAATTCTCTTGGATGGAGTAGGCAGAAATCCATGAAATTTCAGAGTATTGAAATGAGGTCTTCAGACTTTAATGGTTAGGCTTTATTACTCAAATTCTCTCCAGTCTGGGAAAAAAAGGTAAGTCTTCCAGTAATTTATACTCTGGATTCCATTTCTTTCATCTCTTGGATTATAATTATCAGTTTCTTTAGGTAGGTTTTCACTTTTACCTTCAAAAAGTGTAGGTGTTGGCTGTTCTAAAATTATTTTTATCCTTGTATATACTCCTTTCTTCCAATCAACCAATGTCTTGTTTTTACTGTCACTGCTAACCTCCAGTTATTGGTGGTCTATAAATACTAAATCAGTTTCTTTTTTCATCCCCATCCTAATCTTTTATTTTTATTTTTTGTCTTTTTGCCATTTCTTGGGTCGCTCCCACAGCATATGGAGGTTCCCAGGCTAAGGGTCGAATTGGAGCTGTAGCTGCCGGCCTACACCAGAGCCACAGCAACGCCGGATCCAAGCCGTGTCTGCGACCTACCAGCTCAGGGCGACGCCAGATTGTTAACCCACTGAGCAAGGCCAGGGATCGAACCTGCAGCCTCATGGTCCCTAGTCGGATTCGTTAACCACTGAGCCACAATGGGAACTCTTTTTTTTTTTTAAATTCCGTTTGCCAACCTTCTTTCCTCCTGTTTTCTGAAGTTGTTCTCTTGAAGGTCACAAGTGACAGTCTTGCTAGTCAAATCCAAAAAACATTTTAATTCTCATTCTGTTTAATCTTTCAGTAATTGATTATCTCTAGCTTTTTTGGGAAACTATCTCCTTTCTCACTTCTGTATCATTTAACTCTCCAGATATGTTTCCTGCTTTCTTCATTATATTCTTTACTGGATATTTTTTTCTCCTCTAACTGCCTAATAATAATAGACTTTATTCCTGGCCCTTTGCTTTCCCTTAGAGCAGTATTTCTCAAGATGTTATTGAACAGAATACTGTCCTAGGAATTGTTTATAGATAGGAGAATAAAGGAAAACCTCTTTTTGGAGGGCAATGTTACATGGTTTAAGTATATATTCCTCTCTTGGAGTTCATGCCTGCTAGCATATAAAGGCTCTGAGAAATATTTTAGTAAAGGAGCGTATTTAATTTTTTTAACAAAATCTCAGTTAGTTTGATCACAGACTGCTGTTTTCAATGCCCTGTTTGTTACCATGGTACAGAAGAATGTAGCAAAGCATACTAGTTTGGGAAATGTTGCCCTAGGTATCTTAACTATTGTTTGGCTAATACTCTATGCAGCTGGCTCACAAATCTGTATCTCTTATTGTATGTCAAGGTTCATGTTTTGAACTAGCTGTAGTATCACTGTTGGAGTGTTTGTGAATGTTTGTTTTTGGGGTTAATGAAGAAGCTTTGAGCTGTCAATAGCAAGGGTTATCTTGGTCTAAATGAGGTATAGATGAAATTTGTCTTTCATAAGTGTTTTCTTTATTCCTGCTACCCCCTTGCTCAAGAGCTGGGAGGAGGGATTTATTTTCTATAAATGACATAAAATCCCTCTGGATGGTGATTAGTGTTGGAGAAAGGAGAAGTAAATTTGGCAATTAAAAGTGTCTTCCATTTTAAAGTAGACTTTTTTTTAATGTTTAATCATGTTAATGTAGTCTTTTTAGAGTAAAGGTTCTGCCTTTCAGGGTTTTTACCTATAGCAAACACTGGCAGTGGCCCTCTAGTCATTCATACCCCCTTCGTTTTTTGCAGACAAAACCCATGCAAAGACACACACCACACACACACACACACACACACACACACACACACACACACACACACACACACACACACACAGCCCCAAGGATATTCCTTCCCTGTGACTCAGAGCTGGGTCCTGTTTGGTCTAAACTGACTGTGGTAATTTCATTATTCCCAGTGATTAGTTTAGGAGGGGCCTAGCTAGTGAGTTGTGAGAGAGAAGTTTCCTTGCTCCATAAAAGAGTCACACTTGCACCTCTGTGGTATTCTTCCCCCAAATCAAAAATCTCTAGTCTAATCATAAGCTCATATTCAGGGACATTCTATAAAATACCTGACCAGTACTCTTCCAAAGAGCCAGATGTTGTTTGTGCATGTGATTTCCTGAAATTGAAGCAACTAGATTGCCTGGAGAGTTAGTTAAGGAATGGCTGAGGCACTGAAGATGACAGAGTAGAATGTTACAATAGAATATTGGCACTTGTTATGTGAGATTTTAAAAATTTCCTTATTGTTTAAGCTAGTCAAGTTGAGATTTCTTTAGTTGCAGCCTAAGGTGTCTTGACTATTAATATTCTTACTGTCGTGGTAATATCTGAGGTGTAGGTTAAATCATATATGTCCCCAGGACAATGTGAGCAGTGACCACAGATCTGCATGTGGTTTGGGGTTCCTCAAGCCAGAGTCTTTAAGTATCAACAGTGGTATTTGGAAGCCTAACTGGGTACTTCCTTGACATTCTTGGAGACCAGGATCATATGGTGGCATCACCTCCCTATATATCCTTCTCCACTCTACAGATGTTCCACACCAAAATTCCCTTTGCCCTGATGAGCTAGCTGCTTTAGGTAGGATGTGTGTGTAGGGAGTGTTAGCAAGTAAGTCCTTGCTCAGGCTACATTAAAAAAAAAAAAAATGGAGTTCCCATCCTGGTTCAGTGGTTAATGAATCCGACTAGGAACCATGAGGTTGTGGGTTCTATCCCTAGCCTTGCTCAGTGGGATAAGGATCCGGCGTTGCCCTGAGCTGTGGTATAGGTCGCAGAGGTGGCTCGGATCCTGCATTGCTGTGGCTCTGGTGTAGGCTGGTGGCTGCAGCTCCAATTCGACCCCTAGCCTGAGAACCTCCATATGCCACAGGTGCAGCCCTAGAAAAGACAAAATGACAAAAAAACTCAAAAAGCCCCCCTATTTTAGAACATTTTAGACCTATGGAATTATTGCAAGAAATAGTACAGAAAGTTTCCTCACACCCCACCCCTAGTTTCTCCTGTTATTAACATCCTGCATTAATATGGCATATTTGTCATGATTAGTGAAGCCCTATTGATATACTATTATTAACTGAAGTCCATACTTTTTCAGATTTTCTCAGTTTTTCCCTGATGCCCTTTTTCTGTTCCAGGATCCCATCCAGGGTTCTCTGTTGCATTTAGTTGTCATGTCTCTTTGGGCTTCTTGTGGTCGTGACAGTTTTTTAAGACTCCTTGTTTTTGATGATCTTGACAATTTTGAGGATTATCGGTCAGGTATTTCTTAGAATATTCCTCAATTGGGATTTGTTTGAATCTTTTCTCAGGAGTAGACTCGGGGGAGGAAGACCACAGATGTGCCATTTTCGTCACATAGCATATCAAGGGAACATTTCCAAAAATGACTTATCACTAGATGCTAACCTTGGTCACCTGGCTTCAGGTAGTATGTGTCAGATTTTTCCACTGTAAAGTTATTCTTTTTTTTCCTTCTCCTTTTCCATGCTGTACTCTTTGGAAGGAAGTTACTATGTTCAGGCAACACTTAATGAGTTGGGAGTTATGATCTATTTCCTTAAGGGCAGATTATCTATATAAATTGTTTGAATTCTTCTGCATGGACCTTTGTCTCTTCTCTCTTATTTGTTAATTTATTTAATCATTTATTTATATCAGTATGGACTACTAGATATTTTATATTTTAGGTTATAAACCAGTGCTACTTTATTTATTTTGTTGTTTCAACTTTGGCCACTGGGAGCTCTTTCAGTTGCCTCCTATATTCCTTTGACATAGTACCCTATCGTTGTGACATACCCCTCCCTTAACTTTCTGGCAGGGCTAAGATGCTCAGGCTTATCTTGTTTACTTCTTGTCCCAGTCCAAAAATCCTAGTCCAAGGAGCCCTGATTCCTTTTATTGGAAAATGGTATTGGAAATCAAGACCTAGGTGTTGGATATGTTCATTGCTACTCTTAGGCTATCTTTGGAAATCTAGGAATCCAGCTCCACAGGAATCAGGTGATATTGGACATCTTCTAATTTATTATGCTATCCTGCGATTTTCAGTCCGTTACCTGCACTGTTAGAATACAGAAATTCTTTTTTTTTTTTTGCTTTTTAGGGCCGTTCCCACAGCATGTGGAGGTTCCCAGGCTAGGGGTCAAATCAGAGCCTTAGCTGCCAGCCTACACCACAGCCACAGCAACACAGGACCTGAGCCATGTCTGCTATCTACACCACAGCTCACAGCAATACCAGATCCTTAACCCACTGAGAGAGGCCAGGGATTGAACCCTCAACCTCATGGTTCCTAATCGGATTCATTTCCGCTGTGCCAGAAAGGGAACTCCTAGAATACACAAATTCTTTTTGTGTGTGTGTGTGTGTGTGTGTGTGTGTGTGTGTATTCTTTTTTTTTTTTTTTTTGGTCTTTTTGCCATTTCTTGGGCCGCTCCCGCGGCATATGGGAGGTTCCCAGGCTAGGGGTCTAATTGGAGCTGTAGCCGCCAGCCTACGCCAGAGCCACAGCAATGCGAGATCCGAGCTCACAGCTCACGGCAACGCCGGATCGTTAACCCACTGAGCAAGGCCAGGGATCGAACCCAGAACCTCATGGTTCCTAGTCGGATTCGTTAACCACTGTGCCACGATGGGAACTCCCTAGAATACACAAATTCTTTAAGGGAGCTTGAAATTGTTCAGGGACGTGAGAAACAAGCTCTACTTCTCTGAGAGTCCCCCTACATTTACTTAATTTTTTTTGTGTGTGCCTCCCTCCATAAATGGTTTTATCCTTGAGGCATGTATTAGTTTGCTAGGTATTGCCATATAAAATACCACAGATTGGTTGACCAAAAAGCAACAGAGGAGTTTCCATCATGGCTCAGTGGAAAGGAACCTGACTGGTATCCATGAGGATTCAGGTTGGATCCCTGCCCTACTCTGTGGGTTAAAGATCCAGCGTTGCCGTGAGCTGTGGTATAGGTCACAGATATGGTTCAGTTCTGGCATTACTGTGGCTGTGGTATAGGCTGGCAGCTGTAGCTCCAGTTGGACTCCTAGCCTGGGAAATTCCAAATGCCCCACCTGTGGCCCTAAAAAAAGGCAACAGAAATTTATGTTCTGACAGTTCTGAAATCTAGAAGTCAAAGGTTGAGGTGCCAGCAGGTTGATTTCTTCTGGAGCCTCTTTCCTTGGCTTGAGGATGGCTACCTTCTTGCTGCTTTGTCATCATTTAGTTGTGCTGCTATGTTCCTGCATGCCTCGTGTCTCTTCTTATAAGGACACCAGTCATTTTTGATTAGGATGATTTTAACTTAATCACCTCTTAAAGACCTGATTTCCAAATAGGCTAGGGATACTAAAGGCTGAAACTTCAGTATATGGGTTTTGGGGGAACAAAGTTCAGCCCATGATAGGCGTAATCTGTGACACACACATTGCTTTTTCTTTCCTCTTTCTGACCTCTTTTGCCCTTTCACCACCGTAATCCTCCCTGAGGCAGTATATACCTTTGCTTGGGTAGGAAAAGGGGTAAAAAGGTCATGTGACAGAAAGGAGGATGGGAAGCATATTGCTTTTTTTCCCCCAGAAGATATTCTTACTGTGTGTGTGTGTGTGTGTGTATACACAACATTCATACACATACCAAATAAGTATATATAAAAATCCTGGAACATAATAGGTGTTCATTTCGTGGGTTCAAACTCTTGGCTCTGCCATGTAATATGTGTAGAATCTTGGACAAATCACTTCTCTCTGCCTTGGTTCCTCATCTGTAAAATGAAGACAAAAATAATTATCTTTCTCATTCTTATAAAGTTAAATGAATAAATTCATTTAAATGCTTAGAACAATGTCTACCACATAGTTAAAAAAAAAAAAGGAAACGTTGAATATGTGTTGTGTTAGCCATTATTATTCCACAACTACTTCCTTGTTTCTGTCCTGCCTTCTCTCCAGGATGGGACTCTGTCCGAGTTCCTGATTAAGATCCGGTCCCAGCGCTGGCCAGGCTGCCTCACCCTTTGCTCCTGGTTGTCTGACTTTACCTCTGGTTCCCTTTTAAATTGACTCCTATGTCTCAGGTGACTCCCTGGAGCCTGCCTTTCTCTCTATAATGAGGATCAGCCTTATGCATTTCTTCTGATATGCTGTACATGGAAATTCCTGCCTTTGCCTCTGCCTCCCAGTCATAATCTGGCCAAATTCTAGCTGTCATTAATTGCTACCTTAAATTATTCATAAACCATGCAGAACTCATACCTCCTCTCCAAAGTATATTCCTTTTCTACCTTCTTGGTCCCTATTAGGTACATGCAACCATTATTGAGACTGAAGTTAGAAATTTTGGTGTCCTCTTTCATTCCTTCAGCATTTCATTCATTGTTTCAACCCTGCAAAGGAGTTAATCAGATTGAGTGAAAAAACATTACTGTTGTTGCAGAATAGAGAGTTGACTAGAAAGGAAGCAGGAACTTCCTAACTAGTATCCTTGCCCTGGACTCTCTTTTTTTCAGTTATTTCTCCCCATTAAGCAAGTGATCTTCCTCAGACCTTACTTTCAGAGTAGTTGTATTACTCACTGTGTCAAATCAGAATTTTGCTGTCTAACCTTTAAGGCCTTCCATGCAGGGGCTCCAACTACTGTGCCTCTCACTACTTCCTGACCCAAACTGTGTTCTGGATGTGTTGTTTTGCTTACCTTTGCCTCACCACCTGCCTTTCTATGTCATCTTAATTCCTGTTCTGTATCTTTGTTTCTGTTATTTGACTCTTAGTTTCTTGCCTTTTTTCTGTTTCTGTGTCATACCAGTCTTTTGGTATCTCTGGGACTTCTGACCTGGAACATGCTTTTTCTTCTTTGTACACAATTAAATTTATTGTTTAAGCTGCACTATTTTTCATTTTTCATAATAGCTTCTTATGTGTTAACTTTGTCTTCTCAACAAAATTTTAAGTTCCTTGAGGAAGGGCCATATTTTAAATTTGTTCCAATAATCTTTAGTGCTGATACAGAGAGTCATGGGTTGTTAGCTTAGGGTAGGCCCTAATCCAATTTCTTTTTTTTTCTTTTTTTTGTCTTTTTGCCTTTTCTAGGGCCCCTCTGACGGCATAAGGAGGTTCCCAGGCTAGGGGGTCTAATCGGAGCTGTAGCTGCCGGCCTATGCCACAGCCACAGCAACACCAGATCCGAGTTGCGTCTGCAGCTGCACCACAGCTCACAGCAATGCCAGATCCTTAACCCACTGAGGAAGGCCAGTGGGTTTCTTATGACCTTATAAGAAGAAGAAATTTGGCTACACAGGTACAGGGAAAAGAAGGCCATGTGAAGAGGGAGGCCTTGACCGGAGTGATGCATTTATAAGCCAAGGAATGCCCAAGGGTTGTCAGTGACCACTAGAAGCTAAGAAAATGCAAAGAGGGATCCTCCTCTTGGGCCTTCAAATAGAGAGCCTGGCCCTATAGACAACTTAATTTTGGATTTCTAGCTTCCAGAACTGTGAGAGAATAAATTTTGGTTGTTTAGTCACTGAGTTTGTGGTGCTTTAGTATAATAGCTCTAGGAAACTAATACAAGATTCAATAAAAACTTCAGACTTCTTGTTTTTTAAATTTTTCTTGAAGAAACTGACAAGCTGATTCTAAAATGTATATGGAAATTGAAATAACCTAGAATAGCAACACAGTTTTTAAAATGATCAGGTTGGAGGACTTATACTCCCTGATTTCAGGATTTGGTGTAAAGTTAGGCTAATCAAGGCAGTGGGGAATTATTTTTTAAAATAGGCATATAAATCATTGGAACACAATAGAGTACAGAAATAGACCCACAGATATATGGCCAGTTAATTTTTGGCAAAAGTCCCAAGAATTTTAATGGGGAAAGGAGAGTATTTTCAGCAAAAGATATTAAATTACCTTTATGGCAGCAGGGTTGGTAGCAGTTTTGTTTACGTTGTGCTGCCTTACAACTTATACAAAATTAACTTGAAATGGATCATGAACCTAAATGTAACAGATGAAACTATATATCTTCTGGGAGACAACACAGAAGAAAATATTTGTGACTTTGGATAGGCATGGATTTTTAGGGCACAAAAGCATAAATCATAAAGAAAAAAATCGATAAATTGGACCATCAAAATATAAAGCTTTGGGAGTTCCTACAGTGGCACGGTGGGTTAAGAATCTGACTGCAGCAGCATGGATTGCTGCAGAGGTATGGGTTTGATCCCCACCCTGGCCTAAAGAATCCAGTGTTGCTGCAACTGTGCCATAGGTCACAATTGTCGCTCAGATTCAATGCCTTGTCTGGGAACTTCCATATGCTGTGCGTACAGCCATAAAATAAAATAAAATATTTAAAACTTTGTGCCTTATTCCTATTTTAAAATAAAAGAGAGGAAAAACAAGATATGGATTGGAAGAAATATTCACAATACCTTTATTGGACAGAAGAATTGTATCAGCAGCTTTCCATACCAGAACCAAGCCACCGAACAGCAGGCCAACACCAGCTCCAGGATCCCTAGGGCCCTACAGCCAGAGACCCAGGAACTCTGCTCTACCTGCAGGTAAGCTGGCAGGTGGATTCCCCCCTGGGTCCCAAACCCACCCACCAGCAGGCCCATACCAGCTCCAAGACATCTTGGAAACCTCAGCCAGCTACTCCAGGATCCAGTTCCACTCACCAGTGAGCCAGAACTAGCCATAGGACTCCAGTGCTCTTATCCAGTAGCCTCGTGACCCAGCCTTACCAGCCAATGGCCAGAAGCCTCCACTCTAGGCAAATCCTGGCAACCAGCAGGACATGGAGCAAGCTATATTTACCAGACTGCCCACAGTAGTCAGACTGCCACAATAGAAGGGTGCGTGCAGCTCACATAGGGGATACCTGTAGAGCATTTAGCACTGATGACCAGTGGGAAGTGTGTTTCTGAAATATGTTGCCAGATGTAGAAATAAAAACAGCTAATTGGGAAAAATGAGGCAACAGAGGAATATCTTCCAAATGAAGAGATAAGATAAAACCCCAGAAGAGCTAAGTGAAGTGGAGACAGGCAGTCTACCAAATAGGTAGTGATCATAAAGATATACAAAGAACTCAGGAGATTACATGAGCAGAGTGAGAAGTTAGAACTTGTTAACAGAGAGTTAGAAAATATAAAGAAAACCAAAGAGAGTTGAAGAATATAATAATTGAAATGAAAAATACACTAGAAGGAATCAACAGTAGATTAGATGATACAGAGGAGTGGATCAGGGAGCTGGAAGACAGAGTAGTGGAAATCACTGAAAATAAACAGAAAAAAGAAATGAGGACAATTCAAAGACCTCTGAGAAGACATCAAGCGTAATATTCACATTATGTGGATGCCAGAAAGAGAAGAAAGGGCAGAGAAGATAACTGAAGAAATAGCTGAAAACTTCCATAACCTGGGAAATAAAACATACCTAGGTCCAGGAAGTACAGAGAGACCCAAATAGTATCAACCCAAAGAGGACGACACCATGACACACTGTAATTGAAAGAACAAAAATTAAAGAATATTAAAAACAGCAAGGAAAAAAGTTATGTACAAGGAAACTCTCATAAGGTTCTGAAGGGAGTGATGCAATATATTTAAAAGTGATGAAAGGGAAAACCTAACAACCAGAAATACACTGCCTGGCAAGGCTTTCATTCAGATTTGATGGAGAAATGAGAAGTTCTACAGACAAGCAGAAGTGTTAAAGAGTTCAGCATCACCAAACTAGCTTTTCAAAAGACGTTAAAGGGACTTCTCTAAGTGAAAAAGAAAAAGCCACAACTAGGAATAAGAAAATTACAAAGGAAAAATCTCAATATAAAGGCAAATATAAAGATAGTAAATCAGCCATGTATAAAACTAGTAGGAACATTAAAAGACAAAAGTAGTAAAATCATATGTATCTGCAATGAATAGTTAAGGGAGGAGTTCCTGCCATGGCTCAGCTGTTAAGAACCTGACATGATGCCCGTGAGGATGCAGATTCAATCCCTGGCCTCAATCAGCTTAAGGATCTGGTGTTACCTCAAACTGAGGCCAGGTCGCAGATGTGGCTCATATCTGATGTGGCTGTGGCTTTGGCGTAGGCCTACAGCTGCAGCTCCAATTCACCCTCTAGCCCAGTAACTTATATATGCCACAGGTGCATAAAAAGAAAAAAAGCCGTAAAAAGAAATAGTTAAGGGATACACAAAACAAAAAGATGTAAAGTGTGTTGTCAAAAACAGTAAATGTTGGGGATGGAGGAAAAATGCAAGATTGTTAAAATGCATTTGAACTTAAGAGATCAGCAACTTAGTCATATCTACATAGATATAGATTGCTATGTACAGTATAGAGAATATAGTAAATAGCCATGTATTACCTGTGTATGGTGACATTGTGACTAGACTTAGTGTGGTGATCATTTTGAAATGTATAGAAATGCCAAATCACTGATGTTATGTAATAGGAATTAACATAGTGTTGCAGACAAACTTGGAGTAAAATGGATCAGATTTGTGGTTACCACGGGCAGTGGGTTGGGAGAGGGGAAATTGGATGAAGGTGGAAAAAAGGTACAAACAAACTTCCAGTTATAATATAAATAAATACTAGGGATATATAATATGATAAATATAATCAACACTGCTATATACTGTAGATGAAAGTTGAGAGTAAACCCTGAGTTCTCATCACAAGAAAAAATTTTTTCTATTTCTTTATATATCTGTATGAGATTATGAATGCATTAAACTTACTGATAATCATTTCATGACCTAAGTCATATCATGCTGTACACCTTAAACGTATACAGTGCTGTATGTCAAGTATATCAGCAAAACTGGAAGAAAAAAATGTCAGAATATATAAAAACTCTTTACAACTTAATCATAAGACAACTCAATTTTTTAAAATGAGCAAAAAATTTGAACAGACAGGAGTTCCTGTCATGGCTCATCAGAAACAAGTCTGACTAGCATCCATGAGGACGAAGGTTCAATCCCTGGCCTTGCTTAGTGGGTTTAGGATCTGGCGTTGCTGTGAGCTATGGTGTAGGTTGCAGATGAGGCTCAGATCTGATGTGCCTATGGCTGTGACTCAGGCCAGAAGCTACCACTCCAATTGACCCTAGCCTCAGAACCTCCATATGCTTCATGGCATGTGAGCAGATTTATTCATAAATCCTCAAAGATTTGTGAATAGCAAATAAGTAGTGTGAAAAGATGCTCAGTAAGATTAGTCATAAAACAAATGCAAATTAGGAGTTCCCAGCTCAGGGTAACGAGCCTGACTAGTACCCATGAGGATGTGGGTTTGATCCCAGGCCCCACTCAGTAGGTTAAGGATCCCATGTTGCTGTGGCTGTGATGTAGGCTGGCAGCTATAGTTCTGATTCGACCCCTACCCTGGGAATTTCCATTTGCCATGGGTGCTGCCCTAAAAAGAAAAAAAGGAAGAAAGAACACGCACATTAAAGTCACAATGAGACATTGCTATATACCAATTATAATGACTAAAATGAAATTACTGATAATACCAAGTGTTAGTATGGTTGTAGAGCAGCTAAATTCTCATATACTGCTGGCGAGAATATAAAATGGTGCAGCCTTGTTGGAAAACTACTTAGCAATTCCTTATAAAGTTAAATATAACTTTAAAGTTAAATATTTATGTTATAAATAGACCCAGCCACTTCACTGCTAGGTATTTGCCCAAGAGAAGTGAAAACATGACTAACAAAGATATATATACAAATATTTATAGTAACTATATTTACAAAAACCAAAAACTGGAAAAACCCAAATGTTCACCTGCAGGTGAATGGATAAACAAAATGTGATAAATCCATACTGCAATAAAAAGGAATGAATCATTGATCACTCATCAACATAGATGAATCTAAGCAGCATCATGCTGAGTGAAAAGAGCATGGTGTGAAAGAGTATGTACTTGTGATTCCACTTACAAAACTGTTTAGAAAAAGCAAACTACTCCATAGTAATACAAAAGAGAACAGTTGTTGCCTGAGGCCAGAGGTAGGGGGAGGGAAGGCAAAGGGACGAGAGGAAACTTTGAGGGGGTGGTAAAAGTTTTGATTGTGGTGGTGGTTACATAGATGTATAAAGTTATCAAAAGTCACACTGCATATAGATGTGGTCTATTGTATGTAAATTAACAACCAAGTTATTAAAAAAAATTAAAACTTGCAGTAGAAGTAGGGGAAAACTAATCAATGGCTTGCTATTGCCTTAACATAGCTTACAGATATTTTTGCAATCTAACTTCAGCCTCTAGGGGAAGGTTCTTCTACTGATATCTTCAAGTGTTCTTTGGCTTAATGGCAGTATAATTTCAGTCTCTGTCTCCATCTTCCATGGCTGTCTTTCCCAGTATGTCTGTGTGTCTTTGTCTCTACACATGGCATTCTTTTCCCTAATTCTGTTTTCTCTTCTTATAAGGATACCAGTCATATTGGATTAAGGCCTACCTTAATCCATTATGACTTTATTTTAACTTGGTTACATCTGCAATGACACTATTTCCCAATAATGTCATATTCACAGTTACTGAGGGGTTAGGACTTAAACATATCTTTTAGGTGATACAGTTCCACCCGTAATAAATCTCTTTGTCAATTTGGAGTGAATTGAACATTCCAATCCTTGAACATACTGTATCTCTATTTTTTAGGTCTTCTTTAAATTCTTACAGCAACATTTTATAATTTTCAGTGTTCAACACACATGCATTTTATTATATTTATCCCTGAGTATTTAATGAATTTGATACTATCAAAAATGGAATTGTATCTTTTACTCCACTTTCCACTTGTTCTTTGCAGGTGTATAGAAGTGCCACTAATTTTTGTATATTGATGATTTCCCTGCGCTAGAACTTAGCAGTAGGTCT
The DNA here is from genome assembly GCF_016906955.1 of Phacochoerus africanus. Lineage (NCBI taxonomy): Eukaryota > Metazoa > Chordata > Mammalia > Artiodactyla > Suidae > Phacochoerus > Phacochoerus africanus. Next base: position 129,151,946 of record NC_062545.1, on the reverse strand, counting down.
GGTACTAATGGAAGCTAAGGAATTCTAAGGATTCCTCAAAAAGCCATTAGAACTCAGTAGTAGTAGCTTTTTGGTTGATTCTTTAAAATTATTTCTGGATAGGATCATGCCATCTACAAATAAAGAGTTCTTCCCTCCTTTCCAGTTGGATGCTTTTTATTTTATTTTTTTCTTGCTTTATTGTACTGGTTAGGACCTCCAGTACAGTGTTAAATAGAAGGGGTGATATGAAGTGATATGCAAATCCTTGGAGAGAG